>NC_079508.1:1339204-2539204 GCF_030052815.1 Hevea brasiliensis | reverse complement strand
AGAGGAGATTCTGTTAAAATATTTACTAACTAAGTACCTTTGTTGACTCCACATGTGTCTCTACAGGTACCTTTACCGGTACTTTTATAAGTACCTAGAACCTGGTACCTTTGCAAGTGCTTAGCCTTCATTTACTCTTGCTAAGGTTCTTATAAGTACCTATAGTCTCATAAGATCGCTATATGCTTGAAGAGCTAATTTTCTCAAGTGCTTTTCATAGGTACCTACATTTATTGGTTTTTATTTTTGTAGAACTTGCACATAAAGAATATAAATGTAGGTCCCTAGCGTTTCCTCATCAGGTGTTGATATCAAATACTATTCAGTTGTCTATCCAGTCTTATTCCAGAGCTACTTATTGACTCCAAGCTTCCTCCAAGAATTTTTTTGCACGTTGTAGTTGTTATATCTTAATGTAATAAATTTAGCATACATGTAAATACTTGGATATTTGTTGAATAATAAGCCATATTTTGGCTTTTATTTATGAATAAAAGTGGCCATAAGGCCTACTTGTTACATTAACCTTCTGTTTACCTAATTACATGTGAATGAATACTATAACATGTTAGCCTTTATATCAGTTTTGTCTCTATTCTACTTTGTTGTAAGGATCCTAAGGAAAGCCATGGGATCGGCTATTTAAGGCCATGGGTCAGCCAAGGAGAGGCCATGAATCAGCCTGAGGTACTTCCTCATATTGGTGCTTCCCTATCGACCTCTTATAAGGCACAATGGCTAGGAACTTGGCAAACTCTTCTATAGAGTAACGATCCCAAACCAGGGCCATTACTAGTGCTAGGGATTAGGTCAACTTAAGGTTGCCAGAACCCGTAACAAGCTTAAAGACCTATCAAACATGAATTTATTTCATAAACTCCACAATCCAAGCAACTCAAAGATGATTACACTTTAGTTTTTACATCTGTACATAAACATTTCATAATAAAACTAGTTCAAAAATTAAACCTTTAGATCTTTTACATGAGTACTAAAGTGTAATTATATCATACATGCATACATAAATAATGAGTTTGCTTATAGATTTGGACATCATACATACTTCTCTCTGACTTAAGTAAAACATTAAACAATTGTTCTAATTCCAACATAGCAACTATCCATTTAAAATTTACAAGTCCAAACTAAACATTCAACAAATCATAAGAAGTTCTATAATCGCTCCTGTTGCTCACTCTCCAAAAGGACTCCTCTATCCCTGCATCACTGCATCTGAGGTTAGGGAAAAATGATAAGCTTTTAAAAGCTCAGTGAATAAACTAACCAAACATACATAAATTATATTTCCTTTTTCATACATATGCAATGCAACATCCAAATGAGTTTTTACATTATAAACATTTCACATAAGATGGAGTTGTCACTAATGGTCTCTCAAATCTAATGTGCCTAGCTCATACAAAGGCTCTTCAAAACTTTCACTTAATTAATAACATATCCAATATGCTCGGCTTATACAGAGGCTTCTCAGGACTTCCGCTTAAATAAATAGTGAGCCAGGGGCATATCAGGCCTCACCTAGTCTTATCACCATATATCATGCATGATCATATTGTAATACATAACATATCAATAACATGGGGGAGGCTAGTGGGTCATCCAAGGTCCATAAAGCATCAATAACAAATATGTGAAAATGCAATATATTCATATTTTAGATACATATATCATAATAACAATGAAAAGATGCATGTGGATGATCATTAATTCAATTTAAATAAATTACATTCATTAAGGTTAGTGTTACTCACCTCTTATAGCCTATTAAACACCTCACTCGAATGGTAGCTAGTCTTAGAACCTTAGCTTCCTGAATTCTTCAAGTCCGATCCCATAACATCAGAACCTAAGGTGTAATACCCACCTTTTTTCCAATGTTAGAATATATGTCCTTAATAGAATATTCTAGTGAAAATTGAAACTTTACTAATAAGGGAGTGGTAGTAAAATGTGAAAATATATATATGTGTGTGTATGTATATTTATATGTGTATAAATGTATGTTTTTGGTTGTGTATAAGTCTTGGGAGGACCCAATTTCAAGTTAAAAAGGAAGTGAAGAACTCAAGTGTCCCTTTTGTACAGCATGACTTTTAGCAGCCGAAAGCATGGCTTTCGGCGATCGAAGTCCCTCGACTGACAAGGGTATAAAAGTGACTAAAGCTTGTTTTTCTGCCAAAACTCTTGAGTTTTGCTATTTTTCCTTCTCTCTCAACTACTGGAGCATGCAAGGAGGGTTCTGAGGAGATTTTTTTGACATTTTTCAAAGTTTGAAGGTAGATTCTTCCATTTAAAAGTTTGGAAGAGTAGATTCAAGCTTTGAGTCTTTAGTTCTCTCATCTCCAAGCTCCAAGAAAAGAGATAACATTCCTTTTCTTTTTTATCTAATAGGTAAATCTAAGCAGGTTGATGAGAAACTAGGTTTTTATAACTTTAACTTCACGTGAAGTTGTGTTTAAGATGAGTTTTGGGAAAGTTTATGCATGTTAGATTTAGGGCTTTGTGATTTTATGTTGAAATTGCATGTTTATTGTTAGTTTAGTGTAACATCCTCACTTACGTAGTTGGTACATTCTACTGTACTGACGGCTAATATCTGTCCAGATAGCCAAAAGGACAGGCAGCCAGAGTACAGACAACCAAAATGTGGACAGTCGGAATACAGACAGCCAAAAAGTCTAGAATTACGTTTTCGTAATAGTGAGGAGACATAAAATGACGGAATACAAGGTAAGAAAATATAAGAAAAATTAAGAGAAAATAAAAGAGATTAAATGTGATTAAGTTAAATGAGCCGGAACCGTAGCGATGGGTGACCACACTGGGAAGTTACGGCGAGGACCGTTGACTAGCCCTGGACTGCGAGGAATCCTAGGAAATGTTTTTAAGACCTAATTAAAGGTCTACTGAGGTGTAATTGATATTAGAAATATCAAAGAAAAATTAATGAATTAGTACAAATAAAAATGAAAAATCAAGAAACCGACAAAAAACGGTGTTACAGAAAAATCGGGAATACAAACTGAATAGGGGCATTTTGGTCAATTAACACTTAGAGTTGACTTTTGACCTAAATGTCCATGAAAAATAAGTAGTATTAAAATTTGAAAATGTCATAAAAATAAGAAGTTTTATACATAATGTAATTAAAAGAAATTATAGGGACATAATTGAAATAATTATAAGTTTAATTATACTAATATTAACCTAAAGTGAGTGGCATATATTATATTCATAAATCTTAATTAGTGGTGCATTATGGATATATAAAAGCACTAAGTTGACAAATTTTATGAGGAAAAAAATTCATTTTCTTCAATTCCACTTCCATGGCCGAATATGGGTCTCCATTTTTCCTCCATGAGAATTCATCATGCAAGCTTCAATCCTCCCCCATTTTCAACTTAAAACTCAAGGTTCCCTTCATCAAACTTTGTCTCCACACCATGGGAAAGCTTTGGGCAGTAAGAAAAAGAAGAAATTTCAAGGTTTAGCAAGCTCTAAACAAAGGTTAGTGCTTAATCTTCCCATTTTTCTTCACTAATCCTTGTGTTGAGCTTTGGATAAGTTGAATTGCTAAGTAAATTTGAGAAAATTGATAAGTATTAAAGAGTCAAGAATTCAATAGCCATGTAAGCTAGGAAATTTTGATTGATTTTTACATGTAATTGAGGATTAATGAGGTTAATTAAGTAGTTACAAGTAATAGGATTTAATGGTATGTGTAATTATGATGTTAATAAGTTTGAATTAGAGTTATGAACAAATATGAGGGACTTATGTAATTGTCTAAAAATTGGCAGCCTTAAGGATATGGGATATTATCAATTTCATGAATTTGAATGGTGATTTGTATTGTTGATGAATAAGTAAATGTAGGCCATGTATAGATTGATGGAAACAATTGTGCCAAAATTTGATGGAATGTGTATTATGTTGACATTGACCAATTGATTTAAGGTATTGTTTTGACTATTAAGGATTTGTGTATACTGCTAGAAAGTGACCAAAATAAGATTTATTTGATGACAATTAGAAGTGCTTGTATGTAATTGGATGTTTGGAAGTTGGAGGAATTTTGTTAGAAATGAAATTGTTTGTGCAATTGAGAATTGGTTGAGGGCACTATGCATTTTGAGCCCTAAAGTAAATTGTGTGACCCTAATTGGTATGAGGCCAATTGGAGGTAAAACTAGACTCAATAGAGACCAACTTTCATGTAGGAACCTTGTCTAAATTCTATCCAGAAAGTGACTCAAAAAGTGACCTAATTCGGAATAGGTAAGTTGGCAAATCCAGAATTTGACCATATGAATAGTAGCTAGTATTTTAGTCATAACTCACTCAAAATAGGTCCAAATGACCTGAAATTTATATCATTGGAAAGCTTAGACATAAAGCTACAACTTTGGTAGAAACCACCAAACCCAATGCCATTAAGCAAGTCAAATTGATTGCCCAAATTGGGTTACAAAAACTGGCCGAATTGACTTTGACTTAAAAAATGACCTAATAGTGCAATATAAGTGCAACTTAACCAACCATAGTAAAATGACCATATCTGTTAGTAGTATGCCCTAGAGCATATCATTTAGTATGTATCTTGTACATATTTTTATTAATAAATGGCATTTCCACTTTTCCATTTACATAATATATTTATGTGTAATAGAAAAGGTCCATTGATATTTTGTTAGAAATATTATTCTTAAGTTGTTAAGAATATGAGTGACAATATTTCTAGCACAAAGTATCATAAATAGGTTCACAATCGAGGATACTTCATAATAAGGACATGACTTATCTAGAAAGATTGTATTCATGTTTGTTCCCAAGTTATTTATATAAGATATAAATAAGATGGAATGGTGAGTCTCATGCCATATAACAAACATGATAGGCACTTATAAATGATAAGTAGGCCGAACCAGTGACACTTATGACAAGCACATGGAGTTTACTCTTGTCAATGTTTTGTCATAAATCATATCAGTGCATATAATCTTTAGACCTGAGATAGCACAGTTATCTTGTATATAGGTAGTTTGAGTTTGATACTGCTTTCATACTTGTACTATGTATGGGTATATGGGCATGTGTTGGCTCCTACTAGTTATATATGGAGGTAGGTGTTGATCAAGATGGAATCTGTTCCTCTAAGTAAATAGAGATAAAATCCTATGTTCATTTAATTGTTCTTGATGTTTCAAGTTCCTGGCCAGGACAGATAGATTTATTCAGAAAAGAGTTTCTGATGAGAAAATCTTTTAATCAAGAACTGGAATTAAAAGAGAACATAATATTCATAGCAAATGGAGTTTGACATGAACCATGACTCCAACTTGAGTTGGGATTTTGTAACAGAGAGATTCTAGTGCATCGTAACATATGATTATAGGTTCATTTAAGGTAAACCTTATTACTAATTGGGTGGCCATGGCATGCTATGCTAGGTGTTAACCATGGTCTATGAGGTTCATAAAATGATTTAGAGAAATCATTTATGGTAAGAAAGAGTTCTGATGATATTAAGAGTTGATATCATGTCTCATTGCCAATTAGTGATGAGCCTAGTAAGTCACACACATACACAAGTTATCACCTATTTAAATATGATTTAATTAATTAATTAAAGAGTTTAATTGATTAATTAAATAGGTTTGGTTTGCAATTAAATTGCGAAGTCCCTAGCATGACTTGAAACCAAATCTAGATTATTGAATGTGTAGTATAAATTAAATTTATATTTAAAGTGTTTAAATATGAATTTAATTAATGAGAATTTAATTAATAGAGATTAATTAATTAATTTATATTTGATATAAATTAATTAGAAGAAGAAAAATAATTATTTTGGGTTAAGAACTCAAAATTAAGACACAGGGGCATTTTGGTCATTTCACAGTGTGACACGTGGCACCATGAGATGGTGACACATGCGATTACACATAAGCTTGCCAAATGTTTTTTAATCATGTAAGATGATTAAAATCAAGATTAAATATAGGTTTGACACTTGGCATAATGTGATTGGGTCACTTAAACCTAGAGCTAATCAAAGGGTGACATGTGGCAAGGGTTTAATGTGTTAACCTAGCTATTTAAGTGTGGCTATGAAAAGAAAAAATAACCAGCAGCCACTCCTCTCCTTTGTCACGCCACTTTGAGGTTTTTTATCTATTCTTCTTCATCTCTCATCAATTCAAAGAGATTAGCCATCAATCTCTTGAATTAAGAACGCTAGAAATTATTTCTAGTGTCCTGTTTACATCTCTAATCTCTTAAAAGGCAGAACTTGAATTTCTAATTAATAGAAAAGGCTTTAGAAGCTGTCCAAGGGCTGCAATAGGTGTTCTTGGTGTGGACAAGCTAGAGGGACAACATCTGGTGTCCTGAAGACGAATCTCAAAGGCGCAGACACGCTGCAGTGCATCAATAGGTTAGTGTAATCGTTCTTGATTTAATCTAGAGTTCTAAAATTAATCTGATTAATTTTAAAATCTTAAATGGCAAATACAGATCCAAAAACATATTAAAAGAGTTTTAATATATTGTTTATCATTGAAATCAAATAGATAAAAATAAATCTTGCATGATGCATGTGACCCTAGGTGAAAATTTTTGAATTCAATGGTATAAACTTGTGTTTTTCACGCTTCCATTTCTTCAATTGGTATCAGAGCCACTATATTTTCCATTTAGATTGTTGATTATATGATTTAATTGTGTGATTTGATCATGAGATGATTGATCCATTGCTGGTTGCAATGGATGTATGGCGGCACACATGGTGAAGCCACCATTGGTGGCGGCAACAAAGCTTCTTCAAGGTGGCGCAAGGTTTGGCTTTTAATTCTGCAATTGTTGTATGATCTAAGGCCTATTTTTTGACTAATTAAAGTGTTTAATTAGTAATTTTAATCACACAATTAAATTATGATTCAAATCAGAATTTTAAAAATTGTTTGAATGTGATTCAAATCTGAATTTTAAAAGTTGTTTGAATGTGATTCAAATCTGAATTTTTAAAGTTGTTTGAATCATATTTAAATCTGATTTTTTAAAATTGATTGAATAAAATTCAGATCTGATTTTTTAAAAAAAATGTTTGAATGTGATTCAAATCTGATTTTTTAAAAAATGTTTGAATGTGATTCAAATCTGAATTTTTAAAGTTGTTTGAATGTGATTCAAATCTGAATTTTTAAATTTATTTGAATGAGATTCAAATCTGAATTTTTAAATTTATTTGAATCATATTCAAATCTAGTTTTTTAAGTTGAATATGAGATATTCAATTTAATTTAAGTATGTATGTTTTATTTAATTATTAAATAGTGATATGCATGATGGATGATCATGGACTATAAAAGACCAATGTGATTGGATTTATTTCTTTTATGTTTCTTTGGGATTGTAAATTAATTTATTTATTTTAATTTATTTTGGGCATGTATTATTAAGTTTGTAATAATTTTTGGGTTGTAATTTCATTTATTTAAGTTCTTGTAAATTCACCTTGGTATGCCAAGGATTACCATGTAATATTGGATTGCTAGAAGTTCAAGGAGGTCAAGAGCATTGGTGGGACCAGTGGGAGGAATTCAAGATCAAGTGTTGATTATGTACTCCTTCAGCAACTCTTGTAAAATGAATGAATGAATGAAATGCACCTAGGAATGCCCTAATTCAATTCCTGGTGGCTCAGAATTGAATCCCTTAGAAAGTCCATGATCATACCATATTTATTGCTTATCCATGAATGCATGAGATGTATGGGAATGTATGCTATTATATGATATATGCATGCTAATTGATAATGTGCAAAGTGAGACCTTAATAGTAATTAGAATGACCATAAAATCTTCCAAACAAATGATTAAGTTGGAAATGCTATAATTAAAGTAATTATAACATAGGCCCTCCATTGGGGCAATTATTTTAAGAAATTTTAAATAGTTGCATAAGATGCAATTAATTTAAGAGATTTTCTTAAGAATAATTGTTAAGCATGAGATGTTGTAAATATGTAAATGGTTTGGTGGCCAATATTGGATGTACCTGAGGACACTAAAATTATTTGCATAATTACTGGCTCAATGGGATCAACTTAACTAATGCAAGATAAGTCAATAATGGATGTACCTGAGATTTTGAGCATTAGGGGCTAGGTAAAGGATTGAACCTCACATGAGATGTGATGGGCAATGAGTTGCTCACTTATAGTTTATTGTAATTCTAATAATGGATGTACCTGAGGATGATCAATAGAATTATAAGAATTCAATCACCCATTAGAAATCCATCCAACTAGGATTTCCGTTTTCTACTTTGGAAGTGTAGGATTCGCTAAGTTAGTGGGAGGACCAATTTGATTAAAAGACCATAATCATTTTGGTTAATTACATGATACATTTACTAATTAATCTGGTTATTTTCTGCAATTAATTTTACGATAAAAATGAGCACAAAACAACCACCACCATCCAATATCCTTGCAAGCATACTTGATCACAATAGGTTGACAGACCTAATCATGCGATTGGCTAAGAAATTTGAAACTTGTCCTGAACCTTGAACATATAGGATATGTTCTAGATTCAAATGTTCCTGGTCCCTTACCTCCAGAGGCCACACAAGAGGAACATGAAACTTTGGACAAGTGGAAAGAGCATGATATGAGAGCTAAGTGTTGCATGCTTGCTTCCATGAGTAATGAGTTACAGAAGCAACATGAGAACATGCAGAGTGCGAGTGAGATCCTCCTTCACCTACAAGAGTTGTATGGTGAGCACAGCAGGAATGCTAGGTATGAGATATCTAGACAGCTATTCCGTATGAGGATGTCTGAGGGACAGAATGTTGGGGATCATGTCCACAAGATGATTCGGCTAATTGAACAGTTGGAACATCTTGACTTCAACATGGATTTTCAACTACAGACGAATTTGATCCTTCAATCCCTTCCTGAGTCTTTTGGGAAATTTGTGACAAATTTCCATATGACTAAATAGGAATGCACCTTAGCTGGTTTACTCAACATGCTGGTTATTGCCCAAAAGAATATGCCAGGCAATAAAGGAAAAGAGGTAGCTTTGGTTACATCTTCTTCTGCTGGAAAGTCCAACAAGAAGAAGGGCAATAAGAAAAAGAAACCTCATATTCCTGGTCCTTCCAAGAAAATAGCTAAACAGAAAAGGAAGACTAAAGCTGATGGAGGCAAAGGAAAGTGTTTCCACTGCCAAAAGGATGGGCCTTTGGAAAAGGAACCGCCTGAGTATCTTGCTTCTCTGAAGGACAAGAAGGATACACCTTCGGAAGGTATGTCCATATCTTGTTATTTAGATTACGATGATACTCATAGTTCATCTGACTTGGGTTTTAGATATCAGTGCAGTTCTCACATTTCTAATGATATGCAGGAACTAGCAAACAGTAGCAGCTTGCGTTCTCAAGATATTAGAGTTCGAATTGGCAATGGCTCAACTGTTGAAGCTTTAGCCATAGGATCTAAAATCTTTTTACATGTTTGGACATGTTTTGTGTTTGGATAATATTTTATATGTACCTGATGCTTTTAAGAACATCATTTCTATATCTAGTTTGACTAGAAATGGCTATGAATTTCAGTTCACAGATGATATTTGCAATATTTATTTTGGAAATAAATATGTTGGTTTGGGTTATATGAATGATGGTCTTTATTATTTGGATAATAATGACAAACACAAATTGAATGCAAGTGATCTAAAAGAATGCAATGCCATGGTGAAAACCAACTCAAGTTCAAAATATATTTAGCACTTAAGGTTATGTCATGTTGCAGAAGATAGGATTGCAAAACTGGAGAAAATGGGGATTCTATCCTCATTGGGCTCTAAGCCTACTCTAACTTGTGAATCTTGCCTTCAGGGCAAAATGACTAGATCACCCTTTGTTGGACAAGGGCTAAGAGCTGAAAATATTTTGGAGCTAATACATAGTGATGTATGTGGTCCATTTAAAGAAATGGCTAGAGGGGGCTTTCATTATTTTATTACCTTTACTGATGATAAATCAAGATTTGGGTATTTGTATTTGATGAAATACAAACATGAATCCTTTGAAAAGTTTAAAGAATTTAAATCTGAAGTAGAAAATCAAACAGGAAAGAGTATTAAAGCTCTTCGATCAGATCGTGGAGGTGAATATTTGAGTACTGAATTTGATGAATACTTGAGAGAGCATGGCATTGTTTCTCAGCTGACTCCTCCAGGAACGCCACAACTGAATGGTGTATCTGAAAGGAGAATCGTACCCTATTAGATATGGTACGTAGTATGATGAGCTATACTGATATGCCAATCTTCTTTTGGGGATTTGCATTAGAATCAGCTTTCTATTTTCTGAATAGGATTCCATCAAAATCAGTTTCTTCCACACCTTATGAGATATGGCATGGAAGAAAACCAAGTCTTAAGCATGTTAAGATTTGGGGTTGTCCAGTTTATATCAAAAAGCTGAACACTGATAAATTGGAGACCATATCAGAAAAAGGTCGATTTGTTGGATATCAAAAAGATAGTTTTGGATATTATTTTTATTTGCCTACTTCACAAAAGGTTGTGATAAGTAGAGATGCCACATTTCTTGAACAACAGTTTGTTCAAGAAGGAGACAAAGGAAGGCAAATAGAGTTAGAATTGGAGAATTCTGACCAACCAACAGATCATATGGATATAGATCCATCTAGTCAACCTATACCCATTGATGAAACATCTACAGCTATTCCTCGTAGAACAACTAGGGTATCTCACCCACCAGTGAGATATCGTTTTCTTCATGAAGAAGAACAAGAGTTGTCTACTCATGAAGAAGTAGATCATGGAGATGATCCACTTACTTATGAAGAAGCTATATCAGATATAGACTCTTCAAAATGGATTGATGCTATGAAATCCGAGATTGATTCCATGTATAAGAATCAAGTTTGGGATCTTGTTGAACCACCTGAAGTTATTTTACCTATAGGGAACAAATGGTTTCTCAAGAAGTAAATTGGTTACGATGGAAAGGTAGAGACCTATAAGGCAAGGATAGTAGCGAAAGGGTTTCGCCAAAGGCAAGGAATCGACTATGAGGAGACTTTCTTGCCTGTTGCCATGCTTAAATCAATTAGGATTTTATTAGCAATAGCTGCATACTATGATTATGAGATTTGGCAGATGGATGTCAAAACAGCTTTTCTCAATGAATACATTGAAGAAAACATTTTCATGGAACAACCTAGGGGTTTTGAATCCCAAGATGGTTCCAAGGTATGCAAGCTAAAGCGATCCATTTATGGGTTGAAATAAGCTTCGAGGAATTGGAACATCCATTTTGATGAAGCCATTAAATCCTTTGGTTTTATCAAAAATGAGGATGAGCTATGTGTATATAAGAAGGTTAGTGATAGTGCTATCACTTTCCTTGTCTTATATGTGGATGACATACTGTTGATGGGTAATGACACAGGTATGTTGACGACTATAAAGGTATGGTTGTCAAATACATTCTACATGAAAGACTTAGGAGAGGCAACCTATATTCTTGGGATTCGCATCTATAGAGATAGAGCGAAAAGAATAATTGGTTTATCTCAAAGTCTATACTTGGAAAAGGTGTTAAAGAGGTTTAACATGCTTGATTGTAAGAGAGGATTGTTACCAGTGAGACATGGTATCCACCTTTCTAAAGAGATGTCTCCAAAGACACCTGAAGAAAGAGATAAGATGGCCAGGATTCCATATGCTTCGGCTATTGGAAGTTTAATGTATGCAATGTTGTGTACTAGGCCGGATATCGCATATGCTGTTAGTTTGACTAGCAGGTATCAATCCAATCCAGGTTTGGAACACTGGATAGCTGTCAAGAATATCCTTAAGTACTTGAGAAGAACTAAGGATTTATTCTTGATTTATGGAGGTGGAGACTTGCAATTGGATGGTTATACTGATTCTGATTTCCAATCAGATATCGATGATAGAAAGTCTACCTCTGGATATGTGTTCATTTGTAATGGAGGTGCAGTCAGTTGGAAGGGTTCCAAACAGACCACGACTGTAGATTCCACTACAGAGGCTGAGTATATTGCTGCATCAGATACTGCAAAGGAAGCTGTTTGGATAAAGAAGTTCGTGACAGAACTTACAGTAGTTCCTTCCATTGAGTCAGCAGTTCCATTACACTGTGACAACAATGGAGCAGTCATACAGGCTAAGGAACTAAGGTCTCACCCAAAATCCAAACACATAGAAAGGCGCTACCACATTATCAGAGAAATAGTTGGGCGAGGCGATGTAGCCATGCAGAAAATAGCATCAGCTGAAAATCTAGCTGATCCATTCACTAAGCCTATGTCACAGACTCAGTTAGACCGACATCTTGAGAAGTTAGGTCTAAGATATTGTAATGAATGGCTCTAGTACTAGTGGGAGATTGTTAGTAGTATGCCCTAGAGCATATCATTTAGTATGTATCTTGTACATATTTTTATTAATAAATGGCATTTCCACTTTTCCGTTTACATAATATATTTATGTGTAATAGAAAAAGTCCATTGATATTTTGTTAGAAATATTATTCTTAAGTTGTTAAGAATATGAGTGACAATATTTCTAGCACAAAGTATCATAAATAAGTTTACAATCGAGGATACTTCATAATAAGGACATGACTTATCTAGAAAGATTGTATTCATGTTTGTTCCCAAGTTATTTATATGAGATATAAATAAGATGGAATGGTGAGTCTCATGCCATATAACAAACATGATAGGCACTTATAAATGATGGAATCTGTTCCTCTAAGTAAATAGAGATAAAATCCTATGTTCATTTAATTGTTCTTGATGTTTCAAGTTCCTGGCCAGGACAGATAGATTTATTCAGAAAAGAGTTTCTGATGAGAAAATCTTTTAATCAAGAACTGGAATTAAAAGAGAACATAATATTCATAGCAAATGGAGTTTGACATAAACCATGACTCCAGCTTGAGTTGGGATTTTGTAACAGAGAGATTCTAGTGCATCGTAACATATGATTATAGGTTCATTTAAGGTAAACCTTATTACTAATTGGGTGGCCATGGCATGCTATGCTAGGTGTTAACCATGGTCTATGAGGTTCATAAAATGATTTAGAGAAATCATTTATGGTAAGAAAGAGTTCTGATGATATTAAGAGTTGATATCATGTCTCATTGCCAATTAGTGATGAGCCTAGTAAGTCACACACATACACAAGTTATCACCTATTTAAATATGATTTAATTAATTAATTAAAGAGTTTAATTGATTAATTAAATAGGTTTGGTTTGCAATTAAATTGCGAAGTCCCTAGCATGACTTGAAACCAAATCTAGATTATTGGATGTGTAGTATAAATTAAATTTATATTTAAAGTGTTTAAATATGAATTTAATTAATGAAAAATTAATTAATAGAGATTAATTAATTAATTTATATTTGATATAAATTAATTAGAAGAATAAAAATAATTATTTTGGGTTAAGAACTCAAAATTAAGACAAAGGGGCATTTTGGTCATTTCACAGTGTGACACGTGGCACCATGAGATGGTGACACATGGGATTACACATAAGCTTGCCAAATGTTTTTTAATCATGTAAGATGATTAAAATCAAGATTAAATATAGGTTTGACACTTGGCACAATGTGATTGGGTCACTTAAACCTAGAGCTAATTAAAGGGTGACATGTGGCAAGGGTTTAATGTGTTAACCTAGCTATTTAAGTGTGGTTATGAGAAGAAAAAATAACCAGCAGCCACTCCTCTCCTTTGTCACGCCACTTTGAGGCTTTTTATCTATTCTTCTTCATCTCTCATCAATTCAAAGAGATTAGCCATCAATCTCTTGAATTAAGAACGCTAGAAATTGTTTCTAGTGTCCTGTTTACATCACTAATCTCTTAAAAGGCAGAACTTGAATTTCTAATTAATAGAAAAGGCTTTAGAAGCTGTTCAAGGGCTGCCATAGGTATTCATGGTGTGGACAAGCTAGAGGGACAACATCTGGTGTCTTGAAGACGAATCTCAAAGGCGCAGACATGCTGCAGTGCATCAAGAGGTTAGTGTAATCGTTCTTGATTTAATCTAGGGTTCTAAAATTAATCTGATTAATTTTAAAATCTTAAATGGCAAATACAAATCCAAAAACATATTAAAAGAGTTTTAATATGTTGTTTATCATTGAAATCAAATAGATAAAAATAAATCTTGCATGATGCATGTGACCCTAGGTGAAAATTTTTGAATTCAATGGTATAAACTTGTGTTTTTCACGCTTCCATTCCTTCAATATCTTGGTCTAAACAACTCCAATTGACCTGAAATTTATACCATTGGAAAGCTTAGACATAGAGCTACAACTTTGGTGAAGATCACAGAACCCAAAAATGCCATTTACTAAGTCAAATTACTTGCAAAATTTGAGCTATCAAAACTGTCCAGAACCATTGCAACCCAGAATTTGACCATATGAACAGTAGTCACTCATTTGACCATAACTCACTCAAAACAGGTCCAAATGACCTGAAATTTATATCAATAGAAAGATTAGACATAGAACTATAACTCTTATGAATACACCAAAGCCCAGAAATGACCAGAACCAAGTCAATCTGCTTGCCCAATTTAGGGTACCAATTCTGCCATAATTGAACTTGACCTAAAAATGACCTAAAGTTACATTGAAAATGCAATCTGTCCAGCTTTAGTAAATTGACCATATCTTGGTGTATACAACTCAGAATGACCTAAAATTAGTGCCAAAAGTTCAATAAGACATAAATCTACAATATTAAAATTTTGACCAGAACCCAGAAATCAAGGGAACTAGGCCAATTAAGTTGATTAAGTTAACACACTAAATCTGGAATTGGTACAATTGACCATTAAGTCCAGAAAATTCAAATAGGCATATTTCCCACAAGAAGTATCCAAATGTAATGAGCCATACCAATCTGGAAAGCTAAGAAAGAGACCTAAAGCTTTGTTTTAGGCAACTTCCTCAAATTATAAATGTATAAGGCCAGAATTAAAGGTTAAAGCCATTGACCTAATTAAGGACTATGCCAAATAGGACTTTTGAGTCCAAGTCAATAATTTGACTATAAATAATTCCATAAAACTTGACAAATTACAAGTAAAATTTCTGATTCACCCTAAGACATAGGCCAACAATACTTATGAAGAATACTAGACCTTAATGCTATTACAAATAGTCCAAATAAATTAGTAAACTCAGAACTGAAAATGCCTAATAAGGAAGTCAAAATTTAGATTTGACCTAGTTATGGTTAAATGACCATAACTTTAGTTATACAACTCAAAATGGAGTAATTCAAAAAGAGAATTAAAGAAGACACAATAAGAAACAATTTGATGAAGAGAATTTTGCTAATTTCACCCTATAGCCTGACCCAATGGAACGGTAACCATTAGCCATAAAATCTGAAAAATTTGGAATCACATATAATTAACCTTGAATTAAGTTTGGAAATCAATGCCAACGAGTATAAACTCGAAATAAGGAATCCTAGTGCAACTAGAACCAACATATCTGTTCAGTGTGGAAAAGTCAACATTTATGTTTGACTAATAATGTGAATAAGAAACATAATGACTTAATAAATCACATGAATGTATGAATCGGATATTAGTCCTTATTATCAGAGATAAGAAAAATGCTTTGAGCATAATGGTACTTCAAAACAATTGATAGGAAATGTGATATGTCTGATGATCTACTGAATAATTGTGACATGTTGATCTAGAATCAACCTATCCATGAAGCATAAAAAGGTCAACAATTTTGTTGACCAGTGAAAGGCATAAAGACGTATAAACCCTAATAATAAAGAATTAAATATGTAACCTTGTAATATGCCCTAGTTTGCCTAGTTGACTAGTTTGGATAGGTTGGCATGCCAATAGGGTTTTGACAGCTGTTCTGTAAATGGCTTTACGCCAGATTGTGTTTTATGGCTTATTATGCCACACTGTGATTTTAATAGCCTATGGCTATATGGATTATGTTATTATACTCGGCTTACTGCCTTATTGATTGATTATATGGCTTTTTAGCCATACTGTTAGCACACCGGGAGATACTTTGTGACCGATGGTGTGATGGCCTAAGGTACTAGGTACCCAGTGCTAGTATATTCGTTTATCTAGTCTAGTCAGTATATAGGCTACACGGGCAATCAATTAAAACATTATTCAATTCAGGCAGTTAAGTTAAGTTAAGTATAAGGAAATTTTAGAACAATTAAATTAAGTATTGAATGAAATGAGTAAAAGAGATTAGCAATAGAAACATAACAAAAATATAATTTGCAGAACCGTAAAGATTTAAAACACAATACAGTTAGAATAATTTATATACTGAGTATTATTACGGAAAGATTATAAACTTAGCACTTCCAAATAGGGACAAACTAGTATATAAGATAGTTGGTGCTAAAAATATCATACCAAATTAAATTGATTCTTGGATATCCGAATTATGATTTATTTCTTTCTTTATTTGTATATATTATTTCTTATTATACTACTACACCACTAAGTAGAAATGCTTAGTGCGATGGAAGTGTTTTCCTCGCACAGTTACTTCAACTGAGATTTTGGAGTCCAGATCTGCAGAAGTATCAGAAGTGTACAAGTATGTCACCTCCTCAGCAATGCATGTAGATAGGGCTCATATTTACACATGTTATGTATTTTGTTCATTCTAAGTATATTGTAAATTATTTATATATCCTGTACTTGACAAACTGATGTAATTAGTTGACAAATTATGTAAGATAATGAAATGTAAGAATTATGATATATGAGTTAAGTATCTGATCATGATGATTCTGATTGAGATTGAGTATGAGAAATTTTGAGACTGATTCTGAGTTGTGAATTTGAGTATATATTGAAATTATTTTTGGCAGGTTCAGAAGAACTATTAGTCCAAATTACAGCTGGCACTCTACTGGATTATCGTTAAAATTTTTGAAATTTCCAAATTAGTCAAATTTTGATAAACAGTAAAAATAGCCTAAACCTTAGATAAAGTTTTTGAACAAGTAAATCAAGAACTATAATGAAATCAGATAAGATCAGGTGCTCCGGCACTCCGTGTGACACGCCTTACTCGGCTATACTATAGACGGGTAAGGGTTGTTACATTTAGTGTTTTTAAGTCTTATAAGCCTTAAATAGCTAGTTTCCTTTGATGTATCTAAGGAAATCCTTGATTATGTTATGTTAGGTTTGGAGAAAAACTAGGATTTGAGTTTTTGGTTAATGTATGTGGGAATTAAGCATGATTTCAAGTTATTTTATGCCCTAGAGACTTGCTCATATATTTAGTTTAAGTTTTGGAACTTTTTAATGGGTTTGGGTGTTGACGGGAGAAGTTTGTAGGTTTTTAACTTAGGAATTCTAAAAATTTTCAAGTTTAGCTATCAAGAACCATAGTTTCGGCAATCGAAGCATGCAGTTTCCTGAGAAAGTCTGGAAATTTTCCAAGTTTGGTAGCCAAATCTAAGACTTTGGCAACCACAGTCAATACTAAACAAAAAGGGTCATCTGAAGCCAGAGACTTCGACAGTTGAAGTCTAGGACTTTGGCAGTCGAAGTAGGTTATGGCTGACTTTTCTTCCTTTCTTTTCTAGGGTTCTAAAACATAGTTTCATGGTTTCTAAGGGCCTAGAATAAAATGTTTATTATGTGTATAGAGTTTTAGAACGTTGTATAACTCTTTAGGGTCCATGTTATAGGATCGGACTTGAGGTACTTAGGAAGTTAAAGATCCGAGGATAGCTACTGTTCGAGTTAGGTGGTTGAGAGGCTACAAGAGTTGAGTAATTCTAACCTTAATAAATATAAAATTCTAAATTTAATTTATAATCATCATCATGCATCATGTCATATTTAATTAGTGTGTATGTATCTAGAATATGAATATATTGCATAATTGCATATTTATTATTGGTGCATGATGGATTATGGATGACCTACTGACTTCCTCGATGGTTATGACTATGTTATTTTATGTATTTTATGGATCCATAAAATCTAAAGGGAGATCTTTACGATGCCTTTAGTGCATGATGCATGTCATGTTTTAAGTGAAAGTCCTAAAGAGCCTCTGTATGAATCTGGCACATTGGATATATTAAGCAAAAATCCTAAAGAGCCTTTATATGAGCTGGGCACATTGGATTGGGATAGTCACTAGTGATAAGTCTATCGTACATGAAATGTTTATGATGTGAAAACCCATTTGAATGTGCATTGCAAATATATGAAATGAATGATAAATTTTAAATTATGTTGATTAGTTTACTCACTGAGCGTATGTAAGCTCACCCCTTTCCCTTAACCCCAGATGAAGGAGTGCAGGAATGGAAGATTCCTTTGGAGCATGAGTAGTAAGAGTAGCCATAGCGTGTTTATATGTATATGGTATGATTAGATGGACATGTAAATTATAAATAGATAGTTATTGTGCCAGTACTTAATATTTAATTAATGTTTTCTTAAGTATAAGTGATGTGATTATGTAGGATTAAAATCTAAGCTAACTCCTCATGTTAGTATGTATGTTTGAGCTAATTACACTTTAGTGATTTTCTATGTATGCAAAGGTTCAAATTCTGAACCAATTCTATACTATGAATGTTTAAGTATGGATAAAAAGACTAAAGTATAATGATTTGGAGTATGCTTGGATTGTGAGATACAGGAATATCTTCATGTCTAATGGGTTTTTAGGCTTACCATGGGTTTCGGTAGCCTTAAGCTGACCTAATCCCTAGTGCCGGTGATGGCCCTCAGGCTAGGTCATTACACATAAGGAGTTATTCGAAACTCTAAAACTCTATACCTACATCAAACCAACAAATTCTAAGTCCTTTTCGATAATAAAATCATGTTTTGGAACCTTATAACTAAAGGAAAATAAGGCTGGCATAACCAACTTCGATTGCCAAAATGTTAAACATCAACTGCCCTTTTTAAGCAGTAGCTATTGTGGTTGCCAAAGTCTTGGACTTCGGCTGTCAAAATCTTGAGCCTTAAAAATCCTTTTAGTCTAGTAGTGACTGCGGCTACTGAAGTCTTGGACTTCGATTGTTGAACTTGGAAATTTTTCAGATTTTCTCAAGAAACTACATAACTTCGGCTATTGAAAAAATGGTTTTTGATGGTTGTAACTAGAAATTTCTAGAATTTCCAAGTCAAAAACCTATAGTAACTCACTCAAAACTTCATCAAAACTCAAGCCCATGCTCCAAAACACAATCCAAACATCCTAACATATAATTAGGGCCTCAAATAACTTGAAACCAAGCTCAAAGTTCACTTGCATCAATAAAAACTCAAGAATCAAGTTTCTTCCTAACTTCAAACATAACATTAACAAGAATCTTTTAAGTTCATCTAAGGAAACTAGCCATTTAAGGCTATAAACACTTAAACTTGATAAAACTAAGGACAATACATGATTTAGCATCAAGAATACCAAAACCCCATGTGTAAAACATAACCCAACCTCAAAATCTCCCCTAAGCATACGTTATCAACTCTCACTTAACCATACCAAAATTAAAACTTCTCAACCCTCACATGCAAAGGAAATTATACAATCTAAGACTTATAAACATGTTTGGATCCTTATAAAAGATCAAAGAAAGAAGGATTACCTCTTCTTCCCTTAAGCTTGAGAAAGAGAAGAAATAGGTGGATGAAGTCTTCAATTCACCCTTGATCTTGAAGTGTCCCAAGGATTCTAAGCCTTCAAAGCACAACTACCCAAACAAAAACTCACTCCTACCATTGCATGTCACAGTAGTGCAGAAAGGGAGAGGAGATTTGACTTTCTTTGAAAAAATAAATCGAGTAGGCTATTTATACACTTGCTGTCGAGGGGACTCTCAACTACCGACAGGTAAAAAAATTATTTTTTTTTTGTCTATTTGATTTAACTATTAGATTTAATTGATAATTAGTAATTTATAATTGATTATATTTAATATATTCTAAGCATTTGATAAATTATATCTATTTATTATTATTGATGTGTAAAATGATTAATAAGAGTATAATTAATAAGAATATATATTATATTGTTTATTTTATTTTTGAAATAGAATATAATTATTAATTTATTATGTTATAGAAATTAATAAATAAAAATTAAAAAAAATACAATTCTAAAATTACATAGTTTTTAAATGTATTTATATTTAAATTGTAAATAAAATTAGTAATTAAAATGCTTATATAACAAATACAATAATAATACATTTAAAATAAACATTTAACTTCGTTCAAATAATGTTATTATATTTTTTAAAATAGTTACTTGAAAACATTAAATAAATGTATGTACGCCACTTTGAAATACGTACAGCCCTTTCTTGGAAGCACCACGTTGCTTTTAAAGTATGGGATTAATGAGGGCTATTTTTGTCAACTCATGAAGTAATTATGCAGCTGATTTGAACCTGCTCCTAATTTAGAGTTGATTCATGCTACGACTCTGAGTATTTCATCAAATAGGTTGGTTCAATTGTTTAGATCTAACAACTGAAT
This sequence comes from Hevea brasiliensis, assembly GCF_030052815.1. NCBI lineage: Eukaryota > Viridiplantae > Streptophyta > Magnoliopsida > Malpighiales > Euphorbiaceae > Hevea > Hevea brasiliensis. The sequence goes on along the minus strand of NC_079508.1, from coordinate 2,518,550 downwards.
CAAATAACCTCTTGATTTATGCTAATAATGTTTGGTTTGATTTAGTTATTAATTAGTAATTCCTAAAATTTTGGCTTTCAATATCAATTCAGTTACTTGTAATTTAAATTTGTTTAAAATTGTAATTTTACTAAAAATAAATCATATTTATCATTTTATGAATAAAAAATTATAAACATATTTTTATTAATTAATAATAAAATATATATATATATATATATATATATATATATATATATATTTTTTTTTTTTTTTTTTTTTTTTAAGTTTGTCCCAATTTTTTTTTTTTTATTAGCTTCAATCTTCTTTCGATTTTGATTAATTTTATTAATAAAATTTCAATTTGGTTAACCGAATGCATATCTCTATTCTGAGATCAACCCTGCCTCGATCCTGTTTGAACCCATCAAACATACATCAATTCCGGTCCCGAGCTTGGCTGAACTGATTATATGATAGTTCCAAGCTATTTCCTTTACTTATCCCTTTCTAGCTGCATCAGTTTCACAAGAGTGAGTTTGCGCAGGATAGTGGTCTAACTCATTAGGAGTCATTTGGGTTAGAGACGATGCTAAAAGCTTAATTTGAAAAAAAATCATTTGCAAGACAACACAATTTTTAATCTTTTAAAATATACATTTTTAAGTTAAAAATTTAATTCTTTCCATTATAAGAAATAACAAAACGGAAATCAAGTTTCCAAATAGACTCAAGGTGTGGCAGATGAGTTGATGAATAAAGGTGAAGAAATTTTAGCTTGGAACGAATGCTCATAGACACCAAGGAAACACGATTGTCATCGTTTGGATAGCTTTGATGGAGTGGGTGTCTCAAGACATATGTACAGTCAGGCCAAAAAAAAAATACCTTAAATGATGTAACTGTTGAAATAATTAAAAAAGACTAATGATGGACCATCCCTTAATAGATGTTCATAATCAATGCAAGATTGGAATGATTTAGTTATGGCATTCAAATTCAGAAATTAGTGAATAAGCAAAACGAAGGCATCAGATAATCCAAGGTGATTTACCATCATCGTTCCAGAATCAGCTCCACCTTCAAGAGCATTTCACAAGTGAAATCCAAAGATAAAGTGATCTATGCATACAATGCAAAGGGGACAAAAGTCAGACAACCATTACCAGGCAACAACCTTAAGGTTTGAATACTCAAAATGTCAGATGGCACAGAACATGATCTTTAATTCTTAAATCATAACCAAAGCAAAAGTTTACCTCAGGTACAAAATAGTATAAACATAAACATTTAAACGAAAATTGGGATAGGAATAAGCTACTCATCAGTAAGCCAAAAATTATACCAAAAGCTCCGATCAATAAAAGAAACCAAGTACTTTGCCTCCAACATTCTTTCTCCTAGCTTCTTCATGATCCATGATGCCAGCAGATGTTGTCAGCACAATATAGCCAAACTGCGTATATTCATTATAAAAATTAGATACCCTTCAGGGTCGAGGAAGGAATGCAAAGGCTAATAGCTTATCCTGAGGCCCATATGAGTATACAATCATATGTGTAACACGACAACCTTGTCTACAGATAGAACTTTTTTTTTTCAAATAAAATCACAATAATGCAATCAAACAAGAAAATACATGAGCCTAAAAAAGTGTTCATTCAGTTCCAACAAAAAACACCTAAGGGACAAAATAACATCAATCAAATTACCTTCTACTCAACTCAACTCAACAAAGTCTTTATCCAAAAAATTTGGGGTCGGCTGTATGGATTCGCTTTCTCCACTCTAAACAATTTTGGGTTAAATCCTCATAAATTTGTAATGCTTCTAGGTCATGTTGTACTACTCTCCTCCAAGTCAATTTAGGTCTACCCCTTTTTTTCTTTCTATTCTCTAACCTAACGTGCTATACTTGTCTAACTGGAGCCTCCATATGTCTACGCTTCACATGACCAAACCAACTCAATCTCCCTTCTCTCAACTTATCCTCAATTGGTATCACTCCTACCTTTTCTCTAATACTCTCATTACGGACTTTATCTAGTCTAATATGGCCACTCATCCACCAAGCTCCTAGGTATGTCACTAGGCAAAAATATCCATAATCAATTTCCATCAAGTTAGAAACTATTGTTCTCTAAAAACTATGATTTTAAGAGTAAGACTCACTTGTCTTGAAGGAAGCAATCTAGCAGTCCAACCTTCAATCTCTTTGACTCCAATATCAAAGCGAGGACTAATAACTCCACATTTGTTCAACCGTCCATTCAGTTCAACCACAATTTTGCCAGCTCTGTGATCATCAACATACTCAAACTCTCCAATATAACCTGCAATGGCAATACAGTCAATACATAAACCAACATATTTTTCCAATAACATTCAATATTTCAACTAGGGTAAAAGCCTAAATTTATGCATGAACAAACCATGCTTCTGCATGACCAAAAGAAACTTGATAATCACTTTCGAGGATGGCCTGATCATAACTTGTCTTTTGCCTCTCTTCTCAGCATTATACATGCTCTTAAGAGCATCATTCAATACACTGACTCTCACCATTCTTCCAAATGCAAACTATTGAAAAGGTTAACAAAAATCAAATTAACATTAAAAATATGTAAAGCAGGAGGAAAGATGCATGTTATTTACATTTCAAATGCAAGTAACACAAGGACATATCCAGAAAAGATAAATAATAAAAACTGCATCTAGTAAGAAGATTTCATCAGCTCTAAAATAAATAAAAGTTGCACTTGTATTTTGACATTGGATTAGTTTCAATGGTTCTTCTAGTGACATGACATCCACAAAATTAAATCAAACAACAATGTTTCACACTGCTGCTGCATACAAAATATAACTCAAATAGGCCAAACCGATTAAAGAATCGAATTCTCAAAATAGAACTAAACCCAATATTGACACAAACACTCTGCACTAAACCCAACATCCCATAAGAAAATATTCCTTATCCCATCAAAGCAAAACCTTAAGAATAGGCATTTGAAGAAGAACATAAATTATATTATAAAAAACTTAAACAAAAGTGAGACCCAAGAAAAAATATTAACATGACATAGCAAAAGCATTATCCTCAATCTAACAAAAGGAAAGTAAACTAATCACAATTAGGAACCTCTATGACGATCCTCCTTGAGGTTATTAAGAGATCTCTATTATTATTAAGGAACGAAGCGTCCTGCTATCTACGTATACACACACACACACACACACACACAGAGATAGAGAGAGAGACAAAGGAGAGGGAAATATTTACCGGAGAGCAGAAACGGAAGGCTGTGTCTTTAGCCGGAGCCAAGTGCTACAAGCAGCAGAAGGGTCTTGCTCCTGATCTTGAGGGAGTTATTTAGGGCTGAATTGGTTGGATTGATTTACCAAAATGTCCCTTCGGGCCAATTTTTTTTTGTAGACATAAGATACATAAAAAGTTCAATAACAAAAATAAATAATTATTAAAATTATAATAATTTTAATAGAGTCTATTTTTTTATATAAGCCATTCACTTATATATTATACGACAACTATAAGATCTCAAAAGACAAACCATGGGACAAGCTTGGCTTATTTGCAAACTTCACCTACAGACCACATCGAGCTTAAAACTCCCTTACTTTTTAATCGTTTTTCACTTTTTTTTCTTACCTAGACATAAGACATAAAAAAAGCTTAATAATAAAAATAAATCGCTATTAAAATCATTACAATTTTAATAAAATTTGTTTTCCTATATAAATTGATGACAAGTGTTGGGTACACTTTTTCTCTTTGCATCAAGGAAAAAATTATTATTTATTCTTCCATTTTAATAAAATTATTTATTTATTCATCATCTACATCTATATAATACATATAAATGTGTGAGGAAAAAAATTAATTTTGATTAAATTACCCTTTATTATTTATAATATTTATAAATATATTTTTTAATATTTAATTTGTTTTTAAAGTTTATTTAAATTTAAAATTCTTAGAACTTAAAATTTAATTGTCTATATAATTTTAGAGTTTATATAAATCTAAAATTCTTAGTTTAATTTTTATTATTATATAATTTTAAATAAAATTTTATAAAAATACTTTTATGATTTATATTTTTTACAAAAATAGACATGTATTTTATTTATATAAATAAATTATTTATGTAAAATTATTTTAATATAATTATATTTAAATTTACATAAAAAAATAAGAAAAGAAATTAATTTTTGTCAACCAAATATATGAATTTTTTATTAATGTTTTTGAAATTTTCATTTAATTTTATTTTTTATAAGTTTATTAAAAAATATTTCATATAAAATAAATTTATATTTTTCTCAATTATAGATATATTTCTAAAATTCTTAATTATTATGTTAATATATAAATTATTTCTAATGAAAATTGAATTTATAAATTTTATGTAAATACTACTAATTGATAAGATATATATATATATATATATATATATATATATATATATATATATATCATTTCAACTAAAAAAGTTAGCTTGTCGAGTCAAGGCCCAGAATTATTATTATCCTTTCGGACCACGTTGAGCATCCCAGGCATCCACTCTCCAACCCCTCCCCCGCCGTGTGAGTTGAGGACCCCGAGTAGGGGCCCACATGAGCCCCATCTAGAGGGCATTATACACCACCGAGGTCTCTTAAGCTGGATATTACTAACCCCTCCAAGATTCGAACTCGGGAGCTAGGGTAGCTTACCGTGGCTCTGATACCATTTGAACTAGAAAAGCTAGCTTGTCGAGTCAAGGCCCAGAATTATTATTATCCTTTCGAACCACGTTAGGCATCCCAGGCATCCACTCTACAACCCTATAAGTTGTACCATGTCTCCTCGTCGTCACTCGTTTCATCATCTGACAAGACAGAAGGTAAGTCGTAATAACTTTCATATTGAACCATGTAATTTTCATACTGTGTTTCAATATGAAAGGGTTTTGGACTTGGCAAATATTCATAGTGGATATATATCCAAGAATATGTACCCATATGGACTAGCGCATACTCTAGATATCGGTATTTTTGCCAGTTATCGACGACTGTCTTTGCTCGCCATTTATTGAGTTGGACAAAGTGATCTTCGTAATTGCATGGCCAATTCAGAAGATGATAGAGAGGAGGAAGTTTTGTATCCTAGTAGAAGTAATGGATCGCTTGTTGTAGCTCTCCATTTGCTAATACTTTTGGAGGTGCTGAAATGATTTGTATGTTGACTGGTTTTTGGCATAATAATAATCTTCTGACTTCTTGAATGACTCTATTTCCCAAAAAATTTGTCATTTCACAATCAAAGCTTGTAACTCGAACTCCGGTTAACATACCCCATTTGAATAATTGTCTTGCGTCTAGATATCGAGTTCCAGATAACTGGACTGTTTTGAAGCGGGGAATGCTGGAATCTAAGCTGTTTTCACAATCTGGATAGCAAAGAAGATATCGGTTAGGATGTTCTTGAGTGCAAAGAAAATAGGGTTTTGAATGGTAGTCCCATTCCCATAACCATTCATTGTGATTCTGCTGATTACTTTTTGTAAAATTGAGACATTTTTGGAAGACATCCTGCTATTCTTTGGTTCTGGACTGGATGATGTTTTGTAATATTTGCTCATGGATCTCTTGAGGAAGACCGTTGAGAACTTGTTGCCTGAATTTTTTAGAAAGACAACGGGTTTGGAAATGTTCTAAGAACCTATTGGCACCAAGTGAAGTAACAAGGACTTCATTGTGGTAATAATTTTTCACATTGACCAGTAAGGCCAATGGTAATTTTTCACTAGAATCCAGTGGGGATCCTAGGCCTTCAGTCCTTCACTTTTAAATTTTTACACTAGAATCCAGTGGGGATCCTAGACCTTCAAATTCCTATTTTTGTAATTCAAGGTGATGATTTTGGTTAGAAGTGGATGGATCTGATGGACTAACTCTGGATGTAATAGTTTTGTATAAAATTTGATTTTGTAAAAACTCAATGAATCATTGAGCTACCATGATATGATCCTCATGATATTTAATTCTGGAGGTCAGCCACATATTTATTAGCTTCTTCATACTCAATACAAAGTGCATTGAGAGCTGTTACTCCCAATCGTTTGTTTTGTATTAAAGTCCAAAGATTATCTAATAAACATTGGTGTCTTTCTGTGGGAACATTTGTAGTTCTGGCTACATTAATTCTGAATTTTTGAGCAGGAGTTTTAGAGAGGACTATTGGTCCAAAGTGAACTAAATCACCATTGTTGGATGATTATGCCATTTGTAAAAACTCACAAGGGTTAGTTTATAATAAGCAGTAATCAAAAAATTAATTTTTGAAAACAAGCTTGTTTTGTAAAGAAATTCTTTTTGTAAATACTGTCTTGTTTCCTATTCCAAAACATTTATTTGATTAATAGAATAAGCCTTGATGATATTCAAATTTTTTGTTTCGGGTTTTTCAACAAAAGGGAAAACAAGATCTTGGTTCTTTGTTCTAAAAGAAAAACCATCATAGTTGACTCTGTAGGGAGTAATGAAATTGATGAATGGTGTCCCTAAAATAACACTATGACTAATATCTTTTATTAAAACAAATAAAGTTTTTAGAAGAAGATTTGAATTGACTATTGAAGCCTCTGTTTTGTAATTAATTTTGATTTTAGAATTATTTGCAGCTGAAAGTTTTTCAGTAGTTTTTTCTTTGGAATTTCTTTGGAACGATACCTTCTCTGATACAATTTAAATCTTTACCTGTATCAAATAAGGTAATTGTATTGATCTTGAATTCTTTTGAAAAAACTATCGAAATTCTAATCAAATATTTTCTGGAAGAAATTTCATTAAGAATGAAGAGAAAATCCTCTGTAAGTTTTTCAAGATTTTGAATTTCTAAATTATTTTCTTCGTCTTCTTCTTCTTCGAGTTCTTCATTGATTCGTTTTGAAAGTAATTTTTGAATTGTTTTTGAGTCTTGTGCCTGTTTTTCTTTAAGCTCATTAAGCTCAACCTTAATAGCTTTCATTTCTTCCTAGAGGATTTGGATTAAAATAGTTGATTGTTTTGAAGTCTTCTTTCTACCCAATATGGCCGTAAGATCATATGTGTTTTTTGCAATAGAGGGCATAATAGAAGGTTTTTGTATTAGTTGTTCTTCAAAGGTTTTTAAAAGTTTTTCTAAAAATTCCTTTTGTAGTTGAGGATCTTCAACCTGTATAAGGATTTCTAAGAGTAACTTCTGTTCTTTTTAAAGAACATTGATTTTCAATTTGGGTTTTGTAAATAGTTCATTTTCTGTTTCAGAATCAGAACTGGATGATGAACTTGTGATTAATTCATCAATTTGTAATCCTTCTTCATTTTCTGTGGGTTCAGAATTACTGGACTCGCCTTCAGTTTCAATTAAAAGAGTAGTTATCTTATTAATAATTTCTTCTTCTAATTGCAACTCATTAAGTTTTTTGTTTAACTTGCAAAAATTTGCAGTGTGGCCTTTGTTACCACATTTGTAGCAAGTTAAATTTTTGAACTTTATTTTGGATTGAGGACTAAGTTTACTACTCTTTTTTAAAGGTTTTTTGTAATAGGAATCTTTTTCTGGTTTTAAAGAGTTTTTATATTTTTTGGATGATTTTTTGTAAGGTTTTCTTCTACAACTTCCTCCACAGTCTGGAGTAGGGTTCTTGGTTCCTATTTCAAATTGTTTGCAGAAAGATCTTAACTCTTAACGAGTTTTTCTCATTTCCCATTTCAGATGTTTTTGTAATTTCAAATCTTGACAAATCTTTAAACCTTCTTTTTGAGTGAGACTGACTAGTTCACCATAGGTTAATTTATCATACAGGATTTGATTTCCAAATGCTTCCTTGATTTTATTCCTAACTTTTTCTCCTAAAAGGGTCGGAAGTCCAGCAAGGAATTTTTCTTTCCAAAATGGCTGATTAGAATCTTCTCTAAGCATTATCCTAGTAAGAAATGTGTTTTTGTAATACTGAAAATCACTCAATTTTTTGCATCTAAGGTTTGAAAGGAGTTCGGCATTCTTATCCTTAAAATGACATGGGTCACCTACGAAATGTAAAGAGATTATTACTATCAAGGTGGCTACTACATCTGGGATTGGTTGGCCTAACTTATCAAGAATTGGCACGCCATCTTCTTGAGTTTGTATGGATTCTAGAATCTCATATTTTTATAGATTCATGAGATGATAATCCCACCATCCTTTAAGCTATCCTGAGAACCTTGCAATGAAGAGTTCAGCAATAGCTCTGTCTAGGGTTTCAGTTTGGGTTTTGTAAGCATTTGCTGCCATGGTCATTTGCTGGAGCAAATTCAAGATATTATATTCAGACATACCATCTATGTTCCATTCATAGACAGTAGAGGCATTGAATTTAGACTGGGTCAGAATTTCAGATTTATTTTCTATGCCTAAATCTAGAACTGTTATTGGGAGGGGTGTTGCTACTCGCGGCCAATAAAGTCTATTGATTTGTAAATGTTTTGAAAACTGAATTTCTTCAGCTTGCATAAGCTAGTTTTCTTAGCTTTGGACATCTGAATCTGAATCTTCCTCAATTATATTGACACTTCTTTAGGAGATTTGAGGTGTTTCAGGTGCTACTAGAGTAGAAGTCGAAGCTTCTAGTCTAGTTTTCATGTCTCTCAAAGCTTGGATAAATTAAAAATTACTGTTGTTTTGTAAATCTTTTTTACTATTTTTGGAAACTTGGAATGGTTTGAAGATTGAGTTTTTCAGTTTTGTATCCAGCTTAGTTTCAACTTGGGAAACTGTAGCCTGTTGGTTTTGTTCCATTTTTTGTAATTGCTTACCTATGGTATGCAAATGGGCATTTGTAAAATTATTCTGTAGGACAATGTTTTTTATATTCACAGAATCATTTTCATTTGGAATTTTGTAAGGGGTTGCTTATACTGTTTGTTCTAAGTAGGGAATTTTTACTTTCCTAAGAGGAGGATGTTCAGACTGTATTTTTCTACCATCTGAAATTTTTCAATCAGAAACTTTATTTCTAACAGTGACAGGGTTAATAGACAGTTTTTCTTCTGTTTTCTTTAGAAGAGTTTTTAGAGCCACAATGAACTCTTATTAGTTGTCTTCTAACTCTTGTTGTTTAGGTTTTGAAATCTGAGAAGGTTTTGAAACTAGTTTTGATTTTTTGAAAGTTTTTGGAATTTTGGAAAATGGATATGAAATGTTATGTTTTTTAGCATACATCCCAAACCAGTCAAAGAAAAGAATTTGAACTTTATATTGGTATATAAAGTCATAATATTCATTTTGAATTTCTTTCCTTTGATCATTGAAATTTTTGAAAGACCACATTTGCTTTTTATGATTTTTAGCAGAATAAAAATCATCATGCAAATATTGTTTGTCTAGTTCAAATTCTTTTTCAAGCACATTAAGTTCATGGTTTACATTTTCTGTAATGGCTGAAAAGGTAGGAGAAGTAGATTCTGATTCTGTTTGGATTTCAACCTGAACAGAATCATTTTGTAAATTTGTATAAATTGGATGTGGAACATTTGTAGAGTAATCTACGTTTTGTAAAGTGGATTTAGGTATTTCTGAAGTAGAGAACCTAGAAGAGCTAGGTAAGTCTGAGGTAGAATACCTAGACTGAATTTTGTATTCCAATTGGTTTTGTAACAGGCAAACAATTGACAGAAAGTATACAAGGCAATCTTCCTATGCCTACAGTACTAGACATTGAAGAATCATCTGAAAACCTAAGGCTTCTATTAAAGCTAAGGCTGACTCTTCCATCGTCACACTAGGTTATTTGCCTTAGTTGAGCGTTTGGCTCAACTATTTTGAAGATTTTGGTTCTACTGCACCTTCTAAGACCCATTCTTCTGGCGGGGTTATGTCCTTCCATTGGATAGATCTAGTGATTATAGTGTTGGATTTTGTAAGATCAGTTTGTAGAAGCAAAGTTTCTCCTCTTTTACTCTGAAACTTATGTTTTATAGCAAAAGCAGAAACCATAGCTTTGTAATAGATTTTGTAAATCAGTGCGAGAGGAATAGATCCTTCAAGCATTTTGTAATTATGAGTTTTGATTTGTAAAATAAGAGATTTTGTAATATTACTGTTATTTAACAAAACAGTAAAATTTGGATAGTAATCAAAAGAGATTGGTCCACTACACAAGCTAGACTCGACTGAACTAAGCAAGGAGTCCTGAAAGTTTATGAACCTAATATCTCTAAGAACTGCTAGGATCGACGTGTTCAATCCTTCTTTTGTAAGCGGTTTAATTCCAACTTGGACTAAACCTATGTGGATGTATTTATACTGCTTTTCACGGTGTTTTTGTAAGGATTTTTTAGACAAAAGAAAAATTATCTCAAAAGGTTTTGTAATCTGAAGATCTCTCTCTTCAGTTTTGATTGTGAAATCAGTTTTGAAAAAATTAAGTTTTGTAGTCTGATGATTTGATCCTTTTGTACTTTTGGAGTATCCCAATTATCTATACATTTTTCAAAATCTTCGATTATTATTTCTTCACTATTAATTATCTTTCTCGACTCAGAGGACGAGGTAGAAGAGTTTGAAGAAGACACAGTCCTACAGAAAATAGGATTCATACTTAAAGAATTTTTCTAGGTTGATCTTTTGAGTTAAGTGAGGCAATCGCCAAAGGAATCACTGCCCTAAACATGCCTTCTCGACTAAAAAGACGGGACTTACAACCTAGGCTTGTTTATACCTCTAAAGAAGTTGTCTTATCACCTTAATATCATTTTACCAACCTCTCAAAAATGTTTAAATGTGAATCCAAATCTTAAATAGAACCTTTCCCCCCAGGCATGCCAAGGACGCACCGAGACCGAAAGAGAGATGAGTTAACAGGGAAGAAACAAAATTTAAATCTTGAACAATATATAAATAATTAAAGAAATAAATAAAATATACAATAAAAGAAAATCTTCAGAAATTAAAATTAAATTTGTAAATTAAAGATTAAATATATATATATATATTCAATAGGAGGCAGAGCCAGTCCGTTATGAATATATATACTTATCAGAAATAAGCGTGAAATTTAAATATGAATATACATGTATATATTCAATAGACGGCAGAGCCAGTTCGTTATGAATATATATACATATATTTATGCAAGATAGGCGGTTGAACCGACCATATGCATACAAAATAAATTTGAAATTTTGTAAAAGAAATTGAAGAAAACTTACTTCAAAATCTTATAAATTTTGTAAGATTTGTACAGAGGTTTTGGAGATGTAATTCCAGGTAGGACGTACAAAGGTTGCTCAGCACATGAGCTTCCTAAGACCTACTATAAGGAGGTTACAATGTTTGTAGGTAAGGTAGAGGTAGAGCATGATGGAAAGTGAATCAACCTTCTTGCTCCTTTTTTTACCTCGGGGTGAAACTCTTTCAAGACCTTTTTCGAATTCTCTCAGCTTGAGAAGCTTGAAAGGAAGAAGCTTGATTAGTATGTTCGATTATTTATAAAAAAATATTTAATTAGTATGTAATATATATTAAAATTATATGAAATTAAAAGTTTCAAATAATATGATGGGTATAAAGTATAAAAGAAAACAAATTATATATATGAGAAAAAACATTTAAATAGATAAAAATATATTATTTAAAAATTAATAATTAAAAGAATATGTTAAATTTGAATTTAATTATACAATTAATATAATTAATAGGATGATTATAATTTATAATATTTTTTATTTTAAAATGATACAATATTAAAAGTTTAAACAGATTAATATCTATACATGTATATAAAATATATATACTTTTTAATTTTTTAATATTACAATGTTATGATAAATAGTGAATACTTATGAAAAGAATTAGAAATCATATTTTAAATATAAAATTATTATTTTAATTTAATAAATTTATATTTCAAGCTAAACAGAAATTGATAATTTGATTAAAAAAGTTACAATTTTTATAGGAATACAAGCATGATATTTTTTAATAGAATTTTTATTTATATGAATTCAACAACTTCTTTTATTAAAGTTTGACATTTATTCCTAGAAAAATAATTATAAAAAATTTAATTTAAAAATATATTATAAGTTAGTTTAATAAAATATTTTATTATAAATTAAATAGTTATTTATACGTTTTTTATACTGTAATCGTTTTCTATCAGCAATATATATTTTTTTAATAAGAAAGAACATATTAATTATTAATTTATTATTTATAAATAATTTATTAATATTAATATAATTTTCAATCTCACAACATTCTCCTAGAAGATTTATGGCTGACAGGCATCCCAACAAAAGGCAAAGAATTCCAGTTGAGAATATAGTTGTACCAGTTTGCTCTTTTTCTGTAGTTTTCAATGAGATTGCTGTATATTCTTGGTTTATATTAGTTGTCTCGGTGTCTTCATTTTGGGTAGTTATCTTGGTCTTCGTTTATTTTAGTTGCTTTGGTCCTAATTTTTAGTTGTATCGGAGTGGAGTTATACTCTATTCTGTTTTATTGTATTCTTTATAACATTATTATTATTATTGCTTATAAAAAAAATCGTTAAATATTACTAATGAGACATTAAATATTTAATTGAAAATTAATTTATTTCAATTATGGGTTTCACTCAAATAAATTTGAAAAAATATTTCAAAAAATATTAAGTAAATTAATTATGGGTTTCAATTTAGTCTCTTTCTCTTCTTGGGTTAAAGGGTGATTGACCGTACAAGGGCATTGTACCAAATAAATTACTGAAAAAGTATTGTGTTTTACTTATTTACTAAAACGGTATAAATGTGGGTGATATGAAAAGGGAGGACAGCAAAATGCTAATATTAGTAGCGTTCAGAGGCAAAAATCCCATGTTAACCAACGTTAACATAAAAACATCACTATTAGTGACGTCCAAAAGTGAGGACGCTACTATAAGTAACATCCCAGGTGGCCGCCGCCGCATCCCAATGTAAAATCTTCGCCATGTTATCTACAACCCACCTACACGCTAGTATAGGTAGCATCTCACTTCCGGACGCTAGTATGACTCGCGTCACGTAGCGTCCTCACCCCCTTCCGGTAAATTAAGTGCTGATCACCTATTTTAGTATTTTCCCCTATAGGTATTTTCCCCTTTTGTTTAACACTAATACGGTCAAAATCCTTGGGTTAAACAATATTCCTCTGTGGAGAGGAAGTGGCTATAGGACAATGTTTGCTCATGCCAAGTGCTTGGTGATTTGTTCATCATTTTGAGGGACTATCCCTTCTCAAGTTGTTTCACATTACATCAAGCCTCTACCCCGTTCACCATTAGGATGTCCAAGTGCAGATGCCACAATGCTTTTCACTAGTCTTGAAGATTACAAGGCAACAGGAACTCGAGCAGCACCTTACTTCATTGTCTCTTTTTACAATGAATTTACAGAAACCAAGATTTGGTCCTTATCCATGGAGGTGTTATTTTTGCCAGTAAGCTCAGCAATGAAGAGGCAGAGTGGCTTTTTAGAGACGACTCAATCTTTGAATGATGCGGGGTACAAGTTGGTTGAAAGGTTCAACAAAGAAACAAGTGATTTTGAATTCAAGGATGTCTTAAGAGCACTGAATATGCCAATTCTATGATTTTCTAAACTAATTAATTTTGGTCAAATAAAATTAGGACCGTAAAAGAGAATAAATTATTGATTTGAGAGTTGAGAATGTTGAATTATTCTAAAAAAAGAAGAAGAAGAAGACAAATGTTGTAGTTTAACTGAGCGGCAATGATACGAATTCAGTCGATGCTAGGTTAAACAACAAAGGAAAGTCAACAAAAGTGAAACTGAAGAAAGCAAGATTGATGACAAATTGCCGTTGTTGGATTTAGCGTTCAAGGTGCAATTCATGAACTTGGTTGTTCAACTGAGACAAACTAGTCATTGAAATCAATCCAGACATCAACACTAATTTTCCAGTTCATTTTCGATCTACCATTACTGAAAACACAACTTGAATAGATGATTCCCTTGGGACATTATAGATTTCCGCAAGAAACGAATATGACTATATACACTCATCCTCGGCATTTTTCCAAAACACTGCAATTGAGAAAACTAATTACCAAAAAGGAGTAACCTTAGAAGTAATTATCAAAGTGGGGTGACTTTTGCTGGCTAGGAGGAGAGAGGGTGACGAACTCTTTTTAAGCTAGCGCCTAGTTTGTGCAAAATTTAAAAAAAAAAAGGATGCAAAGAAAAGTAAACAAAAAAAAAAAACAAAAAATGAGGATATAATAGTGACCAGCTTGCTATTACAGGTGTGGCAACTCTAAAAATCTGGACACTTTATTTTGTAGCGTCCACTAAGAAGGACAATTTCATGGATAACGTCTATTGAGTAGCGACACACTTGGTTAGAATTGGCCACGGTCTGGTTTTGAATCAGAACCGAATCGAAACTGGTTCGGTCAAAATCGGATCAAAACCGGTCAAAACTGGAATCGGTTTCAAACCAGATTAAATCGGTGATTTAAATATAAAAAAATTCAATAAATATGTTACCTCACTCCTAATTCATTTATATATATCATTAATTCTCTAAACAATTATTCTCTGCATTTTCTTCAATTCTTATTAATTTTTCAATTTTTCTCAAATTCTCTAAATAATTATTTACTACACTCATTTTAATTTTCAATACTCTCTCAATTTTTCTACTTTATTATTTTATATACTTACTGAAATTTTCTATACTTACTGAAATTTTCAATACTATCTCAATTACTTTGTTATTACTTTAAATCTTCAATAAAATTTCCAATACACTCTATTTTAATTTTTTTTCTCTTTTATACTTTTTAATTATCAATTATTATATAATTAAAAAAAAAACAAATAATAAAACTAGAAAATTTTTTTTCCTCTAAATCCTAAAGGGATATTTAGGTAAAATTAAGTTCATACACTTTTTGCTAATTTCTTTAAAAAAAATTAATTTCATCTCTAGTTTTTTAATCAGGTTCAAGTCTTTATTTATTAAATTTTTCTTAAAGATAAATTATTTTCTTTCTTTTTTTTCTTATTTTATTTTGATTGAAAGATTTCTAAGAAAAATTAAAATATTTTTACAAATATAACTTAAATTTTGAATCAATAAAATTTTTCTCTAATTTTTTTTGTCTAAGCTACCCTTAAACCATCCCTAAACCACTTCCAAACCGTCCTCCAAACTGTCTTAAACCATTCTTTTTTGAACCGCCCTTCAAACCGTTTTAAACCAGGGCTCAAACCGAAACCGGCGGTTCAAGAACCGTCTTCCAAACCGTTCCTTGGCGGTTTGGTTCAAGTTCATGATTTCATTGAACTTAAACCGGCAATCTAAGAACCGTAGCCACCCCTACTTAGTAGATTCCACCTGCGAGATTTTGTTAGTGACAAGACACGTAACTGTTAGACGGTAGTTTGATTCATGTCCTGCATTATTGTTGTATTTAAATCAAACCTCCCCTCCAACCGTCCCATTCAAACTTATTAAAACCCATTCCCTACAAATAAAAAGAGAGAAATATTTATCTCAACTCTCCCTTTATCTCTCGGCAGATTAATTAAAGAGGGATTGCTGTCTCTAATCCCATTTTTTTAAAACTCTCACTCTCATTTCTCACTTGTTTGAATATAGCAATGCAAAGTTGATATATATATATATATATATATATATATATATATATATATATATATATATATATATATATGAAAGTTATTCTATAAAATTTTTACATTGTATAAGATATTAGATATTAAGTGTGAGATTAAGTTTTAGGGAAATATTGATTACTTATATTAGACATTGAAGCTTTTTAAAAGTTATTTAGAAATAGAAAAATAAGTGAAATCTTAATAATTATTATGAAAATTTTTAAATAATAATTAGCTTATAAAAAAAAAGGTTTTATGTGAAAAAATGAGAGTGTGACATGATTTTAATGAATATTTAGATTGAAAAAATGCTTAACTGAATTTATTTCTAAGAGATTGGATTGATTATTTAGGAAAGTAGAAAAGGTTAGTAAATCTCAAGTATTTTAAATGATTTATAGTTGTTATATATTTATAATTTTGTTATATTAATTTAAACCATTTTCAATTGATTGTACTTAGTAGAATAATTTTTATGCAAATGTAAAAATATAACATAGAATTTAGGGGAAAAAAAATATAATACAAGTTAGGAGAATAATTTTGATGCATGTAATAAAATATATTAAAATTTAGGGAAAAATAATTTGTAGTAGTTATGATTGTTAAAAATATGATAGGCCTAAAATACGAAAAGGCAGATTTAATTAAGTTTATAAAATTTATATTATGTAAAATTTAATATAACATAAAAAATAGATGTTTTTTATTTTATATTACATTAATTAAATATTTTATATAAAATATAAGTAATGATTTGTAGGATTTTAATAGTTAATATGGAGTGTAAGATTTATATATTTTCCCAAATATTAATTTAAATTAATAAATTTATTAAAATTAAATATAATTTGTTTGAATAATGAAAAAACAATAAATATATTATTTTAAAATGAAAAATAGGCTTCAATATTTTTGTAAAATAAAAAGTAATTTTCTATTGTTTATTTAAATATTATATGTAACACCCCAAAATTTTAAATTTTATTATTTTATGAGTATTATTGATATTTTAATTTTATTTAAATTTTAAGAAATTATTTGAGATTTTTCGGATTTTAAAAATTGGGTTCGATTTTCCGAAAATATAAACTTTGATGATTTTTAAAAATTTATTTAAAGACCACGTGGCAAAACTAAAAATATATTTGGAGTCTACAAATTTTTCTGAGTTTTCTAGAATTTTTTCGAAATTTTTGGACCTCGTTTTCGATCCCAAGGCAGAGTAAAAATTTAAAATTTTGTATCCTAAATCGAACCGGCCGAATCAAATCGGACCGGATCAGACCGATCGAATCGGACCGGTCTTCTTCTTTTTCTTCCTCCTCCCCGCGCGCGTCCCGACCTCCCTCCCCTTCTCTCCCTTTTTCTCTCTTCTCCCTCCTCCCCTTGCAGCGCAGCCGCCTCCCCTGCCACCCCAACTCGCCGGCGCGCCGCCCCACCCCTCCCCCACGGCCGGCCGACGCCCCAGGCGGCCGGAAAACGCACGCGACTTTTCGACTTCCCGGCCAAAATCCTGCCGATCCGACCACCAATCGGACCGGGTCTTGTATCTAAACTCATCTACTCGTCCAGAACTTTCCATAGACACCAAGAACACCGAAATCCATCAAGCGGTTTGTCCAATTTTTGCCCGGAAAGTTTTAGCCCATTTTGACTTTCGGGCTAGATTTCTCTCAAACCGTGAACCCCACGAGAAAACCGAGAGTACCAGAGCGCTCCACTCGTCCAGAGCTTCGCGGGGATATAAATTTCAAAATTTTTCGACACCGTTTTTCGATGGGTCCCACGGAACTT
The DNA here is from genome assembly GCF_030052815.1 of Hevea brasiliensis. Classification (NCBI taxonomy): domain Eukaryota; kingdom Viridiplantae; phylum Streptophyta; class Magnoliopsida; order Malpighiales; family Euphorbiaceae; genus Hevea; species Hevea brasiliensis. Next base: position 2,501,081 of record NC_079508.1, on the reverse strand, counting down.
CGCAATATTTTTCTGAGCATTAAATGAGCTTAGAAAATTCTAAAAAATTTATGTACTAACCCCCGTATTGTGGGCTTCGTGTGGTATCCTCAATTAGCGGAAATTCGACAGTTGTTCGGGTCTGTGAATTTCCGGCCAAACAGACCCGCTACCGGAAAAGTCTCCGAACTGGATCGAGGTTTTGGCTACCCCACCATTGTCAGAAATCCCGAGCGCATTTCCGAAGTCGGAGTCGACAAAGGTAAACCCAAACCTTGCTTTTTCGTAAATTTCTTGTTTTAAATAGGATTAAAAATCCATAAAATATTCTTGGTAGCTCAGAAAATTATGATTCTTTTTGCAATAGCCTAGTAATATTGCTGAGGACCGCGGGGCAAAGTTTTAGAATTTTTAGAGCTTGTTTGGGTAGTTTTTGCAAAAATGATCAATTATAAGGACTAAATTGAAATTTTACATATTGTGATAGATGATTGATTTGATGGGCCCAGGAGGGGCTGTGTGATGTGATTGAATTGTCGATATATGAGTTGCGAATATAGAAGTGTGTTTTGAGCCCTTTTGCAGGTTGGGTAAGTCCTAGGTATAGGGGAGACTCTGCCGGATTTTCGGCACGACTTAGGACATATTTGGTCTTTTCATAATTTGTATTGAGTCAATTGTGTTAAATAATTGTAATGTAATTGTCAGGTGAGCCGGGACAGCCTTCTTCCTCTGCCCAGCCGCCACAATGACCGCTGTCAAGTCTGTGAGTAAAATATTAATTTTAATTGTAATTTCGATATTATTATATATTCAAGCATGCCCATGCATCACTTATATGTATATATCTATGTAGTTAAAATTTAGGCACGATTTATGTTGCATTTATAACTGTTAAAGTGCAATGGATGTTGTTGTGGTAATTTGAAGCAGTGTGCGTGCGTGTGATGTGGTGTGGACTATGGATAGGACGTGTAGACACGGCTTGAGATCTTCGTTGGGACCCGGTCCTTCGGGGTAGTCACGGCTTGAGTTATTCGCTGGGACCCCGATTTGGTTTATTAAGCGAAAGTCCGGCTTGAGTTCTTCGCTGGCACCAGGTTGGATTTAAGAGAGCTGTATAGGGGATCAGCTCCCATATATTATGATTGATATTATTGGGTGAGTGAGTGCTCCAAATTACCTTTTTGCTGTTATGATGTGACTTTGTTGCTGATGTTGCATTTCACTTTACAGGATGCATTAGTTTTAGATAGTTATAGAGATTATGGTTAAAATTGATATTTTACTCTCTGAGTCGAACGCTCACTCCTGTTCAATATTTTTCCAGGCCATAGGAGGATATTTTTGAAGTTAACCTGCTTTTCTCCATCGCAGGTCGTTTTCTCATGTTTGTGTAATTCTATAAACTTCTAGAAATTTCTGCATGTGTTAGAAATATTTAATTGATTCGGGTTTGTAATATAAATTGTTATGTGGACCTGTAAACGTATAATGATATGCATGTTTGATGGACTGGATGAGGGAGCTGAGCTCCCATATATTTTTATGATGATATGAGTATGTGGAGGGTGAGCTGAGCTCCCCAATTGAGTATTTACTGTGTTTACAGGTCGGGTGAGTCAAAAACTCCCCGTTGGAAGGTCCATTTTATGGCCGGACTCTGTCCGGTTGATTTCTTGAAATTGGGCCCAAATGGGCCTTAGAGTTGGGTTAATGAATAGTTAGGCTTACTACGGGCCTCGGGGGCTTTAGGCTGGCCCAGGTTCTAGTGCCGGTCCGGCCCATAGGTTGGGTCATGACAAATGTGGTATCAGAGCTTAGGCTCTAGATTCTTAGGGATTGTTTGTCTAAAGTGTTGGGAAGAGTCTACTAGGAGTGACATGCGGAAAATAGGGTCCACGTTCGTCTTGCATTGTCAACTTTGCTTTTAGTTTCTGCTTCATATATTGTGTGTAAATATGAGTCTATAAAGTTGTGTAACCTGTTGTTTTGAATTTTGTGGGCTAATGTTGCTGAATTTCAGGAAAATGCATAGAAGCAGGAGAGCTGCCACTGCACTAGAACTAGATGTGCCTGACGAGGTGTTAGCACAGGATGAGGCGCCTGCCCCGAGGAGGCGGGGTAGGAGGCCTAGAGCTGCTCAAGTAGAAGAGCAGCTGCCAACAGTTCAGGATCAATCTTTTATGGCACAGGGTCCCATGGACCCCATGGCAACTACTCTAGCTGGGTTGCAGAGAACCATCGACATGATGGCGTAGTATATGGTCCACCCTCCACAGCAGCAGCAGTCCACCGCACCAAGAGGGGAACCTTACAAACAGATCATAAATTTCAAGAAGTTGGTGCCTGGTACTTATGATGTGTCAGACGATGCATATCGGTTTTTGGATTCCTGCAGACAGGCAGGAACAGAATTGCAGTTGACTGATAGAAGACTAATAGAGTGTATGCAGCATGTCATGGGGCCTATGCCTAGACAATGGATGAATGACTACATATTACCTCGGATGGAGGGTTTGTCGTGGACTCAGTTTGTGGAACTGTTCATCAATCGGTTTGTGCCAGAAAGCTTCAGGGATCAAAAGCAGTGGGCTTTTGAGGCCTTAAGACAGAATGGCAGGTCTGTAGATGAGTATGCTACAGAGTTTCTGGAATTGAGCAGGTATGCCCCTACAGCAGTATCTATAGAAACTATGAAGGTGAAGAGATTCCTAAAGGGGCTGGACTGGAGGTATGCAAACCTGGCCATGATGTCTGATCAGTCTTTTGATGTGGTAGTTGATCGAGCCAGACAGATAGAGATTAGCTATGTTGTGGATGACAGCGGAAGGGCAAAGAAAAACAGAGCAAAGGGTTCTTCAGGTGTTCCCCACATGGGTACTCCAGATAGTGGTGGCCAGAGTAATTTCAAAGGAAGAAGTAGGAACAAGAAGAGTAGTTTTAGACACAAATCTCGAGGGTTCAGACCAGGATACGGATCCAGCAGTGGTCACAGTTCAAGGTACAACAGTTCTGGGTCTGGTTCAGGATCCTCCTTGGCACCTTGTGCACAGTGTGGAAGAGGACATTCAGGACCTTGTATGGTGGGTTCAGGAGTATGCTTCAGGTGTGGCCAACTAGGTCACTTTGCTAGGGAATGCCCCATGTTTAGCGAGCCACAGATGGGGGCACAGGGTTCTGTTGCAAATGTTCGTCGTCAGTTGTATCCGGGTGCTTCCAGCATGGCAGCAATGGCCAGACAATGTGGTGAGGACAAGGGGGACGTGGATTTGGAGGCGATCGGGAGGTAGAAGTCGATCAAGGTTACGCCACTCGGGGTAGGGGTCAAGCTCGGTTTTCACCCCGACCCATCGGGATGCTCAAGCTTCAAATGCGCAGGCGGGTATTCTTCTGGTCTGTTCCTATGAGGCTCGTGTTTTAATAGATCCGGGTGCTACGCACTCATTTGTCTCCCCTATTTTTGCCATGAGGTTGGGTAGAAACCCTACAACTTTAGAATGTCCTTTGTCGGTAGCTACCCCACTTAGTGACAACATAGATGTAGATATGGTTTTTCCGGGTAGCCCAGTAGTGGTGGATGGAAAGATCCTCCCAGCAGAGTTGGTTCCTCTACCAGTGATAGATTTTGATGTAATTTTGGGGATGGACTGGTTGGCAACTCATTATGCCACTTTAGACTGCAGGAACAAAAAGGTGCATTTCCACATACCTGGTGTGGAAGAGTTTAGCTTTGATGGTGACAAGAGCGTGGCTCCATATAATTTGGTGTCAGCAATTAGTGCTAGAAAAATGTTGAGGCGTGGATGTTAAGGATATTTGGCATTGGTGAGAGATACATCTGTAGAAGGTGTTAACATGGAAAATGTTCCTGTTGTCAGAGAATTCATGGGTGTCTTCCCTAAGGAGCTTCCAGGGTTACCACCAGGAAGGGAAATAGAGTTTTGCATTGATGTTGTGCCGGGTACAAACCGGGGTGTAAATCCCGCCTTACAGGATGGCACCAGCAGAATTGAAAGAGTTAAAGGAGCAACTACAGGAGCTTTGGTTCCTCTACCAGTGATAGATTTTGATGTAATTTTGGGGATGGACTGGTTGGCAACTCATTATGCCACTTTAGACTGCAGGAACAAAAAGGTGCATTTCCACATACCTGGTGTGGAAGAGTTTAGCTTTGATGGTGACAAGAGCGTGGCTCCATATAATTTGGTGTCAGCAATTAGTGCTAGAAAAATGTTGAGGCGTGGATGTTAAGGATATTTGGCATTGGTGAGAGATACATCTGTAGAAGGTGTTAACATGGAAAATGTTCCTGTTGTCAGAGAATTCATGGGTGTCTTCCCTAAGGAGCTTCCAGGGTTACCACCAGGAAGGGAAATAGAGTTTTGCATTGATGTTGTGCCGGGTACAAACCGGGGTGTAAATCCCGCCTTACAGGATGGCACCAGCAGAATTGAAAGAGTTAAAGGAGCAACTACAGGAGCTTTTGGACAAAGGTTTCATACGTCCTAGCACTTCACCCTGGGGTGCTCCTGTGCTATTTGTAAGAAAGAAAGATGGGTCATTGAGGTTGTGTATTGACTATAGACAGCTGAACAAGGTAACTGTGAAGAACAAGTATCCACTTCCTCGGATCGATGACCTGTTTGATCAGCTCCAAGGGGCTAGATTCTTTTCCAAGATAGACCTACAATCAGGCTACCATCAGTTAAGAATCAGGAATGAGGACGTGTCCAAAACGGCATTTAGGACAAGATATGGTCATTATGAGTTCTTGGTGATGTCTTTTGGACTCACTAATGCACCAGCAGCCTTCATGGACTTGATGAACAGAGTGTTCAAGCCATTTTTGGACCGTTTTGTCATCGTATTCATAGATGACATTTTGGTATACTCTTGGACCGAGGAAGAACACGTGTGGCACTTGAGAATGGTGTTGCAGACTTTGAGGGAGCACCAGCTATATGCCAAATTTTCAAAATGTGAATTTTGGCTAGAAAGCATCTCATTCTTGGGACACGTGGTTTCTAGTGACGGCATTCAAGTGGATCCCAAGAAAATTGAAGTCAGAATCGATTGGCTTAGGCCTACAGCCATCGAGGTGCGAAGTTTTCTGGGTCTAGCTGGCTACTATAGGCGTTTTGTGCAAGATTTTTCCAGGATAGCGGCTCCCCTAACTAAGTTAACTCAGAAGAATGTTCTATTCATTTGGACAGATGACTGTGAGAAGAGCTTCCAGAAGCTTAAGGAGTGTCTAACCACTGCCCCTGTGTTGACACTACCTATGAGTGGTGAAGGATACACTGGTGTCGTGACGCCTCGAGTTGGCCTAAGGTGTGTTTTGATGCGAATGGAAAAGTAGTGGCTTATGCTTCAAGACAACCAAGAGGCATGAGCAGAACTACCCCACCCATGATTTGGAAATGGCGGCTGTAGTCTTTGCACTAAAAATCTGGAGACACTACCTGTATGGTGAAGTGTGCGAGATATACACCGACCACAAGAGTTTGAAGTACATCTTCCAACAGAGGGATTTAAACTTGAGACAGAGGAGATGGATGGAGCTTCTGAAAGACTATGATTGCACTATCCAGTACCACCCTGGGAAGGCCAATGTAGTAGTAGATGCTTTGAGCAGAAAATCGTCTGGCAGTTTGGCGCACATTTCAGCAGAGAAAAGACTGTTGATTCGGGAAGTACATGAGTTAATGGATCAAGGTTTAATCCTAGATCTTTCAGATGAGGGGGTATTGTTGGCTCATTTTTCAGTGAGGCCAGACTTGCGGGACAGAGTTAGAGTTTCCCAGCACAGAGACCAACAATTGATGAAGATCATAGAAAGAGTACAGCAAGGTGAAGGTGGTGAGTTCGGGTTTGCCAATGATGGCGCCCTTATGCAAGGTTCTAGGATATGTGTGCTCGATGTGGACAATCTCAGAAATGAAATCATGCAAGAGGCACACTATACACTGTACAATGTCCACCCAGGATCCACCAAGATGTACCATGATATGAAAGATAGCTATTGGTGGAATGGCTTGAAGAGAGAGATAGTAGACTTCGTGTCCAAGTGTTTGACTTGTCAGAAGGTGAAGTTTGAACACCAGAGACCGTCAGGAAAGCTGCAAGAGCTCCCTATCCCAGAATGGAAGTGGGAAATGATCACTATAGATTTTGTGACTGGGTTGCCTCGTACCACGTGAGGATATGATTCGATATGGGTAATTGTAGACCGTCTAACCAAATCAGCTCACTTCTTGCCTGTGAAGACTACATATTCTGTGGCACAGTACGCTCAACTCTACATTCGAGAAATAGTTAGATTGCATGGAGTTCCGGCTTCCATAATATCTGACAGAGGGCCCCAGTTCACTTCTCGATTTTGGAGAAAGTTGCAGGAGGCACTTGGCATACAGTTGAACTTTAGTACGGCTTTCCACCCTCGCATGCACGGACAATTGAAAGGACAATCCAAACACTGGAAGACATGCTTCGCATGAGTGTTTTGGATTTTGGAGGTCAATGAGATGATCAACTAGCTTTGGTGGAGTTTGCCTACAACAACAGTTACCATTCCAGCATAGGGATGGCACCCTATGAGGCACTATATGGAAGAAAGTGTAGGTCTCCTCTGTGTTGGACGGAAATGGGAGAAACGAAGGTGCATGATGTAGACCTAGTGCAGTACACTTCAGAGGTAGTTCCTTTAATCAGGGAACGATTGAAAACAGCTTTCAGTAGGCAGAAGAGTTATGCAGACCCCAGATGGAGGGATGTGGAGTTTGCAGTAGGCGACTATGTATTCCTGAAGGTTTCTCCAATGAGGAGAGTCATGAGATTTGGAAAGAAGGGCAAGTTGGCACCTCGGTATATCGGACCTTTTGAGGTTACTGATAGAGTTGGAGCAGTTGCCTACAGGTTGGAGCTACCACTTAACCTTTCTCATGTTCATCCTGTGTTTCACATCTCCATGCTCAGGAAATACATTCCAGATCCTTCTCATGTACTACAGCCAGATGTAATAGAGCTAAAAGAGAACTTGACATTTGAAGAGCAACCTGTAGCCATAGGGGACTACCAAGTGAGACAGCTAAGATCAAAACAGATCCCTATAGTTAAGGTTTTGTGGAGGAGTCAGAATGGGACATGCGTAGCAAGTACCCTTATCTGTTCAATGTGTAATCATATACTTTATTCTGCCTTGTGTAAAATTCGAGAACGAATTTTCTGTAGGGGGGGAAGAATGTAACACCCCAAAATTTTAAATTTTATTATTTTATGAGTATTATTGATATTTTAATTTTATTTAAATTTTAAGAAATTATTTAAGATTTTTTGGATTTTAAAAATCGGGTTCGATTTTCTGAAAATATAAAATTTGATGATTTTTAAAAATTTATTTAAAGACCATGTGGCAAAACTAAAAATATATTTGGAGTCTAAAAATTTTTCTGAGTTTTCTAGAATTTTTTCGGAATTTTTGGACCTTGTTTTCGGTCCCAAGGCAGAGTAAAAATTTAAAATTTTGTATCCTAAATCGAACCGGCCGAATCGAACCGGACCGGATCAGACCGGTCTTCTTCTTTTTCTTCCTCCTCCCTGCGCGCGTCCCGACCTCCCTCCCCTTCTCTCCCTTTTTCTCTCTCCTCCCTCCTCCCCTTGCCACGCCGCCGCCTCCCCTGCCACCCCAGCTCGCCGGCGCACCGCCCCACCCCTCCCCCAAGGCCGGCCGATGCCCCAGGCGGCCAGAAAACGTGCGCGAACACCCCCTTTACGCGCGCGCGACTTTTCTACTTCCAGGCCAAAATCCGGCCGATCCGGCCACCAATCGGACCGGGTCTTGTGTCTAAACTCATCTACTCGTCGAGAGCTTTCCATAGACACCAAGAACACCGAAATCCATCAAGCGGTTTGTCCAATTTTTGCCCGGGAAGTTTTAGCCCATTTTGACTTTCGGGCTAGATTTCTCGCAAACCGTGAACCCCACGAGAAAACCGAGAGTACCAGAGTGCTCCACTCGTCGAGAGCTTCGCGGGGATATAAATTTCAAAATTTTTCGACACCGTTTTTCAGTGGGTCCCACGGAACTTCGCAGTATTTTTCTGAGCATTAAATGAGCTTGAAAAATTCTGAAAAATTTATGTACTAATCCCCGTGTTGTGGGCTTCGTGTAGGTATCCTCAATTCGCAAAAATTCGACAGTTGTCCGGTGCGTGAATTTCCTACGCATGCACTCCGCCACGAAAAGTCTCCGAACTGGATCGAGGTTTTGGCTACCCCACCATTGTCAGACATCCCGAGCGCGTTCCCGAAGTCAGAATCGGCAAAGGTAAACCCGAACCTTGTTTTTTCGTAAATTTCTTGTGTTAAATAGGATTAAAAATCCATAAAATATTCTTGGTAGCTCAGAAAATTATGATTCTTTTTGCAATAGCCTAGTAATATTGCTGAGGACCGCAGGCAAAGTTTTAGAATTTTTAGAGCTTGTTTGGGTAGTTTTTGCAAAAATGATCAATTATAAGGATTAAATTGAAATTTTACATATTGTGATGGATGACTGATTTGATGGGCCCAGGAGGGGCTGTGTGATGTGATTGAATTGTAGATATATGAGTTGCGAATATAGAAGTGTGTTTTGAGCCCTTTTGCATGTTGGGTAGGTCCTAGGTATAGGGGAGACTCTGCTGGATTTTCGGCATGACTTAGGACGTATTTGGTGTTTTCATGATTTGTATTGAGTCAATTGTGTTAAATAATTGTAATGTAATTGTCAGGTGAGCGGAATGACCTTCTTCCTCCGCTCACCGCCACAAAGGATGACCGTATCAAGTCTGTGAGTAAAATATTAATTTTAATTGTAATTTCGATATTATTATATGTTCAAGCATGCCCATGCATCACTTATATGTATATATTTATGTAGTTAAAATTTAGGCACAATTTATGTTGCATTCATAACTGTTAAAGTGCCATGGATGTTGTTGTGGTAATTTGGAGCATTGTCCGTGCGTTAGCGTGCGTGTGATGTGCTGTGGACTATGGATATGACGGGTAGACACGGCTTGAGATCTTCGCTGGGACCCGGTCCTTCGGGGTAGTCACGGCTTGAGTTCTTCACTGGGACCCCGATTTGGTTTATTAAGCGAAAGTCCGGCTTGAGTTCTTCGTTGGCACCAGGTTGGATTTAAGATAGCTGTATAAGGGATCAGCTCCCATATATTATGATTGATATTATTGGGTGAGTGAGTGCTCCAAATTACCTTTTTGCTGTTATGATGTGAATTTGTTGCTGATGTTGCATTTCACTTTACAGGATGCATTAGTTTTAGATAGTTATAGAGATTATGGTTAAAATTGATATTTTACTCTCTGAGTCGAACGCTCACTCCTGTTCAATATTTTTCCAGGCCACAGAAGGATATTTTTAAAGTTAACCTGCTTTTCTCCATCGCAGGTCGTTTTCTCATGTTTGTGTAATTCTATAAGCTTCTAGAAATTTCCGCATGTGTTAGAAATATTTAATTGATTCGGGTTTGTAATATAAATTGTTATGTGGAACTGTAAATGTATAATGATATGCATGTTTGATAGACTGGATGAGGGAGCTGAGCTCCCATATATTTTTATGATGATATGAGTATGTGGAGGGTGAGCTGAACTCCCCAATTGAGTATTTACTGTGTTTACAGGTCGGATGAGTCAAAAACTCCCCATTGGAAGGTCCATTTTATGGCCGGATTCTGTCCGGTTGATTTCTTGAAATTAGGCCCAAATGGGCCTTAGAGTTGGATTAATGAATAGTTAGGCTTACTACGGGCCTCGGGGGCTTTAGGCTGGCCCAGGTCCTAGTGCCGGTCCGGCCCATAGGTTGGGTCGTGACTTGATAATTGTTTAAATATTTTCAATAATATGAATTTTATTTAAAAATAATATATTGATTGTGTTAAATTTTTATTTTGTCATGAATTGAAGATAATTATTAATTTTTTTTTTCAGATATAAAAAATGTTAGAAGAATTATACATCACCTCCATGAAGCTTGCTTTCACGTGTTTGAAAGGTCTAACTATTTTTTCAAAGGTATGTTAATAATACAATTATGAACATATTATTGGTTTTTATAGATGCAAATTAAAAGGTTAATAAGTATAAAATTTCAACAGAATTTTAATGTCCAAATTGCCAACATGTAAGAGAATATTAGTAAGTACTAAATACTTGGTTAAATGGACATAACATCTTCTATTTAATTGAAATTTACACAGTTATGATATTTTCAAAATATATGATATTAAAAAAGCTTAATTATTTTATCTATTAATATTTGCAGTGTGATGAAATAATTTAATGACAATGTAAGTTTTTTTTATAATAGTTATGCAATTTGAAGTCATACATGCTTCTTCAAATCACAACAATTATACGTTATTCAAGAAGATCTTTCATGTGAAGATGTTGAAATAAGAATTATGGAATACACCCTTCTAGGGGCAATTTAGGATAAATTTTGAATGGGAAGACAATTTGTTAGGCTAGGTCTACATTAGTGAAAATAGAAAGAGATGCACATAAATTATTCTACAAATTTTTGTAAGTTCATAAATGTAGATCTAGCATGACGGATTGTTTTCACTTTGAAAATATATTTTGAGTTGTCCCTAGAAGCACGAATTCTATAATCACTGTTTTGGCTCCACAATGGAGGATCATCCTTAATAAGATCTACTTATTGGGATTTTAAAAAGTGGGTATGAGTTTAAATTGCTTGAATATTGTGAAAACTATTTATATTGTTATGAAATTATCTCATTGCACTGAAAATATTAATCTATAAAATAGTTAACCATTTTAAACTCATATGTTTTTAAAACATCATACATTTGTAGATTTAATTTAAATATAAGATGTTATGTAAATCTTACAAAGTATTTAGTACTTAATAATATTCCCTAACGTGTTGGTAGTTTGGACATGAAAATTTTGTTTAGAGTTTATACTTTAAACATTTTAATTCGCCATTATGCTATGTAGTTAGATATTAATACATTTATTATTAACTTTTACAGGAAATGAAAGAAGAACATATGCAAAGTAGAAATTTCTTGAGGCCAGGTCCATTGGACCCATCTATATTCTGACAACAAATCAATCATCACTCGGAGGTCATATGGCACTCAACTATGCAGGAAGAGTTTATCACATGTAGAAGACATACAGATGTATTGCACTTTCTTGTGATTCCATATTTGCTCATGATCCATTTATGCAATAGTGGTTTTCTTGGTGTAGCTTAACTGGGATTTTTTTTTTATTGGATTGGTAGCTGATGATGGCCTTAGCAGAACGTTGGAGGTCAGAGACGCACAGCTTCATGATGTCTATTGGTGAGTGCACTATTACTCTACAAGACATAGGCATCATTACTGGATTACACATAAATGGTGCTATGGTAATAAAAAATCCAAGGTTAAACTAGCTAGAATTGTGCAAAGTCTATATAGGAGTTAGACCACCTCTGTAAGCATTTAAAGGCTATGGACTTTATATGACATGGCTAGTCCAACACTTTGATGTGATTCCTGATAGAGCCAATGACACCACATTGCTTGTACATGCATGGGCATGCATACTTCATCTAATTGGAGGATCACTTTTCAATGACAAGTCTAATGCGCAGGTCAACCTGATGTTCCTGCCACAACTAGAGGATATGGGAGTTATAAGGTAGTACAATTAGGGTCCAGTGTGTCTGGTGTATCTGTACAAAGAGTTTTGCCATAGAGCCGATCCTGCTAGTTGAGAGATCTCCAGCCCTCTTTTCATCTTACAGATTTAGGCATGGGAGAGATTTAAGATGGTTGCTCCCTCTTTACGAAATCCAACACCAAGAATGCTGCTCCACTGGTTAGTAGGTTTGAACGTTTAATGTTTGTTTCCTATACTTTATATTTTATTAATTTCATTATATATAATTTAACTAGTTACCTTATAGATGGAGTAACAAACGATAAGTTACTGAGATCACTACCCATATAATGTTACAAATCAAATACAAAGTTGACAGAATGGAGGACAATGATGTAATTAACATAAATAACACGTTTGTACTACATTATATGCACAATATGATATTGTTTTTGGTTTAGTAATTAGTAATGCCTTCTTGTGTTTGTTTAAATCTTTCAAATTATATGGAAGCCATACACCTAAGATATAATAACCTCACTGCCTAAGTATTGTTTACTAGGGGAAGATGTGGTGGGCGATGGTGCCACTTATATGTTTTCATGTTATTGAGTGGCACCAACTAGATAGGGTCCTTCAGCAATATGAATTGCAACAGTCGATCCCACACACACCAAGGCAAATAGATGAACTGCATGAAATTTCCCTATGACAAGGTGATGGTGATTAGGGAAAATTTCATGCCCAATATATTAACTTGTGGGATTGACAACATGAATTCATCATCCTGATTGAAGTTGCAACAAGGCTACTCTACCACCATTCATAGTACATGGAGTGGCATCATCAAGTGACCAAGTGATGGATATCAGTCACAGGGTTTGTTCTACGGTAATATATTATGCCACCATAATTTTTTTCTAGTCATATTCCATTTAGTTTCCTTAATAAATAAATTTTAACTGTTAATATTTATAATAATTAATCAAGTGTTTTCCAGAAGGACGAGCTAGAGGAATTACTAATTAGATTGAGAGATCCAGCCCTGTAGAATCTCGACTCTCTATAAGAAAAAAGAAGATTTGAAACCAAATATTCGATTTCAAATCAGTGAAAATGGTTTCAGTTTCAAATCCGCATGTTTCTAAATAAATTAGAAATGGAAAATGACGTTCGTTTCAACTTCTAAAACCATTTTCAAACCGCTATTCCATTTCAAAATTAGAAACCACATCAATTCAATTTCAAAATTCATTTCGATTTAGAAACTAATATTTGTTTCAATTTTTTTGAAACGGATTTCTGTTTCGAATTAATTTCTAAATTGTAAAGACAAATACGACATTTTTTAAAATAGAAACCCATTCGGTTTTTAAATAGAAATGGAAATTTCGTTTCAAATCTGTTTCTAAAATTATTCTTATTTTGCAACTGAAAATTTTGCTGTTTTGGATTAAAAACAGAAATTTGTTTTTAATCCATTTCAAATTATTAGAAAAAATTTTATTTTTTTTATTTAATACATTATTTCATGCATTGAAGCATATAATATAATATTAATTTTAAATGCTCAATATCACAATATTTATAATATCAGGTAATCAAATATCAATCAATATTATATATAGGTATGATAGTGAAGGGTTATGACAATAATGTACTATATGGAAATATAAAATATTATAATAACAAAAAAACAAGCTACTTGTCATCAATAATATCTTTACTCATTACCACTATCGGCCTCTCTACCATTATCCTAATGAGTCGCATCTGGAGCTGGGGTTGTAAATTGCGTACCTTGCATCATTTGCGCTATCATGTTTTGCATCATTTGTTACATGCACTTCTCCAACGTCTGCTCGCGTTGTCAGTATCTCTCGTCCAGCATCAGCTCTCATTGTCAGTCTCTCTCCTCCATTGTAGCCAGACTATCCTTTAGCGTTGTGACAGTCTGATGCAATTGTTGAATCTCTTCCTCCATTGCCGTAGATTGAGTGGAATGGGATGCAGTAGAAGATGATCCATGTGATGAACTAGCGTAGAAAATTGATGCTTGGGACCAATGCCATAAACACCCCACAACCCCCCCCCCCAAACCCCAACTTGATAATATAGTGCCACCTCATCCACAGTAGGAGGGTCATTGCACCCCTCTTGTGGTTGAGACAACTGCTCCTTAAGTGCCAAAAATGCATCCTGCATAAGTTAATACACATGTTTTAAATACATTTGTCTCAGCAATTGAATAAACAAACTCGATTATTCAAATTTTTCCTACAATTGAAAGACAAATAAAATACTAGTTCATTTACCTTAATTAATTGTACTCGTGCATCAACCATATCTAAGGTGCCCTTCCTAGTGTGGGTCTTATGGAAAAGCTCATAAGGAAAAAGTCTTCGGCCAAGCTGGGTTTCTTGAAAAGATATAATGATTTTAGTGATGATTATAATAATGTTCGATTAATTACTACTAATATGTAGACAAACACTAACAAAACCAATAAATATGAAATTATTATTATTCTATCTACATGAGTAGCATGTGAAACTGAACCCTCTGTGTGTCTAGAAATGCTAACCCCAACTCCCCCTATCTCACTACAGCGGTTAGCAATGAACTGATGGCTTTTGGCTTTAGTCTTTGGGCTACTCCATGCCTCCTTCCATTTTTGCATTGTACTATCAGGCATGATAACCTTGGATTTTCCTTTCCTGACATTGCACATTAGTGCCTTGTCGTGCTTTGCAGCCTTATGCCTCCAAGCTTCCTTTACGAATGGAGTTACCTTTTGCTAGTTAAAGTATTTTTGTCCTAAAACAAATAAAAATTAACATAGTTGTATCAGTATGATAATATTTCAAAAAAAAAATGACTATTTTCCCTTAATTTTGGACAATTCAACCTAGTTATTAGGTATTAATTACGCTTGTTAAAAGCATTTCATATATTCTCAACAACAAACAACATCCACCCTAACTACAACAACTCACAATAATATATATTTTCTACTTCTTCAATACACAAGCTGTACAAATAACTTTTAAGCATTAATATGCTTCAATTGTGTTCTTTTACATTAATTGGCAAATTCTCATCACTTAAACAATATTTGTTCGCAACACTCTTTTTTGAGATTTTATAAACTATGCAAATCAGTTATCTGATAGCTAATTATATTTAAATATTTATTTTATTATCTGGAATTCATCTCAGTAAAACACATTTGTCTCAGGCGTGATAGTCTTCCAATAGTGCCCCTCTAGGTCCATCCTCACCTTGAAGATATTCTTCATCTTCTTAGCACATTCCTCAGATGGATGTAACCTGTACACAAGAAAGATAACAAATATATTGATTTTATGAAAATGTAGAAACATGGTACTTCAATTGCCAATGACAAGTAATAACAAATCATACATAAAGTTAATTAATTTATAATACTTACATGCCATTAATGAGCTTTATTCGTTTCTTTCTTCCAAAGGTAGTCAGTGATAGGCCATCCATCGATGATATCTTTACTGCCCCAATTGAATGACCTCTATGACTAGAGGTTGATCCAACTATAGGCTCAGAAGATGGGATAGTACGCGATGGTGGTGGAGGTGGAGGTGGAGGTGTAGCTCGATGCTGTGTTGAAGCAGTAGACCCCTAGTGGATGGTGAAGGAGCCTGAGGTTGACCATGCACAGACTGGTTTAGCTGACCATTGGGCTCATCCTGTATAAGTAACTGTCTTGACTGTGAATAGCCCAACAAACCTCCCCTGTGACCATTGCCTCGCATTCTGCATAAACACTTGTATTAATTAGTTAGCTTTGTTCAACTTATTATACATAATATAGATGAAGTTTTCCAATAGTTAGAATTTATACTTCAAGTTTAGGAATATAAATTCATTAAGAGAAATACCTAAATCTAATTAGTATCACTATCATATTTATCATCATCTTCCTCATTGCTTTCTGAGTCCAATTGAAGCTCCTTTTCATCCTCAACGTCCTCTTCATCAATTTCAACTAGTACACTGCTTAGATCATTCAAATATTGTTGTTGATCATCATCATCATCATCAATTTGTATCAAAGGGACTTCCATTTCATCTTCTTGAAATGGTTCTTCTTGTGCCAGGGGGGGGGGGGGAATTGGAGGAGAGTGTTGTCACATTCACTTGATCAGGAAGATCAATAATAGATCTTGCTTTGATTTTGAACACAGCCCACCAATCATCCTTGTCATGCTTTAAGCTTAGATATATGGAATAATTAACTTGAGCAGCTTGGATAGCAAGAACAAATGGTTCATACCTATTGAAGGATCGCTTATGATTAATATCCACAAGTTTATATTTTGGATGAATCTTTGTTCCCACATTTGGTGTTGGATCAAACCAATCACATTTAAATAATACATTTCTTTTGATTGGTAATCCAGGGTACTCCAATCGTAGCACTTTAATTAACTATTCATCGTAGTCACTCTAGTTAGTACTGTAATTAGTCCCCTTGATGCATACCCTACTGTTCATCGTTGCACTATTCATCATTGCACTATGCAAACCATGACTTTTAGTGTGAAATTTATAACCATTAAAACTATATAACCATTGTAGGACATAACACTTCTTAATGGACCCTTTGATAAATCCTTTAAGAACTAGCTTGATATATTATTGGAGAGATTGTGAATATATTTATTGAACCACTTATCAAATTCACGCTCTAGTTTCTCATCAACTTGTTTATCATTGATATTTGGATTGGCCATGTGTAACTCATTAACAAAAATGCTACCATGCAATGAAAGCCCTCAATTACATATTTGGAACCAATAATGGCATCACAACAATTATAATAATTAAATATTAGAAAAACTTAGTGTACGGTTTTACTTCTATACAATTCAACAAGATGTACATATGTGCTGCTTAAAATTCTTCTTCTGTAAGATATCTAACCTTTCCTTTTTCCAGTGACTTACCGAAATGAGTGAAAATTGATAGATTTCTTAGATGTTCATCCATATATTTGGCTGCATCATCATTGTGTGGAACCTTTCGATGCCTTGTGTTGACATGCAGTTCGAAATAATAAGTGCAGAATAATGATGCTTCTTCAACTAAGTATACATTGCATATGGAAACTTCCACTTTAGCTTTATTTTTCACATAATTTTTTAACTTCCTATGGTACCTGCACCACTTACTATTTAGTCACAATAAGGTTTTTAATTCTCCATATAATGATAGTATACAATAATATATTAAACTACTTACCTCACAAATGGATACATTCATCGATATTGCACTGGACCAGTAATCCATGCTTCATAAGTCAAATGCACTGGGAGATGTTTCATGGAGTCAAAGAAACTTGGAGGGAATATATGCTCTAGTTTACATAATATTATAGGAATCTCTTCATTAAGCTATAACATGCCTTCTTCTCTGAGTGTTGTTAAAGTTAACTCTGTAAAGAAATTGCTCAATTCGGTTAAATCCTACCACACATTTTGTGGAAGAAATTCCCTGAATGCTATTAGGAGTAATCTCTGCATAAAAACATGACAGTCATGGCTTTTCATCCCAAACAACTTTAGTTTTTGCATGTCTATACAACTACCCATGTTTGACACATAACCATCTAGGATTCTAAGATTTATAAGCCATTCACACAACACTGCTTTTGATTGTTTATCTAATGTGTAACATGCTTGAGGATACTTTCCTGTTGCCATATTCCTCTCCAACTCAGGTCAGTGACAGAACTCTTAAATCTTCCCTTGATTTTGCATTGTCCTTTGTTTTCCCTTCAACATTCATTACAGTGTTAATTTTTTTTTTTTTTAAATACATTTTTCTCTATATGCATGACATCCAGGTTATGGTAAATCATGTTAGTACTTCAATATGGCAAATCCTAAATAATGCTTCATTTCTTCCAACCCTTATTTTTTGCTATGCAACTGTTATTCTCATCTGCACCTATATCTATTACATACATTAATCCTAGATTTTCTATTATCTCTAAAATCTTCTCACCAGATAAAATGGGGGGAGCAGTTTTTTTTTTAATTGTCTTGGTCTTTTTAAAAGCAGTTTTGTTCCATCTGAAAGGATGGTCAACTGGTAAGAATTTATGGTGTTTGTCAAACCATGATTGTTTACCACCCTTTATCAATGTGAATGCAATTGAATTTTCCCTATAATATGGATAAGCAGTCTTGCCAGCTGTGCTCCAACTAGATAACATTGAATATGCATGGAAATCACTTATTGTCCATAATAATGCAACCCTCATATTAAAATATTTCTTCTTAGATGCATCGTATGTCTCAACTCTAACTTCTCACAACTGTTTCAACTCTACAATAAGGGGCTGCAAGTATACATCCAATTTGTCCTTCTGGTTTCTCAAACCAAGAACTATTACCGTTAGGAACATATACTCATCCTTCATACATAAGCAAAGAGGTAAATTGTAAGAGTAACAATGACTGACCAAGATGAATATTGTTGTACAAACTGATCGAATGGTTGAAACCAATCAGTGCACAGTCCTAGTCTTACATTCCGAACCTCAGTAGCAAATGAAGGAAATGCTTCCATGCAATTACATCTGAACAATGATGCATTACCCAATCTTCATGCTCATGCTCAGCATGCCATCTCATTTCTTTTGTTGTTGCATTCGAAGCATATAATCTTTGCAATCTCTGTGTGAGGGGAAAGTAGTACATTAATATGGTACATTTTCTTATATGGGACATTGGTTTTAAAATTAGAAGAGCCTCGACAATGTCATTTGAACCGTGAATGGTCACAAAATTTGCAATTCGTTAACTCACAATCTTCAGAGGAATATAACATACATCCATTAATACAACAATGAATCTTCTCAATCGGTAAGCCTAATGCCTGCACCAACTTCTTTGTACTGTACAAGTTTTCAGTCATTAAACTATCATCCGGTAACACCTCTTTCATAAGTAGGCAGATGTAATCAAAACACCTTTTTGATAATTGATGTTCTGCCTTGATGTTTAACATCCTTGCAACAACTAAGAGCTGTGAATGGGTTTCACAACTTGGCCACACCTCTTGATTAGCAGCTTGTAACAAGTCATATAATTTTTGAGCTGATGGATTTGGAGGTTCCTCCATTACATCGTGAAAGAAATCAGGACCTGTTGCATCCATTATTATTTGCTCGTATATATTGCTTGTGCTACTGTCAACCTCTTGAACCGACTCTTCTATCATAACATTTATGTTTTGACCATCAATATTACTTGTGCGTGGTTCCCCATGTAGAATCCATTTAAAATAATATGGCACGAATCCTTGCTTCATCAAATGTAACCTAATTGTATTCTCGTCAGCATAGTTACGATTCTAACACTTTCGATGATTACATGGACACTTTAGCTTATCGCCATCCATCCACTTTGGATGTTGCTTAGCAAATGTTATGAATTGGTCAGTACCTTCCGTGAATTCTGAGGTCAGTAGGCTATCTTTTAACCTAGCATACATCCATCTCCGATCTAACCTGTGTAATAATTAATTGAACATTAGGTTTGTTCATATCCCCAATCATGCATTGAAAGGCAAGGCCCTAACCTAATTAGAATTGCATTATCTCTGCCGATAACAGACAGATAATGACAAGTCATATATTTGTAAAAATTTCAGCAACATCTCCGATTAGTTCTCCAAGTGCACAACATATAAAGCCTACACCCAAAGACCAATGAGAGATGTTATGAAATTTCTACAATTATATAATATGCATTTATATCCATCCCATTCCTATGTAGAGTATAAAAGTCCAATTTGTCCAACAAGACAATCTATTGTCCACTAACATTAATTGTCAGTAAGACATTGGACGAGTTTTCTAAGGTTATTATGTGACAAATTTGATCAAAGAAACTGTTACAATAAATGCAAAATCTAGAATAATCTCCAATAAAAATAAATAATAAATAAATCTAGCAGAGTATCCCCTCAAAAATTGATATGCATTCATCTACAAATTAAAATACCAAATGTAAACATTTATAAATTAACATTTTTTTTTTCTGCAGTATTTATTAGTTACCTGTGTGATATTGAAAGTAAGGAACAAAATAACAAGAGACAATGATTAAAAGAGAGTGAGACACACTATAGTTCCTAAAAAAAAAAAAAAAAGGAAATTTTGTCAGTAAATATTTTAAGAACTTAAAAAAATAATTAAATTAGGTCATAATATGAGAGTGATAACTATTAGGCATATAACTTGAGTTAATTCAGATAGCTTATAATTTATAGATCCTAATTTAGTTAATTATAATAAAATTAATTATATATAATTAGTATTAAAATTATATATATATATATATATATATATATATATATATATATATATATATATATATATATATATGCGTGTATGTAAATGATTTTATTATAACTAATTAAGTTAAGTAGGAATAAATTATATAGAATGTAAATAATTATAGACTATAGAGGGTTAAATAGTAAGTGATTTTTTAAAAAATGAAACATATAATACACACTCATATTATAACCACAAATTGGAGTTCAAGGATTTTTTTTTTTTTTAATCAATGTACAGAAGAAAATTCTATAGAACACAAGAATATTAGCAAATATATTGTTCTAGATAAGGTGGGATGCTACAAAAGGATTCATGTATTGACTCCAACTAAGTGGAATTAGTGCATGGTTGAGCCTCATCAAGTCGTAGAAGGTAACCAAATAATAATAATAATAATAATAATAATAATAATAATAATAATAATAATAATAATAATAAAGTTGCAATGAAAAGGTGTTTGTCCTCTAATTTTAAGACAAAATCTAGGAATTGTCAATTAGTTGCAGGGAGAACAAAAGTATAATAACATTACAAATAACATCATCAAAAACCCAAAAAAATTGTAAAATTATATCTCGTATTGAATGTTTCTATCGGTTGTAATTGTGGGAATTCCCTCTCCAGCTAGCACCGAACTTTTGCGTTCCTATATTGCATTTCATTTTGAGTAATTGTTAACATTGCAGCAAACTTATTTATCATTATACATCAATTACTTAAAAAGTGAGACAAACCCAAAATCAATTTTGCATACCTAGAGAAGAAAGAAAAGAAATAAAGAAATAAAAAGAAAGCATATCAATGGAATACAACTATATATTTTCTACTTCAAACGCTAAAAATATTACAGCTTGAAACTAAAAATCACCAATATACGAGCTTCTTCACACCACAATTTCAAAATCATAATTGTCCCAAAACCAACAAGAACTAATAAAAAAAATTATAAAAAAAAACTAAAGAGAGAGATTGATGAATGAAATCGAAGCTAATTACATGTAAAGAACCTAATTACATAATAAGAAAACATTAATATATAAAATACCAACAAGTATATGATTTCAAGTGCACTAGCTTTGCAACAAATGCTACAACCTGTTGCTGGCAACTCTTTCATCGTTTTGAAGAACCAGCAATAGAATAGAAATTTTCATTTTCTTTCTTAAATAGATTCATTAATAAAACAGCACAAAAAAATAAGTATCATCACAATCTCCTTCTCATATTCTCTTTTTCTCCTACAATACATTAAAAATTAAATATCTAGACAAATCATGCAAAAGCATTTGAATAATCACCAGAGGGCAGTCCTTTTCCATTCGGTTTGCCTATTTTCTCTAAAATTCTAAGTGCATCATTTTTTCTACCTTTCAAGCATAAAAACCTTGGTCACTCAGGTGTGTCATATTATGAAATACAAGAAGAAGCAATGAAGGCAAAGCAGACAAAGCAAATAACCACCTCCATCCCAATCTTGGCATAATGATCCACAAACACAGCATAAGGATGAGGATAGTTCACAAAAGCATATTTAGTGTATCTTACTATGATGATCCTA
The DNA here is from genome assembly GCF_030052815.1 of Hevea brasiliensis. Taxonomy (NCBI): domain Eukaryota; kingdom Viridiplantae; phylum Streptophyta; class Magnoliopsida; order Malpighiales; family Euphorbiaceae; genus Hevea; species Hevea brasiliensis. The sequence continues at coordinate 2,479,470 of NC_079508.1, read as the reverse complement.
CTGTACAAAAGAAAAAAAAAATAGCATGGTATAAACTTGAGAAGTGAATGATTTGGACAGACTTTGAAGAACATTGTGTTCTTTTATAGTTAAACCTTGCAGTGCAACAACTAAAATAGTCTCAAGCCATCCAAAGCATTCCATGTAGCCCACTGTGAAGTGTGAATTGCTAGTTAATGTTGTCAAACTTTGTATAGACCAATTGCAAAATTTATTACTGTATACCAATACCCAAAAAAAGGCTCAAAATCCCTGAGGTTATGGTTGGATAGGTGAGAACATGAAATGGAGAGGGATTTGAATTTGATGCGAGCTTAATGTTACCCATATACAAATTTACTCTGGTTCTGTAGAGTTAATACAAATTAGGTCAATGAATGTGGATGAAGATTTGTTTGATGATAAATTTGAGACAACTAACAAAAGGGAGTAATTTAAATACATTCTCCAAGTTGCAGTAATTGGTAAGGAAGAAGAGAAATAATAATAATAATAATAATAATAATAAATAAATAAATAAATAAACAAATAAATAAATAAAAGAGGCAAGATTGTGAGCATTAGTAAACTGAAAGCCAATACCATAGATTAAGCTCACTTGGTTGACATATTGTGCTCAATCTAAGAAACAATTGCAGTTGTGTTGTAGGCAGATCAAATATAACTAATAAAAAAAAAAGTACTCTCCATAAGCACTCAAGTCTTAGTGTTTTTGCCACTGCAATTGTATTCTAAGTAAAACAGGCAGATCAAAAAAATAACAAATATGAAATATATAGGCAAACATGTAAAGTTATGAAATCGAACCTAATTACATGTAAAGAAACAAGTATTGGTTCAAATTCGCAAACCAATCAACCAAAAATTGCTCACTTGTCCCAAGATTAATATCTAGAAGTATTGATAAAAGCCTGCGTTGAAAAGTTAATTGCTCAAAACTCAGAATCATTTCCCTTTTCAACAGTAGCAACAGAATATATAAGGTGAGACAATAACATGTAGTCAAGCAACTAGCAAGATATCCAATTGATAAAACGCAACTCAAAAGAAAAGATAATAGAAGTGCAGAACAGAACTAATGCAGTCACATAGCGATTTTGGCTTCTTTGTGAAGGAATGAGGAAATGAGAGAGCCACAATCGAGTGATACTTTTGAATCTTCAATTTGATAGGTAGAGCCACACCCACAAATGTAGTCACATAGCGAGACTCGACTCGACAGTGTGGATTCTACAGAGGAGGGAAATAAGGTGGAGCAGGAGAAGTGAAAGTCGACTGTCGATAGTCGAGACTCAAAAATCAACAGCTTTGGTGGAGAAGTGAGCTGAGAATGAGAACTGAGATGAGATTAAACTATCTGAGATAGACAGCAAGGCAAGCAGCGGAGAAGAAAAGGAAAGAAAATGAAATTTTAGGGCTTTAAATAAAAAACAAGTAGGGTGTACGTCAAAACAATAGAGTGGAAATGCCATGAATTAATATTTGACTTATAAATTACTTAATATGGAAAATTCATCCTCTTGCTGCGTGTTACTCAAGATATGGTTTTAGCTATAAATGTTTGAAAATTAATTAAATATATTTAAAGTAATTATAAAACTTATTAAGATAAATAAAATTAATTTAATTAAATTACTTAAATAAATAGAGTATTTGTACTCCTCTTAGTGTTTTCTCATAGTGCTCTGGTTTTAATAATTTTGATAAAACATTTAGCTTTTTTATGATTGCAATTAATTTTAATAATAAAATAATCATCACATCTACAAAATTTTAATTGTAATAAAAAAAAATAGTGTATATCATTTTTTAATTTTGTTATACTTAAATCTCTATTACTTAGAAAGGCACGATAGTTAAAAAAAAAAATTATGAAAGAAATTTTTTTGTTTTATAAAGAGAATAAAATGGCTTTTAAAACCAATCGTAGATTGTTGAAATGTTAACAATTAGCATATAGATATTTGGTAAAAAGTAATTGATAGTGAAATCCTAAAAGTTGATTTTAATTTTTGTAACTAAAAATTACAAAAGCTACCTTTTGGACTCAAAAGTAAAATATTTATGAAAATATTTATTAATTTTTTAGTAATAATAATTTATTTTATATTTTTAATATACATATGTTTAGTAATAATAGAAGGAAATAGGCATTCTCCATTGCTGTAACTTCGACGGCAAATAAGAAGAGAGGAGAGAGGAAAAGGGATTTTAGATTTGAGAAAAAGAGGGCAGGAGTAGCTATGGGAATAAAAAGAGGGGCCATTTTAATTTTCTTCAAAAAAAATGATAATTAGAAACTAACCAAAATCGATTTCTAATTTGAAGTAGAATACTTTTGAAACCAAGAACAATTGGTTTTTAAATATAACTAGAAATATATTAATTTTTGAAATCAAAATAAATCAGTTTCTAAGTATAACTAGATATACATTAATTTTTAAAACTGCAATAAATCGATTTCTAATTATAACTACATGAATTAGAACCCGATCAAACTCAGTTTCTAATTTCCCTTTAAAATTTAATAGATAAAATAAATAATATATTAATTTTGAAACCAAAACCAATCGGTTTCGAAATATAACAAAAAGAATTAGAAATTGATCAAAATCAGTTTCTAATTTGACCTTACAATTCATAAAATAGATAATCAAATTAAGTTTAAAACCGAAAGTAATCGGTTCCTAAATATAACTAGATAGCACCCTAATTTTTAAAACCGAAAATAATCAGTTTTTAAATATAACCAAAGGAATTAGAAACCAATATAAGTCGATTTCTAATTTGACTTTAAAATTTAATCAATAAAATTGATAATAGATTTATTTTGAAACCGACATAAATCAGTTTCTAAATATAACAAACACAAATAGAAACTGATAGAAATTTGTTTCTAAATTGATTTTAAAATTTATGAAATAAAATATTATGAAATAAAATATACGATAGATAAATTTTCAAATCGAAAGCTATCGGTTTCTAAGTGTAACATAGAAATTAGAAACCAATAGGTATCAGTTTCTATTTTGACTTTAAAATTTAATAAATAAAATAGAAATTATATTAACTTTGAAACAGATATAAATTGGTTTCTAAATATAAATAGAAAATACCTTTATTTTGAAATCGAAAGCAATCATTTTCTAAATTAAACTAAAAGGAATTATAAATCGACTTGAATCGGTTTCTAATATGACTTAAATATAATGGAACTAGTTTTAAGTCTTAAATTATAAATGGAATATAATTCAGTTTCAGAAGTCGGTTTGTAATCGGTTTCTAAATCGATGTTAAATTTACGGCAAAATTTTGGTGTGTAATTTAGAAACCGTTGAGTTTCTGTTTCAAATTTCAGTTTCAAATCCATTGCTAATCGATTTCTGATATATTTAATCCATTCTACTCAATTTTTGTTTCAAATTACAAACCGACATAAGTTCGTATCTAAATTCGATTTCTGTTATGATATTTTCTTGTGGGGCTATAGTAGAAGATTGGTCCTTAACATGATACGAGGTCTGGATGAGGAGAAGCATCTAATTTCTAGTTTACCATATCCAGATCTGGCTCCTCCAGCCCATCATTTTGGAGACTTGGTAGAGGACCCACTCATTGCACATCCTAAGCAAAGACGACAAAAGTCTCATGCTGGACAACAGGTCCCACCATAGTTGGCTATAATAACTTTATATGATATGTAACACCCTCACCATAGGTAGTCCGTAAATCCTACTATTTCGACGACTAATATTTGTTCGGACAGCTAGAATGTCTGGAACTACCCTTAAACTAGGGTGAGGAGACATAAATTGATGAAATAAAGACTAAGAAAAATTAAGGGAAAATAAAAGAAATAAAATATAACTAGGTTAAAGGAGCTAGAACCACGGCGATGGGTGACCGTAATGGGAAGTCACTGCGTAGATAGTTGATGACCCCAGACCTGCGCGGAACCTTAGGACATAATTTCTGGGATGTAATTAAAGGTTTACTAAGGTATAAATGACATTGAAAATGTCAAAGAAAATTTAATTAATTAGTACAGGTAAAAATAAAAATGAAATAGACAATATAAAATTAAAGGAACCGTCGGATCAGGGATTTAGTCGGTATTATCGAAAAAGTTTGACTGTAACCCGAAGATGGGTATTTTGATCATTTGGCACCTAGAGTCAACTTTTGACCTAAATGTCCATTAAAATGAGTGATATTTAAATTTTGAAAATCCTATGAAAACATGAAATTATATGCAATGTAATTAAAGGAAACATAAGGAGGAATTATTAGAATTATTAAAACTTTAGGGATTGAAATTAATAAACAAAACTTAGTGAAGTATAAATAGGCATAAGGATAAAAAGGCATCCACTAACTTCATCTTCTTCCTCATTTCCTCTCAAATGGCCGGACCAAGGTCTTCATTTTCCTCCATGAATGTTCTTCATATAAGCTCTAAATCCCTCCCATTCTCACCATAAACCTTACAAGTTTCTTCACAAAAATTAATTACCACACCTTGGGAAGACTATAGGCAGCCAAGAAAGAAAGGATTGGTGAAGTTTTAGCAACTTGAAGAATTGTCCATTCAAGGTTAGTGCAAGTTTTCTTCTTCTTTCCTTGTTAAACCTTGAATTGAGGTTGAAATTAGTGAGTTTGACATGAAATTGAAAGAAAATGATTAGTAATTTAGAACCCTAGATTTTGGCAGCTTTGAAAATATGGGAGTTTAATGTTTTCATGCATGTAAATGGTATTTGGTGATGTTAATGGATATGTATATGAAGTTATATGTGTAAGAAATTGATTGCATGTGTATATTGTGGTTGTTAAATTGGAGTTAGGGTTTTGGTTTAACTATTGGAGACTTTGTGTTATTGCAGGAAGTTAATTGTGTTGAGATGAATTGATGATATTAGAAGTGCCATGAATGTCAATTTGTAGTTTGGGAGTTGGAGGAAATGAAATTTGGAAGTGTACTTTCCATGCAGGTTGAGACTTAAAAAATCCAGTGTATATTTTGAGTCATAACTGAAATTGTGTTGCTCCAATTGGTATAATGCTAATTGGAGATGAAACTAGACCTAAAATGCTCCATTTTTCATGAAGAGACCCTGCCCAAATTCTACCTAAAAATTGACCAATTTGTTGTCCCAATCTGGATGACCATTTAGATGAACCCAGAAAATTGACCAAATGAACAGTACACATTCATTTGGCAGAATTTTATACCATTGGAAAGCTTAGATATAGGACCATAACTTTCATGAAGAGCATAGAGCCCAGAAATGCCTTAAACCAATTCAAATTGTTGGCCTAAATTAGGTAACAAAACTGCTCAGAACCATATTGCCCAGAAATTGCTAGATATAGGCTTACTTGACCAGTTTTGGCAAAGAGGCCATAACTTGGTCTACAGAAATCCAAATGCAATGAAACCAGTGGCAAAATGTCCACAAGACATCAATCTACAATATTGGTATTTTGACCAAAACCCAAAAATTAAGGGAACTAGGTCAATTGGCTAGATCAAGTTAGCATGCAAATTCTGGAAATTTGCCTAAGTGACCATTGACTATAGAATAGTCTTCAAGTCATATGTCTCACTAGGAAACTCCAATTGGGATGAGCCATATTGTTTTGGAAACCTGAGAAATAGAGCTCCAACTTTGTTCTAGACACTTTCCCCAAATTATATATGTAAGAATCCCAAAAGTTGAGTCAAAGCTACTGACCTGAACTAGGATTCTGTTGGCACAGGGTACTTGAGTATAGGCCAGTAATTTGGCTATAAGTAATTCTACAAAACTTAAAAAATTGCAATCCAAAATTTTGAGTGACCATAAGACATAGGGCAATAAACTCTATGTAGAGTACTAAGCCTAAAAGTGACTACAACATGTCCAATTAAATTAGTAAAATGTAACTCTAAAATCTGCCTAGTTAAAGAGCCAGAATTGGGAAATGAACCAGTTATGGTTAATTGATTATAACTTGAGTTCTAGCAATCCAAATGATATGATTCAAAAAGAAAAAACAAAGACAAGACATAGAGGGACAACTTCCATGAAGGAAGTATGGCCAAACAGTAGCCACAAAGTGATCAAATTGATAGGTAAAGTTAAAACATTAAAACTGAACCTAAAGAAAGGTTCATAAGACAACTTATCTTATGGTAGGATTTTAACCCTAATATATTGCTAAACACTGAATTACATGAAATAGGTATGTGGGACCCACTTTCCCACTACAAAGTGACATGAAATTTCTAATAAGTAATTGATAATGCTTAATTGCCCAAAGTAAACCTAGGCTTATGTATATAGTTTGGATCGATTGGTATACCAATTAGGGACTACAGATAGTAGTATTGCCTACATGAATAATCATTGATCGACAAAATATGTCTGATATGATTGTTCTACAGGTTATATGCCTGCCTGTTGGTCATTGAGCCTAATTTCATTTCTGGCTTTGAAAGCCTGCCCGCTGGCCTTGTGCCTGACATGACAATTGTATACAAGGTAGACATATGGAGGTCTAACCAGTATACTCCCGTGTATCCAGCCTTATAGTCTGTTATAGGTTACTTGGGCACTGTTATAAATTAATTAAGACTGAAAATATGAGAAATGAACGGAAAAGATACTGATAAATTTAATTGTTTCCAAAGTGCAGAAAATTATTAACTGACTTAGAATTTATGAAATTAGCCTAGAATTATTATTTTTAATTATACAATTATTTTTCTTTAAAGTCATGCACCACTAAGCAATTCGCTTAGCGTGTTGATTTTCCATAGGTACTGGAGACCAGGCACAGCCATAGCAGCAGCTGTAGCAGTAGTGCCATAACAGAGACTTGATCAGATCTGATAGTGTCTGCTAGTCACCTCAGCAGAGTAGTTTTGGTAGGGCCCATGTATATTTAGTTTTGCATTTTGTTTATTGCACATAAGTAAATTATGTAAATTTTTTTTTTAGAATTGTAATTATATTTTGGATTGTAAATAAAGTTGTGAACTTTTATATATAAACTTCCATATGAATGAATGAATAAAAAATATATTTTCTTGAAATTGTATAAGCAGAAATGATATGATATGACATGATGTATATGAAAATATGAGATACATATGAAATTGTTTTAAACGGGTAAATATTAGAACCCTCTAGATGTTAATAAAACAAAGGAGGCTCTACTCGGGTTTCCACAAAAATAATTTGTGATAAAAAAAAATTTTTACCACATGTTTTCTATGAAATTTAAAATTAACAATGGACAGGACAGGATAAGATAGGGTGCTTTGGCACTGAATGTGGCATGCTTTACTCGGCTACACTGTAGACGGTATGGGGTGTCACATGATATGGTGCCACATCCAATCTTTTACCATCCATTTGACACTTTTGATTCGGGTGGTGCAAAGCCCATGATTCCTCCCCAATTTTATGATGCTAGTTCATTGACATCCGTCCCGACATTCACAGACTTCTTATAGAGCCATATAGTGACTCAACTCCAAACCCATTAATGCCTCAGTCCCAACATTCACAGACTTCTTATAGACCATATAGTGACTCAACCCTAAGCCCATCAATGCCTTAGTGGATGCCATCTTCTTCACATCACGAGCCAATGCACGAAAGGACATACTTTGACTTCATTGAGATGCAACACAAAAGGACACCATTTGATGCGATGTTCACTCTATTTCTAGAACTGAAACATATGTAACTTCAACGTCTAGGTTTGGTCTGGGTGGGAGGGATGCATCAAATTTCTTTTTTGCACCTCATCAATATCCCTTTTGTGATTAGAATACTTAACTAGTATGATTAGGGTTCAATTCATGATCAAGCAAGTCTGTCATTGATCATACAATAAATGGGTCCTGAATTCAATTATTGTTGACACAGGATGACCCTGAATCAAAACATGATGACAGACATCATAGACGCGGCAGTTGGGCTGGTGCTTTGCTTCATGCAGGATAAAGGAGATGGCCTAGTTATGACACTTGAATTTTTTTTTTTAATTATTATGTTTAATTTAATCATTATTAAATGCATTTAGAAGGTATAAAAAAACTTGTTCAATTTGTATATGTATATAAATGTATATAAACCACTTTTATATTTTATTTTTATTACTTATTTCATTTCTCATTATAAGATCATTAATTTAATTGTTAATATTTAATATTGGAACATTTTTTAGTTTACATAAAAACTTGCATTTACATTAAATTGAGTGCATTTGCTATAATTGTGATGTGATGGTGTGAGTGCATTTGAAATAGTTATTTAGAAATAGTAAAGCTCATTTATGCTAATTAGGGTAAATATATTAAATAACATTAAAGACAATGTCTGCTAATATATTATATTCCACAACGTAGAAATGAACGAAGTCGTGTTTTCTAATTAACATAAATGTTAGGAAATTAATGCATACAAGGGACTACTCAGTTTTCTTGCAATGTATGTATTGTTCTTCTTCACTTGTTCTTTGTGCAACCTTGAAATGATGACTTTCAAGTTTCCTTAAATATTCATAAAAGTCAAAATCATTTTCCCCTGAAGAAGGTAAGAAAAAAAAAAATTAATACTACTTCATCATATGTGTCAACACCTTTTGTACCCCAAATTTTTAGTAACAAGTCAAAAAATTTAAGTAGTACAGTTTTTGCTAACACATTCAACATCTCAACTTCCTCTAATTTATAGCCAGTATTGATTATTTTTTGTAGAAATCGATTCATCTCATAGGCATGCTCCCTTAGGCCTCTCTCTTTATCCCATTGAATTTCATTCAAGTCTTGAAGCCTATTTCTTACATTTTGTCGTGAAGATTCCCCTCTCAATACGCAAGGAGTCGCTTTACGGATAACCATCTATAGGAAAAAAAAATATAACAGTACAATATTGTTGAAAAATATAATGTCATTGTAAACACAAGAAAATTTATAATACAAAACAAAGTGCCAAAGTAGTACTCATTCACTCATTACTGATTCACTCATTAGTATGAAAATGACTCTATATTTTGTAATTAAGAAAAGTAACAACACTTACGTACTTTTTTTAATGCAAGTTGGAAGCATTGCTATAACAGCAATTATTAATAAGTCGACATAGTTTATGACTTGATAAAATCAATCAATTATTGCCTTATTCTATAAAAGGTAATGCATCCAGTAATGAATTGGATGTGCATTAAAAATGGAAGACAGTTTAAGTAATAGCAGAGATAAGAAGTGGGTTCTACCCTAATTCCATGATGAATATAAGGCAAAAAATTATTATCGTAAGGAATATTTTGCTGGCTTGCAATGTGAATGGAGCTTTTGACTTGCTGAATCAAAAAAAATAGTCGATGACATTTGACAATTAGGAGGTAAGATTGTCAAATGACAGTCACTTTTGATGAACAAGGCAAACATCTAGTTGTATGAAAAAGCTATTAGGGAATCCATGAAGAAAATAATAGACTCTTACTCCATCGATGCAGGTACTATATGCTAAAAACTAGCAAAAGACCAAGCATTGGCATTTAGTCATGAAATATTGATAGGTGAGGCCAACAATATCCTAACATCTATCAATTATTCATCAGACTATGACATGTCTAATGAAGAAGTATGGCTTTGTTTTCATATTTGAAATTTTGGGAAGATGTAAAGTTCAGACTATGACTCATCTAACATCTCTTATGTATTCATCGGATTATGACAAGTGTGATAAAGAAGTTTGGCTTTGTTATCATATTTAAAATCAAGTTACTATAATGTTCGGCTTAATTTAAAAATAAAATGTAATTATCACAAAAAAATTTACTAAATGTCTATCCAGTAAATATTAGTGACATTGAAGCACCAGAAGTGCCCTAATGGTCATTTGAGTCAAACATTGCAATATCTGAAAGACAATCCAATTCATTCATCATATTCGCAAAAATCTTATATTGAATAGTATCCCCATCTTCAAGAAATTTTGTCGCTCGCCTCTTAAAGAATTCCCTATTCAATGGTATTTTAATGCGTTTTTTTCTCTTCTCTAATGTGATATATGGCATTATGAATCTCTTCAGTATTACCTCTTGGCATATTAATAACTTTGAACTTTGGGACCATCATTGATAACTCTTATGCTTCTACATGATGTGCCATTACTTGATTAACTCAAAAAAGGCCACTCACTTGTAAGTCGGTTATGTACAAGATCACTACTGTATAAATGAGAATGGATAAATGATGGTTGTCGATTCCATCAGAAATTAAATTAACTGAAATTACTAGTTGTGAAATATTTTTTGCAGTAAGTGGTAAATCCAGGTCGAACCCTAGAGACTGAATTACTAAATTTCGTGCAGTTGTGTAACACGAAAAGAAAAGATTGGGGGGGGGGGGGGTTGTAACACTAAATCACGTTCAGAAATTAAAGAACTAAATTTAAATATGAAACTCTCAATTTAAACAAACTTCAGTCCAAGGTAATTCGCATTCCAATGCATTGATTCGATCATAGACAAAAGAAATACAATTATCTCTTATTAAATACTTAACGTAGATTTATCAAACGGCGAGGTAAAATCCCTAACTTCCCTATACTCATCAATTCGAGCCCAGCACTCTTATTGACTCTAATTATTAACTGAATTAGTATTAAGCAATCCTCATTAAATTAATAACTGCTTTAAGAAAAGGAAGTAGTTAAGCTGAACAACAATTTATAAAGCATAAATCATTTAATTCACCCTATTGTTTCCTTAGGTTATTATCGAAAACTTGGATCATAATCAATAAAACCTAATTGCTACTCACGTTCAATCTTACACAACAATTATGGATTATGAAGATGAACTAACAATTGATCACATCAAACAATTAACTAATAGGCATTTTTAGCAAATCATTCAATAGATCAAAGTCAATGAAATCAGAAAACAATATATATTAAAAAAGATATAAATTCAATTAAGAACTTGATCTCACAAATCATGCATAAGAACTAGAATCCCTTGAACTGAATTAAGAACTTAGCCACTCATGTTCATGGCTTACAGAAAATTGAAGAAAAATAAAGAAGAAATCTAAAAATAGAATGGAGAAAGAAGGTCTTCTCTGGTGTTCGAAGGTCTAAATGCTTCTCTCTTGGCTGCTGCCCAAAGATGGCTTTATAATTGAAAACGTAATCCCAAAGATAAGAACCAAAATTGGAAAAGTTTTTAAAATTCAAAAGAGACAGATTCGCAGCTCTGTAATCACTGTCATTTTTCAGCCACTTCCCTTTTGAATCTATCTTTGCCTTCTTTAGGAAAGTTATAGCCCTACTTCTTAGCTTTCCAATGGGTACTCATTTGCCCAAATCTGAGGTTTACAGCCCAAGTTATGGGCCAAAAATCGAAACTGGGTCTGACAGGATATCTAGCCCATAATGACAAATTCATTGCCATTTTTGACAATTAAAATGGCCTTATCTCACTTCCAGCCCTTCATAAAAGTTGTAGAGGTGGCTCTTAAGGATCAATTGGGCCTAAGATTGCTTCATTTAGACCTCTGAAACTCTAGATACAAAATAAATATTGAAACTAGTTGTGACACATCAAGTCTGGGCTTTTGTATTAGATTCACAACTAACTTTGACAATTTTAGATACTAATCTGGGCTTTGGTCCCTCTTTGTCATTTGTAGTCCTCTATCTTAGCTTTTCAATGAATTAAATAGCATTGGATTTGGAGACCAACAACTTCAGAAACACCTGAAAAACACAGCAAAGGTCACATTAATGCAAATGCTAAAAATTTCTCCATTTAACACAATTATTCCAACAACTATCTAAAAATATGCCTAATTGATATGAAATGCCTAACCAACTGAATTAAACATAAAAACACACTAAAAACGCTAAATGTGATGGGAGTAAAATCAATAAATTATGCACTTATCAATAAAAAAACCAGTTATCAAGAACCCACGTCTGTCTAGTGGCTCTGAAAATATCCCTTGGTGTAAAAGTGTTCGGCATGTCCCTTCATATTTAAAAAAAAAAGTAATTATTTCTTTGATTTACAAAACGATAATCTTAAATATAAAGGTAAACAAATAAGTTAAATTTATGATAGTTACAATATAACTAACAATATGGTGGTAGGGAAAATGGAAGAAATTTTATAAAATCACTATATCGTTATACTAAAATCGGAAAGGTCATTGTCAATAATCAATTCAAATGTAGTATTACTTTGATGTTCACCCATATTCTCAAATGGCCTTATCTGTCACACCCCCACACTAAGTAGTCTATATATTATACTGTTCCGATGACTATATTTGTCCGGACAGTCGGGGATGTTTAGAACCATATCTAAGTCATCTAGAAAAGCCATAAATAAAAATTAATAAAAATCACATGAAGGTGAAATGAAAATAAGAAAAACTAAGCATAATTGGTTAAATGAGCCGTGGTCCCGGCGATGGGTGATCGACCCGAGAAGCGACTGCGAGCTCGATTGCTACCCTAAATTCGTGTAGGACCTTATGACACCCTAGGCCAAGGGATAATTGCAAAACTAATGGGAATGTGAAAACCACAAAAAAGAAAAGAAAACAAGTTCAAATAATTGAATCAGAATTCAAAGAGTTACCAAATACTATTAGAAAATGACTTAGAACCGATGAATGACATTTTGGTCAATTCACTACTAGAGATGACTTTTGACCTAAATGTCCATTAAAATGTATGAAATTAAAATATTGAAAAAGATATTAAAAATAAAGATGTGTAGGGAAAGAGAAGAGAAAGAAATGAAAAATTCAAAATTTAAATTGAATTATGACATCATGATGACATTAGCATGACACAATAAAAGTTATAATATTAATTATTTCAATTTTGTAGATAATTATCTACATAAAAAGGTAAACAAAAAATTAAAGAAATTCATTGTCTTCTTCAACCCAAAACAGCCGGCCACCTTGCCCTTTCTCTCTCCCTCACCATTCCACCATTGTTGAGCCATTTGAGCTTGACATACCCACCTTTTCTCCCATAATTTTCCTAGCCCATCACTTAAAACCTTCAAATTAAGCTTCGAGGTGAAGATTGGGAGTAAAAGATTAGAAGAAAACCTAGAGATTTGAAGAGTTGAAAGAACTCCAATTGAGGTAGGCCACTTTTTAAATTTAATTTGTTGTATACTCATAAAAGTAAGTTGAATTACATGAAAAAAAAATTGAAAAAAATCATGCATGAATGGTGGTGTAGGAAATTCGGCTAGCATGAGGGGGTTTAGGGTTTAGGGTTTAATGGTTTTGAGTGGAATTAAACATGTATTTAAGCTTAGATGATGAAGTATATTGATTTGTATGTTTGGAATGATATGAATTGTGTCACACCTTACCCCTCTGTAAGGCATAACATGATCCCGTAGTATACCTAATGAATTACCAACTCCGTCTACTGATAACCCATTAAATACACTACAAGGGATTTTAAAAACTTTTCTTACTTCTTTTACAGTGGTGAGCACTATTTACAGGTGTTAAAAACTTTGGTGAACTGAGGTGAAACAACTAACTCATTTGGTTTATTTGGAATTTCTGTAAAAATTTTGGCAAAGTGCCATCTGTATTTTGGACAAAACAGTTCTTCAGAAAACCTGTAAAAAGCACTTCTATAATTTTCCAAATCTCAACTTCAATACATTTCTCAACACAACAATTCATCAACTCAATTCCATAGAAAATTTTTTTAAGTCTGAGATAAGGAAATATGATACAACTTTTACAATCCAAAACACTCATAATTAATTTACAACTTCAAGTACAATTTAATTTACAACTGCTCAAAACCAAATACAATATGTACATACAGTGTCATACATTACAGTACAAAAAGCAAAAGCGGTATACTCAATATACCAGGTAATCCCTCGCCGGATGTATATGCAGCCTAGTCTGCATACTGTCTCTCTACTGCGACGGCAATAATAAAGCTATCATTTGAGACAATGTCTCAGTGGTGCACAACATTAACCAAATCCAATTTAAATCACAATTCATAAGTCATGTAAATAGTGGATACTTAAAATCATAATTAAATTCAAGACAATAATTGTCAACAAGAATTTAAACTCCATTTCTCAATATCACAATAATTTTCCATAAGTCAGATCAGGTTTGAATTCAAAAGACAATATATGTCAATGAGAGTTTAAATCCATTTCACAATCTCACAATACACATCAATAAATCACACACAGCTTAATCATGATCCATAATTCAATTCATCCCAAAAGCCGATGGCTAATGAGGTATTCAATTCATCCCAAAAGTCAATGACTAATGAGGAATAACATGGCTAGCTAGCAAAAATATGAGTACTCATTCTATTCGTCCTCAACAGGCACACACCTCAACACTTGACGGAGAGGGAATTCAATTCATCCCACTAGACAAGCTAGAGAGGAATACAATCAATATACATGATAGCTGTGGTTTCAAACCATTTCTAATGCTTTTTAATCAATAAGTATCCATCAATGTCATTCAAACCATTTTTCACAGTTTCAAACTATTCACAATATTTTTCAATCAATAAATATTCCTCAAACACATTTCCACAATTTAAAATAATGATATACAAATAATCAATATTTATTTCCATTGAAAATAATTCAAAAGAAACAGTTGTTGTGCACAAACCTCTGATATTTGTCTCCTGGTCTTGACTCAGTATTTCTTTCCCTTTTCTTTGAGTCCTTGTTAAGAGAAACACAATTTGAAGTGTTTCAGTACCAAATTAAACTATCTCTATCGATGGGGTTTGGTAAATAATGCACTGAACTCAATTATTCACTAAGTCACCTAATATACCGACCCTCATTGCGTTTTAGGTAAATTAGGTTTTAGTGTCGTTAATATGTCACATTCGATAAGGTTTTAGATTTGGTATGTTTTACCAAAGTCATTTCCTTGCTTAGTGCATTTTAATGCAAATTGCTGGATTCCGGAACACTGGTTTGACCTAACCAGACGATCTAGTTCCCTCGGTTTTTGGGTCTCGGTCGAAACTACAAACTTGTAGATCTAGGTCTTATTGCACGCGGTGCAAAATTTCAGGTCAATCCGAGTTAAGTAGACCAAGTTATGGTCATTACACTATTGCTGGTCAAATGGTACCATTTTAGGTCAATTTTAGGTCAAATTGGTCAATTCTGGTTCGGCCAGTTTTTGGACCCGAACTTGTGCAAGTTGTTTGACTTGCTTATGGTCATTTCTGGGTTTTGGTGTCTTCATAAGACTTGTAGGTATGGGTCTTAACTATTCTTGGTCAAAATTTCAGGTCAATTGGACCTGGTTTGAGTGAGTTATGGCCTAAAAACTCACTGCTGCCCAATTGGTCATTTTTCAGGTCCTAATTGCACCTAATCCGAATTGGTCAAATTTTTAGGTCACCTTGCAAGCAGAATTTTGGCATGGTTTCTCAATGAAAGTTGGCACATTTTGTGCCTAGTTTCACCCCAAATTGGTCTCATACCAATTGAGGTTACACATTCAAGGTTATAGGCCAAAATATACACTGCCCTCAATATGCATTTCACACCCCAACTTCAAACACATTATTTACCTTGCAAGGTTTACTTCCATACCCTACCAAACTGTTTTGGCACATTACCAACAACATTTACTACATTACATTAGCATTATTTTGGGCAGATTCCAATCACCATCAACACACCAATTATCATTCACAATCACAATTCTAAGTACCATTACAATTACACCTAAACACCACAAACATTACATACACTTTACAACTTTAATTTACATACTTAACATCAATCCTTCTAGGTCAATATGCTGCCCACACTTCCTTCAATATACACCATTTCTCAAGTGTCCACAAGCTGCCACAAATCACTCATCAACATCACATTGCCGTACCATAAGTTAATTTCCATCAAGTGTATAATTCACCATATATACATGCATTAAATCACTAGGTTACTAAATCACCATGAACAACATTATTTCTCAACAATTATATGCACAATTTCCTCATCAAAAACGTGACCATGGCTGTCCAAAATGACAACAACAATAACCCATCAAACTCAAAATTTTCCTTCACCAAACTAATACCCATAACATGCACATAAACTTTAACAAAGAAATTCTCAAAATTATGAACTTACCTTATGCTTGGAGCTTGTTAAACCTTGCTTAAACTTCCCAAAATTGGCATCAATATCTTCCTTGTGGTGTGTAGACCATTTTTCATGAAAGGACCTAAGAGCTTGGAGTTGAAAATGGAGGATGGATCAAGCTCAAAGAAAACGTTAATGGAGGTTTTCAAGGGTTCATCAATTCGGCAATGTTGGGAGGTTTTGAGGAAGATGGGATTTCAGGTGGTTAGTGGACCACTTCAGCCATATTTCATGTTTAATAAATCCTATAGTGGTCCACTAACTAAAATTAAAACATTTTATAAGTTAATTTTTCAATTAATCCACATTTAACCCATTATTTCCACTATTTATTTTAGGTACCACCAAATTAATTTTTCATTTCATTTTCTAAGTGTAATACTATTTATTTTTAATGGACATTTAGGTCAAAAGACACTTCGGGATATCGAATGACCATAATGCCCCTGTTCGTGGTTTTCCGATTTTTCTATAACACCGTATTTTGTCCTGTTTTCGATTTCTCACTTTTCTTTGTACTAATTATTTAATTTTTCTTTGATCTTTCTAATGATATTTACTCTTCAACAATGGTCTATTTAAGTCCTAAAAATGTTTCCCAGGGTTCCCCGCAGTCCAGGGTTAGTCAACGGTCCACGCCGTGACTTCCGGTCTGATCCAACGCTAGGTTTCAGCTCACTTACTCGGTTACATTTCTTTGCTATGATTTTTCCTTTGTTTTTCTTTTCTTGTATTTCATTATTTTATGTCTCCTCACTCATATTGAAATGCAGTTCTAGGCATCCTAGCTGTCCAGGACAACACCAGTCACCGGAGCGAGAGAACGCCCTATCGAACTTAGGGTGTTACAATTCTCCCCCTTAAATAAATTTCGTCTCAAATTTTACAGCATTAGTCTCTGAACAGTGTGGGTGCTGTCTCCTCATATCCTCTTCACGTTCCCAAGTTGCTTCTGGCCTGAATGATGGTTCCACAAAGACTTTAACCAGTGTATCTGTTTGTTCCTCACTGTTTCACCTCGTAAGCGTAATTTTTATGGGTTCTTCCTCATATGAAAGGTCTGGATTTACTTCAATCTCTTCAATCGTTAGTACATGAGATGGGTCACTGCACCTCCTTAACATGGACACATGGAAGACACTGTGTATCCTTGCTAGCTCTGGAGGTAATGCCAACCGGTATGCTAAAGGACCCACTCTTTCCGTAACTTCATATGGTCCGATGAAACGAGGACTTAGTTTCCCTTTCGCCAAATCTCATAATCCTCTTCCAAGGAGAAACTTTGAGGAATACCTTATCACCTTTGCATACTCAATATCTCTTCTTTTCAGATCAACATAGGACTTAGCGATGCGATGCGACCTTGAGCCTATCTCTCGATCAATCGATCTTTTCCTCTGTCTGCTGAACAATTTCTGGCCCAATCATCTTCATTTCAACTACTTAATCCCAACATAAGGGAGATCTACACTTTCTGCCATACAAAGCTTTATATGGAGGCATCCCTATGCTTGATTGGTAGTCGTTGTTATAAGCAAACTCAATCAAAGGCAAGTGTGTATCCCAACTACCTTCAAATTCAATCACACAAGCCCGTAGCATATCCTCCAATATCTGAATAACCCTCTCGGATGGCCATGCATGCATGGGAGGAATCTTTGTCTTTGAAGTTCAATCTAGTTCCTAGGGCTCTCTGAAGACTACCCTGAATCTAGAAGTGAGCCTAGGATCTCTGTCGACACAATTGCTACGGCACTCCATGCGGTTTACAATCTCATATATGTACAATCCGCCAATCTTTCCAGGCTATAGTCCATCCGACGGCAAAAGTGAGCGGACTTGGTCAATCATCAACTATAACCCATCTTGCATCATGACTACTCTGTGTCCTTGGAAGTCTGTAACAAAATCCATAGTTATCCGTTCCCATTTCCACTCTGCATCGACAAAGGATGTAACAAACCAGTGGAACTTGATGTTACGCCTTTACTTGACAAGTTAGGCATTTGGAAAGCATTCGGCTATATCTCTTTTCATGCCCATCCACCAAGAATGCTCTTTCACCCTCTGTACATTTTAGTTCCACGAGTGCATAGCAAATGGAGACTCATGTGCTTCCTTCAAAATGGTTTGTCTCAATTTCACATCACTAGGAATGCACACTGCCTTCGATGTAGCAATAAACCATCATCTCTCACGGAGAATTCGGGTTTCTTGCCTGTTGAACTTCTTTTCGTGACTTCGATATTTTTCATCACTCTGTGCGACCATTACGATCGATCAATCAACACCGGCTGTACATGCCATGCAACTACCGTCATCCCTCATCATCAACCTCTAAAGCGGCATCTTTGTGCTTTCAATTCATATACCATGGACAAAGGAGAAACTCTGAGACTTGCAATAGTCTTGCGAATTAAGGCGTCAGAAAACAATTTTGCTTTCCCTGGCTGATAGTCTATTAAGAAATCATAATCTTTAATGAGTTCTAACCATCTCTTCTGCCTCAAATTCAATTCCTTCTGGGTGCCTAAGTACTTCAAGCTCTTGTGATCCGTGTAAATGTAGCATTTCTCTCCATACAGATAGTGTCTCCAGATCTTTAGAGCAAAAACAATAGCTGCTAACTCCAGATCATGTGTTGGGTAGTTCCTCTCATGCGGTTTCAGCTGGCGTGATGCATAAGCAATGACATTCCGATCTTGCATCGATTACGGCCTAACCCATTGTGAGAAGCATCACTATAAGCGTGTATTCTTTACAGTAGGTAAAGTGAGAACTGAGCTTGATTAAGCACCTCTTCAACTCATCAAAACTCACGACATTTATCGGTCCATGAAATTTTACATCTTTCCGGCGGCTTGGTCGGTGGAGAAGATAACATAGAAAACCCCTTCACAAACCGACGGTAATATCCGGCTAAACCCGAGCTGCGAATTTACGTGATGTTCTGGCGGTTTCCAATTAAGGATAGCTTCTACCTTCTTTGGAATCTACCTTGATCCCTTGGTGACACAACATGTCCCAAAAGGATATTTCCTTCAACCAAAATTCACATTTCGACAATTTGGCGTCCAACTGTTTCTCCCTTAAAGTCTGCAGTACAATCCGCAGATGTCTATCATGCTCCTCTGCACTCCTCGAGTATATCAAAATGTCATCAATAAACACCACCACAAATTGATCAAGATATGGTCTGAAGATAGTGTTCATCAGATCCATAAAAGCGGTGGAGCATTTGTTAACCCGAATGGCATTACTAGAAACTCATAGTGGCCATACCGAGTTACGGCGCTTTTGGAATACTGCTCTTGCACCTTCAACCGATGATAACCAGATCGCAAATCAATTTTGGAGAATCTTCTGCACCCTTCAATCGATCGAGCGGATCATCAATGCGAGCAATGGATATCATTCTTTATTGTCACCCTATTCAACCGCTCGTAGTCTATACATAGCGGAGAGTACCATCCTTCTTCTTAACAAACAACACCGGTGCTCCCCAAGGTGACACACTAGGCGGATGAAGCCCTTTTCAAGTAATTCTTGTAATCAGTATCTTGACTCCTTCAACTCTGTGGTGCCATTCGTATGGCGTTATGGAGATTGGATCCACACGAGCGAACATTAATTTCAAATTGCACTTCTCTTTCCGAGGTAATCACGGCAATTCATCGAAACACATCCGAAAGTCATGTCGTAGGGATGTCCTTCAATGTGGACTCCCCACTTGGGTGTCTACCACATGTGCCAAGTATGCTTCACACCCTTTTCGATCATTTTTACGGCTAGTGCGGCCGAAATGATGTTGGATGGCAATAGCTGCCTCTCCTTGTATCACCACATTCTCAGATCGAGGAGACCAAAGGTGATCTTGATCTCTGATCAATCATGGCATGATGCCTAGCTAACCAATCCATGCCCAAGATGATATCATAATCTCTGAAGGGCATTTCAATGAGATCGACAGAAAGTGTGTCCTTGGATCACCAAAGGACAATCTCTATACATTTTATTAACCTCGACCTCTGTCCTAGCGGACTTGTTACTAGCACCTCAAAGTCCATTTTTGTACATGGAACAAAGAATGCAATCAATGATGCTAGCACTCACATAAGAATGGGTAGAACCCGGATCAAATAGCACAAATACATTCTCGTTAAAAGTTGAGAAGGTACCAGCCACAACATCGATGTCTCTGCCTCTTCTCTGTCTCATGGCATAGACTCTCGAGCAACCTTGTCTTGTTCGACTGCTTTCACGTGCCTTGGCTGCTTTGGGTTACCTCTACCCCTGCCTCTACCTGCTAGGTGGTTGTGAGCTTCGTGACAGGGCTCAATCGACCCTTCTGTAGTAGTAGGAGGTGGTCCAACTCTGCGACTACTGGTGCAGTCCTTGGCAAAGTGTCCGGTGCCTCCACAGTTATAACAGGCTCCAATAGCCTTGTAGCAGATCCCACCATGATTTCTTCCACATGTTTCACATTGGCGGGGAGGATAGGAACCTCTGGTACTTTGCTGTCCAGATAGGGGAGGTCTCTGTCCTGAATATCTTCCCCTACCAGATTTCTTGCCACCTCTGCCATGTCCCCCATAGTTCTTCCTCTTTCCAGTATGACCACTGGAACTCTGATCTACTGATTTTCCCTCTTTCTCTGTCTTCTCTGACCTCTTCTTCTCAGGAGCAGTCTCAAATTCAACTCTTTCCAACTCTAGGGCTTGAGAAACAAGTTCAGAGAAGTTAGTGTGTTTGAAGCCGAGCACTTGTACTCTAATACTGGGCTTCAAGCCAGTTTCAAACCTCTTGCATCTTTCCCTGCTGGTAGCAAGCAAACTTACTGCATAGTGGCTAAGGCGGGAAAATTCTCTTTCATACTCAGCCACTGATCTGCCCCTCTGTTTCAAACTTAAGAATTCTTGTAGCTTCTGGTCTACATAAGCATCAGGGATGTATTTCTGTCTGAATTCCCTGAGGAAGTCATTCCAGGTCAAGATCGCAGTTCTACTGCATGTGGGGAATGGTTTTCCACCAGTCATAAGCATCCCCCTGTAGTAAGGATACTGAGTATTCAAGTCTGAGCTCCTCTGTACAATGAAGTTTCTTGAACACCCTATCCATCCTCTCTAACCACTGTTCAGCTTCTATAGGATCTACTGTCCCCTTAAACTCTGTAGCCCCATACTTCATCAATTTATCATACTGCCTCGTAGGAGACTGTGGTTGTACCACGGGTGTCTGAATTGGGACTTGAGTAGGTGCATTACCAGCCATTTGTTGGAATATTGCAGCCATCTGCTGAGCGAATCGAGGCTGCAGTGCTTCATGAAATTTGGTCTTCTTGAACCACTGACATTTTGTACAGCTGGGGCATCCCCTTGCACCTCAGCCTCAATAGACTGATCGACTGAACGATCACCCTCTTCCATATTCAATGCGAGGATCTTAGCTTTCCTGAACAATAACACAAGAATATTCACTCTCGTTAGTGCATATTTATACTGTAATGTACTGTATGTATCAAACAATGATATTGAGCAGTTGTACTATGCAAAAAGAACATTCAAATAACAGGTGAAAACGGAATTTAAAACTTTGCTCTGATACCACTAAAACATGTCACACCTTACCCCTCTGTAAGGCATAACATGATCCCGTAGTATACCTAATGAATTACCAACTCCGTCTACTGATAACCCATTAAATACACTACAAGGGATTTTAAAAACTTTTCTTACTTCTTTTACAGTGGTGAGCACTATTTACAGGTGTTAAAAACTTTGGTGAACTGAGGTGAAACAACTAACTCATTTGGTTTATTTGGAATTTCTGTAAAAATTTTGGCAAAGTGCCATCTGTATTTTGGACAAAACAGTTCTTCAAAAAACCTGTAAAAAGCACTTCTATAATTTTCCAAATCTCAACTTCAATACATTTCTCAACACAACAATTCATCAACTCAATTCCATAGAAAATTTTTTTAAGTCTGAGATAAGGAAATATGATACAACTTTTACAATCCAAAACACTCATAATTAATTTACAACTTCAAGTACAATTTAATTTACAACTGCTCAAAACCAAATACAATATGTACATACGAGGTCATACATTCTGATTACAAAAAGCAAAAGCGGTATACTCAATATACCGGTAATCCCTCGCCGGATGTATATGCAGCCTAGTCTGCTGCCCTGTCGGTCTCTCTACCTGCGACAGCAATAAAAAGCTATCGCTGAGACAATGTCTCAGTGGTGCACAACATTAACCAAATCCAATTTAAATCACAATTCATAAGTCATGTAAATAGTGGATACTTAAAATCATAATTAAATTCAAGACAATAATTGTCAACAAGAATTTAAACTCCATTTCTCAATATCACAATAATTTTCCATAAGTCAGATCAGGTTTGAATTCAAAAGACAATATATGTCAATGAGAGTTTAAATCCATTTCACAATCTCACAATACACATCAATAAATCACACACATCTTAATCATGATCCATAATTCAATTCATCCCAAAAGCCGATGGCTAATGAGGTATTCAATTCATCCCAAAAGTCGATGACTAATGAGGAATAACATGGCTAGCTAGCAAAAATATGAGTACTCATTCTATTCGTCCTCCATGAGCACACACCTCAACACTTCAGCCGGAGAGAATTCAATTCATCCCACTAGACAAGCTAGAGAGGAATACAATCAATATACATGATAGTGTGGTTTCAAACCATTTCTAATGCTTTTAATCAATAAGTATCCATCAATGTCATTCAAACCATTTTCTGATTTCAAACTATTCACAATATTTTTCAATCAATAAATATTCCTCAAACACATTTCCACAATTTAAAATAATGATATACAAATAATCATTATTTATTTCAATTGAAATTAATTCAAGAGAAAGCTTGTTGTGCACAAACCTCGATGTTTGTCTCTGGTCTTGACTCGATTTCTTTCCCTTTTCTTTGAGTCCTTGTTAATCGAGAAACACAATTTGAAGTGTTTGATTACCAAATTAAATGTCTCTATCGATGGGGTTTGGTAAATAATGCACTGAACTCAATTATTCACTAAGTCACCTAATATACCGACCCTCATTGCGTTTTAGGTAAATTAGGTTTTAGTGTCGTTAATATGTCACATTCGATAAGGTTTTAGATTTGGTATGTTTTACCAAAGTCATTTCCTTGCTTAGTGCCTTTTAATGCAAATTCTTTGGATTCCGAACACTGGTTTGACCTAACCGGACGATCTAGTTCCCTCGGTTTTGGGTCTCGGTCGAAACTACAAACTTGTAGATCTAGGTCTTATTGCACGCGGTGCAAAATTTCAGGTCAATCCGAGTTAAGTAGACCAAGTTATGGTCATTACACTATTGCTGGTCAAATGGTACCATTTTAGGTCAATTTTAGGTCAAATTGGTCAATTCTGGTTCGGCCAGTTTGTGGACCCGAACTTGTGCAAGTTGTTTGACTTGCTTATGGTCATTTCTGGGTTTTGGTGTCTTCATAAGACTTGTAGGTATGGGTCTTAACTATTCTTGGTCAAAATTTCAGGTCAATTGGACCTGGTTTGAGTGAGTTATGGCCTAAAAACTCACTGCTGCCCAATTGGTCATTTTTCAGGTCCTAATTGCACCTAATCCGAATTGGTCAAATTTTTAGGTCACCTTGCAAGCAGAATTTTGGCATGGTTTCTCAATGAAAGTTGGCACATTTTGTGCCTAGTTTCACCCCAAATTGGTCTCATACCAATTGAGGTTACACATTCAAGGTTATAGGCCAAAATATACACTGCCCTCAATATGCATTTCACACCCCAACTTCAAACACATTATTTACCTTGCAAGGTTTACTTCCATACCCTACCAAACTGTTTTGGCACATTACCAACAACATTTACTACATTACATTAGCATTATTTTGGGCAGATTCCAATCACCATCAACACACCAATTATCATTCACAATCACAATTCTAAGTACCATTACAATTACACCTAAACACCACAAACATTACATACACTTTACAACTTTAATTTACATACTTAACATCAATCCTTCTAGGTCAATATGCTGCCCACACTTCCTTCAATATACACCATTTCTCAAGTGTCCACAAGCTGCCACAAATCACTCATCAACATCACATTGCCGTACCATAAGTTAATTTCCATCAAGTGTATAATTCACCATATATACATGCATTAAATCACTAGGTTACTAAATCACCATGAACAACATTATTTCTCAACAATTATATGCACAATTTCCTCATCAAAAACGTGACCATGGCTGTCCAAAATGACAACAACAATAACCCATCAAACTCAAAATTTTCCTTCACCAAACTAATACCCATAACATGCACATAAACTTTAACAAAGAAATTCTCAAAATTATGAACTTACCTTATGCTTGGAGCTTGTTAAACCTTGCTTAAACTTCCCAAAATTGGCATCAATATCTTCCTTGTGGTGTGTAGACCATTTTTCATGAAAGGACCTAAGAGCTTGGAGTTGAAAATGGAGGATGGATCAAGCTCAAAGAAAACGTTAATGGAGGTTTTCAAGGGTTCATCAATTCGGCAATGTTGGGAGGTTTTGAGGAAGATGGGATTTCAGGTGGTTAGTGGACCACTTCAGCCATATTTCATGTTTAATAAATCCTATAGTGGTCCACTAACTAAAATTAAAACATTTTATAAGTTAATTTTTCAATTAATCCACATTTAACCCATTATTTCCACTATTTATTTTAGGTACCACCAAATTAATTTTTCATTTCATTTTCTAAGTGTAATACTATTTATTTTTAATGGACATTTAGGTCAAAAGACACTTCGGGATGTCGAATGACCATAATGCCCCTGTTCGGGTGGTTTTCCCGATTTTTCGGTAACACCGTATTTTGTCTGTTTTTCGATTTCTCACTTTTCTTTGTACTAATTATTTAATTTTTCTTTGATCTTTCTAATGATATTTACTCTTCAACAATGGTCTATTTAAGTCCTAAAAATGTTTCCCAGGGTTCCCATGATCCGAGAGCTAGTCAACGGTCCACGCCGTGACTTCCTGTCATGATAACCCAACGCTAGGTTTCCCGGCTCACTTACTCGGTTACATTTCTTTGCTATGATTTTTCCTTTGTTTTTCTTTTCTTGTATTTCATTATTTTATGTCTCCTCACTCATATTGAAGTACGGTTCTAGGCATCCTAGCTGTCCGGACAACACTGGTCACCGGAGCAGTAGAACGCCCTACCGAACTTAGGGGTGTTACAAATTGCATGAGTTGTGAAAGATGGGAAAATTAGGGTTTACGAAAATTAGGGTTTTGAGAGTTATTGACCAATTGATGTTTATAATGCTTAATTATGGTCATTTAGTGTGCCTTGTATTGAGAATTGATGAATAGAATTGAGAAAATTGAGGGTTGTTGAATTGCTCAATTCTGGACCCTTGAGTCTAGTGGATTTGAATGGCCATAATAAGAGCTACACAACTCTAATTGGTGTGAGGACAATTGGAGATGAAACTTAAAACCTAAAGCCACATTTTTCATGAAGAAATCTTGCCCAAAAACTAACCATAAGTTGGTTTAAAAATTTCTTGAATCTGGAATTGGTGTTCTGGACCTAGGTAGAAATGACCAAATGAACAATATTTGGTTAATTAGGTATAATTCATTGTAGAAAGCTCCAAAATGACTTGATTTTTGAACCTGTGGAAAGTTTAGACATAGTAGAACATTTCTTATGAAGATCATGAGCCTAAATCTTGATTCTAATCTAACCAAATTGTTAGAAAAATTTAGGTCAACAATTCTGACTAGAACCAAAACTGACATGAAATTCTGGACTTTGACCTACCCGACCAGTTTTGGAAAAAAATGCCATAACTTGGCCCAAAAAACTGAAAATGTAGTGAAATTAAAGCCAAATTTTCCATAAGATCTAGAACTACAATTTTGGTGTTTTGACGAAAGTCTAGAACCTAATGGAACTTAGACAAATTGTTAGGACAAGTCAGCAATTCAAATCCTGAAATTGAACTAAGTAACCATTTGACCTCAAAATAGTATTTAAATCATATCTCTCACTAGGAAACTCTAATTGGGATGACCCAAATTGTTTTGAAAACCTAAGAAATAGAAGTCCAAATTTAATTTAGAAACATTTCCCAAATTTTTAGTGTAAAGACCCTAAAATTAGAAACAAAGGCACTGACCTAAACTTGAAATCTTGAAGGCACAGGGTTCAAGAGTCCAGGTCAGTTAATTGGCTATAACTCATTCTACATAACCTAAAAAACTGTAACTCTTGAACCTGAGTGACCCTAAGACATAGGGTAACAACTCATATGAGGGACATGAGGTCTAAAAATGACTGTAGCATGCCCAAATATTTAGACAAAGTTCACTATAGAATCTGCCCGGTTTTGGAACTATAAAGGGGCATTGGGCCAACACTTGATAAATTGATCATAACTTGATAAGCAGAACTCCAAATGGAGTGATTCAAATTGGAAAATGAAACTAAGACATAGAGGGACAAATTTTATGAAGAACACCTCAGTAGATTATGATTAGAACTAGGTTGAAATTAGGTTCAAAAGTCAAGAAGTAAAACTGTCTAGAACTCAAACCTTATGAAACTTCATAAGTAACTTAAGTATGTATGATGCAATTGTTGGAATAGTTATTGGAATGTTTTGGATGAGTATTAAGACACTTTAATTATGTGTTTTAGTTGGGAAGGAGCCTTCCAAGGAAAGAGAAAAATTAGATTAAGTCAAGACAAGTAAAGAAGGTTTGTGCACAATTAATTTTAATTCTTTGTTTTTCATTTGGAAATTGATTTGAATAAGTGTGTGTGAATGATTTTTTTATTGTTATGGCATTGAGAAATTAATTTGAGAAATAGTGTGTTGCCTACTTTATAAGTGAAAATTTTAAATGAAATATGATTAGTGATTTGTAATGAAATACTTGAATGAAATAGTTTGAACTGATTTTTGAAATCACACTTGGTATGACAAATTTTATTGTGTTCCTCCATTTATGGAGTTGAGTTTGATTATGTTTCCTCCCCCTTTGGCTTGCCAGTTGAGGTTGAGTTCTGATGAATACTCATATAGTTAGCTAGCCACCTCCCTCATTAATTTCGGTTAGTGAGGTTGTAGATTGCTTTGTCGTGGCGTACGCATTGATTGAAAATTTTGTATCGTGACCTATGTTGTGTGAATTGTGGCAACACTAATGTTTTGAAATTATTTGATAAAATATTTTTGAAAATATGAATGTTAGATGAATGTTGAAAACTATTAATTATATTTTTGGTAAATTGTGTTTATTTCAAGTATTAAATTATGGTTGTATACCACTGAGTCTAATACTCAACAATAGCTTGTTATGCTGTCGCAGGTAGGAGTAAAGAGAAGTCTGCATAGACAACTGAGTGAGCCATTAATTAGAGCATTTTATGGTCTCATTTTCGGGGTATATTAGAAATACCCATTGTATTTTCCTTTTTGATGTAATTACAATTACATAGATTGATGTAATTACAATTACATAGATGTATGTAATCATGAATATTGAGCAGTTGTACAAAAAAGTCTTGTATAATATTCGAGTATAAGTTAATTTCTTTGAAAAGAAAATGGGAAATGAATTGTGAGATGCTAAGAATGCTGAGATTGGACTTGGATATTATTGTAAATTGTTTTTTCAGGTGAATTGAAGAACTATTTTCTTATAATGACAGCCGTTATTCTGCCAAAATTTTCTTAAAATTTTAAAAATGTGGAAAAAAAAATGACATCTACCCAAATTTTAGAAGGACACTTTAACCACTATTTTATAATCACTTAAAACTGTTAATGTATTAGAATTGTTTTAAAATCCCTTGTAGTATACTTAATGAGTTATCGATAGGTGAAGTTCGGTAATTTATTAGGTATACTATGGAATCATGTTATGCCTTATAGAAGGATAAGGTGTAACATTGTCTGATTGTGAAAAATTTTAAGATAAGTATTCATTTTGAAAAATTTAAGATGAGTATTCATTTTGAAAAATTTTAAGATGAGTATTCATTTTGTCTATCTTAACTTGTAATTGTGATTTAACTTTACATATCTCTTTAAGGGAATTTCTTTGTAATTCTGCTGAACGCACTTTTGGTACAAGTAAATTATGAAATCTACAGTATGCTTTAAGCTTGCACCATATCTCCCATAATCTTTCCCATTCATGTTGCGCATATATCATCATTCTACCAAAATCATTCAGATTCTTTGAATGCTTGCCAATAAATACATAGTTTGGTTCGCCTTTTTGAAGACACTCATAGTTTTGCAGGTTGACAAAAGTCTTTTATGTCCTAGTACATCAATGGGGATAGTATATTTATCCACAACGTCACAACTTGCATGTACACTTGAATTCTCAAATCATTTCTTTTTCGATACTTCACTAACGATTTTTTACCATATATAAAATTTTTATATTTTTTACTCCTGTTTGTAACAAGAAAAAAAAATGATTGCCAATAAATATATGGTTTGCTTTGCCTTTTTAAAGACACATGTAATTTTGTAGGTTGACAAAAGGTCTTTTATGTTCAAATACATCAATGGGGATAGTATATTTATCTACAACATCATAATTTATATGTACATTTGAATTTCCAAATCGTTTCTTTTTCAATGCTTCACTAACGATTTTTGTACTCTTTTTTTTTTCTTGTTACAAATAGAAGTAAAAAATATAAAAATTTTATATATGGCAGAAGAATTTACTTCATTTAATATTTTTTTTATTTGTATATCCAATGAATATAGATCTTAAAGATAAAAAAAAATGATATTCAAATCTTTTTTGTCTACATTAATACGTCGATAACTTTTTTTTTTTATTGTGTTCTAGTTCACGACGTAAAGAACAATGAATCTTTGATCTCTCATCAACTTTTTCTTTCAACCTCCAATCCATTTCATTCTTCCGTCTAGTAGACTTTGGCCTTCCTTTTGGCCTTATCCAAGATGGGTCCAAAACAAGAGGATCATCAACATCAGGCCAATAAGTGGGGCCTCCAAGAGAATGGAATATTAATTCATAATATTGCAGCATATGATCCAACTTATAAATTTTAGATACATATCATAATCAATCACTCTAGATTGGATGTTGTAATGACATGAGAGTAAGGGATCCATATCTCTTGGAATTTTCCATATGTGTAAGTTTGTTTATTAAGTTTAACAACTTGCTTGTGTCTTAACCTACTAGTCTTGACTTCAAATTCACCAGAATTGCTATTGAATATCCAAATATAATTTGTAACGATCGGGCTCCCACCACTAGAGGAATTGTCCGCTTTGGCCATAAGCCTCAAGGTTTTGTCCCATAGGTGGAATGGAGAACTTTCCAGGAGGTCACCCATCCTAAGATTTCTCTCAAGCGAGCACGCTTAACCATGGAGTTCTTCCAACTCTCTAGGCCATTCCACCAAAAGGCGCCTCTAGTGATTAGTTCCTCTATTTTATATATCATTACTTAGATGGTCTATCAAAAAGTAATGATATATAAAATGGGGAAACTAATCACTAGAGGCGCCTTTTGGTGGAATGGCCTGGAGAGTTGAAAGAACTCCAGGGTTAAGCGTGCTCGCTTGAGAGAAATCCTAGGATGGGTGACCTCCTGGGAAGTTCTCCATTCCACCTATGGGACAAAACCGTGAGGCTTATGGCCAAAGCAAAAAATTCCTCTAGTGGTGGGAGTCCGATCGTTACAATTGGTATCAGAGCCGCTCGTGTGTCCTCTTGGGCGATGGTGGGGCAAACCTCAGTGAGGACGCTGAGTCCTGAAAGGGGGAGAGAAAGGACCCTTAGGCAAATCCCACATCGGCAAAGCATGGAGATGGTCTTGGGTTCAAAAAGTAATGATATATAAAATGGGAGAACTAATCACTAGAGGCGCCTTTTGGTAGAATGGCCTGGAGAGTTGGAAGAACTCTAGGGTTATGCGTGCTCACTTGAGAGAAATTCTAGGATGGGTGACTTACTGGAAAGTTCTCCATTCCACCTATGGGACAAAACCGCGAGGCTTATGGCCAAAGCGGACAATTCCTCTAGTGGTAGGAGCCCGATCGTTACATAATCTCCATTAGCTTTTTGTACATTTTGCTATAAGATTTGAGCACACACATACATAAATTAAAAGCCCATCTTATGCTGTTAGAGAAATGTTGTGCATCATATATCAAAATACTTAGTGCATTGGTAAAATATTTTCTCCACCATGATAGTTATTGGCAATGCACATAGTCTTTTAAGCATTCCATTAACTGACTCCACTATGTTTGTCATCATAGACCCATATCTTTTTCCCTCCATCGTACAACTGAGTCCATTTTCTCAGATCAATCTTTACTGCCCAATCATATGTTTCCTCATACACGTCCTGAATTTTATTCATTACTTCATAATTTTTTTTTGTTTGATTTTGATGAGCTAAATGACGTAATACAATTAGATATGTCATCAAATTCATAGTAGTTACTAATTAGCATGGTAGATATTAAATATGAAATATTTTTATACTAAGTTACCTCACAAAATGCTTTTTTCATCGCTGAATTCTTGAACTTGGTATCATAATTGCTAAGGATGTGTAGAATACAATACCCATGATGGCTGCAGGAGGCTACCACCAATCATCCTGTGTTTCCTTTTTAATCCCAATGTGTTTAATTTGATATAATGCATACATCTTCTCAGTCTATCAGAAACACCCTCAAACATTGCATAAGCCATTTCTAATTCCTTACATTTTCACTTTTAACAATATCCCAAGGAATGGGGAAAATATAATTATTTTTGTCGAGGGCTATAGTATAAAATAAACAACTTTTATACTTCCCATATAGAATTAATACAAATAATGGGCTGACGATGCTTAAAACACTCCATTATCTATTTAAAAGCCCAAAGCATTTTGTCCAAAACCTTGTACCCAAAACTAAACAACTATTAATACAATTTTCATCATCTTCAATAAGGATAATAGAATCAAGGCTTTTCTGACACAATGTAGTCCTGAATCATCTCAAGTAGCCATATGATTCTTGCCAACCGCTATAAATCTTCACAATTGCCTTTTGTCTAGCCTTTAAAGCTTTCTATAACTCGGTTCATAACCGATTTTGTTTTTAAGTTCTACTTATAAGGCTAATATCTTGATAATAGGCTGTTCTTGCACTACTGGTGGAATGAAATCACAAATATATTTGAATTTAACTACCGATAGTCCTTTGAGATGGCTGATTTTGAATAGGTATGTGGATCATTATACCTTGTAATTTTCCAAACATTTGAACCTTGCTACTGGGATTCGCGTAATCTCTACTTACAATTGCTATTAGTATCACTGCATCTAGTAGCATATTTTCTGCATTTTGTCTTCTCTAAGCAAAAATCATGTTGTCATTACTTGTGGTAATTTTTTAGCAGGATTTTTTTATAGCCTTTTTAGATGGGAATAACATCCCAACTTCAAACTCTTTGGATTCATCCCGCAGTGAAGAAGAAAACAGTTTTGAGACTGTGTCTACCGTTAATAAGGAGAAATCAATTTCTGAATAAGGTAGAGGTGGGACAAACAACACAACTGGGTTCGCTACATGTGTGTTATAATAATTGCACATGTACATCAATATTATCATTATCATCAATATCTATGTCATCATCATCAAAATAATTCCTCTTCATCTTTTGAATGTTTTGCATCTTCATCATTGACATAGAAATCACTATCATTGGATCCATCATCAATGGGCAATTGACTCGATCCACATCATCAAGATGACTTGGAAGCCCATTTGTAGTGTCAACGATGTCGACCTTAACATCAACATTATCTAATGTACCCAGATTAGATGGGCTCATTTCATTTAAGCCATTTCCACTATCATCCCAATATAATTCAATTGATTCCATGCCCCCAATTTGGCCAATAAAATTAAACATTATTACTACATCTTCATCATTGCTCAACTCCAAGCAATACCATCACAAGGCACCTTTAATTATTTTTGATTTTCTAAATAAGATAGGCACTATGAATTCACATCCTTCAACCACGTCAACAGTATGTAATATACTCATTCTGAGATTTGCATATTTTAATATTTTGTTAAGCATTAACACAACTGATCGACCCCCCACAATAATGGTATCCTTCATCATCCATAATATTGTCTCCATCCCAGTATATAGTAGTGCAAGATGGAGTCGACATCTTCACATGTAAAAATTAGCAAATTTTAATTTTTTTAATATACCTACGTAGATTTAATTAAACATATAACAAAAATAACTAACAATATTTTCAATACCGGTCAGATCAGTTAATCACAGAGGGTGAATCAAACTAAAATCTATTCTAATTTGGGGTTAAACCGATCTAATATTTTGCTGATCTTGCTCAGTTTTAACAACAATAGAAAAATCTCTAACGCTTATATTAAATTCAATTAATTTCTACTTTAAATTTTTTTAAAATCATTATAACACTTTAATTAAATAATATTTGCAAAAATTAAACAATTCAATTAAATTCAACAAAGGATCAATTCAATTAAATTCATCATCAAAGTTCAGCAAAAAAAATAATCAATTAAATTCACTATATAGTATCTAAATTATTTACTTTCATTTCTAACAACATAAAAAATCTACTATAAATTAAATATATATTTCTAAATAACCAACATAAAAAATCTACTATAAATTATACAAAATGTTATCATGCATTAAATTTATTCTTCTAAATACCATGTTACATTTTTTACATGCTTTCAAAATATTCTACTAAATACAAACAATTTTTAATGGTTCACATTAATATAATCACAACATTATGTATGCAATAAATATAAATAATTAAAATTATTAACATTTACTAACATTTTTTCTCCAATATAACTAATATATATCCAATATATTCAAAGTTTTAAGATTCTTTGATCCAACACTTTTGCTTTTCCCATAAAATTTCACATGTACACATAAACAACAAAAGTTAATTTATTTTAATCATTTTTATATATTCGACAAAAATTAAATATTGATAATAAAATGGTCACAAAATTATAGAAAATACAATGATAACCCTAATAATATATTTTTAAGTAGAATATCTTTAAATATTTTATTACCTTTTAATTTATATAAAAATAAAATTTATATAAATTGTACCTAATGATTTTACCTAACAACATATTCCAACTTACACAAAATATTTTTATCTTATTCAACATTTAAATTATTTATTAAACTTACAAATCATATTTTATTACAATTTAACCTATTTATTTTTACCTTTATATATATATATATATATATATATATATCATTAACCGCCTTGATCATCTCCTACCTCAAGAAATGCACCTTCTCCTTCACCATGTGCTGGGTGGCAATAGACTCCAGATTTAGACTCATAGCATGGTGCAGAAGTCCTCAATGCTATCCGGTCCCATTTAGAGACAATCTTTTGAGAGGCATATGGTCGCAGCAGTAACTTTTGTCAGGTCTATGTTCTCCTTCACAGATCAATTCCTCTCCAAAGACTGAGTTAGAACTTAGGTTCCCCTCGAGGTCCGTGGCCTGGAAGAACTGTCTCCCAAAGTAGTTAAAATGGGTGGCTAAATTACAGGTCGATCCAAAATCAGAGGAGATCTAAGATCGATGGGTTCAATTTGGATAGGAGCAAGTGAGATCGAATCTTCAGCTTAAACTCTTTTGGAAGGAGGTTGTTCCTCATCCTTTGCTGCAATGGCAGCTTGTGATGTAACCTCTTTCTTCTGATGAACTCATTTGACGAGCTCTCTTTTTCTTTTCTTTATGGCTTTATCAGCCTCGGTTCTAGCTATACCTACACAAAAAATAAGTTAGTGAGATCATACTGTGTAACGGTCAGGCTCTAACCACTAAATGTGATGCCCCTTAACCGTCTACTGTATAGCCGGGCAAGAAGTGTCACATTCGGTGTCGGAGCACCCTATCAAGTCTTATCATGTCCATTGTAACTTTTAATATCATTTAAAAGTAGTAATCCATGTGTTAAATTTTTTTTTTATAACTTATTTCTGTGGAGACCCGGACAGAGCCTCCTTTATTTTATTAACATCTGGCAGGTCCCACTAAGATCTTGAACCTAG
Source organism: Hevea brasiliensis (assembly GCF_030052815.1). Lineage (NCBI taxonomy): Eukaryota > Viridiplantae > Streptophyta > Magnoliopsida > Malpighiales > Euphorbiaceae > Hevea > Hevea brasiliensis. The sequence goes on along the minus strand of NC_079508.1, from coordinate 2,445,026 downwards.
GAATTCTGACCTAGATATAGGCTGATACCTTTGTGAAACTTCAAAATTGGTTAAAGATCTTAAAGGATTTTAATTAATTTGATCATCACAAAAGTCGGGTTTGAGTTAATTAGAATACGCCCTAGGTGTCTTGAGAGAGGATTTAGGATAACTTAGGACTGATTTCCATAAAGGAAAATGATCCTCAATCCTGTAAATAAATGAGATAACATCCCTAGTAAGATTCAAGTGTGAAATCTTAATTCCAGAATTGTTTCAAATAAATTATTTCGTTTTAAGTTTACCATTCTAGTGTTTAAGGTCAACAAACTTCATTCCCTAAGTATTCGATAGCCTAAACAGTCAAAATTACTGTGTAGATTGGTACTTACTAATCAAATTCCTTGTGGGAACGATACTCTACTCATCACTTTATTACTTGTTAGCGATCCGTGCACTTGCGAGGTTGTAAAACCAGCGAAACAAGTTTTTGGGTCGTTGCCGAGGAATTTTTGGCTTTAGTAATATCAAGTGATAGGCAATTTAGCTGATTTAGGCAATTATATTTATTATCTAATTTTATTTTTTTGGTTATATTTCTTTTCTTTTCTTTTAGGTGCCCGATCTGGTATATGACCAGAACAAAGCCAGAAGAAGAAATTTTGGACTGTGATCCGGAGATAGACAGAACTCTGAGAGCCATCAGGAGGGAAAGGAAACATCAAAACACGGTCAAGAAGATCCTGAAATTCCAACCATGGCTGATAATAATGACAGACCAAGACTCTTGAGAGATTACGGAGCTCCATCTGTCTAAGGTTCCGAGATGGAGAAGTTGAAAGAGGAACAAACCAAAGGTAAGCTCTAGGAAAACGCTAAACATGTAGAGCTTAAACCTCTCCCCTCCTCGTTAAGGTACGCATTTCTGGACTCAAATTCTGAATATCCTATTATAATCAATGCTAGCCTGTCTAAGTTAGAAAAGGAAAAATTGTTAAGAGAACTTAGGATCCATAACAAAGCCATAGGGTATAAAATAGAAGACCTGAAGGGAATCAACCCTTTGATTTGCATGCATAGGATACCCATGGAAGAAAATAGTAAACCCACTATCAAACATCAAAGAAGACTTAACCCAAACATGAAAGAAGTAGTCAAGAAAGAAATTTTAAAACTATTAGATGCAGGTATCATATACCCAATTTCTGATAATAAATGGGTTAGTCCAAGGTGGGACAACTGTTATTCAAAATGCAAATGATGAACTAATCCCTACTAGAGTAGTCACTGGTTGACGAATATGTATAGATTATAGGAAATTGAACAGTGCTACCAGAAAAGACTATTTTCCTCTCCCTTTCATTGACTAAATGTTAGAAAGGTTAGCGAAACACTTTTATTTCTGTTATCTAGATGGGTATTCGGGATTCTTTCAAATTTCTATTCACCCAGAAGACCAAGAAAAGACAACATTCACTTGTCCCTATGGAACATTTGCATATAGGAGAATGCCTTTTGGTCTTTGTAATGCCCCTGCTACCTTTCAAAGATGCATGATGGCTATTTTTTTTTATTATATTGAAGATATCATGGAAGTTTTTATGGATAATTTTTCTGTCTATGGAACTACTTTTGATGATTGCCTAGATAAAGAGAATCGATGAGAAACACAAGTACATGGGTCGTGTAAGTGTCTCCGTGTAATCTACAGAGACTCGTGTAAGTCTCTGCCAAGCGCAAGCTTGAAGAACCTTACGGGAACAACAATACATGGCCCATGTAACCAGGCCCGTGTAGTTGGCACAAACCTATGTAACTCTCTATGCCAAAGTAAGACTCCGCAATCCCACTCCAGCAAGTTACAAGGCCCGACATGTCGGGACCCGTGTAGTGACACACGGGCTGTGTACTATGCTACAGCCAGTTTTATAACTCGAATTCCCCTCCTATTTTTGGATAAAAACGAGACTCCTAAGGCCCTTTGGACCCAAAGTAACCTAACCCTAGAGTAACCAATATAAATAGAAAAGAAAACATCAGAAGAAAGGAGGTCGGGGAGTGCTGCTGAAGGCTGCTACTGTCAGGCTCTGCATCAATACCAAAAGAAGTTTTTCAGTTGAAGCTCCACAAGATCAAAGCTGCAAACTATTTTCGATTCCTTCATTTCATCTCCCTAGACAGATTTCTATTGCTTTATTTCTTTTACATGATTTTCTTTTTACTGTTTTTACCTTTTATCATGATGTTTGCTGAACTCATTATGAGTGAGTAGTTTTCCTTATTTTGGATTTGGGAGAGTAATCCTTGTAATTATTATTATGGATGAACATTAAGTTTTATTTATTGGATTGAGATTCATTTCTTGATTTAATTTCTTGTGATCTTAATGCATGTTATGTGTTGGTACCCACTTAGCCATGATTGTAGATGTTGATTGAAGGACTGAAAGGTGAAGATTAACATTAGAAAATCAAGATCTTGAACCTAAGAATTCTGACCTAGACATAGGCTGATACCTTTGTGGAACCTAAAAATTGGTTAAAAGTCTTCAAGGATTTTAATTAATTTGATCACCATGAAAGTAGGGTTTGAGTTAATTAAAATACACCCTAAATGCCTTGAGAGAGGATTTAGGATAACTTAGGGCTAATTTCCATCAAGGAAAACGATCCTCAATTCAGTAAATAAATGAGATAACATCCCTAATAAGATTCAAGTGTGAAATCTTAATTCCAGAATTGTTCCAAAAATAGACCATTTTGTTTTAAGTTTATCTTTTTAGTGTTTAAAGTTAATAAGCTTCATTCCCTTAGTATTAGATATCCTAGATAGTCAAAATTACTGTGCAGATTGGTACTTGCTAAACAAAAATTCCTTGTGGGAATGATACTCTACTTATCACTTTATTATTTGTTAGCGATCCGTGCACTTGCGGGGTTGTAAAACCAGGCAAACAAGTTTTTGGCGCCGTTGCCGGGGATTCTTTTGATTTTAGTAATATCAAGCGATAGGCAATTTAGCTGATTTAGGCAATTATATTTATTATCTAATTTTATTTTTCTAGTTATATTTTTCTTCTTTTCTCTCACGTGCTCAATCTGGTATATGACCAGAACAAGGCCAGAAGAAGAAATTTTGGATTGTGATCCAGAGTTAGATAAAACTCTGAAAGCCATCAGGAGAGAAAGGAAACATCAAGAGCATGGTTAAGGAGATCCTGAAATTCCAACCATGGTTGATAACAATGATAGACCAAGACTCTTGAGAGATTACAGAGCTCCATCTGTCCAAGGATTTCAGCCCAGTGTCACTAGACACACAGTGGAAGCCAACAACTTTGAATTAAAACTAGCATTACTCCAAATGATTCAACAAACCCAGTTTGCAAGTTCACCAATAGAAGACCCACACTATCACCTCCAGTGCTTTCTTGCCTTATGTGACACATTCAAAATGAATGGACTGTCTGATCAAGCTATAAGACTCAGAGCATTCCCATTCTCCCTTCGGGACAGAGCAAGGAAGTGGTTACTTTCTCAACCAGCTGGAACGTTCACAACTTGGGAAAACCTATCTCAAGCTTTTCTAGCAAGGTATTTTCCACCTGCAAAGACTGCAAAACTAAGGCTTGAGCTCAACACCTTCAGACAAAAGGAAGGGGAATCACTCTATGACACATGGGAAAGATATAAAGACTTGCAGAGGGAATGTCCACACCATGGTCTAAAAGGTTGTCTATTAGTGCAAAATTTCTATAATGGATTACTACCCTCTACAAGGAGCATAGTTGATTCAGCTGCAGAGGGTGATCTAATGGAGAAAACAGTGCCACAAGCACTTGAACTTCTAGAAAGGGTTGCATACCATAATTATGAGTGGTCAAATGAAAGAGGAAATGCAAGGATAACTGCAGGGGTATTGGAAGTAGACGCCCTAAGCATGATAAATGCTCAATTTGATTAGCTCACAAGGAAACGCGAAAGAGTGCAAGCCAATGTAGTTGGTACAAATAGTCAACATGAAGATAGCTATGGAGGAGGATACATGAATTCAGAATATAGCAATTTCAATGAACCCTCCTCAAAACAGATGAACTATATGAATAATGGAGGAAACTTCAACTAGAGGCAGCCCAACAATCCATATTCAAATACTTACAACCCTGGATGGAGGAATCACCCAAATTTCTCTTGGTCCAATTAGCAGAACCAGCCAATAGACAAGCAATAAGGATACAAACCACCAGCACCCCCTGGATTTTAGAATTGAGGTCAAAACTTTGCACAGTCATCACTATCCCTCCAACCTCAACAACCTGAACCGAAAATGACTATGAAAACCATGATGGAAGGATTCCTAGTAGCTCAACAACAACAAAATGAATTGATTAAACAACTGACTTCCAGAGTGGACCAACTTGCTACTCACAATAAGATGCTAGAGAATTAGATCGCTCAGTAAACAAGTTCTTCAAGTAAGGCTGCTGGCAAGCTGCCTAGCCAACTAGAAATGAACCCAAGGGAGCATTGTAAGGCAGTTACACTGAGGAGTGGGAGAACTCTAGTACAACCAGAGGTAGAACAAATAGAGGAAACCATAGAAAAATCTAAAGACCAAACAGAGAACAAGGAGGAAGAAGCTAAGAAAGATCAGGGAGAGGAAGCAAGGAAGACAAAGAAATTACCAGAGCCATAGCAACCTCCCCTACCTTTTCCTCAGAGATTTTAGAAAGCCAAATTGGACAAGTAGTTTGGGAAGTTTTAGAGGTTTTACAGAAACTTTACATCAACATCCCCTTCACTGAAGCACTTTCTCAGATGCCGTCCTATGCTAAATTTCTCAAGGAAATTTTGTCAAATAAGAGAAAGCTAGAAGACTATGGAACAGTAGCTCTAACAGAGGAATGCAGTGCCATACTGCAAAACAAACTGCCTCCAAAGTTAAAAGATCTAGGAAGCTTCTCCATACCTTGCCTCATTGGTGACAAGAAAATAGACAAGGCCTTCTGCGATCTTGGAGCAAGCATCAGTTTAATGCCTCTATCAATATGCAAAAAGCTAGAGATCGGGGAAATGAAACCCACAACAATCTCATTGCAATTGGTTGATCGATCTGTTAAATATCCTGTGAGAATACTTGAGAATATTCCTATCAAAGTGGGCAAATTCTTCACTCTAGTATACTTTGTTGTCCTTGAGATGGAAGAAGATGTTAAAATTCCTATCATCTTGGGAAGACCATTCTTGGCAATCGCCGGAGCCATCATAGACGTCAAAAATGGGCGACTAACTCTTAAGGTAGGAGAAGAAGAAGTGGAGTTCAACTTGTTCGACACGATGAAACACAAATTTGAACTTGATGAATGCTTCAAAGTTGACATAATTGACGAACAAATTGAAAAGGAATTTCATAAGACCCATCCTAAAGATCCTCTTGAAGCATGTATTGTGCACAGCCACATAGTGGATGATGAAAACACAGAAATAGCAGCCTATGCAAAATAGTTAGCAACTCATCCACCCTTACCCTTAGCTAAAGCTTCCAAGATGGAGAAGTTGAAGGAGGAACAAACCAAAGGTAATAGGTAGAGCTTAAACCTCTCCCATCCTCACTAAGGTACACATTTCTAGACTCAAATTCTAAATATCCTGTTATAATCAATGCTGGCCGATCAAAGTTAGAAGAGGAAAAATTGCTAAGAGAACTTAGGATCCAGAGCAAAGCTATAGGGTATAAGATAGAAGACATAAAAGGAATCAATCCTGCGATTTACATGCATAGGATACCCATGGAAGAAAATAGTAAATCCACAATCGAACACCAAAGAAGACTTAACCCAAATATGAAAGAAGTAGTCAAGAAAGAAATCTTAAAACTATTAGATGCAGGTATCATATACCCAATCTCTGATAGTAAATGGGTTAGTCCAGTACATGTAGTTCCTAAGAAAGGTGGGACAACTGTTATCCAAAATGCAAATAATGAACTGATCCCTACTAGAGTAGTCACTGGTTGGCGGATGTGTATAGACTATAGGAAATTGAACAGTGCTACCAGAAAAGACCATTTCCTCTCCCCTTCATTGACCAAATGTTAGAAAGATTCGCGAAACACTCTTATTTCTGTTATCTAGATGAGTATTCAGGATTCTTTCAAATCCCTATTCACCCAGAAGATCAAGAAAAGACAACATTCACTTGCCCCTATGGAACATTTGCATATAGGAGAATGCCTTTTGGTCTTTGTAATGCCTCTGCTACCTTTCAAAGATCATGATGTGAAGGAGCGGAAGCATGAAAAACACAAGTTTATATCATTGAATTCAAAAATTTTTCACCTAGGGTCACATGCATCATGCAAGATTCATTTTTTTCTATTTGATTTCAATGATAAATAGCATATTAAAACTCTTTTAATATGTTTTTAGATCTACATCTGCTATTTAAGATTTTAGAATTAATCAGATTAATTATTAGAACCCTAGATTAGATCAAGAATAAGTGCACTAACCTCTTGATGCACTGCAGTGTATTTGACACATTTGGGATGCGTTTAGGACACCAAATGTTGTCCCTCTAGCTTGTCCACACCAAGATCACCTATGGCAGCCCTTGAACAGCTTCTAAAGCTTTTTCTATGAATTAGAAAATCAAATTTTGCCTTTTGAGAGATTACAGATGTAAAGAGGACACTAGAAACAATTTTTAGTATTTTTAATTCAAAAGATTGTTTGCTAATCTCTTTGAATTGATGAGAGATGAATAAGAAGAGAAGGGAGAGGAGCTAAGAGTGGTGGCACCTTTTTGACAATGAGAAGATTATATTTTTGTTCTTTTATCCTTACACTTATATAGCTAGGTCACCACTTAAAACCCTTGCCACATGTCACCCTCTGATTGGTTCTAGGTTTAATTGACCCAATCATATTGTGCCAAGTGGCAAACCTATATTTAATCTTGACTTTGATCATCTTACATGATTAAAAGATATTTGGTAAGCTTATGTGTAGTACCATGTGTCACCATCTCATGGTGCCACATGTCACCCTGTGAAATGACTAAAATATCCTCGTGTCTTAATTTTGAGTTCTCAACCCAAAATAATTATTTCTCTTCTTCTAATCTATTTATATCAAATATAAATTAATTAATTAATCTTTATTAATTAATTTCTTATAATTAAATTCATATTTAAACACTTTAAATATAAATTTAACTCATACTGTACATCCAATAACCTAGATTTGGTTTCAAGCTATGCTAGGGACTTTGCAATCTAATTGCAAACCAAACCTATTTAATTAATCAATTAAACTCTTTAATTAATTAATTAAATCAAATTTAATTTGGTGATTACTTGTGTATGTGTGTGACTTACTAGGCTCATCACTAATTGGCAATGAGATATGATATCAACTCTTAATATCATCAGAACACTTTCTTACCATAAATGATTTCTCTTAATCATTTTATGCACCTCATAGACCATGGTTAACACCTAGCATAGCATGCTATGGTCACCCAATCAGTAATAAGGTTTACCTTAAATGAACCTATAATCATATATTACCATGCACTAGAATCTCTCTATTATAAAATCCCAATTCGAGCTGGAGTCATAGTTTATGTCAAACCTCATTTGCTATGAATATTATGTTCTCTTTTAATTCCAGTTCTTGATTAAAAAGATTTTCTCATCAGAAACTCTTTTCTGAATAAATCTATCTGTCCTGGCCAGGAACTTGAAACATCAAGAATAATTAAATGAACATAGGATTTTATCCCTATTTACTTAGAGGAACAGATTCCATCTTGATCAACACCTACCTCCATTTATAACTAGTAGGAGCCAACACATGCCCATATACCCATACATAGTACAAGTATGAAAGTAGTATCAAACTCAAACCACCTATATACAAGATAACTGTGCTATCTCAGGTCTAAAGATTATATGCACTGATATGATTTATGATAAAACATTGAAAAGAGTAAACTCCATGTGCTTGTCATAAGTGTCACTGGTTCGACCTACTTATCATATATAAGTGCCTATCATATTTGTTATATGCCATGAGACTCCCCATTCCATCTTATTTACATCTCATATAAATAACTTAGGAACAAACATGAATACAATCTTTCTGGATAAGTCATGTCCTTATTGTGAAGTATCCTCGATTGTGAACCTATTTATGATACTTTGTACTAGAAATACTGTAACATCCTCACTTTAGCTAGTCCATACAGTTTACTGTTTCGGTGATCAATGTCGGGAGTTATAATTAGACTAAAGTGGGGAGTTATAAAGAAACTAAATAATGCTTATAAAAATCAAGGAAAATTTATAGGAATGAAATACACTAACGTTAAACGAGCCGAAACCCCAGTGATGAGTAACCCGAAGGGGAAGTGATGGTGAAGGCTGTTAACAACCCTAGACCCCGGGGAAAAATTTATAAAATAATTTTTGGGACTCCAGAGAAGGGTCATTAAGGTTCTTATGGCATTAGAATGCCAAGAAAATGCTTAGAAAAATTTTTCAATCGGTACAGATAATTTTGGCTCGTTAAGCTAAATGGAGGGCATTTTGGTCATTTTGTCTTCAGAGATAATTTTTGACCAACTTGTCCATTTATTTAAATAAATTATATGACATAAAATGTGAATAAATATTATTAAAAATTTAATTGAAATTAAATAGACAAGAAAAAGATGGAAAAATGAAAGAAATTAGAATTATGACATCATAATGATGTCATTAAAATTCTCCCACCCAATCCAATGTTGACACATGTCACAAGTTTATTTAAAAAGACTTAATGGGAAGAAAAATGAAGAAAAAAAAATCAAAAGCTTCTTATCCCTTCTTCTTGCCATCTCACTCCTCCCCCATGGCCACCATTGTCAAGCTTTCCAAAGCTTGATTTCCATAGTTTTTCACTCACTAAACCCTAAGTTGTCAATACAAAAACTTGTTCTTTTATCTTGGTAAATCTTTTGGGAGCAAAAATAAGAGAAAAAGAAGAACCCTAGCAAGTTGGAATTTCACTCCATTAGAGGTTGGTGACTTAAACTTGTTTTTCTCTTTAAATTCATGTTGAAGGAGTGGTAATTGATGCAAATTTGCAAGAAAATTTAGTAAACATTATGTGTATGTCTTGCTCTAAATTCCAGAAGCCTTGAACTTGGTAGTGTTTTGAAGAATTCTTAGAATTAAAGTGGTATAGTGGCTGCCCTTAACATTATTTATTGGTTAGGATAGTGAAAGGTAAGTGAATGCAAGTTTTGAGATGGTTGAGCTAGGGTTTGAGCTTGAAATTGAGACTTGTTCATGTATTTGGTGAAAGAAAGTTTTAATGGTCAATTATTGACCATTTGGCTATGTGTGAATAAAAAATGAAGTGGTTTGTGCAGTGGGAATTGAGTTTGGTGTGGCTGGCCTTGGTGACCTGCAGACTAGGCATGAGTCCAGCAGGTTTAGGCAGCAATAACTGGAATTGTAGAGGTTCAATTGGTGTAAGGCCAATCGGACATGAAACTAGACACATAATGGCACAACTTTGGTGAAGAAACCATGCCCAGAAAACCAAACCAAGTTGACCTAAAGATTGCCCTAATCCCGGTTACCTGCATTCTACCTGGGCAAAATGACCAAATGAACAGTGTTTAGTCATTTGGTCATAACTCAATGTAGAAAGGTCTAATTGACCTGAAATTTTACCAAAAATAAGCTGAGATATAGACCTACAACTTTCATGACGAAACCTAACCCAAATTATGACAATAACATATTCAAAAAGTGACCTGCAGTCACTGCTCAAAATACTGTAGATTTGGTCAGTCCAGAAATTCTGGAAAAATTATAATCCGGCCAGTTATGGTTTTTGGGCCATAACTTGAGCTACAAAACTCCAAATGGAGTGATTCAAAAAAATAAATGTAACTAGACAAAATAAGGAACAACTTTCATGTTGATCATTTTGCCAAATTCCCACTACAAAAATAACTAATGGAATAGTAAACACAAAGCTTGAAATCTGAAAATTTTGAACAATTAACATTAAGCTTAGAAATGGTATTGGCAACCAATACCAACAAATTTAGAATGCAGAATGTGGTATGTTGGGAGTATTAAAACCAATGTACCTATTGTACATGCAAAAGTCAACATTTTGTTAACTAATGAATTGAATAGTAATACCAAAACTTGAATTTCAAGAATTGTGAAACTTAAGAGTGCAATATGCCCTAGTACACCTAGCAAGATTGGTTTGGATAGGTTGGCATGCCAATAGGGTTTTGTTAGCAGTACTGCATATGGCTTTATGCCATTCTGTATTTTATGGCCTCACATGCTATTCTGTGATAAAATAGCCTTTGGCTATGTTGATTGAGATAGTATACTTGGGTTTTATCCCTGATAATTATTACAGCTTATTAGGTACATTACATTGTATCGGAGACACAATGTGACCGATGGTGTGATGGTCCGAGGTACTTAGTACCTAGTGCCAGTTTACCCGTTTATCCAGTACAGTCAACCAGTATGGGTTACTCGGGCAATGATAATAAATCTTACCAAATTTAATCGAATAATACTGCAATAAATATCAAAAATTTAATCTACCAAAAATGTAAATATACATTATGTATATTTACTTTATTTTAGTTATTTTATTTTATATTGTCACCACTAAGCAAAATGGCTTAGCGCGTGGCAACTGGAGACATAGCTGGGGAGTCCAGCAGACCTCATACAGGGCGAGCTTTTAGATCTGCACACGGAGTCCAGAGTCACCTCACATTTGCAGTGCATTTGGTAGGACATTAGGCCACTTTTAGTATTTTAGTATTTCATATTTTGTAAACTTCTGTAATATATATTATAAATTCATGTAATTATGGTTTTAATGTAATTATCTATGAACTATGTTCAGTAATAAATGTGAGCATTTCTCATTGAATTGAGTGTGATATGAAATGAATTGAATTTTAAGATACTGAAGTCATTTGAGAAATTGTTGAGAATACATTGGTGGTTAACTGAGAATGATGTGATGATTTTATTGGAAGTGTTTTTAACAGATTCAAAAGAACTGTTTTCCCAATTTACAGCCAGCACTCTGTCGGATTTTCTATAAAATTTGTGGAAAATTCATATTAATAAAAAATTGTAAATAAATAAGAAAAAAAGGGTAAAATTTAATTGAAATATGATTTGGTGCTCCGGCACACTGTGTGGCATATCTTGCTCAGCTACACTGTAGACGGGTAAGGGGTGTCGCATTTTGTGGTATCAGAGCATCGGTTTAGGCATTTTTGGGCCTAGATAGAGTGCATACCATTACATTGCATTTGTAAGTGTTGAGGTGACACTGATGCAGATATGTTTGTTTTCTTATTTTGAATAGGATATGGATCCTGCTTCTCAAAGAGTAGTTGATGAAGAGGTGGAGAGTCGTGCTCCACCAAGGGCTGAATCTGGGGGCAGGGGAGAATCTGCTCCACCAGCAGCTGAGGCACCTGCCCAACCTCAGTTTGCACTATTTCAGCAAATGACTGAGTTTTACCAGCAAATGATGGGGGCAATTCCATCACCATAACCACAGCCACAACCTCCACCAGCACCACAGAAGTCCCATATGGAGAAACTGCGAAAACATGGGGCTGTGGATTTCTTTGGGAAGAAGGAGGATGATCCCATGACGGCAGAAAACTGGTTGGATAGAACAATCAGAGTGCTGAAACAACTTAATTGCACCCTCGAGCAGAAGCTGGAGGGTGTTGTGTCCCTACTTTAGGATGATGCATATCAGTGGTGGGACACAGTAACCAGTGAGGTGCAATCGGAACGGATCACCTAGGAATTCTTCCTCACAGAGTTCAAGAAGAAATATGTCAGTAAAGTATATTTAGAAGAGAGAAGAAGAAAATTTATCAGTCTGAGACAGAGGCAATTATCAGTGGTAGAGTATAAGCGTGAGTTTGTCAGACTGAGCTGGTATGGGAGGGAGATAGTCCCTACAGAGGCAGAGAGGTGCAGAAGGTTTGAAGAAGGGCTCAATGACAATATCAAAGTCTGTTAGTAGTATGCCCTAGAGCATATCATTTATTATGTATCTTGTACATATTTTTATTAATAAAAGGCATTTCCACTTTTCCGTTTACATAATATATTTATGTGTAATAGAAAAGGTCCATTGATATTTTGTTAGAAATATTATTCTTAAGTTGTTAAGAATATGAGTGACAATATTTCTAGCACGAAGTATCATAAATAGGTTCACAATCGAGGATACTTCATAATAAGGACATGACTTATCCAGAAAGATTGTATTCATGTTTGTTTCCAAGTTATTTATATGAGATATAAATAAGATGGAATGGTGAGTCTCATGCCATATAACAAACATGATAGGCACTTATAAATGATAAGTAGGCCGAACCAGTGACACTTATGACAAGCACATGGAGTTTATTCTTGTCAATGTTTTGTCATAAATCATATCAGTGCATATAATCTTTAGACCTGAGATAGCACAGTTATCTTGTATATAGGTAGTTTGAGTTTGATACTGCTTTCATACTTGTACTGTGTATGGGTATATGGGCATGTGTTGGCTCCTACTAGTTATATATGGAGGTAGGTGTTGATCAAGATGGAATCTGTTCCTCTAAGTAAATAGAGATAAAATCCTATGTTCATTTAATTGTTCTTGATGTTTCAAGTTCTGGCAGACAGATAGATTTATTCGTAAAAGAGTTTCGATGAGAAATTTTTAATCAAGAACTGGAATTAAAAGAGAACATAATATTCATAGCAAATGGAGTTTGACATAAACCATGACTCGGCTTGAGTTGGGATTTTGTAATGAGAGATTCTAGTGCATGGTAACATATGATTATAGGTTCATTTAAGGTAAACCTTATTACTAATTGGGTGGCTATGGCATGCTATGCTAGGTGTTAACCATGGTCTATGAGGTTCATAAAATGATTTAGAGAAATCATTTATGGTAAGAAAGAGTTCTGATGATATTAAGAGTTGATATCATGTCTCATTGCCAATTAGTGATGAGCCTAGTAAGTCACACACATATACAAGTTATCACCTAATTAAATATGATTTAATTAATTAATTAAAGAGTTTAAATTGATTAATTAAATAGGTTTGGTTTGCAATTAGATTGCAAAGTCCCTAGCATGACTTGAAACCAAATCTAGATTATTGGATGTATAATATAAGTTAAATTTATATTTAAAGTGTTTAAATATGAATTTAATTAATGAGAAATTAATTAATAGAGATTAATTAATTAATTTATATTTGATATAAATTAATTAGAAGAAGAAAATAATTATTTTGGTTTAAGAACTCAAAATTAAGACACAGGGGCATTTTGGTCATTTTGCAGTATGACACGTGGCACCATGAGATGGTGACACATGGCATAACACATAAGCTTGCCAAATGTTTTTTAATCATGTAAGATGATTAAAATCAAGATTAAATATAAGTTTGACACTTGGCACAATGTGATTGGGTCACTTAAACCTAGAGCTAATCAAAGGGTGACATGTGGCAAGGGTTTAATGTGTTAACCTAGCTATTTAAGTGTTGTTATGAGAAAATAAAATACAACCAGCAGCCACACTCCTTTGTCACGCCACTTTGAGGGTTTTTATCTCTTCTTCTTCATCTCTTATCAATTTAAAGAGATTAGCCATCAATCTCTTGAATTAAGAACACTAGGAATTGTTTCTAGTGTCCTGTTTACATCTCTAATCTCTTAAAAGGCAGAACTTGAATTTCTAATTAATAGAAAAGGCTTTAGAAGCTGTTCAAGGGCTGCCATAGGTGTTCTTGGTGTGGACAAGCTAGAGGGATAACATCCGTGTCACGAAGACGAATCTCAAAGCGCAGACATTTGCAGTGCATCAAGAGGTTAGTGTAATCGTTTTTTATTTAATCTAGGGTTCTAAAATTAATCTGATTAATTTTAAAATCTTAAATGGCAAATACAGATCCAAAAACATATTAAAAGAGTTTTAATATGTTGCTTATCATTGAAATCAAATAGATAAAAATAAATCTTGCATGATGCATGTGACCCTAGGTGAAAATTTTTGAGTTCAATGGTATAAACTTGTGTTTTTCACGCTACCGTTCCTTCAAAGTCATGATAACAGCATTGGAGATTACGGATTTTGCTAAGCTAGTTGATGCTACAACGAAAGTAGAAAGAGTCCGAATAAATGAACAAAATAGAAGGGAAAGATAGCAGAAGAGGGGTCCAGGTCAGTCCAGTACATTTTCTGCTCCCAGTAAGAAGAGTAAAGGTCCTCCTGCTCAGAGTTCAGGACAACTACAAGGTCAGGGTCAGTCCTAGGGGCCCAGACCACAGTTCACACCTAGGAGAGGCCAGTCCACACCATCAGTGGGCAGCTCTCTAGGGACGGTGTTCAGGGGACCAGCCCCAACATCTTCTGTCTGTCCATACTACTAGAAGTGGCATAAGGGGGACTATTGGTGAGTGACTGGTGCATGCTTATGGTGTGAATCTACAGAACATCAGATCAAGAATTGTCCAAAGAGGCCTACTACAGTTGCTCTAACACAAGCTGACAGACCTGCTCCTGCACCACAAAGGGGTAGGAAGCCCGGTAAATCTGAGGCAGCTGGTCCATTACTGAGGCCTGCATCCGAGCCAGCTGAGAGGCCAGAGACTAGAGTACTTACTAGGGCCTATGCCATCAGAGCGCAGGAGGAGCAAGATGCCCCGGATGTCATCAGGGGTACGTTCTCCCTGTACAATACTTTTGTGCATGCATTGGTGGATCCAGGATCCACTCATTCATACATCTGCATCAAACTACCGTAGAGAGGGGAGTTCCAATAGAGGAGAGTGATCAAGACATTCTGGTCACAAATCCACTAGGCCACAATGTGGTAGTGAATAAGGTGTATAAAGGTTGCCCGTTGAGGATTTAGGGGTATGAATTTTCGGCAGACCTAATTGAATTGCCCTTCCATGAGTTTGATGTGTTTTGGGAATGGACTGGTTGTCACATCATCAGGTAATAGTTGATTGCAAATTGAAGAGGATTTCTCTGAAAACTTCTGAGGATAATGAGATTACTGTTGTGGGTGAAAGGACAGATTTCCTGTCCAATGTTATCTCAGCTACAGTTGTAAGAAGATTGATGAGAAAAGGCTGTGAAGCTTACCTAGTACACGTGGTTGATACTAGGCAGGCTAAGCTGAACCTGTGTGATATACCCACAGTAAGAGACTTCCCAGATGTATTTCTTGAAGAATTTCCTGGTTTACCACCAGAAAGGGAAGTCGAGTTTGCTATTGAGGTAATGCCGGGTACAACACCAATTTCTATTGCTCCTTATAGGATGGCACCCACTAAATTGAGGGAGTTGAAAATTCAGTTACAGGAGTTACTTGATAAGGGGTTCATATGCCCTAGTGTGTCACCATAGGGAGCTCCGATGCTGTTTGTGAAGAAGAAAGATGGAACTTTGAGATTGTGTATTGATTACGGGCAGTTGAACAAGGTAATTGTGAAGAATAAATATCCATTGCCCAGAATTGACGATCTGTTTGATCAGTTGAAGGGAGCTGGTGTATTTTCAAAAATTGATCTCAGATCAGGGTATCATCAGTTGAGGGTAAAGGATGCAGATGTGTCAAAAACTGCATTCAGAACCCGGTATGGGCATTATGAATTTTTAGTGATGCCGTTTGGGTTAACAAATGCATTAGCAGCATTTATGGACCTTATGAACCGTATCTTCCATCCATACTTAGATCGGTTTGTAGTGGTCTTTATTGATGATATTCTGGTGTATTCCAAGGCTAGGAAAGAACATGATGAACATTTGAGGATTGTTCTGCAAACCCTACAAGAAAAGAAGCTGTATGCTAAGTTGTCCAAATGTGACTTCTGGATGAGTGAAATCTCCTTTCTTGGACACATAGTAACAGCTGAGGGGATTAGAGTGGATCCCAAAAAGATAGAAGCAGTGATGGAATGGAAGCCTCCTAGAAATACAACTGAGGTCAGAAGTTTCTTGGGGCTAGTTGGGTATTACATAAGATTTGTGAAGGGGTTCTCTCTTATAGCTGCTACAATGACCAAGTTGTTGCACAAGAATGTGAAATTTGGCTGGAACGACAAGCGCCAAGCCAATTTTGAGAGGTTGAAGGCTATGTTGACAGAAGCACCAGTGTTAACACAGCCAGTGTCGGGAAAAGACTTTGTGGTCTATAGTGATGCCTCGCATAATGGGCTAGGGTGTGTATTGATGCAAGAGGGAAAAGTGGTCGCCTATGCTTCCGGGCAGTTAAGGCCACATGAACAGAACTACCCTACTCATGACCTGGAGTTAGTAGCAATTATCTTCGCACTGAAGATATGGAGGCATTATTTATATGGTAAAAAATGCTACATCTATACAGACCACAAGAGTTTAAAATATCTGCCAATCCAGAAGGAGCTCAATCTTAGACAGAGGCAATGGATTGAGTTCCTAAAGGACTATGATTGTGTGATAGATTATCATCCTGGGAAGGCAAATGTAGTTGCTGATGCCTTGAGTAGGAAATCCATCACAGCTTTAAGATCACTAAATGCCTGTTTGTCCTTAGCTCAAGATGGAGCTATTTTGGCTGAGTTACAAGTGAGGCCAAACTTGCTACAGTAGATACAAGATGGGCAGAAGGTAGATGAAAAATTAATTGCCATTGTGGTTAAAATTCCAGGGGGAAAGGAAACTGATTATGAGGTGAAAGCAAATGGGTGTCTGTACTACAGAGGAAGAGTGTGTGTACCAGATGATGGGGAATTGAAGACTAGTATTCTGAAAGAAGCACACACTAGTGTTTATGCTATGCACCCAGGAAGCACAAAAATGTATAATGATTTGAAGCCTCATTATTGGTGGCCTGGTATGAAGAAGGATATAGCTGACTATGTGACTAAGTGTTTGACATGTCAGCAAGTTAAAGTAGAACATCAAGTTCCTTCAAGATTGCTACAGCCTATAAGCATACCTGAATGGAAATGGGACCGGGTTACTATGGATTTTGTTAGTGGTCTACCTCTCACCCAAAGGAAGCATGATGCAGTATGGGTGATAGTGGATAGATTGACAAAGTCAGCACATTTCCTGCCAGTTAGGACTGACTACTCACTAGAGAAGCTAGCAGAATTGTATATCAGTGAGATAGTTAGACTGCATGGAATCCCACTTTCTATCATATCTGACAGAAACCCAAGGTTTACATCGAGATTTTGGAAAAAGTTGCAAGAAGCCTTGGGTACACAACTCCGTTTTAGCACGGCTTTTCATCCTCAGATGGATGGACAGTCAGAATGAGTAATCCAGGTAAACTTAGAACCTAATTGAATTTTCACAATTTACAAATTAATGAAATGATAATAACAATGTGAATTATGTGATAGATCCTGGAGGATATGCTGAGGAGTTGTGTCATGGAGTTTGAGGGGAGTTGGTATAGATATCTCCCACTGGCAAAATTTGCATATAATAATAGCTACCAAGCTTTAGTCATTTGGTCATAACTCAATGTAGAAAGGTCCAATTGACCTAAAATTTTATCAGCAACAAGTTGAGATATATACCTACAACTTTCATGAAAAAACCTAACCCAAATTATGACCATAACATATTCAAAAAGTGGCCTACAATCACTGCTCAAAATACTATAGATTTTGTCAGTCCAGAAATTCTAGAAAAATTATAATCCGGCCAGTTGTGGTTTTTAGGCCATAACTTGAGCTACAAAACTCCAAATGGAGTGATTCAAAAAAAGAAATGTAACTAGACAAAATAAGGAACAACTTTCATGTTGATCATTTTGTCAAATTCCCACTGCAAAAATGACAAATGGAACAGTAAACACAAAGCTTGAAATCTGAAAATTTTGAACAATTAACATTAAGCTTAGAAATAGTATTGGCAACCAATACTAACAAATTTAGAATGCAGAATATGGTATGTTGGGAGTATTAAAACCAATGTAACTATTGTACATGCAAAAGTCAACATATTGTTGACTAATGAATTGAATAGTAACATCAAAACTTAAATTTCAAGAATTGTGAAACTTAAGAGTGCAATATGCCCTAGTACACCTAGCAAGATTGGTTTGGATAGGTTGGCATGCCAATAGGGTTCTGTTAGCAATACTGCATATGGCTTCATGCTATTCTGTTTTTATGGCCT
The DNA here is from genome assembly GCF_030052815.1 of Hevea brasiliensis. Taxonomy (NCBI): domain Eukaryota; kingdom Viridiplantae; phylum Streptophyta; class Magnoliopsida; order Malpighiales; family Euphorbiaceae; genus Hevea; species Hevea brasiliensis. The sequence goes on along the minus strand of NC_079508.1, from coordinate 2,426,784 downwards.
CACGTGCCATTCTGTGATAAAATAGCCTTTGGCTATGTTGATTGAGATAGTAAACTTGGGTTTTATCCCTCTTAATTATTACAGCTTATTAGCTGTTCTGTTGCACACCGGGAGACAAAATGTGACCGATGGTGTGATAGTTCGAGGTACTTAGTACCCAGTGTCAGTTTACCCGTTTATCCAGTACAGTCAACTAGTATGGGTTGCTCGGGCAATGATAATAAATTTTACCAAATTTAATCGAATAATACTGCAATAAATATCAGAAATTTAGTCTACAAAAAATGTAAACATACATTCTACATATTTACTTTGTTTTAGTTATTTTATTTTATATTGTCACCACTAAGCAGAATTGCTTAGCGCATCGCTTTTGCCATGCGCAGGTACTGGAGACATAGCTGGGGAGTCCAGCAGACCTCATACAGGGTGAGCTTTCAGATCTGCACACAGAGTCCAGAGTCACCTCACATTTGCAGTGCATTTGGTAGGACATTAGGCCACTTTTGGTATTTTAGTATTTCGTATTTTGTAAACTTCTGTAATGTATATTATAAATTCATGTAATTATGGTTTTGATGTAATTATCTATGAACTATGTTCAGTAATAAATGTGAGCATTTCTCATTGAATTGAGTGTGATATGAAATGAATAGAATTTTGAGATACTGAAGTCATTTGAGAAATTGTTGAGAATACATTGGTGGTTGACTGAGAATGATGTGATGATTTTATTGGACGTGTTTTTAACAGATTCAAAAGAACTATTTTTCCAATTTACAGTCGGCACTCTACCGGATTTTCTATAAAATTTGTGAAAAATTCAGATTAATAAAAAATTGTAAATAAATAAGAAAAAAGGGTAAAATTTAATTGAAATATGATTTGGTGCTCCGGCACACTGTGTGGCATATCTTGCTCGGCTACACTTTAGACGGGTAAGGGGTGTCATGAATACTATTACTCATATTCTTAACAACTTAAGAATAGAATTTCTAAAAAAATATTAATGGACATTTTCTATTACACATAAATATATTATGTAAACAAAAAAGTGAAAATGCCTTTTATTAATAAAAATATGTACAAGATACATACTAAATGATATGCTCTAGGGCATACTACTAATAATCTTTCACTAGCACTAGAGCCATTCATTACAGTATCTTAGACCCATCTTCTCAAGATGTCGGTCTAGCTGAGTCTATGACATAGGCTTAGTGAATGGATCAGCTGGATTTTCAGCTGATGCTATTTTCTGCATGGCTACATCGCCTCGTCCAACTATTTCTCTAATAATGTGGTAGCGCTTTTCTATGTGTTTGGATTTCTAGTGAGACCGGGGTTCCTTAGCCTGTATGACTTCTCCATTGTTGTCACAGTGAAGTGGAACTACTGACTCAATGGAAGGAATTACTGCAAGTTTTGTCACAAACTTCTTTATCCATACAGCTTCCTTTGCAGCAATATACTCAGCCTCGGTAGTGGAATCTGCAGTCGTACTCTGTTTGGAACTCTTTCAACTGACTGCACCTCCATTACAAATGAACAAATACCTAGAGGTAGACTTTCTATCATCGATATCTGATTGGAAATCAGAATCAGTATAACCATCCAATTGTAAGTCACCACCTCCATAAATCAAGAATAAATCCTTAGTTCTTCTCAAGTACTTAAGGATATTCTTAACAGCTATCCAGTGCTCCAAACTTGTATTGGATTGATACCTGCTAGTCAAACTAACAGCATATGCGATATTCAGCCTAGTACACAACATTGCATACATTAAACTTCCAATAGCTGAAGCATATGGAATCCTGGCTATTTTATCTCTTTCTTCAGGTGTCTTTAAAGACATCTCTTTAGAAAGGTGGATACCATGACTCATTGGTAACAATCCTCTCTTGGAATCAAGCATGTTAAACCTCTTTAACACCTTTTCCAAGTATAGACTTTGGGACAAATTGATTATTCTTTTCACTCTATCTCTATAGATGTGAATCCCAAGAATATAGGTTGCCTCCCCTAAGTCTTTCATGGAGAATGTATTTGACAACCATACCTTTACAGTTGTTAACATACCTGTGTCATTACCCATCAACAGAATATCATCCACATATAAGACAAGGAAAGTGATAGCACTGTCACTAACCTTCTTATATACACATGGCTTATCCTCATTTTTTATAAAACCAAATGACTTAATGGCTTCATCAAAACGGATGTTCCAACTCCTCGAAGCTTATTTTAACCCATAAATGGATCGCTTTAGCTTGCATACTTTGGAACCATCTTGGGATTCAAAACCCCTAGGTTGTTCCATGAAAATGTTTTCTTCAATGTATCCATTGAGAAAAGCTGTTTTAACATCCATATGCCAAATCTCATAATCATAGTATGCAGCTATTGCTAATAGAATCCTAATTGATTTAAGCATGGCAACAGGCGAGAAAGTCTCCTCATAGTCGATTTCTTGCCTTTGGCGAAACCCTTTCACTACTAGCCTTGCCTTATAGGTCTCTACCTTTCCATCAGAACCAATTTTCTTCTTGAAAACCCATTTGTTCTCTATAGGTACAATACCTTCAGGTGGGACAACAAGATCTCAAACTTGATTCTTATACATGGAATCAATTTCGGATTTCATAGCATCAATCCATTTTGAAGAGTCTATATCTGATATAGCTTCTTCATACGTAAGTGGATCATCTCCATGATCTACTTCTTCATGAGTAGACAACTCTTGTTCTTCTTCATGAAGGAAACCATATCTCACTGGTGAGTGAGATATCCTGGTTGTTCTATGAGGAACAGTTGTAGATGTTTCATCAATAGGTGTAGGTTGACTTGATGGATCTATATCCATCTGATCTATTGGTTGGTTAGAATTCTCCAATTCTAACTCTATTTGCCTTCCTTTGCCTCCTTGAACAAACTGTTGTTCAAGAAATGTGGCATCTCTACTTACCACAACCTTTTGTGATGTTGGAAAATAAAAATAATATCCAAAACTATCTTTTGGATATCCAACAAATTGACCCTTTTCTGATCTGGTTTCCAATTTATCAGTGTTCAACTTTTTGATATAAGCTGGACAACCCCAAATCTTAGCATGCTTAAGACTTAGTTTTCTTCCATGCCATATCTCATAAGGTGTGGAAGATACTGATTTTGATGGAATCCTATTCAGAATATGCAAAGCTGATTCTAATGCAAATCCCCAAAAGGAGATTGGCATATCAGTATAGCTCATAATACTATGTACCATATCTAATAGGGTACAATTTCTCCTTTTAGATACACCATTCAGCTGTGGTGTTCCTAGAGGAGTTAGCTGGGAAACAATGCCATACTCTTTCAAGTATTCACCAAATTCAGTACTCAAGTATTCACCTCTACGATCTGATTAAAGAGCTTTAATACTTTTTCCTGTTTAATTTTCTACTTCAGATTTAAATTCTTTGAACTTTTCAAAGGATTCATATTTGTATTTCATCAAATACAAATACCCAAACCTTGATTTATCATCAGTAAAGGTAATAAAGTAATGAAAACCTCCTCTAGCCATTTCTTTAAATGGACCACATACATCACTATGTATTAGCTCAAAAATATTTTTCAGCTCTTAGCCCTTGTCCAACAAAGGGTGATCTAGTCATTTTGCTTTGAAGGCAGAATTCACAAGTTGGAGTAGGTCCAAAACTTAATGAAGATAAAATCCTCATTTTCTCCAGCTTTGCAATCCTATCTTCTGCAACATGACCTAATCTTAAGTGCCAAATATATTTTGAACTTGAGTTGATTTTCATCATGGCATTGTATTCTTTTAGATTGCTATACTCTGGGCAGTTTCCTTTCCAGTGCCCATCCTACTGGCAGTGGAAACACTTTCCTTTGCCTCCATCAACTTTAGTCTTCCCTTTCTGTTTAGCTATTTTCTTGGAAGGACCAGGAATCTGAGGTTTCTTTTTCTTATTGCCCTTCTTCTTGTTGGACTTTCTAGTAGAAAAAGATGTAATCAAAACTACCTCTTTTCCTTTATAGCCTGACATATTCTTTTGGGCAATAACCAACATGTTGAGTAAACCAGCGAAGGCACATTCCTGTTTAGTCATATGGAAATTTATCACAAAATTCCCAAAAGACTTAGGAAGGGACTGAAGGATTAAATCCGTCTGCAATTGGAAATCCATGTTAAATTTGAGATGTTCCAGCTGCTCAGTCAGCCAAATCATCTTGTGGACATGATCCCCAATATTCTGTCCCTTAGACATCCTCATGCGGAATAGCTGTCTAGATATCTCATACCTAGCATTCCTGCTGTGCTCACCATACAACTCTTGTAGGTGAAGGAGGATCTCACTCGCACTCTGCATGTTCTCATGCTGCTTCTATAACTCATTACTCATGGAAGCAAGTATGTAACATTTCGCTCTCATATTATGCTCCTTCCACTTGTCCAAAGTTTCATGTTCCTCTTGAGTGGCCTCTGGAGGTAAGGGACCAGGAACATTTGAGTCTAGAATATATCTTATATGTTCAAGGTTCAGGACAAGTTTCAAATTTCTTAGCCAATCAGACAGATTAGGTCCTGTCAACCTATTGCGATCAAGTAACAGATTAATTAGTAAATGTATCATGTAATTAACCAAAAAGATTATGGTCTTTTAATCAAATTGGTCCTTCCACTAACTTAGCGAATCCTACACTTCCAAAGTAGAAAACGGAAATCCTAGTTGGATGGATTTCTAGTGGGTGATTGAATTCTTATAATTCTATTGATCATCCTTAGGCACATCCATTATTGGAATCACAATAAACTATAAGTGAGTAACTCCTTGCCCATCACATCTCATGTGAGGTTCAAACCTTTACCTAGCCCCTAATGCTCAAAATCTCAGGCGCATCCATTATTGACTTATTTTGCATTAGTTAAGTTAATCCCATTGAGCTAGTAAACATGAAAATAATTTTAATGTCTTCAGGCACATCCATTATTGGGCACCAAACCATTTACATATTTATAATATCTCATGCTTAACAATTATTCTTAAGAAAATCTCTTAAATTAATTGCATCATATGCAACTATATAAAATTTCTTAAAATAATTGCCCCAACGGAGGGCCCATGTTATAATTACTTTAATTATAGCATATCCAACTTAATCATTTTTTTGGAAGATTTTGTGGTCGTCCTAATTACTATTATTGTCTCACTTTGCACATTATCCATTTAGCATGCATATATCATATACTTGCATACATTCCCATACATCTCATGCATTCATGGATAAACAGTAAATATGGTATGATCATGGACTTTTCTAAGGGATTTAATTCTGAGCCACTAAGAATTGAATCAGAGCATTCCTAGGTGCATTTCATTCATTCATTTTATAAGAGTTGCTGAATGAGTGCATAATCAACACTTAATATTGAATTCCTCCCACTGGTCCCACCAATGCTCTTGACCTCCTTGATCTTCTTGCAATCTAATTACATAGTAATCCTTGGCATACCAAGGTGAATTAACAAGAGCTAAATAAATGAAATTACAATCCAAAATTATTACAACCTTAATAATATATGCCCAGTAATAAATTAAAATAAATTAATTAATTTACAACCCAAAGAAACATAAAAGAAATAAATCCAATTACATTGGTCTTTTATAGTCTATGATCATCCATCATGCATATCACTATTTAACAATTAAATAAAACATACAAAATTAAATTGAATATCTCATATTCAACTTAAAAATTCAGATTTGAACATGATTCAAACAAATTTAAAAATTCAGATTTGAATCTTATTCAAACAAATTTAAAAATTCATGTTTGAATCACATTCAAACAAATTTTAAAATTCAGATTTGAATCACATTCAAACAATTTTAAAAATTTAGATATAAATCAAAATTTAATTGTGTGATTAAAACTCTAATTAAACAATTTAATTAGACATAGGATGAGCTTTTATATCATACAAAAATTGTAAATTAAAAACCCAAATCTTGTGCACACCATTGGTGACCACAAAGTGTGCACACCAATGGTGTTCATCACCAAGCTGCCACCATTCCTTTGCAACCAGCAATGGATCTATCATCTCATGATCATACCACATAATTAAATCATATAATCAACAATATAAATGGAAAATATAGTGGCTCTGACACCAATTGAAGGAGCGGAAGCATGAAAAACACAAGTTTATATCATTGAATTCAAAAATTTTTCACCTAGGGTCACATGCATAATGCAAGATTCATTTTTATCTATTTGATTTCAATGATAAACAGTATATTAAAACTCTTTTAATATATTTTTGGATCTACATCTGCCATTTAAGAGTTTAGAATTAATCAGATTAATTATTAGAACCCTATATTAGATCAAGAACAAGTGCACTAACCTCTTGATGCACTACAGTATATTTGACACCTTTGGGATGCGTCTAGGATACCAAATATTGTCCCTCTAGCTTGTCCACACTAAGATCATCTATGGCAGCCCTTGAACAGCTTCTAAAGCTTTTTCTATGAATTAGAAAATCAAGTTTTTCCTTTTGAGAGATTAAAGATATAAACAGGACACTAGAAACAATTTCTAGTATTTTTAGTTCAAGTGATTGTTTGCTAACCTCTTTGAATTGATGAGAGATGAATAAGAAGAGAAGGGAGGGGAGCCAAGGGTGGCAACACCTTTTTGAGAATGAGCAGATTATATTTTTGTTCTTTCATCCCTACACTTATATAGCTAGGTCACCACTTAAAACCCTTGCCACATGTCACCCTCTGATTGGTTCTAGGTTTAATTGACCCAATCACATTGTGCCAAGTGTCAAGCCTATATTTAATCTTGACTTTGATCATCTTACATGATTAAAAGACATTTGGCAAGCTTATGTGTAGTGCCATGTGTCACCATCTCATGGTGTCACATGTCACCCTGTGAAATGACCAAAATACCCCTGTGTCTTAATTTTGAGTTCTCAACCCAAAATAATTATTTCTCTTCCTCTAATCTATTTATATCAAATATAAATTAATTAATTAATTTTTATTAATTAATTTCTCATAATTAAATTCATATTTAAACACTTTAAATATAAATTTAACATATACTGTACATCTAATAACCTAGATTTGGTTTCAAGCCATGCTAGGGACTTTGCAATCTAATTGCAAACTAAACCTATTTAATTAATCAGTTAAATGCTTTAATTAATTAATTAATTAATTAAATCATATTTAATTTGATGATTACTTGTGTATGTGTGTGACTTACTAGGCTCATCACTGATTGGCAATGAGATATGATATCAAATCTTAATATCATATGAACACTTTCTTACCATAAATGATTTCTCTAAATCATTTTATGCACCTCATAAACCATGGTTAACACCTAACATAGCATGCCATGGCCACCCAATCAGTAATAAGGTTTACCTTAAATGAACCTATAATCATATGTTACCATGCACTAGAATCTCTCTGTTACAAAATCCCAATTCGAGCTAGAGTCATGGTTTATGTCAAACCCCATTTGCTATGAATATTATGTTCTCTTTTAATTCTAGTTCTTGATTAAAAAAGATTTTCTCATCAGAAACTCTTTTCTGAATAAATCTATCTATCCTGGCCAGGAACTTGAAACATCAAGAATAATTAAATGAATATAGGATTTTATCCCTATTTACTTAGAGGAATAGATTCCATCTTGATCAACACTTACCTCCATATATAACTAGTAGGAGCCAACACATGCCCATATACCCATACACAGTACAAGTATGAAAGTAGTATCAAACTCAAACCACCTATATACAAGATAACTGTGCTATCTCAGGTCTAAAGATTATATGCACTGATATGATTTATGACAATGCATTGACAAGAGTAAACTCCATGTGCTTGTCATAAGTGTCACTGGTTCGACCTACTTATCATGTATAAGTGCCTATCATGTTTGTTATATGGCATGAGACTCACCATTCCATCTTATTTACATCTCATATAAATAACTTGGGAACAAACATGAATACAATCTTTCTGGATAAGTCATATAATATCCCTATTTGTATAGCCTAGTATATTTCACTATTTCGGTGACCCGTGTCGGTCCGGATAATTAAGGGGATTAGAACCACATCTAAGACAACTAGATAAGACCTAAACACAAATAATTATTAATTATCAATTAGTTAAGTATAAATAAGAAAAACAGAATATAAGAGGTTAAATGAGCTGAGAGTCACAGCGATGGGTGACCTTCTCAGGAAGGACTGCGAGGTCGATTTAAACTCAAATTTTGAATAGTAAAATATGACGCCGTGGTCCTTAGGACTATTGCGAACATAGTGAAAAAGAGAAAATCACGAAAAAGAATTGTTAAGCCGGTCAAATAATTAGGCTAGGATCAGGAAGAAATATTGAATTATTTATGGCAAGATTCGAGCCAGCGAGGGCAATTTGGTCAATTAACCCACAGGTGACTCGACTGATCACAAATAAAATCGGAGAAAAGAAAATTTTGGAATCAAAAATTAAATTAAAGAACTAATGGAAAAATAAATGGAAAAAAAGAGGAAAAATAAAAAGTGAAAAAGTAATTACATCATGCATGATGCAATAAACCTTATAATTAAAAATTTAAATTTAGGATAATTTTTGGTCTTACTAAAGGTTAAAAATTTATAAAAGAAAAAGAAAAAAAAAGAGTGGTCTTCATCTCCTTGCCGTAACCTTTCTCTCACCCTCTCCCCCTTCAAAATCCTCCATGAAAGCTCATTTGTGAGCTTGAAGAAACCAAAATCCCACCATAGAAAATTCACTTACCATAATTAAATTTTGTTTGGGCAACTAGAAAAGAAGATTAAAGGAGAAAGAAAGAAGAAAAAGTTGAAGGAAAAGAAGATTGAAAAGCTATATCAAGATTAGTAAGCTAAACTTGAATTTCTAGTTGAATCAATTGTGTTTATAGAATAAACCTAGAAATATACTTAAAATGAAATGAAAACAACTTTGGAGGACTAGGGATGAATTCGGTCAGCTAGGGTTTAAGTTGAGAATGCATGAGTTTGATTGATTTAAACATGTTAGGAAGTTTGAATGAGTTGAGAAATGGTGTTTGTATGCTTGGAACTAATTAAATGTAACAAATCAAGTGAGTTAGGGTTTTGGACCTAGGGTTTTAGGAGACAAAACTTAGAGAATTGGTCAAATGGTGTGTTTGACCTAGTTTGTGGTATGTTGGAAGTGTTGGAATCAAGTGGAGATCCGGATTAGATATGACCTTTATGCAGGTAGCAGGACCAAGGTCACTTTCAGGGACCAAAACTAAAAATTTATAAACCCAATTGGTGTGAGGTCAATTGGGAATTAAACTAGACACAAAATGGCACATTTTTCATTCAGGAATCATGCCCAGAAAGTGAATAAAACCTAGTGAAAAAATTGACCAAATTCGGAAATAGGTATTCTGCCCTGTACAAAAATGACCAAATGAACAGTGTTTATTCATTTGGCCATAACTTGGGCTAGGCGAGTCTAAATGACCTAAAATTTTACTAGTAGAAAGCTGAGACATAGCCCTACAACTTTTATGAAGAACACAAACTCAAATTATGCTCTTAACCAAGTTATTTAGCCACCCAAATTTAGTGACCTAAAACTGCTAGAACCAGGTTGGTGCCCAGAAAATCTGGGTTAGGCTAATCCAGCTAGCCATGTTCAAATGGCTATAACTTGAGCTACAAAACTCCAATTGGGGTGATTCAAAAAGAAGAATAAAGTTAAGACAATAAGGAACAATTTCTATGAAGAAAACTTAGCCAAATTCTAACAGCAACATGACCAATGGAACAGAGCAAAATAGGACACCAAAACTGAAAATTTACAATTTTGCCTAAAGGACTTAAAATTTAAGAAAACAACAAAAACCAACAAGTTAGGTAACTAAAATGTGGTATGTGGGTGAAATTAGAATTCTCATACCTATTAAGCATTAGAAAGTCAGCAAATTGACCTGAATAGTATCATGAATAGTGACCCCAAAATACAAATTTTAAAGAACGTCAAGTTTAGCATATTAAAGCTAGGTAAAAGTAAATTTGAATTTATTTTTAGATTTATGATAAGTTATGATACTGAAACACTGTGAAACTGTGTGTTTCAATGGAAAAGAATATTGAGAAAGAACCCGAGGGATCAAGTCAAGGCTAAAAGGTGACTCGTATAAGGTTTGTGCACAATATAGAATTTTTGTAAATTTTCTTCTGCACATTGTTTTGAATGAATTGAGATATGAAATTGTGACACAATTGAATTGAAAAGTTTATTATGCTTTTGATTTAAATTGTTGAAAGATTAATTGTTTGTGTTTGAAATGGCAATAAATGTTTAGTAAATTATTAAGATAGTTTTGAAACCACAGTGTCATGACCATATATTTGAATACCTCACTAGCATGACTAGCGGGGGAAATCAGTTTCGAATTTTGATTTCTTCTCTGGCTGAAGTGTTGAGGTGTGTGCTAGTAGAAGAAGAAAAAGAATGGATTCCCATATATTTGAGCTAGCTAGCCTTGTGATGTGACTTCTCATAAGCCTCCGGCTATTGAGATTAATATGTTTTGAATGGCATGATATAACTGTGTATTTTTATGGAATTTGTTTTGAGACTTTTGAAATGAAATTGTTTGGATTAAAATCTTGTAAATCATGTTTTGAATTTTATATCCCATGTTCAGTTTAATTTTTAATAATTATGTTTTAAATTCCGTATAAAGATTATTTTAGTATGTTGTGCACCACTGAGTCCTAGTACTCGTGATGGTTATTATTCTTTATCATGAGATATAGAGACTAGAGGAGCAGCAGAGTGAGCTGCTGAGGATTGTGGAGCTACCTACCCTGATTGTAAAAATTATTTTGATGTATGTAATATATGTAAATGTAGAAACTGGTCATGAGCAGTTGTATAAAGTTTGTAATAAATTTTAGTTTGGATTTTTCCTAATGTAAATTTTGGAATGATGTATATAAATTATTTTATCGTTAATTACATATGAATGGAAGTATTTTGTTTTAATTTGAATGAAATTAATTAGTAGTATTTTGATAATGTTGAATTTTGAAATTTGAGAAATAATGTTGAAATTGGTTGGGATGGATGTTGAATTGATGAAGTTGATGAGATAAATCATTAGAAGTGCTTTTTACAGGTATTTGAAGAACTGTTTTCTCAAAATACAGACGGCACTCTGTCGAAATTTTTATAAAATTTGCGGAAAAATAAAATGGGACAAAAATCTTAACTAGTTTTCAAACTCTAATTAAATGTTTTAATACCTATTAGAAAATGCTCACCACTTATAAAAGTAAGAAAATTATTTTAAAATCCCTTGTAGGATACTTAATGAGTTATCAGTAGGTGAAGTTTGATAGTTCATTAGGTATTCTACGGGATCATGTTGTGCCTTACAGAGGGGTAAGTTGTGACATGTTTTAGTGGTATCAGAGCAAATTTTTTAAAGTATGTTTTAACTTATGAATTTGTGTCTTTTCTTTGCTAAGTACAATTGCTCAATGTCCTTATTTGTTACATACAGTGCATTACACCATAAATGTGAACTAACGAAGGGAAATCTCCATGTGTTATTTATTCAGGAGATATCCTACTCCAGACTATTATGGAAGAACGGGATCGCTCAGTTTAGCAATCTATTGAAGCTGAGGCACAAGGGGAAGCCCCAGCTCTACAGAATGTTAGTGGGTCAGTGGCACCAGCCCATAAATGCCGCAGTTTCCTGCATAGTTCGCACAGCAGATGGCGGCATTGTTTCAACAAATGGCTGGGGGTATGCCGGCTCAAGCTCCACCCCAAACACCTGTGACACAACCACAGCCTTTAGCCAGACAGTATGACAAGCTGTTGAAGTATGAGGCGACGAAATTCAAGGGTACAGAAGACCCTTTAGAGGCAAAGCAGTGGCTCGAAAGAATGGATAGAGTGTTCAAGAAGCTGCACTGTCCAGATGAGCTGAAATTTGAATACTCGGTATCGCTACTGCAAGGGGATGCGTATGATTGGTGGAAGACCATCCCCCACAGCTTGGCTAAACCACCAGTACTGACCTGGGATGACTTCCAGAGAGTTCAGACAGAAATACGTCCCAGATGCATATGTGGATAAGAAACTATAAGAATTTCGAAGTTTGAAGCAAGGCAACAGAACAGTGGCAGAATGTGAGAGGGAGTTCTCCCGCTTAAGCCACTATGCTGGGAGTCTCCTTTCTACCAGCAAGGAAAGGTGCAAGACATTTGAAACTAGTTTGAAGCCTAGCCTACGGATGCAAGTAGTGGGATTTAGACACAATAATTTCTCATAGCTCATTTCTCAATCACTTGAGTTGGAAAGAATTGAATTAGAAGTGACCCCAGCAAAAGAAAAATCAGAGAAAGCTAAAAAATCAGAGAAAGAAAAAGGTGAAAAATGAGTTGAACAAAGTCCCAGTGGTACCTCTGGAAAGAAGAAGAAATTTAGGGGACCTAGCAAAGGTCGAGGTGGAAGGTTTGGAAGGGGTAGATTCTGCGGGACGAGACCCTAGGTGCAGTCGTGATCGAGCGAGGGTTCACAACCTCCACCTCGTGAGACTTATGACAATATTCATGGGGGAGAATGCTATTGGGCAATAGGAGCCTATTTTAACTGTGGAGGCAAGGGCCATCTTACTAAAGACTGCACCAGTGCTCTTAGATTCTGTCCAGCTCCTACTACTGCAGAAGGATCTGTTTAGAGTCTGCTACCAGAGGTTCACAACCGGTTGGCAGAGGAAGAGGCAGAGGTAAAGGCAATGCTTCGGGTAGTTAAAGTACTGTTGGTTAATTAGCACAATGAAGTGCTTCAGCCTGGGTTTATAAGATGAGACAGCGAGAAGAGGCTGAGACTTCCGATGTGGTAGCTGGTACATTCTCTATCTCTGATCAAGATGTATTTTTACTATTTGATCTGGGTTCAACCCACTCCTATGTTAGTGCTAGCATAGTCAGTTCAATTGTTGTCTCGTGTGTCAAAATGGGTTTTGAAGTGCTAGTAACTAGTCCGTTAGGACAAGAGGTTCGGGTCAACAAAATCTATAGAGACTGTCCTTTGGTGATCCAAGGACATGTTTTTCTGTCAGATTTGATTGAAATGCCCTTCAGAGATTATGATATTATCTTGGGCATGGATTGGTTAGCTAGGCATCACACCATGATTGACTGTAGACTGAAGACAGTCACTTTTAGTCTCCCTCTATATGGTGATGTGGTAATACATGGGAAGAGGCATTTACTGCCATCAAACATCATTTCGGTTGCACTAGCCAGAAGGATGATCAGAAAGGGGTGTGAAGCATACTTAGCACATGTGATAGACACCCAAGTGGGGAGTCCAGCACTGAGGGACATCCCTACAGTATGTGACTTTTCGGATGTATTTCCTGATGAATTGCCAGGATTACCTATAGAAAGATAGGTGCAGTTTGAGATTGATGTTATACCTGGTGTGGATCCAATCTCGATAACACCATATAGAATGGCACCAGCAGAATTGAAAGAGTTGAAAGTGCAGTTGTAAGAGCTACTTGACAAGGGCTTTATCCGCCCTAGTGTGTCACCTTGAGGAGCTCCAGTGTTGTTTGTTAAGAAGAAAGATGGCACTCTCCACTTATGTATTGATTATCGGCAGTTGAATAAGGTGACAATAAAGAATAGATATCCATTGCCCCATATTGATGACTTATTTGATCAGTTGAGGGTACAGCTGTGTTCTCCAAAATTGACCTAAGATCAGGTTATTGTCAGTTGAAAGTCCAAGAGCAGAGTATTCCTAAAACTGCCTTTAGAACCCGTTATGGCCATTATGAGTTCTTGGTCATGCCATTCAGGTTAACTAATGTTCCGGCTGCTTTTATGGATCTGATGAACACTATCTTCAGACCATACCTCGACCAGTTTGTTGTGGTATTCATAGATGATATATTGGTATACTCGAAGAGTGCAGAAGAGCATGATAGACATCTACGGATTGTACTGCAGACTTTGAGGGAGAAACAGCTATACGCTAAATTGTCAAAATGTGAATTTTGGCTGAAAGAAATATCTTTCTTGGGGCATGTAGTATTGGTAGAGGGCATCAAGGTAGATCCAAATAAGATAGAAGCTATCCTTATTTGGAGGCCACCCAGAAATATCATGGAGATTCGCAGTTTTCTGGCTTTAGCTGGATACTACCGTCGTTTTGTGAAGGAATTCTCCATGTTGGCATCTCCATTGACCAAATTACTTCGAAAAGATGTGAAATTTCAATGAACAGATAAATGTCAACAGAGTTTTGATGAATTGAAGAAATGTTTAACTCAGGCTCCAGTCCTGACTTTACCTACTCTGGCTAAAGAATACACAGTTTACAGTGATGCTTCTCACAATGGGTTAGGCTGTGTATTGATGCAAGATCGAAATGTCATTGCCTATGCATCACGCCAGCTGAAACCGCATGAGAGGAATTATCCAACACATGATTTGGAGCTTGCAGCTATAGTGTTCGCTCTTAAGATCTGGAGACACTATTTGTATGGGGAGAAGTGCTACATCTACACAGATCATAAGAGTTTGAAATATTTAGGCACTCAGAAGGAGTTAAATTTGAGACAAAGGAGATGATTAGAGTTGATAAAAGACTATGATTGTCTGATAGACTATCAGCCAGGGAAAGCTAATGTTGTGGCTGACGCCTTAAGTCGCAAGACTATGGCAAGTCTACGGGTTACTCCTTTGTCTATGGTACATGAGTTGAGATCATTACATGCCAGCTTAGAGATTAATGACGAGGGGCAGACAGCAGTTGCATAGCACGTACAGCTAGTGTTGATTGATTAGATCAGAATGGCTGCTCAGAATGATAAGAAGTATCAGAAGCTATTTGAAGAAATCCGGCAGGCAAGAAGCCAGAATTCTCAATTAGAGATTATGGTTTACTGCTACACTAGGGCAGAATGTGTATTCCTAATGATATTGATTTGAGGAAGATCATTTTGAAGGAAGCACATGAGTCTCCTTTTTCCATGCACCCTGGTGGTACAAAAATGTATAGAGGGCTAAAGGAGCATTACTAGTGGATGGGTATGAAAAGAGATGTGGCACAATTTGTTTCCAAATGCCTAACTTATTAGCAAGTGAAGGCAGAGTATCAAGTACCTGCTGGGTTGTTACATCCACTACCAGTACCAGAATGGAAATAGGAGAGAATAACAATGGATTTTGTGATGGGACTTTTGAGGACACAGAAGAGTCATGATGCAGTTTGGGTCATTGTTGACAAACTAACCAAGTCTGCTCATTTTCTACCAGTTCGGATGGACTACAGTTTAGAAAGATTAGCCAAGTTGTACATTGATGAGATAGTAAGACTGCATGGATCCATTGTATTTGACCGAGATCCTAGGTTCACTTCTAGATTCTGGGGTAGTCTTCAAAGAGCCCTAGGAACTAGATTGAACTTCAGTACGACATTCCACCCATAGATAGATGGACAGTCTGAAAGGGTAATTCAGATCTTAGAGGACATGCTACGGGCTTGTGTGATTGAATTTGAGGGCAGTTGGGACACACACTTGCTTTTGATTGAGTTTGCTTACAACAACAGCTACCAATCAAGCATTGGGATGTCTCCATATGAAGCTTTGTATAGCAAAAGATGTAGAACCCCGCTGTGTTGGGATAAAGTAGGTGAAAGGAAGATGATTGGGCCCAAAATTGTTCAGCAAATCGAGGAGAACATCAGGGTGATCAGAGACCGACTCAAGGCTGCATCAGACCATCAGAAGTCCTATATTGATCTGAAGAGAAGGGATATCGAGTATGTAGTGGGTGAGAAAGTATTCCTCAAGGTTTCCCCTTAGAAGAGAATTATGAGATTTGACAGGAAGGGGAAACTGAGTCCTCGTTTCATTGGGCCATATGAGGTTCTGGAAAGAGTAGGTCCTTTGGCATATCGTTTGGCACTACCTCTAGAGTTAAAGAAGATACATAACGTCTTCCATGTGTCTATGTTGAGGAGGTGTCGATCAGACCCATCTCATGTACTACCAGAATAAGAGATTGAGGTGAATCCAGACCTCACATATGAGGAAGAACCCATAGAGATTCTAGCTTATGAGGTGAAGCAGCTACGGAACAAGCAGATACCATTAGTGAAAGTACTGTGGAACCATCATTCAGGCCAGGAAGCTACTTGGGAACGAGAGGAGGATATGAGGAGACAGCACCCACAGCTATTCAGAGATTGATACTAGATAAAATTTCGAGACGAAATTTATTTTAAGAGGGGGAGAATTGTAACACCCCTATTTATATAGCCTGGTATATTTCACTATTCTGGTGATCAATGTCGGTACGGATAATTAAGAGGATTAGAACCACATCTAAGACAACTAGATAAGCTCTAAACACAAATAATTAGTAATTGTCAATTAGTTAAGTATAAATAAGAAAAACAGAACATAAGAGGTTAAATGAGCTGAGAGTCACAGCGATGGGTGACCTTCTCGAGAAGGACTGCGAGGTCGATTTAAACTCAAATTTCGAACCATAAAATGTGACGCCGCGGTCCTTAGGACTATTGCAAACACAATGGAAAAGAGAAAATCACAAAAAAGAATTGTTAAGCCGATCAAATAATTAGGTCAGGGATCCAAAAGAAATATTGAATTATTTGCAAATTGTGTCAAACCGGCGAGGGACAATTTGGTCAATTGACCCCTGGAGCTGACTCCTGACCTGACTGTCAAATAAAATCAGAGAAAAGAAAATTTTGAAATCAGAAATTAAATTAAAGAACTAATGGAAAAATAAATGGAAAAAAAAAAAGGAAAAAGAAAAAGTAAAAAAGTAATTACATCATGCATGATGCAATAAACCTTATAATTAAAAATTTAAATTTAGGATAATTTTTGATCTTACTAAAGGTTAAAAATTTATAAAAGAAAAAGAATAAAAAAGAGTGGTCTTCATCTTCTTGCCGTAACCTTTCTCTCACCCTCTCCCCCTTCAAAATCCTCCATGAAAGCTCATTTGTGAGCTTGAAGAAACCAAAATCCCACCATAGAAAATTCACTTACCATGACTAAACTTTGTTTGGGCAACTAGAAAAGAAGATTAAAGGAGAAAGAAGGAAGAAAAAGTTGAAGGAAGTGAAGATTGAAAAGCTATATCAAGGTTAGTAAGCTAAACTTGAATTTCTAGTTGAATTAATTGTGTTTATAGTTGAATAAACCTAGAAATATACTTAAAATGAAATGAAAACAACTTTGGAGGACTAGGGGTGAATTCGGCCAGCTAGGGTTTAAGTTGAGAATGCATGAGTTTGATTGATTTAAACATGTTAGGAAGTTTGAATGAGTTGAGAAATGGTGTTTGTATGCTTGGAACTAATTAAATGTAACAAATCAAGTGAGTTAGGGTTTTGAACCTAGGGTTTTAGTAGACAAAACTTAGAGAATTGGTCAAATGGTGTGTTTGACCTAGTTTGAGCTAAAAAATGGTCATGTATGACCAATTGTGGTATGTTGGAAGTGTTGGAATCAAGTGGAGATTCGGATTAGATATGACCTTTATGCAGGCAGTAGGACCAAGGTCCCTTTCAGGGACCAAAACTGAAAATTTATAAACCCAATTGGTGTGAGGTCAATTGGGAATGAAACTAGACACAAAATGGCACATTTTTCATTAAGGAATCATGCCCAGAAAGTGAATAAAACCTAGCAAACAAATTGACCAAATCCGGAAATAGGTATTCTGCCCTGTATAAAAATGACCAAATGAACCATAACTTGGGCTAGGCAAGTCTAAATGACATGAAATTTTACTAGTAGAAAGCTGAGACATAGCCCTACAACTTTCATGAAGAACATAAACCCAAATTATGCCCTTAACCAAGTCATTTAGCCACCCAAATTTAGTGACCTAAAACTGCCAGAACCAGGTTGGTGCCTAGAAAATCTAGGTTAGGCCAATCCGGCCAGCCATGTTCAAATGGCTATAACTTGAGCTCCAAAACTCCAATTGGAGTGATTCAAAAAGGAGAATAAAGTTAAGACAATAAGAAACAATTTCTGTTAGCCAAATTCTAACAGCAACATGACCAATGGAACAGTGCAAAATAGGACACCAAAACTGAAAATTTGCAATTTTGCCTAAAGGACTTAAAATTTGAGAAAACAACCAAAACCAACAAGTTAGGTAACTAAAATGTGATATGTGGGTGAAATTAGAATTCCCATACCTATTAAGCATTAAAAAGTCAGCAAATTGACTTGAATAGTGTCATGAATAGTGACCCCAAAATATAAATTTTAAAGAATGTCAAGTTTAGGATATTAAAGCTAGGTAAAAGTAAATTTGAATTTATTTTTGGATTTATGATAAGTTATGATACTAAAATACTGTGAAACTGTGTGTTTCAGTGGAAAAGAATACTGGGAAAGAACCCGAGGGATCGAGTCAAGGCCAAGACGCAACTCGTATAAGGTTTGTGCACAATATAGAATTTTTGTAAATTTTCTTCTGCACATTATTTTGAATGAATTGAGATATGAAATTGTGACACAATTGAATTGAAAAGTTTATTATGCTTTTGATTTAAATTGTTGAAAGATTAATTGTTTATGTTTGAAATGGCAATAAATGTTTAGTAAATTGTTAAGATAGTTTTGAAACCACAGTGTCATGACCATATATTTGAATACCTCACTAGCATGACTAGTGGGGGAAATTAGTTTCGAATTTTGATTCCTTCTCAGGCTGAAGTGTTGAGGTATGTGCCAGTAGAAGAAGAAAAAGAATGGATTCCCATATATTTGAGCTAGCTAGCCTTGTGATGTAACTTCTCATAAGCCTCCGGCTATTGAGATTAATATGTTTCGAATGGCATGATATAACTGTGTGTTTTTATGGAATTTGTTTTGAGACTTTTGAAATGAAATTGTTTGGATTAAAATCTTGTAAATCATGTTTTGAATTTTATATCCCATGTTCAGTTTAATTTTTGAATAATTATGTTTTAAATTCCGCATAAAGATTATTTTAGTATGTTGTGCACCACCGAGTCCTAGTACTCAGCGATGGCTGCTATTGCTGTCACAGATATAGAGACTAGAGGAGCATCAGAGTGAGCTGCTGAGGGTTATGGAGCTACCTCCCCTGAAGTTTATCTGGTATATTTTATACCCTGATTGTAAAAATTATTTTGATGTATGTAATGTATGTAAATATAGAAAATGGTAATGAGCAGTTGTATAAAGTTTATAATAAATTTTTGTTTGGTTTTTTTCTAATGTAAATTTTGAAATGATGTATATAAATTGCTTTATCTTTAATTACATATGAATGGAAATATTTTGTTTTAATTTGAATGAAATTAATTAGTAGTATTTTGATGGTGTTGAATTTTGAAATTTGAGAAATGATGTTGAAATTGGTTGGGATGGATGTTGAATTGATGAAGTTTGTAACACCCCTCACCCGTCTACAGTATGGCCGAGCAAGGCGTGCTACACGGTGTGTCGGAGCACCTATTCTGTGATTATCTCATTTTCTGAACTCAATTTGATTTAAGAAGCCTTTATGTAAAAATTCATATCATGTTGGTTATATTTGTATCTTGTAATAAAATTTGGTGTTGTAAAAATTTTAACCATAATCTGGCAAAGTGCCGTCTGTAATTTGGACAAACAGTCCTTCAAAACTTGTTAAAACAGTTCAATATGATAATATAAAAATCTCAACTATTTCACTGTCTCAATATTTCAATACAGTCTATTGATTTTTACAATATGTAAATAGTTTTAAAATACAATCCATTATAACTTAAATACATTCAGATACTGTCCATGTTATTTAATATGTACAAAATATTACAAAATACAGGGCCGAATTTCAAATATAACAGAAGTACAAAATACAAGATATCCTAAGTCCTACCATGTATGCAATGCAGTGCAGATGACTCTGGACTCCTGTGCAGGTCTGATGTCTCACTCGGTCGTAGGTCTGCTGGGCTCCCCAGCTGTGTCTCCAATACCTACGCGTTACAAAAGCAACGCGCTAAGCAATTTTGCTTAGTGGTGCCAAATATAAAGAAATATACACTAAAATAAAGTAAATGAATTGTTTATGAATTTATAACATCGATATACTTTGCAATTGCTGATTCTACTTTTATTTGCTAACATTTCAATATTTGCTAATTTTGGTAGTGCTGTATGTCAGTAGACTGGATTTAGCTATTTGAATTTAACAGTGCTTAAATTAACTGCCCGTGTAGCCTATACACTGACCAGACTGAATAAATGGATATACTAGCACTGGGTATCTAGTACCTTGGCCCGTCACACCATCGGTCACAAAGTGTCTTCCAGTGTGCAAACAGTGTGGCTAAAAAGCCATATAGTCAATCTGGCGATAAGCCAAGTATAATAAAACAATATATATAGCCGTAGGCTATTAAAGTCATAGTACGGCATAATATGCCGTAAAAACATAGTATGGAATAAAACCATTTACAAAATAGCTGTCAAAATCCAATTGGCATGCCAACCTATCCAAACTAGTCAACTAGGCAAACTAGGACACATTATGAATTAATTGTTTAATTCTTCAATTTTTAGAGTTTACTAGCTACTATGTAATTTATAAGTCAATGCATATGTTGACCTTTTTAGGTACTATGAATAAGTTGTTTCTAGCATCAACATGTCACAAATTGTAATTCAATATGCTGCCAATATAGTGCAATTTACCATTTTTACAAGTTGGCATTCATTGCCAAATTGCTTCAAGCATCATTGTATGTAAATGTCAAATTCCCAATTTTTGTGTGCTAGATTGGTCTAGCTTAAAGTCCTATTTCTCTTAGTTTTTAGCTTCTGGTCAAAGAAGCAAAATTATACCTCTATGTCTTATTGCACTCAGGGAAAAATTTCAGGTCATTCTAAGTTGTATAGACCAAGATATGGTCAATTTACTAAAGCTGGACAGATTGCACCTTTAGTGCAAAATTTAGTCAATTTTAGGTCACTTTTAGTTCTGGCAGTTTTGGTACCCGAACTTGTGCAAGCTATTTGACTTGGTTCTGGCTATTTTTGGGCTTTGGTGTCTTCATAAGAATTGTAGCTCTATGTCTAAGCTATCCATGGTAAAAATGGAAGGTCAATTGGACCTATTTTGAGTGAGTTATGGTCATCCTAATGATTACTGTTCATATGGTCAAAAATCTAGGTTGCAAGGTTGCCATTTCATATTTGGTCATTTTTAAGGTCAGTTTCTAGGCAGAATTTTGGCAACATTTCTATATGAAAGTTGGCCTATTTGGTGTCTAGTTTCACCCCCCATTGGCCTTATACCAATTGGGTTCACAGTTTGGCACTTATGACCTAATTTAGATACTACCAATAACACACAACCTACACAAGACAATTACACTTCCAATTTGCCATTCCTCCTCCTCCTCATGACTTCATTATTCATTCATAGCACTTCTACAAATACTAAACATAATTCCAGCAAGCATATTGGGTAGAACACTCAAGTGCTCAATGCGCACAATTCACCATTAAAGTCCAACATTCAATTCCACCGAAATACAACATACCTCAACACTAATTTTTCACATACACATCCATGAAAACTACACATGCTGCCCACTATTTAATACCATCACATTTCATCAATAATTCACATAAACTCAAATACAATTTCATAGTATTATAGGCTGCTAAACATAGCAGTTTACCAAAGTATCAAGACACATTTTCAAACCCTTCATTCAAGCATTAACATGCACATATTTAAACATTAACCTACTACAACTTCCATTTACGTTAATCAATCTTAATTTCCATCCATTTGAGGTAAGAAAAACTCAAACACAATAAACCTTCATGGCTGCCGAAAATGGACAAATTCATATCTCACTATTTTCTTCATTTCTCTTCGCTAAAATACCCACCTCAACCTAAACACAAAGTTTACTAAAGCAAGGGAGAGGATTTGGACACTTACCACTTTTGGAGCTTGTTAAAACTTTACCAAATCTCTTCTTTTTTGTTCCCTATAATCTTCCCAAGAGGTGTGGACCAACTTTAGTGAAGGAGCTTGAGAAAACTATGGCTTATTCATGGTAGATATGAAGCTTTTGCTTGGGACGTTAATGGTGGTTTTGGGAGGAAATGGGATTCAGCCAAAGTGAGTTATAAGGAAGAAGAAGATGTTATGGGATTACACATGTCCATTTAGTTGTTTAATTACTCCCTTAGTGGTCCACTAACTTATAATATATTAATATAATTAAACTTTTAATTATCCTAAATTTACCCCCCATTTCTTTCACTATTCTTATAATGTATCACAATTTAATTTTTCATGACATTTTCTAAGTGCAATATCATTTATTTTTAATGGACATGGAGGTCAAAAGGCAAATCTAGGTGTCAAATGACTAAAACGCCCCACTTCGGGTTATATTCTCGATTTTTCGGTAATACCGATTTTTGTCTGTTTCTTGATTTTTCGTTTTTCTTTATACTAATTTATTAATTTTTCTTTGATAATTCTAGTATCAATTATATTTCAATAAACCTTTACTTACGTTCCAAAATTTAATTTCGAGGGTTCCCCGTGGTCCTGAGATCAGCAATGGCCTTCCCGGTGCGGTCACCCATTGCTGTGGTGCCGGCTCGTTTAACTTAGTTTCATTTTCTCTCTTTTATTTTTCTTTAATTTTTCTTGTATTTTATTTTTATTTATTTCATCATTATATGTCTGTTCACTATCACCGAATTGTAGTTCCAGACATCCTGACTTGCTCGGACTGTTATTTGGCCACTGGAGCAACAGAACGTACAGAATACGTACAGGGAGGATGTTATAAAGTTGATGAGATAAATCATTGGAAGTGCTTTTTACAGGTATTTGAAGAACTATTTTCTCAAAATACAGACGGCACTCTGCTAAAATTTTTATAAAATTTGTGAAAAAATAAAATGGGACAAAAATCTTAACTAGTTTTCAAACTCTAATTAAATGTTTTAATACCTATTAGAAAATGCTCACCACTTATAAAAGTAAGAAAATTGTTTTAAAATCCCTTGTAGGATACTTAATGAGTTATCAGTAGGTGAAGTTCAGTAGTTCATTAGGTATTCTACGGGATCATGTTGTGCCTTACAGAGGGATAAGGTGTGACAAAGTCATATCCTTATTGTGAAGTATCCTCGATTGTGAACCTATTTATGATACTTTGTACTAGAAATACTGTCAATCATATTCTTAACAACTTAAGAATAGAATTTCTAATAAAATATCATTGGACCTTTTCTATTATATATAAATATATTATGTAAACAGAAAAGTGAAAATGCCTTTTATTAATAAAAATATGTACAAGATACATACTAAATGATATGCTCTAGGGCATACTACTAATATGATGGCTATCTTTTCTGATTATATTGAAGATATCATGGAAGTTTTTATGGATGATTTTTCTGTCTATGGAACTACTTTTGATGATTGCCTAGCTAATTTATCTAAGGTGTTGCAAAGATGTCAAGAATTAAACCTGGTCTTAAATTGGAAAGAATTCCACTTCATGGTAAGGAAAGGCATAGTTCTGGGACATTTGATATCAGAAAAAGGAATTGAAGTTGATAAAGCAAAAAATGAGATCATTGAAAACATGCCACCACCAACATCAGTCAAGGGAGTGCGAAGCTTTTTGGGACATGCAGGATTCTATAAGAGATTCATCAAGGACTTTTCCAAAATAGCTAAGCCACTTACTAACTTGTTAAGTCAAGATGTTCCCTTTGATTTTGATGAAAATTGCCTTGTCTCCTTTAACAGGATCAAAGAAGCCCTGATATCAGCACCAATAATGTAGCCACCAAATTGGGAGCTACCATTGGAGGTGATGTGCAACGCAAGTGACTATGCAGTTGGAGCAGTGCTTGGGCAAAGAAAGAATAAAAAGCTCTATAGTATTTATTATGCTAGCAAGACACTCGATGATGTGCAAATCAATTATGCCACCACAGAGAAGGAATTCCTAGCAGTGGTGTTTGCAATGGACAAGTTCAGATCTTACATCATTGGGTCAAAAGTCATTATATTCACAGATCATGCTGTAATTCGGTATCTTTTGAAAAAGAAGGAAGCAAAACAAAGGTTGATTTGATAGATCCTACTCCTGCAAGAATTTGACCTTGAAATCAAGGACGAAAAAGGACCAGAAAATATAGTAGCTGACTATCTCTCCAGACTAAAATTGAAGCACACGGAGGACTTCGAAGATTTGCCGATTGATGATTCATTTCCTGATGAACAATTACTTGCATTCTCCAAGGCTCCATGGTACGCTGACTTTGTTAATTTTCTTATATGCAGGGTAATACCTCCAAACATGACTTATCAGCAAAGGAAGAAATTCCTACATGATGTGAGATATTACTTATGGGAGGAACCTCTACTGTACAAGAGATGTAATGATGGGCTGATAAGAAGATGCATACCAGAGGAAGATATGGAAAGTATCATTTATCACTGCCATTCATTGCTATATGGAGGCCATTTCGGCACCTCAAAAACCGCAGCAAAAATTTTACAAGCAGGGTTTTACTGGCCACATTTGTTTAAGGATGTAAGATCCTTTGTGCTAGGTTGTGATTAATGCCAAAGAACAGGTAACAGTTCAAGAAGGAATGAAATGCCACTACATGGTATACTTGAGATAGAATTGTTTGATGTATGGGGAATAGACTTCATGGGCCCATTTCCCTCTTCCCGTGGAAATAAGTATATTATGGTTGGAGTTGATTATGTGTCAAAATGGGTAGAAGCAATTGCAACACCGACCAATGATGCTAGAGCGGTCACAAGGTTCCTTAAAAAGAACATCTTCACAAGATTTGAAACACCATGAGCAATAATCAGTGATGGAGGAAGTCACTTCTACAACCAACAATTCGAAACACTACTAAAAAAGTTTGGAGTGACTCACAAGGTGGCCACACCTTATCATCCTCAAACCAGCGGTCAAGTAGAAATCTCAAATAGGGAACTGAAGCAAATTCTAGAGAAAACTGTAAACAGATCTAGGAAGGACTAGTGCATGAAGTTAGATGATGCACTATGGGCATATCGTACTGCATATAAAACCCCAATTAGCACAACACCCTTCCGACTGGTTTATGGAAAATCATGCCATCTCCCTGTTGAACTTGAGCATAAAGCTTATTGGGCAATTCAGATCTTAAACTTTGACCTCAAATCTGTTGGTGAGAAAAGGCTCTTACAACTGAATGAGTTGGAAGAAATCCAACAGGATGCATACGAAAACGCCAAAATCTTCAAGGATAAAACCAAAAGATGGCATGACAGGCACATAGCAAGGAAAGAGATAAAAGAAGGAGATCTTGTCCTATTATTTAACTCTAGATTGAAACTCTTTCCAGGGAAGCTGAAATCAAGATGGTCTAGACCTTTCAAGGTTACCCAAGTCTTTCCACATGGAGCAGTAGAAGTGTGGACCAAAACCTCAGGTGCATTTAAAGTCAATGGGCAAAGGCTGAAGCCTTACTTTCAAGGAGAATCCATAGACATGGGAGTCAATTACACTCTAGACCATCCTATCAACAAACCATAAACAAGGAAAGTCTAGCTAAAGACTATAAACAAGCGCTTTTTGGGAGGCAACCCAAAATTTTTCTGAACTTTTCTTCTTTTCCTTTTCTTTAATATTGATTTTTTGTTTCGTACTCATTAGCATTTTATTTTGTAGGATTTTTGGAAAGAGGAATAAAGATGAAGAGAGGAAGGGAATCACCAAGTCAAAACCACAAAAGGGAAAATTGAACAAAATAGGAGAAGTAACTCTATTGTTAATCTTTACATCCATTTCATGTGTTGTGATAATAATAATTTTCATTTGGGAAAATTTTAAAAAATCAGAATATTACACGGGTCGTGTACTGGTTTTACATGACTCATGTAACTTTTTGGAAGTCCGTAGATTTCATACATTTTCAACTCCCTGAGAGATAGAAAGTTACACGGGTCCATAGCCCAATTTACACAGACCGTGTAATGTTTCGAGCAGAATATCTTAAAGCTAGAAATTTACACGGGCCTTTTAGTATTTGACACGGGCCATGTAACATATCCAGTAAAGCAACTTAAGAGACAGAAAGTTACACGAGTCCCAGAGCTCATTTACACGGGCCGTTTACTATAACAGAATTTGAAATTTTCAGGCAGAAATTTACACGGCCCTACATGTCGGGACCCGTGTAGTGATCCACGACCCGTGTACTTCATTGTAGATGTGACTCCTGGGGCACGAAACGCACAAAACGAAGACTCCTAACGGCTCTTTAAATGCACCTCTAGCATTAAAACCCTTCATAAACACAAAACCCTTCATCTCCTCCCTTCCTAGTCTATAAAAACCTCTCAAATCTCATCTCCCTTCACCAAATCCTACTCTTTTCTTTCCCAAAAACTCATCCATGGCTCCTGTGAAGAGATCTGCAAGAAGGATCGGCTCTTCTTCAAGGTAAAGAGGAGAATCCTCACATTCTCCACCTCAGCCTCCACCCCAAAGCCCAAAAACAAGGGTAGCCACTCCCTAACCTTATCAATAAGCCTAGCCCCAACCACAACCACAACCACAACTACAGCCACAACCTGCTCCATAACCCGAAATCTCCATTCCTTGGGGATTTCGTGATGATGCCCACAAGGCAATGTGCAACCGGCTCCACGCCCGGAAAATAAGCTCCACCAAATACATGGATTTTCTGCTTTTGGAGCAAATTGGGTTGCAAGATGAAATTAATGGGCTACTTGATAGCATCGGGTGGACAAGGTTCGCCAAACTCCAATTCCCAGCCTATAAAGACACCACATTGGAATTTTTTGGTAGCTTCAAGGCCACCTTATGGCCTACCGATAGGGAGGACAGGGGCAGGATTGAATTTTGCCTCTTTGGTGTCGATCGGGCAATGAACATAGACGAGTTCAATGCCATCTTTGGCTTTAACAGCACCGGCCACCAAGAGATCCCAAGGAATCGCATGCTCTACAACAACATCAACTTCTAGAGTTACATTGCCCCGAACACAGAGCCTTACAACTCCAGCAAATCCAAATCCATGGGCATCACTAGTCCAGCCCTGCGATATATGCATCGGTTCGCCGCCCACACAATCATGGGCCGTGGTGACAGCTTTGGCATTATAAACGCCAACGAGTTATTTTTCTTGTGGTGTATGGTCACCGAACAGTGGTGCAGCACCGGCTTCTTTTTGTGAAACCATCTCCGACACCTCTGTCAATAGTCTACTGAGCACATTGTGCTTGGAGGCCTTATCACAACCATTGCCCTCCACTTCGGCTTTGTTTCAGGACAACATAGACTGCGCTTTGCCACTGGAACGTCGAGAATTGATCAAACTATCTACATATCCATGGGGATATGTAAGAAGGTGGGTAATAAATGCTACTTGCTAGATGCCGAAGGAAACACCATCCCTAGGAGAGACGAAGCAAGAGAAGGACCTAGTGAGACTTCGCAGCCTCAAGAAGAAAGCCAAGAGCGGATGTTCGAAGAGTCCCCCATTCGAGTGCCTCCATACACACCACCACCGACAAATCCGATCCTCACATACCTACAGCACATGGAGACCACAATATACGGCAGGATGCGAGCTATCGAGGACAGCCTCCAAGAAGCACACAACAAGCTGGACATGCTAATGGACACGCTAGATGAGGAGGATGAGGAGCTAGGATCACCAGCATCACCATCATCATCATCAGAGGCCTCTTAGAGCTAGGACTATAGGATAGGATATTTATTGTAATATCTTACATGCCTTAGTCCTATACTACAATCATAGGTCTCTTTTATTTGCTTTATATTCAAAAATTTCCCATTCTTAATAAATAATATGCTTCCTTAAAATTTTTGTATGTTTTCTCTAATTTTTCATATTATGTTAACATTGAGGATAATGTCTAGTTTGAGTTTGGGGGGGATACAATTGCATTTGCATATCATTACATGCACATCATTGCATTGTTTAAATTCAGTTACATTATCTTGTGTATCAAAATTTTTAAAAATTATTTGAAAATTTTGGATTTTAAATTGTGAAACTTAGCACTATAACCAAATTTTAGTAAGCTAATAATTGGACTCCACGGGATAAAGGAATGAACGGATTTAGATAGGCAAAAAGGGATTTTAACATGTTGCTTATGAAGAAACTAATCTCTTTAATAGAACTAGACTAGTTAAACCTTTTCATAGCTATTAATTTATCACATTAAACTTGTAAAATTAGGAGAACAATTTTTGAAATACAAGCAAACCTAAAAATGTCTCACTAGCTCTAAAACATATCTCTTGGACCTATCAAGGCGAAATCCTAGCATATGCTTGATGAAGAAATGATTAAGGCATTCTTTGATATAGCCTCACTAAGCCTTAGCCACCCCTACTTAAAAAGTATATCCCTTGTAGCCAACTTGAGGCCTATATTTTATCCCTTAGAATTTTTTGCTTACCCATGTTATTTACCTAGCCCCTAGCCTAAACACCTACCATACCCTTTTGAGGAAGCAAAATGCATAAGGAAAATGAAGAGAGGATGTGGAACTCAAGAAAGAATGCAAGTGTGCAATTGAAATTAAAGAAAAAAATTACCTTTCCAACCTAGCAAAAGCAATGAGTTTAGGGGAGAGGACAAAAAGGAAAAAGAGAAGAAGTCCCAAGACAAGTATCATGGAAGCATGCTTGGCACTATAAAAAGCCAAAAGCCCCTCTTCTCCATACAAAATATGTAAAAACAAACTTAGTATACTTGGATTTTATGCATACATGCTATCCTTATATTTGCATTCCCTAAAAACCGTTCATTGGCAACCAAGTCATTATCCCTTTAGCCCCATTATAACCCTTTTAAAGACCTTTTGATCTTTTGAAAAGTGCATGCTATATTAGTGGAGATAGAAAATTGAGATATGCCTATAGAGTTAGAATTGAATTACTTCATCATAATTACTCACAAAAGAGGTAATTTTGGGGGAGTTAGTGTTTCTCAAATCTATCCCGATAAGACAGGTTATTTGTGGCTTATTAATGGTCTTGTATAGAGGAATAATTAGTCAAAACACCATGAAATGAAGTGAAGTTCCAAATAGATAGCTATTAGAACCCTTATGCCTTGAAAGAGGGAAATTGGAATGAAGGTTGGAGGAGTTTAATTCTATGCTTATTAAATTGCTGGTTGTATTCCTAAGTATCCCTTAAAATGTGTTTTAAAATAGAGTTTTGTTTTGCTTGAGGACAAGCAGAAGTTTGAGTTTGGGGGTATTTGATACACTTGAATTGTATATATGTTTTTAAACACAATTGCATACTATTTCATAGCATTTAGGCGATTATTTTCATGCATAATAGTTGATTTCATTAGTTTTTGTAATTTCTATCGTAAAGCCCTTAATTCCATGTTTTCTGCATCATTTCAGGTGTTTGGGTGAAGCCCCAGATGTATAGGAGTGCAAAGGAAGGCTTAGAGGAGTCAAGAGACAGGGAATTATTGCTGATACACAGTACACGGGTCGTGTAAACCAAGCCCTAGACCCGTGTAACTCTCTGCCAGAAGAAAGCCAAGAGAATCGATGAGAAACACAAGTACATGGGTCATGTAAGTAGACCCGTATAATCTGCAGGGACCCGTGTAAGACTCTGCCGGGCGCAAGCTTGAAGAACCATATGGGAACAACAGTACACAGCCCGTGTAACCAGGCCCGTGTAGTTGGCACAGACTCGTGTAACTCTCTGCGCCAAAGCAAGACTTCGCAATCCCACTCCAATAAGTTACACGACTCAATATGTCGGGACTCGTGTAGTGACACATGGGCCGTGTACTATGCTGCAGCTAGTTTTATAACTCGAATTCCCCTCCTATTTTTGGATAAAAACGAGACTCCTAAGGCCCTTTGGACTCAAAGTGACCTAACCCTAGAGCAACCAATATAAATAGAAAAGAAAACATTAGAAGAAAGGAGGTCGAGATTGCTGCTGAAGGTTGCTACCGTCGGGCTCTGCATCAGTACCAAAAGAAGATTTCCTGCTAAAGCTCCATAAGATCAAAGCTGTAAACTATCTTCGGTTCCTTCGTTTCATCTCCCTAGACAGATTTCTATTGCTTTATTTCTTTTACATGATTTGCTTTTTACTATTTTTATCTTTTATTATGATGTTTGCTGAACTCACCATGAGTGAGTAGTTTCCTTATTCTGGATTTGAGAGAGTAATGCTTGTAATTATTATTATGGATGAACATTAAGTTTTATTTATTGGATTGAGATTCATTTCTTGATTTAATTTCTCGTGATCTTAATGCATGCTATGTGCTGGTACCCACTTAGCCATGATTGTAAATGTTGATTGAAGGACTGAAAGGTGAAGATTAACATTAGAAAATCAATATCTTGAACCTAGGAATTCTGACCTAGACATAGGCCGATACCTTTGTGGAACCTAAAAATTGGTCAAAAGTCTTAAAGGATTTTAATTAATTTGATCACCACGAAAGTAGGGTTTTAGTTAATTAAAATACACCCTAGATGCCTTGAGAGAGGATTTAGGATAACTTAGGGCTAATTTCCATCAAGGAAAACGATCCTCAATTCAGTAAATAAACGAGATAACATCCCTAATGAGATTCAAGTGTGAAATCTTAATTCCAGAATTGTTCCAAAAATAGATTACTTCATTTTAAGTTTACTCTTCTAGTGTTTAAAGTTACAAACTTCATTCCCTAAGTATTAGATAGCCTAGACAGTCAAAATTACTGTGTAGATTGGTACTTGCTAAACAAAAATTCCTCGTGGTAACGATACTCTACTTATCACTTTATTACTTGTTAGTGATCCGTGCACTTGCGGGGTTGTAAAACCTGGCAAACATAAATTCAAGAAGTTTTGGTGAAGTTTGGTCAAGCTCCAAAAGAGGTAAGTATTATGGGATTTGATGAGTTATGGTGCTGTCCAATTTTTTACAGTCTCATGTCCATAGGAGTATGATGTAATTTGTTATATAAATGGTGATTTAAGGGGTTGATTAGGGTGTTTAAATGTATAAGAGTGTAATTGAATGTAAGTGTTTGAATTGTGTAATTGAACAATTGAAATTTTGAGGGTTTTTGGAAGAAATTGTGAGGGCTTGTAAATTGACCAATTCACCAGCTTTGTGATGGATGGAAAAGCGTTTAATTTCATGAAAATAACTTGGTGAATTCTGGTACCAAGGATGGCAGAATGTATATGCAAATGTTGTTGGGAATGATAAGTGGTAATTAGGTATGTTTATTGTTGAATTTGAACTTTGTAATTTTGAATTGTAATTGGGGTATTAAGGGTTTGTATATTCTGCCCAAATTGACCATAATGTGATGTGATGAATGGTTATGGTTTGGTACAAATCCAGAATAAGGTAGAGGAAGTGAAATTATAACAAGTTGAATGTGCATTGGTTGGGGTATGAGAATTGTGTTTACGGGCAGTATACATTTTAAGCCATAAGTGGAAAATGGTGATCCCAATTGGTATGAGGCTAATTGGAGGTGTTTTAAGACATCCAAAACTTCATTTTTCAAGAAGAAACCCTGCCTAAATTTTGTTCATAGGTTAGTCAAATTTTAGCTTGAATACAGGTAGCTTGCTGGATTAGGCTCAGAATTGACCATATAAACAGTATGTGTTCATATGGCCATAACTTGCCCTAGAAAGGTCAGAATGACCTGAATTTGAAACCACTGAAAAGCTTAAAAATTGGGAACACTTTTCATGAAGACCACTTGACCCAGTTTTGCCTTTAACCAAGTCAAACTATTAGCACAAGTTGGGTCACCAAACCTATCAACCTAGAAATTGACCAAAACACTGTTCCATTGGTATGTTTGACCAATTTTGGCAAAAATGCCATAACTTGGTCTCCAAAGCTACAAATTGAGTGAAACTAGTGCCAAAAGTTTTATAAGACATAGCACAACAATTTTTATGTTTTGACCAAGCTCCAGAACCCATTGCATCCTAGGGAAAATATTAACTAAAATTAGGAATTGAAATCTGGAAAATGTTAAGTTGAACCCAGAATGCCATTGATACCCGTGTGTTCATTTGGCCATAACTCCCACTAGGAAATTCCATTTGGAATGTGCTAATATGATCTAGAAATATGATATTTAGGGCTACAACATTGATTCAGAAACCTTTGCCAAATTCTAAGTGTAAAGACCCTAAAAAGAAGGTCAAACATACTGCCCTGAAGTTTAACTATTGCCTTTATAGGATTAAGAATCTAGGTCAATACATTGAACATAACTCACTATACCAAGCTTAAAAAAATTATGAAATTGTACCTGGGGGTCCCTAAGACATAGAGGAACATATCTTATGAAGGAACCTAAGTCTAAAAATGACCTTAAATGTGACCTAATCCGGAATTGCAACTTTGCAAAGCCAGAATTTGACCATATGAACAGTAGCCATTCAACTAGCCATAACTCACTGAAAACAGGTCCAAATGACCTAAAATTTATACCGTTGGAAAGTTTAGATATAGAACTACAACTCTTATGAAGCTACCGAAGCCCAGAAATGACTAGAACCAAGTAGACACGCTTACCCAAGTTAGGGTACCAAATCTGCCAGAATTGAATTTGACCTAAAATTGACCTAACTTTGCATTAAAAAAGCAATCTGTCCAGCTTTACTAAATTGACCATATCTTGGTCTATGCAACTCAGAATGACTTGATATCAGTGGCAAAAATTGAATAAGACATAGACCTATAAATTTGCTCTTTTGACCAGAACCTAAAGTGTAACACCCCTATTTACATAGCCTGATATATTTTACTGTTTCGGTGACCGGTGTCGGTTCGGACAATTAAGGGAATTAGAACCACGTCTAAGACACCTAGTTAAGCCTGAACACAAATAATTAGTAATTGCTAAATAGTTAAGTATAAAAAAGAAAAATAGAACACAAGAAGTTAAATGAGCCGGGAGTCACAGCGATGGGTGACCTTCTTGGGAATGACTGCGAGGTCAGTCTAAACTCAAATTTCGAACCGTAAAATATGACGCTGTGGTCCTTAGGACTATTGCAAACACAGTGGAAAAGAGAAAATCACAGAAAAGAATTGTTAAGCAGGTCAAATAATTAGGTCAGGGATCTGAAAGAAATATCAAATAACTTACAAACCGGATTGAACCAGCGAGGGGCAATTTGGTCAATTCACCCCTAGAGCTGACTCCTGACCCAACTGTCTAATAAAATTGGAGAAATAAAAATTTTGGGATCAAGAATTAAATTAAAGAACTAATGAAAAAATAAATGCAAAAGAAAAAGTTTATTACATCATTGGATGACATCATCATGATGTCAAAATCCATTTTAATTTCCCTACATAATTGACCAAGTCAATTCTTGTTAAATGACACATAAAATAACAAAAAAGAAAAGAAAAAAAAAAATCAATTTTGGTCTTCTTTTTCCTAGTGTGCTGCCCACCCCTCCCTCACCTCTCCATTGCAAAACCTCCATTAAAGCTTGATCTCAAGCTTTTGTTCCCTCACTTAACCCTACTTTGCCCCCAAATTATTCCATTAAAGCTTGTTAACTTCACTTGGGAAGGTGATTGAGCAAGAAAGAAAGAGGAAAAAAGGATAAGAATTGAAGATTAAAGTGCAAAGTGGAGGTAAGCAATTGAATTTGAAAATTAATGTTTATTAGATGTGTTTGTGACTCAATTAACCTAGAAATCTACTTGAAATAAAAAGAAAACAATTGTTGAGGGACCAAACATGAAATTCATCCAGCTAAGGTTAGGGTTTGATATGAATGAGTTTGATGGTCTTGAATGGTTATTTGAAGTGAATTAAGTGTATAAATCATGAATATACACTTTAAATTTGCATTAGAGTTGAAATGTATGTAACTAGGGTTTGGAGATTGTGAAAAATTGAAAAAAAATTTGAGAATTGGCCAAATGATATTATTGACCTTATTTGAGTTGAGAAATAGTTAATTGTGACCATTTGTAGTGTGTATGAATTGTTGGAACTAAGTTCCAATTCGGATTAGAGAGGGTTAATCTGCAGGCAGCATGACCTAAGTCACTTTCAGGGACCAAACTGAAAATTCACCAACCCAATTGGTGTGAAGCCAATTGGGAATAAAACTAGACACAAAATGACACATTTTTCATTGAGGAATCATGCCTAGAAAGTGACCATAACTTAGTGAAAAATTTGGCCAAATCCGGATTGGGCAAACTGACCTGTACAAAAATGACCAAATAAATAGTAGTTACGTAAAAGACCATAACTTGATCTAGGAAGGTCCAAATGACCTGAATTTTATATCGATAGAAAGTTGAGACATAGACCTACAACTTTCATGAAGAAAATAAACCCAAATTTTGACCATAACCTATTTGAAAAGCCACCTACAGTCAACCCACAAAAATTTCCATTATCCAGTGAATGCCCAAAATTCTGGGTAAAACCAAATCCGGCCAGCCATGTTCAAATGGCTATAACTTGAGCTACAAAACTCTAAATGGAGTGATTCAAAAATGAAAATAAAGTTAAGACAATAAGGAACAACTTCTATGAAGAAAACTTAACATTCTAATAGCAACATAACCAATGGAACAGTGCAAAACAGGACATCAAAACTAAAAATTTAAAATTTGTGCCTAAAAGACTTAAGATTTGAGAAAATGACCAAAACCAATAAGTTAGGTAACCAAAATGTGGTATGTGGGTATAATTGGATTTCCCATACCTATTAAGCATAAGAAAGTCAATATTTGACTTGAATAGTATCATGAATAGTAACATCAACATGAAAATTTTCAAGAATGTAAGTTTAAGCATATTGGGGCTAGAATTGAACATATATGAATTAATTATTGGAATTATTGTGAGGCAAAGATACTGAGACACTATAAATTTTGTGTTTCAGCAAAAAAAGACCCAGAAGGTCTAAGGGACTGAGTCAAGGCCTAGAGGCGACTCACGTCAGGTTTGTGCACAATAAATTTATGTAATTATTTTCTAAGTGAAAAATTGAATTGTTATGCTTTATGAAATCACTGCATTGTTTATAAATTGTGTTGCCATTTTGTGACTGCAAAAATGACTTTGGAAATTATTTGGGATCTCTCATAAATTATTGAAAATAATTATTTTAAATTGATTTTGGATTCACACTTAGCATGACAGTATCACATTATTCCTCCTCCATTTATGGGGTTGAGATCGTTTATTTTCCTCCCTCTCTGGCTTACCAGTTGAGGTTGTAGATCGGATGAGTACTCATTAGCTAGCTAGCCACCTCCCTCATTGATTTCAATTAGTGAGGTTGTAAATTGCTTTGTCGTAGTGTACAACACGGCATTGATCAGAAATTTTGTGTCATGGCTTAAGTTGTGTATGAATTGGTAACACTGTTTTTATTAAATTGTTTGACTAAAATTATGCTATAATGAGTTTTGACAATTTGTGAAATATTTAAATTGTGATTTATCAATGAATGTTATGTGTATTGCATTTCAAATTTTTATTGTGCACTACTGCGTATTTTTATACTCAGCGATAGCTTATTTTGCTGTCGCAGATAAGGGCAAGGAAAAAGCAGCAGGGTGAGCTGCTGAATTGACAAGGACTTCAATGATCTTTTTGTATGGGTATTTATTTATACCCTTGTAGTTATTTGATGTAAATATTGTAATGTCATATGTATTAATGTAAAATTGAGCAGTTGTACAGTAAATTGTAATAATATTATTTTGGATTTTTTTTTTGTAAATTAAGACCTGTATATGTAAATTAAATTTTAAAAGCAATGTGAATGAACTTATAAAATATTATGAGATGACAAACTTTGATTGAATTGTGGAATTGATTTGAATTATGTTGAACCGAGTCATTTTGGTGGTTGGGAGTTGTGAAAATAATTATTGGAAGTGTTTTTACAGGTTTTTGAAGAACTGTTTTCTCAAAATACAAATGGCACTCTGCCGAAATTTGTACTAAATTGTGAAAAAATAAAAATGGACAAAAGTTTTTACTAGTTTTGAAACTTCAATTAATTTTTTTTTAAATTCCTACCAAAATGCTCACCACTTCCACAATGTAAGAAAATGGTTTTAAAATCCCTTGTAGTGTATTTAGTGAGTTATCGGTAGGTGAAGTTCGGTAGTTCATTAGGTATTCTACGGGATCATGTTATGCCTTATAGAGGGGTAAGGTGTGACATGTTTTAGTGGTATCAGAGCATGGTTTTGCAATGAATTTTGACTATGTATGTGAATGTCTCTTTGATAAGTACAACTGCTCAAGTGTCTTTAATTGATACATATGATATATTTACATCTTGAATATGCCCTAACGGAGGTCAACCTCCTTGTGTTTGATCTCAGGAAGTAGGAAATTTTTAAAAACGGAATGGAAGAGGGAGATCATTCCGTGGAGCAATCTGTCGAGGCTGAGGTCCAAAGAGAAGCCCTAGCACTTCAAAATGTGAGTGGATCACCCACTCTAGCTCCTCCTCTAGCATTGAAGTTTTCTGCTTAGTTTGCACTGCAGATGACTGCATTTTTTCAACAAATGATGGGAAATGTGCCACCCCAAGTTCAGATGCAAGCACCTACAGTACAACCACAGCCCCCAACTCGATAATATGAAAAACCAATGAAATTTGGGGCTACCGAGTTTAAGGGCACTATGGATCCACTGGAGACAGAACAGTGATTAGAGAGAATGGAACGGGTTTTCAGAA
The DNA here is from genome assembly GCF_030052815.1 of Hevea brasiliensis. Taxonomy (NCBI): domain Eukaryota; kingdom Viridiplantae; phylum Streptophyta; class Magnoliopsida; order Malpighiales; family Euphorbiaceae; genus Hevea; species Hevea brasiliensis. The sequence goes on along the minus strand of NC_079508.1, from coordinate 2,389,817 downwards.
AGCTGCAGTGTGTAGAAGAGCTAAAGTTCGAGTCCTCTGTTTCTCTATTGCAAGGGGATGCATATGAATGGTGGAAGACCATCCCCCACAGCCTGGTTGAGCCACCTGTGCTGACATGGACAGACTTCTTAAGGGAATTCAGGCAGAAATGGGTTCCCGATGCTTATGTAGATATGAAATTGCAAGAATTCTTAAGCTTGAAGCAAGGGGACAGAATAATAGCAGAGTATGAGCGGGACTTTTCAAGGCTAAGTCACTATGCTGGAAGCTTACTCTCCACCCTCAGAGACAGATGTAAGAGGTTTGAGGCTGGGTTGAGGCCTAGCTTAAGAATGTAAGTTGTGGGCTTTCGACATCAGAATTTCTCTGAGTTGATCTCACAGGCCCTGGAACTGGAAAGGATAGAACTAGAAGGGGTCGTTAAGAAGGGTACACAAGAGAAAGAGAAGACTAAAAAGGCTACGGGCTAGGCTACTGAGAGTGGTTCTGGGAAGAGGAAATAGTTTAGGGGATCCAGCTCTTGCAGATCTAGAAGAGGCAGATACTCTAGCCAAAGACCACCTCGGTCTAGTCAGCAGACCCAGCAGGCATCTCGAGGAGCTTTATCAGTCCGGCAGTGTGAGACTTGTCATAGAACACACGGTGGGGTGTGTTTCAAGGCCACCAGTGCATGTTTCAACTGTAGAGGGAGTGGACATTTCGCTAAAGATTGTACTATTTTGCGCCGATCTGGACCTCCTGCCACATCTGAGGGATCAGCCCAAGTCTCTACACCTAGAGGGTCACAGCCAACTGGTCGAGGTAGAAGCAAATGTAGGGGTAGCACTCCTAGAAGTCAGAGTACTGTTAACCAGCCAGAACCAAGTGGTGCACCAGCTAGAGTCTATACCATGAGATAGAGAGAGGAGGTTGAAACATCAGATGTAGTAGCTGGTATTTTCTCTATCCTTAACCAAGATGTTGTTTAATCCTGGCTCCACACATTCATATGTCAGTGCTAGTGTGATGTGTTCTACTCCTATCCAGTGTGTACAAATGGACTATGATGTGCTAGTAACTAGTCCATTAGGCCAGGAGGTTAGGGTAAATAGAATATATAGGGATTGTCCTCTGGTGATCCAAGGACACACTTTTTTGTCTGATCTGATTAAAATGCCCTTCAGAGATTATGACATCATCTTGGGTATGGATTGGTTAGCCAGGCATCATGCAATGATTGACTGTAGACTGAAGACAGTCACTTTTGGTCTCCCTCTATATGGTGATGTGGTAATACATGGGGAGAGGCAGTTACTGCCATCAAACATCATTTCGGCTGCACTAGTCAGAAGGATGATTAGAAAGGGGTGTGAAACATACTTGGCACATGTGATAGACACCCAAGTAGGGAGTCTGACACTGAGAGACATCCCTACTGTATGTGACTTTCCGGATGTGTTTCCTGATGAATTGTCAGGATTACCTCCAGAAAGAGATGCAGTTTGAAATTGATGTTATGCCTGGTGTGGACCCAATCTCTATAACACCATATAGAATGGCGCTAGCAGAATTAAAAGAGTTGAAAGTGCAATTGCAAGAGCTGCTTGACAAGGGCTTTATCGGCCCTAGTGTGTCACCTTGAGGAGCGCCAATGTTGTTTGTTAAGAAGAAGGATGGCACTCTCCGCTTATGTATCGACTATTGACAGTTGAATAAGGTGACAATAAAGAATAGATACCCATTGCCCTGCATTGATAATTTTTTTGATCAGTTGAGGGGTGTAGCTGTATTCTCCAAAATTGACTTGAGATCAGGTTATTATCAGCTAAAAGTATAAGAGCAGAGTATTCCTAAAACTGCCTTTAGAAACCACTATGGCCATTATGAGTTCTTGGTCATGCCATTCGAGTTAACTAATGCTCCAGCTGCTTTTATGGATCTGATGAACACTATCTTCAGACCATACCTCGACCAGTTTGTAGTGGTGTTCATAGATGATATATTGGTTTATTCGAGGAGTGCAAAGGAGCATGATAGACACCTGCGCATTGTACTGCAGACTTTGAGAGAGAAACAGCTATATGCAAAACTATCAAAATGTGAATTTTGGCTGAAGGAGATATCCTTTTTGGGGCATATAGTATTAGCATAAGGTATTAAGGTAGATCCCAGCAAGATAGAAGCTGTCTTTCAATGGAAGCCACCCAGAAATATCATAGAGATTCGTAGTTTCCTGGGGTTAGCTGGATACTACAGTCGTTTTGAGAAAGAGTTCTCCATGTTGGCATCTCCACTGAGCAAGCTGCTTAGGAAAGATGTGAAATTTCAGTGGACGGATAAATGCCAGCAGAGTTTTGATGAATTGAAGAGGTATTTGACTGAGGCTCCAGTCCTAACTTTACCTATCTCGGGTAAAAAATACACAGTATATAGTGATGCTTCTCATAATGTGTTAGGTTGTGTACTAATGCAAGATTGGAATGTCATTGCATATGCATCATGCCAGCTGAAACCTCATGAGAGAAATTATCCGACAGATGACTTGGAGCTAGCAACTATTGTGTTCGCTCTTAAGATTTGGAAACACTATTTATATGGGGAGAAATGCTACATTTACACAGATTGTAAGAGTTTGAAGTATTTGGGTACTCAGCAGGAGTTGAATTTGAGACAGAGGAGATAGTTAGAGTTGATAAAAGACTATGATTGTCTGATAGACTATCAGCCAGGAAAAGCTAATGTGGTGGCTGATGCCTTAAGTTGCAAGACTATGGCAAGTCTATGGGTTTCTCCTTTATCTATGGTACATGAGTTGAGAGTATTGCATGCTAGCTTAGAGATTAATGATGAGGGGCAGACAGCAGTTGTATGGCATTTACAGCCAGTGTTGATTGATCAGATTAAAATGGCTGATCAGAATGATCAGAAATATCAGAAGCTGTTAGAAGAAGTCAGATAGGGCAAGAAACCAGAATTCTTAGTGAGAGATGAAGGTCTACTGCTACACCAGGGCAGAATGTGTGTTCCTAATGACGTTGACTTGAGACAGATCATTATGAAGGAAGCACATGAATCTCCTTTTGCTATGCATCCTAGTGGTACCAAAATGTATAGAGGGTTGAAAGAGCATTACTGGTGGATGGGTATGAAAAGAGATGTGGCAGAATTTGTTTCCAAATGCTCAACTTGTCAGCAAGTAAAGGCAGAGCACCAAGTATCCACTAGGTTGTTACATCCACTACCAGTACCGGAATGGAAATGGGAACGACTAACGATGGATTTTGTGATGAGACTTTCGAGGACACAGAAGAGCCATGATGCAGTATGGGTCATAGTTGATAGATTAACCAAGTCTGCTCACTTACTGCCTGTTCGGATGGACTATAATTTATAGAGACTAGCCAAATTGTATATAGATGAGATAGTGAGACTGCATGGAGTGCCAGTATCGATTGTGTTAGATAGAGATCCTAGGTTCACTTCTAGATTCTGGGGTAGTCTTCAAAGAGCCCTAGGAACTAGATTGAACTTCAGCAAGGCATTCCACCCACAGACAGATGGCCAGTCTGAGAGGGTAATTCAGATCTTGGAGGACATGCTACGGGCTTGTGTGATTGAATTTGAGGGCAGTTGGGACACATGCTTGCCTTTGATTGAGTTTGTTTACAATAACAGCTACCAATCAAGCATTGGGATGCCTCCATATGAAGCTTTGTATGATAGAAAATGCAGAACTCCCCTGTGTTGGGATGATGTAGGTGAAAGGAAGATGATTAGGCCTGAAATTGTTCAGCAATCTGAAGAGAAGATTAGGTTGATCAGAGATCGACTTAAGACTGCATCAGACCGTCAGAAGTCCTATATTGATCTGAAGAGAAGGGATATTAAGTATGCAGTGGGTGACAAAGAATTCCTCAAGGTTTCCCCTTGAAAGAAAATCATGAGATTCTGCAGAAAGGCGAAACTGAGTTCTCATTTTATTGGACCATATGAGGTTCTGAAGAGAGTGGGTCCTTTGGCATATCATTTGGCACTATCTTCAGAGTTAGAGAAGATACATAATGTCTTCTATGTGTCCATGTTGAGGAGATATCGATCAGACCCATCTCATGTACTACCAGTAGAAGAAATTGAAGTGAACCCAGACCTCACATATGAGGAAGAACCCATAGATATTATGGCTTATGAGGTGAAGCAGCTACGGAACAAGAAAATACCATTGGTGAAGGTGCTGTGGAACCATCATTTGGGCCAAGAAGCTACTTGGGAACGAGAGGAGGACATGAGGAGACAACACCCACAGTTGTTCAGTAATTGATACCGGGTAAAATTTCGAGACAAAATTTATTTTAAGGGGGGGTGGGGGGGAATTGTAACACCCCTATTTGCATAGCCTGATATATTTTACTGTTCCGGTGATCGGTGTCGGTCCGTACAATTAAGGGAATTAGAACCACGTCTAAGACACCTAGTTAAGCCCTGAATACAAATAATTAATAATTGCCAAATAGTTAAGTATAAAGAAGAAAAACATAACACAAGAAGTTAAATGAGTCGGGAGTCACAGCGATGGGTGACCTTCTCGGGAATGACTGCGAGGTTAGTCTAAACTAAAATTTCGAACCGAAAAATGTGACGTTGCGGTCCTTAGGACTATTGCAAACACAGTGGAAAAGAGAAAATCACAGAAAAGAATTATTAAACAGGTCAAATAATTAGGTCAGGGATCCAGAAGAAATATCGAATAACTTGCAAACCGAATTGAACTAGCGAGGGGCAATTTGGTCAATTCACCCCTAGAGCTAACTCCTGACCTAGCTGTCTAATAAAATCGGAGAAATGAAAATTTCGGGTTCAAGAATTAAACTAAAGAACTAATAAAAAAATAAATACAAAAGAAAAAATTTATTACATCATTGGATGACATCATCATGATGTCAAAATCCATTTTAATTTCCCTACATAATTGACCAAGTTAATTCTTGTTAAATGTCACATAAAATAACAAAAAAGAAAAGAAAAAAAAATCATTTTTGGTATTCTTTTTCCTAGTGTGCCGCCCACCTCTCCCTCACCTCTCCATTGCAAAACCTCCATTAAAGCTTGATCTCAAGCTTTTGTTCCCTTACTTAACCCTACTTTGCCCCCAAATTATTCTATTAAAGCTTGTTAACTTCACTTAGGAAGGTGATTGAGCAAGAAAAAAAGAGGAAAAAAGGAGAAGAATTGAAGATTGAAGTGCAAAGTGGAGGTAAGCAATTGAATTTGAAAATTAAAGTTTATTAGATGTGTTTATGACTCAATTAACCTAGAAATCTACTTGAAACTAAAAGAAAATAATTGTTGAGGGACCAAACATGAAATTCGTCCAGCTAGGGTTAGGGTTTGATATGAATGAGTTTGATGGTTTTGAATGGCTATTTGAAATGAATTAAGTGTATAAATCATGAATATACACTTTAAATTTGCATTAGAGTTGAAATGCATGTAACTAGGGTTTGGAGATTGTGAAAAATTGAAGAAAATTTTGAGAATTGGCCAAATAATATTATTGACCTTATTTGAGTTGAGAAATGGTCAAGTGTGACCATTTGTAGTGTGTATGAATTGTTAGAACTAAGTTCCAATTCGAATTGGAGAGGGTCAATCTGCAGGCAACATGACCTAGGTCCCTTTCAGGGACCAAAACTGAAACTTTACCAGCCCAATTGGTGTGAGGCTAATTGAGAAAGAAACTAGACATAAAATGGCACATTTTTCATTTAGGAATCATGCCCAGAAAGTGACCATAACTTAGTGAACAATTTGGCCAAATCCGGATTGGGCAAACTGACCTGTACAAAAATGACCAAATGAACAGTGGCCAGAAATTGATCTAGGAAGGTCCAAATGACCTAAATTTTATACTGATAGAAAGCTGAGACATAGACTTACAACTTTCATGAAGAAAATAAACCCAAAGTTTGACCATAACTTGTTTGAAAAGCCACCTGTAAGCAACCCACAAAAACTGCCATTATCCAATGAATGCCCAAAATTCTGGGTAAAACCAAATCCGGCCAGCCATGTTCAAATGGCCATAACTTGAGCTAAAAAAACTCCAAATGGAGTGATTCAAAAAGGGAAATAAATTTAAGACAATAAGGAACAACTTCTATGAAGAAAACTTAGCCAAATTCTAACAGCAACATAACTAATAGAACAGTACAAAATAGGGCATCAAAACTAAAAATTTGAAATTTGTACCTAAGAGACTTAAGATTTGAGAAAATGACCAAAACCAATAAGTTAGGTAACCAAAATGTAGTATGTGGGTATAATTGGATTTCCCATACCTATTAAGTGTAAGAAAGTCAATATTTTGACTTGAATAGTATCATGAATTACGTCAACATGAAAAATTTCAAGAGTGTAAGTTTAAGCATATTGGGGCTAGAATTGAACATATATGAATTAATTATTGGAATTATTGTGAGGCAAAGATACTAAGACACTATAAATTTCGTGTTTCAGCTGAAAAAGACCCGAAAGGTCTAAGGGACTGAGTCAAGGCCTAGATGCGACTCACGTCAGGTTTGTGCACAATAAATTTATGTAATTATTTTCTAAGTGAAAAGTTGAATTGTTATGCTTTATGAAATCACTGTGTTGTTTATAAATTGTGTTGCCACTTTGTGACTGCAAAAATGACTTTGGAAATTGTTTGGGATCTCTCATAAATTATTGAAAATAATTATTTTAAATTGATTTTGGATTCACACTTAGCATGACGGTATCACATTATTCTTGCTCCATTTATGGGGTTGAGATCGTTTATTTTCCTCCCTCTCTGGCTTACCAGTTGAGGTTGTAGATCAGATAAGTACTCATTAGCTAGCTAGCCACCTCCCTCATTGATTTCGATTAGTGAAGTTGTAGATCGCTTTGTCGTGATGTACAACACGGCATTGATCGGAAATTTTGTGTCGTGGCTTAAGTTGTGTATAAATTGGCAACACTATGTTTATTAAATTGTTTGACCAAAATTGTGCTGTAATGAGTTTTGATAATTTGTGAAATATTTAAATTGTGATTTATCAATGAATGTTATATGTACTGCATTTCAAATTTTTATTGTACACCACTGCGTATTTTTATACTCAGCGATAGCTTATTTTGCTATCGCAGATAAGGGTAATGAAAAAGCAGCAAGGTGAGCTGCTGAATTGACAAGGACTTCATTGATCTTTTTGTACGAGTATTTATTTATACCCTTGTAGTTATTTGATGTAAATATTGTAATGTCATATGTATTAATGTAAAGTTAAGCAGTTGTACAGTAAATTGTAATAATATTATTTTAGATTTTCTTTTTGTAAATTAAGACCAGTATATGTAAATTAAATTTTAAATACAATGTGAATGAAATTATGAAATATTGTGAGATGACAAACTTTTATTGAATTGTGGAATTGATTTGAATTATGTTCAACTGAGTCATTTTGGTGGTTGGGAGTTGTGAAAACAATTATTGGAAGTGTTTTTATAGGTTTTTGAAGAATTATTTTCTCAAAATACAGACGGCACTCTACCGAAATTTTTACTAAATTGTGGAAAAATAAAAATGGACAAAAATTTTTACTAGTTTTGAAACTTCAATTAAATTTTTTTTTTAATTCCTACCAAAATGCTCACCACTTCCAAAATGTAAGAAAATGCTTTTAAAATCCCTTGTAGTGTATTTAATGAGTTATCGGTAGGTGAAGTTCGATAGTTCATTAGGTATTCTACGGGATCATGTTATGTCTTATAAAGGGGTAAGGTGTGACATAAAGACTAAGGGAAACAAGACAATTAGCTAGATCAATCTAGCATACAAAATCTGAAAATTTACCATTACTATACAATAAAGCCTTAGAAATAAAATTAGTAATAAATGTCAACTTGTGAGAATTGTAAAGTGTACTATATTGGCAACATATTGGAATTATTATGAGATGTGATACTGAAATACTATAAATTATGTGTTTCAATTGAAAAAGATATTGAGAAGCATAAGGAACATTAAGTCAAGGCCTAGAGGCGACTCAAATCAGGTCTGTGCACAATACTTTTTATATTCACTGCTTTTACTAGAAAATTTATTTGGAGAAATGAGTTACGAATAATTTTTTTATTGTTTTGGCTTTGGAAATTTTATTTGAAAATTATTGTGTTGCCTACTTTGTAAATGAAAATTTTGAGATAAAATGTGATTTGTGGTTTGCATGAAATATTTAAATATTGTGATTTGAAATTATTTTTTATTCACACTTGGCATGGCAATATCACTATGTTCCTCCTCCATTTATGGGGTAAGTATGACTATATTCCTCCCTCTCTGACTTGCCTGTCTAAGGTGTGTATGGATGAGTACTCATTATCTAGCTAGCCACCTCCCTCATTGATTTCAATTAGTGGGGTGAGTATGCCTTGTCATGGTGTACAACACAGCATGTTTGGAAAATTTTGTGTCATGACCTAAGTTGTGTTATTGATTGGCAACACTGTGTTTATGAAATTGTTTGATCAAATTTGTGTTATATGAGCTTTAAAAAATAGTGACATGAAATTGTGAATTGAATTGTCAATAAATATTTTATATACCACATTTTAAATTTTTATGATGCACCACTGAGTAAATTTTACTCAGCGATAGCTTTTTCATTGCTGTCGCAGGTAGACAGACAGATAAAGCAACAGAGTAGGCTGCTTGTGACTTCGCTTTGGGATTTTGCTAGGTATATCGAGTATACCACTTCCTTGTAAATATTATTATAATGTATGTGAACTGTATGTATATATTGTACTTGGTCTTGAGCAGTTATAAAATAAAGTTGTAAATTATTTTGGCCTGTCAAAATGTTGTATTACAATTCTCTTATTTCAGCTTTTGAAATACTCAGTTATTTTGCACATTATTTTTGGAATTACTGAATTTGAGTTTGACTTGTGTTGTGAAAATTGATTTGAGTTGAGCTATTATTAGAGTTGGGGATTGAAACAAATATATTGGAAGTGCTTTTTACAGGTTTTTGAAGAACTATTTTCACAAAATACAGACGGCACTCTGCCGAAAGTTTCATAAAATTTGTGGCTATTTCAGACTTAATGTGTGATTTAACTTTGATTAGTTTTAACACCCGTCAAAAGTGCTCACCACTTTAAAAAAAAGTAAGAAATTGCTTAAAATCCCTTGTAGTGTATTTAATGAGTTATCAGTAGGCGAAGTTTGGTAATTCATTATATAAACTACGGGATCTTATTATGCCTTATGGAAGGGTAAGGTGTGACAAAATTGCCTTGTCTCCTTTAACAGGATCAAAGAAGCCCTGATATCAACACCAATAATGCAACCACCAAATTGGGAGCTACCATTCGAGGTGATGTGCAATGCGAGTGACTTTGCAATTGGAGCAGTGGTCGGGAAAAGAAAAGATAAAAAGCTCCATGCTATTTATTATGCTAGCAAGACACTCAATGATGCGCAAATCAATTATGCCACCAGAGATAAGGAATTCAGAGCAGTGGTGTTTGCAATGGACAAGTTCAGATCTTACCTTATTGGGTCAAAAGTTATTGTATTCACAGATCATGCTGCAATCCGGTACCTTTTGAACAAGAAAGAAGCAAAACCAAGGTTGATTCGATGGATTCTACTCCTGCAAGAATTTGACCTTGAAATCAAGGATAAAAAAGAATCTGAAAATGTAGTAGCTGACCATCTTTCTATACTAAAATTGGAGTACACAGGGGACTTCAAAGATTTTCCAATTGATGATTCATTTCCTGATGAGCAATTACTCGCATTCTCCCAGGCTCCATGGTATGCAGACTTTGTTAATTTTCTTATATGCAGGGTGTTACCCCTAAACATGACTTATCAGCAAAGGAAGAAATTCCTACATGATGTGAGATACTACACATGGGAGGAACCTCTATTGTATAAGAGATGTAATGATGGGCTGATCAGAAGATGCATACCAGAGGAAGATATGGAAAGCATCCTCCAGCATTACCATTCATCACTATATGGAGGACACTTCGGCACCTCAAAAGCCACAGTCAAGATTTTGCAAGCAGGGTTTTATTGGCCACATTTGTTTAAGGATGTAAGATCCTTTGTGCTAGCTTGTGATCAATGCTAAAGAACAGGTAACAGTTCAAGAAGGAATGAAATGCCACTGCATGGTATACTTGAGATAGAATTGTTTGATGTATGGGTAATAGACTTCATGGGCCCATTTCCCTCTTCCCGTGGAAACAAGTATATTCAGGTTGGTGTTGATTATGTGTCAAAATGGGTAGAAGCAATTGCAACACCAACCAACGATGCTAGAGTGGTCATAAGGTTCCTTAAGAAGAACATCTTCACAAGATTTGGCACGCCACGAGCAATAATCAGGGATGGAGGAAGTCACTTCTGCAACCAACAATTCAAAACACTGCTGAAAAAGTATGGAGTGACTCACAAGGTGGCCACACCTTATCATCCTCAAACCAGCGGTCAAGTAGAAATCTCAAACAAGGAATTGAAGTGGATTCTAGAGAAAACTGTAAATAGATCCAGGAAGGACTGGTGCATGAAGTTAGATGATGCACGACTGGTTTATGAAAAATCATGCCATCTCCCTGTTGAACTTGAGCATAAAGCTTACTGGGCAATTTAGATCCTAAACTTTGACCTCAAAGCTGCTGGTGAGAAAAGACTCCTACAACTGAATGAGTTGGAAGAAATCCGATAGGATGCATATGAAAATGCCAAAATCTTCAAGGATAAAACCAAAAGATGGCATGACAGGCGCATAGCTCGGAAAGAAATAAAAGAATGAGATCTTGTCCTCTTATTCAACTCTAGATTAAAACTCTTTCCCAAGAAGCTAAAATCAAGATGATCCAGACCTTTCAAGGTCACCCAAGTCTTCCCACATGGAGCAGTAGAAGTGTGGAGCGAAACCTCAGGTGCATTTAAGGTCAATAGGCAGAGACTGAAGCCTTACTTTCAGGGAGAACCCATAAAAATGGGAGTCAATTACACCCTCGACCATCCCACCGACAAACCATAAACAAGCAAAGTCCAGCTAAAGACTATAAACAAGAGCTTTTTGGGAGGCAACCCAAAATTTTTCTGAACTTTTCTTTTTTTCTCCTTTTTCATATTGATTTTTGTTTCGTACTCATTAGCATTTCATTTTGTAGGATTTTTGGAAAGGGAAGTAGAGAACAAGAGAGGAGAGGAATCACCAAGTCAAAACTATAAAAGGGAAAATTGGACAAAACTGGGGAAATAGCTATATTGCTAAACTTTACATCCATTTCATGTGTTGTGATGATAAAAATTTTTCATTTGAGAAAAATTTGGAAAATTCAAAAAGTACACGGGCCGTGTACTAGTTTCACACGCCCCGTGTAACTTTCTGGAAGTCCGTAAATTTCTTACAATTTTTAACTCTGAGGGAGACAAAAAGTTACAAGGGTCTATAGCCCAATTTACACGGACCGTGTAATGTCGCTAGCAGAATAACTTTAAGCCAGGGAGTTACACGGGCCTGCTTGTATTTGACATGGGCTGTGTAACATATCCAGTAAAGCAACTCGGGAGACAGAAAGTTACACGGGTCCCAGAGCTCATTTACACTACTACGACAAAATTTGAAATTTTCAGGCAAAAATTTACATGGCCCTACATGTCGGGACCCATGTAGTGATACACGACCTGTGTATCATGTCACAGACGAGACTCCAGGGGCACAAAACGCGCAAAATGAAGAGTCCTAATGGCTCTTTAAATGCACCCCTCACATTAAAACCGTTCGTAAAGGCAAAACCCTTCATCTCCACCCCTCCTAGCCTATAAAAACCCATCAAATCTCATCTCCCTTCACCAAACCCTACTTTTCTCCTTCTCAAAAACTTATCAATGGCTCCTGCAAAGCGATCTGTGAGAAGAATCGGCTCTTCCTCGAGGCAAAGAGGAGAATCCTCACCATCTCCACCTCAGTCTCCACCCTAACGCCCAAAAACAAGGGCAGTCTGTCCCCAACCATCTCAACCAGCTCATCCTCCACTGCAACCCCAACCATAAGCCGCTCCATAACCCGAAATCTCCATTCCTTGGGGATTCCATGATGATGCCCACAAGGCAATGTGCACCCGACTTCACACTCGAAAAATAAGCTCCACAAAATACATGGATTTTTCACTGCTAGAGCAAATCGGGCTGTAGAATGAAATCAATGGGCTACTCGATAGCATCGGGTGGATAAGGTTTGCCCAACTCTAATTTCCAGCATACCGGGACACCACATTGGAGTTTTTGGGCAGTTTTAAGGCCACTTTATGGCCTACCGACAGGGAGGATAGGGGTAGGATTCAATTTCGCCTCCTTGGTGTCGACCGGGTGATGAACATAGATGAGTTCAATGCCATCTTCGGCTTTGACAGCATCGGCCACCAAGAGATCCCTAGGAACCGCATGCTCTACAACAATATTAGTTTATGGAGTTCTATTGCCCTGAACACAGAGCCTTATAACTCCAGCAAGTCCAAATCCATAGGTATCACTAGTCCAGCTCTGCGCTACATGCATCGGTTCGTCGCCCACACCATCATGGGCCGTAGCGACAGCCTTGGCATTGTAAACGCCAACAAGCTATTCTTCTTGTGGTGTATGGTCACCGGACAGTGCTGCAGCACTGGTTTCTTTTTGTGCAACCATCTCCGCCGCCTCTGTCATCAGCCTACCAGGCACATCGTGCTTGGTGGCCTTATCATAACCATTGCCCTCCACTTCGCCTTCATTCCAGGACATAATAGGCTGCGCTCTGTCAATGGAACATCAAGAATAGATCAAACCATCTGCATATCCATAGGGATATGTAAGAAAGTGGGCAACACCTGCTACCTGTTGGATGTCGAAGGAAACGCCATCCCTCGGAGAGACGAAGCACAAGAAGGACCTGACGAGACTTCACAGCCTCAAGAAAAAGGCCAAGAGTGGATGTTCCAGGAGTCCCCCGTTCGAGTGCCCCCATACACACCACCACCAACAGATCCGGTCCTCACATATCTACAGCGCATGGAGACCACCATATACAGTAGGATGCGAGCAATCGAAGACAGCCTCCGAGAAGCCCATAACAAATTGGACATGCTAATGGAGAAGCTAGATGAGGAGGAGGAAGAGCCAGCATCGCCATCATCACCATTAGATACCTTTTAGAGCTAGGATTATAGGATAGAATCTTTATTGTAATATCTTACATGCCTTAGTCCTAGGTTGCAATCATAGGTCTCTTTTATATGCTTAATGTCCAAACTTTTCAATGCCTAATAAATAATATGCTTCCTTATAATCTTTGTACATTTTCTCTGATTTTGCATATTATTTTAACATTGAGGACAATGTCTGGTTTGAGTTTGGGGGCGATACAACTGCATTGCATATCATTACATTTGCATATCATTACATGCACATCATTACATTGTTTAAATTCAGCTACATTATTCTTGTGTATCAAAATTTTTGAAAATTTTTGAAAATTTTGGACTTTAAATTGTGAAACTTAGCACTATAACCAATTTCTAGTAAGCTAATAATTGGACTCCACGGGATAAAGGAATGAATGTATCCAGATAGGCAAAAAGGGATTCTAACATGTTGTTTGTGAAAAAACTAATCTCTTTAATGGAACTAGACTAGTTAAACCTCTTCATAACTATTAATTTATCACATTGAACTTGTAAAATTAGGAGAACATTTTTGAAGTACAAGCAAACCTAAAAATGCCTCACTAGCTCTAGAACATGTCTCTTGGACCTATCAAGGAAAAATCCTAGCATATGCTTGATGAAGAAATGATTAAGGCATTCTTTGCTTTAGCCTCACTAACCTTAGGCACCCCTAATTAAAATGTATATACCTTGTAGCCAATTTGAAGCCTATATTTATCCCTTAGAATTTATTACTTACCCATATTATTTGCCTAGCCCCTAGCCTAAACACCTATCCTACCCTTTTGAGGAGGCTAAGTGCATAAGTAAAAAGTTTATTAAGTGCAACAAAAAAAAAATGGAGAAAGGATATAGAACTCAAGAAAGAGTGCAAGTGTGTAATTGAAATCAAAGAAAATTTTGCCTTTCCAACCCAGTAAAAGCAATGAGTTTGGGGGAGAGGACAAGAGAGACAAAAAAAAAAAAAAAAGTAGTCCCAAGATAAGTATCATGGAAGCATGCTTGGCACTATAAAAACCAAAAGCCCTTCCTCTCTATACAAAATCAGTAGAATAAACTTTAGTATATTTGATATTTTATACATACATGTTATCCTCATATTAGCATTCCCTAAAAACCTTTCATTGGCAATCAAGTCATTATCCCTTTAGTCCCCATTACAACCCTTTTAAAGACCTTTTTATCTTTTGAAAAGTGTATGCTACATTAGTGGAGATAGAAAATTGAGATATGCCTATGAAGTTGGAATTAAGTCACTTCATCACAATTACTCACAATAGGGGAAAATTTGGGGGAGTTAGTGTTTCTCAAATCTATCCCGACAAAATAGGTTATTTGTGGCTTATTAATGGTCTTGTATAGAGGAATAATTAGTTGAAACACCATGAAACTAGATGAACTTCCAAACGGGCAGCTAATAGAACCCTTATGCCTTGAAAGAGGGAAATTGGTATGAAGGTTGGAGGAGTTCAATTCTATGCTTATTAAATTGTTGGTTATATTCCTAAGTATCCTCTGAAATGTGTTTTAAAATAGAGTTTTGCTTTTCTTGAGGACAAGCAAAAGTTTGAGTTTGGGGGTATTTGATACACTTGAATTGTATAGATGTTTTTAAGCACATTTGTATATCATAGCATTTAGACAAGTATTTTCATGTATAGTAGTTGATTTCGTTAGTTTTTATAATTTATATTGTCAAGCCCTTAATTCCATATTTTCTGCATCATTTCAGGTGTTTGGGTGAAGCCCCACAGTATAGGAGTGCAAAAGGAAGCTTGGAGAGGTCAAGAGACTGAGTATTGCTGCTGACACAAAGTACATGGGTCATGTAAGCCAAGCCCCAGACCCATGTAACCTTCTACCAGAAGAAAGCCAGAGAGCCAATGGAGAAATAAAAGTACACGGGTCGTGTAATTGGACCCGTGTAAGTCTCTGCTGGGCACAAGCTTGAAGAACCTTATGGGAACAAAAGTACACAGCCCGTGTAACCAGGCCTGTGTAGTTGGCCCAGACCCATGTAAGTCTTTGTGCCAATGCAAGACTCCGCAGTTCCACTCCAGCAAGTTACACGGCCCTGGGCCGTGCAGTGACACACGGGCCGTGTACTATACGGCAGCCAGTTTTATAACTCGAATTCCCTCTCTTGTTTTCTTATTCAAATGGGACTCCTAAAGCCTTTTTGGACTCAAAATGAGCTAACCCTAGAGCAACCATTATAAATAGAAGAGGAAACATCAGAAAGGAGGGGGGGGGGGGGGGGGGGGGGGGCGCTCTATTTTATCTTTTGACAGCACTTTTGAGGAGTTTTGAAGGAGAGAAATCCACACTCTGCACTCTCTCCAGCCGTCTCAAGGAGAGGAACATCAGTACCAAAAGGAGTTTTCCAGCTGAAGCTCCACAAGATCAAAGCTGCAAACTCTCTTCGATTCCTTCATTTCATCTCCTTAGACATATTTTTATTGTTTTATTTCTTCTACATGATTTTCTTTTTACTGTTTTTACCTTTTTTCATGATGTTTGCTGAACTCACCATGAGTGAGTAGTTTTCTTATTCTGGAATTGGGAGAGTAATGCTTGTAATTATTATTATGGATGAACACTAAGTTTTATTTATTAGATGTGAGATTCATTCCTTGATTTAATTTCTTGTGATCTTAATGTATGCTATGTGCTGGTACCCACTTAGTATTGATCGTAGATATTAATTGAAGGACTGAAAGGTGAAGGTTAATATTAAAAAATCAAGATCTTGAACCTAGGAATTCTGACCTAGACATAGGCTGATACCTTTGTGGAACTTCAAAATTGGTCAAAGATCTTAAAGGATTTTAATTAATTTGATCACCACAAAAGTTGAGTTTGAGTTAATTAGAATACACCCTAGGTGCCTTGAGAGAGGATTTAGGATAACTTATGACTGATTTCTATCAAGGAAAATGATTCTCAATCCAATAAACAAATGAGATAACATCCCTAGTAAGATTCATGTGTGAAATATTAATTCCAGAATTGTTTCAAATAAATTATTTTGCTTTAAGTTTACCATGTTTAAGTTCAACAAACTTCATTCCCTAAGTATTCGATAGCCTAGACATTCAAAATTACTGTGTAGATTGGTACTTACTAATCAAATTTCTCGTGGGAACGATACTCTACTCGTCACTTTATTACTTGTTAGCGATCCATGCACTTGCGAGGTTGTAAAACTAGCGAAACAATGGCTTGTTAGGGTTAAATTCCCTACTATTAGATAATTTATCTCATGGACCCTTCTTTGGTTCAGTTTTTGTGTCTTACTTTTGCCTATCCATATAATCAGTTTGTAGCCACTGTTTGGCTACACTTCCTTCATGGAAGTTATTCCCCTATGTCTTATCTTTATTTTTCTTTTTGAATCATGTCAATTTGATTTTTAGAACTCAAGTTATGGTCAGATAACCATAACTGACTCATTTTCAAATTCTGGTTCCTTAACTAGGCAGCTTTTAGAATTAGAGTTTACCTAATTAATGGAATAGGTTTCAGTCACTTTTAGGCATGGTGATCTTCATAGAAATTGTTTCCCTATGTCTTATGGTCACTTAAAATTTTTAATCACAATTTTTCAAGTTTTTTGGAGTTATTTATTGCTAAATAACTGACCTGGACTCATATACCCTGTGCCAGCAGGTGTTCAGTTTAGGTCAGTGACTATAGGTCACTTTTTGAGGTTCTTATAGGCATAATTTGAGGAAGGTATCTAAAACAAAGTTGTAGCCCTGTCTCTCAGGTTTCTGGAAAGGTATGGTTCATCTTAATTGGATTTTTCTAGTGGGAGTTATGACTAAAAGACTGTTCTAGGGTCAAGTGAAGTTTGGTCAGATTGCAGGTTTTGATGCAGTGATTTTTCTAACTATTTGACCTAGTTCTCTTGATTTCTGGGTTTTGGTCAAAATACAAATTTTGTAGGTCTATGTCTTGTGGACATTTTGCCATTGGTTTCACTACATTTGAGTTCTTTTAGACCAAGTTATGGCCATTTTTCCAAAACTGGTCGGATAAGTTTATGTTCAGTAGTTTCTGGGCAACCTAATTCTGGGCAGTTTTGTGACCCAACTTGGGCCAGCAATTTGGTTTGCTTTTTGGCATTTTTGGGTTCAATGGTCTTCATGAAAATTGTAGCTCTATATCTAAGCTTTCCAGTGGTATCAAATTCAGGTCATTTGGATCAATATAGAGGGAGTTATGACCAAATGAATATGTACTGTTCATTTAGTCATTTTCTGGGTTTGGTGCAGGGTCATTCGGATTTGGGCAGTATTTAGGTCAAGATTTTGACAAAATTTGAGCATGGTGTCTACGAACAAGATATTACCATTTTCGAGTCTTAGCTCGGAAAGTTGAAGGGGAGTGTTCTTTCCAACCACTACATTGCCTAACCATTACTTTAGTTTGGCATTCACACCATCGAGATTTAAGTACCAACAGGTATTTGCCTGATTCTTCAGCTCGAACACTACCACATCCTCTTCTTGGTTCATAAAGATCTCCCTTCGATGCATCTCAGCGAAGTAGTTCCAACTCCTAGGAATGCCCTCGAAACCACAAGGATCCTTGCTCTGAAAAATAAAAAATTTGTCTTTCCAATTTTTCAGAGATGATGGAAGTTTGGTGAAAAGCCCATAGTTCGACTTAGCGTAGAAAAACCAATACTCTTCATTTTTTCACCTCCCAAGGCGATGTAGAACAGCAAAAATTTTAGCTATTGGGATTAGATTTTTTAGCTTGGCAGAGGCCACGAAAAGCTATAACATCCACCAAGAGTTCAGATGAAGTTGAGCTACACAAATGCAATGATAGTTCAGCACATCTATGTAAAACTGATCTAAAGGGAATCGCATACTAGCATTTAATTGCGCCTCATATACTACAACCTGATCTCTTAACTCAAAATGAGATTAGTGCAAAAATCTCCATGGCACCTGATTAACTCAAATTGATCATTCAAAAGATGAAATTCTTCACTTATTCGGCACATATCAGCCAAGAGTAGGACGGAGGGAACCTCATCCACAAGAAGTGATTCTTTTCTCGATTTTTGAGTTTTTGTCTTGCTTGGACTGGCAGACTCAGCCGGGTTCAAAAATGACGGTATTGTGGCCAAATCGAGGCTGCCACTAGTCCCTACATCCCTCCCATCAGAGTACATTCCCATATCCTCATCTTAGCTCCATGAATATTAGATGGATGAAGTATTCACTGTCTCTTGACTATCTATGTCACTCATTTTTAAAGAGAAAGAGTAACAAAGAAAAGAGAAAAGAAGGAAATGCAAAAATGAAACACATTTTGCCTATCGCTTTTGATGAAGAAAGCTTCGCTAGAGTTATAACGGGAAGGAAACTTTCATCGGTTGGAAGAAACTAGAAGAATTAGAAGGAAGCAGGAATAGTAAAATGATTCTTTCTCCACGACATCGTAATATATAGGGAAGCAACATTAAATGCCAAAAAATTTGAAGAACCGCCAAAATTTCTCCTCAAAGCCAAAAGAGTGACATGACCTTTGAAGTTTCCCGGGGCCGGGGTGTCATTAATTCACACTAGGATTCGAGGCATCATAATAGTTTAGGGGGGACTAATGATATCAAGGAGCCTAAAACCTATCCTGATGAGTTCAGATCAACTGAGCTCAGGTCCAAACACTTGTCGGGCTTGAGCTTAAGGACGATCTCTTGAGCAATCTATCATGGAAATGATCTACTTTCCAAGATCAGTTAAGATGTCTTTTAGCAAGGAGATCGCTGCATTTTGAGATCAAAATGACTGAAGATCATGCCGTAAATCATGGCTAAGATTAAGCATAATAATTAAGATATGTTTCATTATAACCTAAATAAGAAAATGGCAAAGATCTAGCCGAGATTACAAGAAGTTACCATCTCAATTCTTATATAAACAGATTTGCGGCTTAGGACAAGGTACATTAACAAACTCTTTAAAAAATCAATTTATATTTCCTTTACTTTCCTAAGTAAACTCCCCGTACTAAGTTAAGCGTCGAAGTGGCTACAAGTTAGCCACCAGCCCTCACTTGTTTTCTTGTTCTCAGATGACTTGAGGTCCAGTTATCAGGAATGAATCAAGAATCTAGAAAATTCACGACAAAATCTAGACTCAAGCCAACTACTAATGACTTCAACTCCATTATCACTTGATTATTGCTAGTTTTTGCTTCTTGCTACAAAATTGATTGCCATTGCTCTCATCTCTGCTCAAAGTCTTACAACATACAAGTCATTAATCGCCTCCACTCTTGCAATATTGTATTTTCTATCACTGCCAAAAGTGGATGCTTTGATACCACTGATGCGAGCTAAATGAATTGAGAGAAAGGTATTATATTACATTATTGTCTGGGCTTTAAACCATTTATCTTTGAAAGTGTCACTCAAAAGCCCAATCCATTTGGGTTACATGTAGAAATAGCTCTCTCGTCTCCGCTCCTAACTGACTGTGTCCAACTTCAGAGGCCTAAATCTGGATGTACAGAGCTCATCAGGGTGTGGCCGCTGGTTTGTGCACAACTTCAAGTTCCACGTTCCACAATGCGCTGCATAACAAATTAGCAAAGAATGAAACGTTAATTAATTAATCCTAGATGGCAATGTCATATATATTTTTTAAAGAATTAAATAAATTAATTAATTAAAGAAAAGCTTTTCAAAAGTTACAAAAGATTAAAGTGCTAAAAGTTTTTTATTTAATGTAAGGGGAAATAATTAAAAAAAAAATTCTAAACTTTTAAAAAATTTACAATTCCATCTTAAATTAAAAAATTTGCCAATTAAACTTTAAAAGATTAAGGATTACGTAATTACATCCTATCGTCAGGTTATCTGTTATAACGGAACAGCCACGCTGGCTTTCTTAAGAACAAGAATTATTCTCAAGTATTTGAAAATATTAATTATAATAATAGTACTTTGAAAACACAAATAATATTCAACATAAAAAAAGTCATTACATACAAAATTCTTAACTATATATGCTTTGCAATGTAAAAATAATAAATATTTAATCTTAATCTAATTACTATTATCACTCATTTTACAATATCTAAACTTCTTATAATCAAAATAATATCTAAAATATAGAAAAATATTTCTGTCATTATAATTATTTTTACACATAAAAAATAAAATAAACTAATTGCATAAATTCGCGCAACACAGAGACATGCTACTAGTTAAAACATGATTAAAAAAAAAAAAATTTAATCTACTATCCTCAAAGTGCATGCTATGAAACACATTGAATTTCAATGGCATTTGTTCAATGTCAGTGTTGACTGGAATTGGTTTAATTGTTCATTATCAATAGATTAAACATCTTCATTTAATTTTTTATTATATTTTAATTTCACTTAATTAGTATTAATTAAGCTGGGGTTAAGAAATGTTAATGCAAGTCAATAACGATAACGTAAAAACAGTGTGTAATTATTAATATTTAATAGTTGAGAGTTTAATTGATAATTTTTTTTTTTATGGGGAAATTTTAAATCTTGAAAGCTTATATTTCTTATTTCCTCTTTAATTTATAACATAAAAGAACATAATCCAAATTAATAAATATATATCCAAAGTCATTACTTCCACAATACTTGATTCCCCTCCAGATTATATGTTTGTATTTTCTAATTAAGTCCAAAATCTTTAGCAACAACCAAATCAAATTAATAAATATATATCCAAAGTCAGCCGACGCTGCGTCAGAATACCAAAGCCACGTATGAAAATAATGCACCAGCTGGTTGGTTGTCTTGTGCCTGCAGTGTGACATCATGGGGACAGCAAGAACTGTGCACAGTTTTTAAACGTTTCGAATGCACTTGATTGAATTTATTTTAATATTTTAATTTAATACATTATTTATTAAAATCAAAATAACATTATATTAAATCAAGAATTGATTATATATATTTATATAAAATATTGTTCAGATATATTATTATTTGTTTAAAAAATAATTTTTACTGTCTCATAGCATATGATTTATAGGCATACCAAATATTGAGTAATCATATAAATGTGCAACTAATTTCTTCAATCAAATAGTTGTGGGAATATACTAAACTGAATGTAGCTTCATCTAAGGCAAGTAAACTGAAAACTGAAAACTGAAAAAACCCTTTGATTGATTAATTATAAAATAAATATAAGACTTGAAATTAAATATAAAAATTTTAAAAATTAAAAACTGATAAAATAAAAGATAAATAAACTATTGGAGTCTGACTTATGTTATTAGATTGAGTTGTTGGAGTTGTAATCATTGCTGCCTGTCTAATATTTATCTCTCTCCTATAGGTACTTTTGAAAGAGTTTGGAAGCCATTTTCACGTTTTTACCAATGTTGGCAATTATCTGCTCACTACTTTGTAACTTCTTAAAGCTGTCAAAAAAGTCTGCTAACTTCTCTTTCAATTAACCACCCACACATCTGATAGCTTTCTTGATCTTTTATTTATTAACAATCTTAAACCATTAATTAACCAAATTAATGAAATAAAATTAATTAAATTAATTTTATAAAAAAACTAATTTAATTAATCTTAGACATAAAAAAAATTAATAAATAAAATTAATTATTTTAGTGCAAATAATTGCCCTCTGCAATTAGAATAGCCGATTGAGCCATTCTAAGTGGACAACTAATTTTGTTAGGAGATTGGACTTTCACTTACTTTCCTGCCTCTAAAAAAATTTAGCCAAGAGATTCTCTCAAAGTGACTAGCGTCTTTTCTAGGCTTTTAAAATTTGAATAAACTCTATCCAATAAAGTCTCACCTTTCCCATAAAACTCTAATTAATGTCCATCATTCTTTTCCATGCCATTAAGAACACTTGATAAAAGAAAACTATTTTCTCTTAGCACTTCACTATTTCACTTTCATATTCCATACCCGCTCTCAAAATCTCCCAACAATCACTATCATCAAACCTAAATCTTTATTACCATCACAAAATCACCACCATCAAGACATCTCAAACCCATCTATTCTTATTCTCTCTCTCTCTCTCTCTCTCTCTCTCTCTCTTTTTTTCCTTCCCTTTTTATTCGGCGCACCACAGCTACCTTTAGGGTGTAATTTTCCTTCAGCCATCATCTCGCACAACCATCGGCCTTGACTCACCATTGACTCGTATCCCGTCACCAACAAGCAACCAACCACCGCACCTCACTAGTGGCACTACTCTACATCTGCCTCTCATCGTCAGTCCAAGACCCGAAGGTCCCTCACATGTGGCACTCCTTGCATTTTTCTCTTTTTTAAAAGTAGTCTACTCTTTAGGTACTATTTGAACCATTCACTACTTTTTTTTTTTTTTTTAATCTTGCCATAAACTTGTTGTGTATTGTATGGGTCTTGTGAATTTTTTTGGATTTTGAGAGAGTTTTAGATACCTGTATGTTGCTAAGCACTTGTACATTTTATTTCAATATGTTGCTAGGTACTTGTATATTAAGCTATTGCATGTTGGTACCTATTCTATTAATTATTGTTTTCTAAGCATGTATTTGATATACCTCTTTGCTATTTGTACTTGTAGAAATGGCTTTAGATGATTAACCTTCCAGCTCGCAAGTATTTGTTAATTCTCAAGTACCTGCCACTTCACAAGTACTTGTGGCTCCGTAGGTACCACTGATAGTGCCACAATTTTTGCCTATCAGTAGCAGCATCCCTAGATTGAGTTCTACTCCTTCTCTGTTGCCTTACGCATTTATACTCTGCTAGTTTTTCCCATGCCTAGTGTTAACCTTTTTCCTCAAGCTACTGGAGGTAAATTCTTGGACTCATACTTGCTATTTGTTATTGTATGTATGTGCTTCTGACTCTTGTGCAGGTTGTGTTTGATCGTTGTTTATGAGAATTGGTTCATAATTAAGGATAGAAAGAGAGAGAGAAAATAAGATTTTTTATTTCATTAATTTGATAACTGTACAAGTATACTATATTTGTATTTATACACTTGCAATACAATAAGCTATTCACATTATCAATGAAAACCTTAGCAACTTTGTCAGTTGTAAAGGGATAGGATAATGCAATGAAGTTAGCAAACTTTGTGAGCCTATCCACAACAACCAACACAGTGTCCTTCCCTTTGGACTTGAAAGTTGCTTAATAAAATCCATAGAAATGGATGACCAAGCTTGAGAGGGAATAATTAAGGGTTGTAATAGAACCGGATATGGCACTAATCCAAATTTACAACTTTGGCACACATCACAATGGAGAACCCATGACTCCACCTATTTCAGCATATGCGGCTAATAAAAATTCTGATGTAATCTATTATAAGTAACTTTATTCCTAAATGACCACTAATTGGTAAATCATGAGCTGCTACAATCAACTTTTGTTGTAGTTGGATTGAGTTACCAATATACAACTTGCCGTTAAACCTCAACAAGCCCCCCATACATTGAAAATGAGGTTTGGCTAATAAGGCAGAAATTAAATCTGGGGATGCTTGATCAATTACATAGCTTTGAGCCACTTCTTGCTGCCACAAAGGAATTACTACTGAAATACCACATAGCTCCCCATTTTCTTGAGGAAAAAAAAAAAAAGCAAATATAGAAAGTGCATCAATAGCCTTATTATCCATCCCTTTCCTATAATGAATAGTGTAACTCAACCCCAACAATTTTGTCATCCCTTTCTGTTGTACTACAGTATGCAATCTTTATTGCAATAAGTATTTCAAACTCTCATGGTCTATTCTTATTATGAAAGTAGAGTTCTCCAAGTAATGCCTCCATTTATTCACTGCCAAAATGACAACCTATAACTCCTCATAAATTGATAAACCCTGACTTTTAAGACCCAAAGGTTTACTTAAATAAGCTATAGGTCTACCTTGTTACATCAATATAGCTCCTAACCATTTCTCACTAGCATCAATCTCCAAAATAAAGGGTTGAAAGAAGTCTAGCAGAATTAAAATAGGTCCTAAACTCATTAGAATTTTTAATATCTGAAAAGCAACTTCAGCTTCATTAGTCCAATTTAAGCCATTCTTCTTTAATAACTTAGTCAAAGGCTTTGCAATCACCCCATAGCCCATAAAAAATTTTCTATGATATCCAGTAAGTCCCAAAAAACCCCTCAGTGCCTTAATTGACTTAGGTCTTGGCCAATTCACCATAGCCTCAATTTTCTTGAGATCTATTTTAACTCCATTATCAATAATAATGTGTTCCAAATATTCTGCCTCAGTATTGATTAGCATATAATTATTGCCATCTCAGTATATCAAACACAAGAGAAAGATGTTGCAAATGCTCTGAAAAAAATTTAATACATATGAAAATGTCATCAAAGAAAATAAGAACAAATTTCCTCAAATAAGGGGCAAAAATTTGGTTCATCATAGCTTGGAAAGTGGCTAGGACATTAGTTAACTTGAAGGGCATTACCTTAGATTCATAATGTCCTCGGTGAGTCCTAAAAGTTATTTTGGGAATGTTTAGGTCTTCCATCCTAATTTGGTGGTACTTGGCTCTCAAGTCAATTTTAGAAAAATACCTAGCCGTATGTAATTCATCTAAGAGGTTATTAAATATTGGAATTAGGAATTTGTTCCTTATGGTTAAGTCATTGAGTTGTTTATAATCTATGCAAAACCTCCATGTATTGTCTTTCCTTTTAACCAACAACATAAGTGAGGCAAAAGGGCTTTTACTTAGCTGAATAACACTAGATTTGAACATGTCTCTCACTTGTTTTTCTATCGCATCTTTTTGAAAATGGTTGTATCCATGTGGTCTTATATTGACAAGGTTTGAATTAGGTTTCAATTAAATGGAATGGTTGAAGTCTCTATATGGAGGTAAGGTTTTGGGTTCTTGGAATATGTTAGAATAAGAATGCAGTAAAGATTTTAGAGCATAAGGAACATTCTCTTCATGTTTAATACTTTCATCATTGACAGAAATAGCAAATAAGGAGCAAATTTGAGGCATATATCTGAAAAACCCTACTTAAACATCCTTTGCAATTGTCTGTTAGACATCAACTTAAAACTACCTTCCTCAGTCACACTAACCAACTTAATCTGTTCCTTTCTTTCTAAAAAGAAAGCTTCAAATTGTGAAAATCAAACATAATTAGACTATAAGACTTCATCCAATCCACCCTTAATACCATGTTATACCTTCCTAAATCTAACAATCTTACGTTGACAAAATAGCATGACCTTGCATCATCCATGTAAATCCAACCCATTTAAACTTGCTCACCATTTTACTACCATTAGTAACAGTAACAGCCAAAGGAGAAGCTTTAACAATTTTACATCCCAACTCCTTTGTTATTTTAAAGTAGAGAAAACTATGGTTACTCCCACTATCAATTAGAATAACCATAAATTGATTCCCCACTCAACCCTTAATTTTTAGTGTGTTAGGAGACACACTTCCATTCAAAGCATGCATAAAAATCTCTACCTCCCCTTCATCTTCCAATCCCAATTCATATCACTCTCCTCTAGTCCTTCTAATTCCTCCTCATCAGCCTGCAATACCAATACCTGATGCACATTGTACTTATGACTGGGGAAATATCTTTCCTTACATATGAAACAAGTGTTAACTCCCCTTCTTTAATGAGTAAAAGGTGGTTTAGTTTTTCATTTTTCCTAATTTAGTTTGTGGAATAGTTTTAGAAAAATTTCCAAGTGGTTGGGTTTGATTTGAAGTCATAAGATTGAATTTGTTTCTTGTTGGGTTGGTGTACTTAGGTTAGAAATTTCTACTGGAAGATAAATTAGAGTTGTTAATACTAGAGCAATTTCTAGAATAGGGTTTGTTTCCTTCAAGATAGATTTAATGGACCATTCATGTAACTTGGCTTGTTTAAATGCTTGATAAAGGGAAGTAGGTTTAAAGAGCTTAATTGGGGATGCGTATGACTGGTCGAAGACCATCCCTCATAGCTTGGATGAACTGCCAGTATTGACCTGGGATGAATTCTTTAGAGAGTTCCGACAGAAATATGTCCTAGATGCATATGTAGATCAGAAACTACAAGAATTTATAAGTCTGAAACAAGACAACAGATTAGTGGCAGAATATGAGAGGGAGTTCTCCCGCTTAAGCCACTATGCTGGGAGTCTCCTGTCTACCAGCAAAGAAAGGTGCAAGAGATTTGAGATGGGTTTGAGGCCTAGTTTAAGGATGCAAGTAGTGGGATTCAGACACAGTAACTTCTCTGAGCTGATCTCTCAGGCACTTGAGTTGGAAAGGATTGAATTAGAAGCAACCCCAATGAAAGGAAAATCTGGGAAGACTGAAAAATTAGAGAAAGATAAAGGGGAAAAATTAGTAGAGCAAAGTCCCAGTGGTACATCTGGAAAGAAGAAGAAATTTGGGGGACCAAACAAAGGTAGAGGTGGAAGGTTTGGAAGGGGCAGATTCTCTGGACGGAGACCCCCTATATCTGGTCAGCAGTCGACCAGGGGTTCACATCCTCCCCACCCCTGTGAGACTTATGGCAAGATTCATGGGGGAGAATGTTATTGGGCAACAGGATCTTGCTTTAACTGTGGAGGCAAGGGCCATCTTGCTAAGGACTGCACCAGTGCCCCTGGATTTGGGCCAGCTCTTACTACTGCAGAAGGGTCCGTTCAGAGTCCTGCTACCAAAGGTTCACAACCGGTTAGCAGAGGAAGAGATAGAGGTAAAGGCAATGCTTCTGGCAGTCAAGGTACTGTTAGCCAGTAGCACAAGGGAGTGCTCCAGCCAGAGTCTACACTATGAGACAGTGAGAAGAAGCTGAAACTTCTGAAATTGTAGCCGGTACATTCTCTATCTCTGATCAAGATGTATTTGTACTGTTTAATCCAGGCTCTATTCATTCGTATGTTAGTGCTAGCATAGTTAGTTCTCTTGCTGTTCCGTGTGCCAAAATGGATTTTGAAGTGCTAGTAACTAGTCCGTTAGGACAAGAGGTCCGAGTCAATAGAATCTATAGAGATTTGATTGAAATGCCCTTCAGAGATTATGATATCATCTTGGGCATGGATTGGTTAGCCAGACATCACATCATGATTGACTGTAGACTGAAGACAGTCACTTTTGGTCTCCCTCTATCGGTGATGTGGTAATACATAGGGAGAGGCAGTTACTGCCATCAAACATCATTTCGGCTACACTAGCCAGAAGGATGATTAAAAAGGGGTGTGAAGCATACTTGGCACATGTGATAGACACCCAAGTGGGGAGTCTAGCATTGAGGGATATCCCTATTGTATATGACTTTCTAGATGTGTTTCCTGATGAATTGCCAGAATTACCTCCAGAAAGAGAAGTTCAGTTTGAGATTGTTGTTATGCCTGGTGTGGACCCAATCTCCATAACACCATATAGAATGGCACCAGCAGAATTAAAAGAGTTGAAAGTGCAGTTGCAAGAGCTACTTGACAAGGGCTTTATCTGCCCTAGTGTGTCACCTTAGGGAGCGCCAGTATTATTTGTTAAGAAGAAGGATGGCACTCTCTGGTTATGTATTGACTATCGGCAGTTGAATAAGGTGACAATAAAGAATAGATACCCATTGCCCCGCATTGATGACTTGTTTGATCAGTTGAGGGGTGCAGCTATATTCTCTAAAATTTACCTGAGATTAGGTTATTATCAGCTGAAAGTGCAAGAGCAGATTATCCCTAAAACTGCCTTTAGAACCAGCTATGGCCATTATGAATTTTTGGTCATGCCATTCGGGTTAACTAATGCTCCGGCTGCCTTTATGGATCTGATGAACACTATCTTTAGACCATCCCTAGACCTGTTTATTGTGGTATTCATAGGCGATATATTGGTCTATTCGAGGAGTGCAAAAGAGCATGATAGACATCTACGGATTGTACTGCAGACTTTGAGGGAGAAACAGCTATATGCCAAATAGTCAAAGTGTGAGTTTTGGCTGAAAGAAATATCCTTCTTGGGGCATGTAGTATCGATAGAGGGCATCAAAATAGATCCAAGTAAGATAAAAGCTATCCTTAATTGGAGATCACCTAGAAATATCATGGAGATTCACAGTTTTCTAGGTTTAGCTGGATACTACCACCGATTTGTGAAAGGGTTCTCCATGTTGGCATCTCCATTGACTAAGCTACTTCGAAAAGATGTGAAATTTCAGTGGACGGATAAATACCAGCAGAGTTTTGATGAGTTGAAGAGATGTTTGATTGAAGCTCCAGTCCTGACTTTACCTACCCCGGGTAAAGAATACACAGTTTAGAGTGATGCTTCTCACAATGGGTTAGACTATGTACTGATGCAAGAGAGGAAAATATCATTGCCTATGCATCACGCCAGTTGAAACCGCATGAGAGGAACTATCCGACACATAACTTAGAGCTTGCAGCTATAGTGTTCGCTCTTAAGATCTGGAGACACTATTTGTATGGGGAGAAGTGTGATATTTACACAGATCATAAGAGTTTGAAGTATTTGGGCACTCAGAAGGAATTGAATTTGAGACAGAGGAGATGGTTAGAGTTGATAAAAGAATATGATTGTCTAATAGACTATCAGCTAGGGAAAGCTAATGTGGTGGCTAACGCCTTAAGTCGTAAGACTATGGAAAGTCTACGGGTTACTCCTTTGTCTATGGTACATGAGTTTAGAGTATTGCATGCTGCATGCCAGCTTAGAAATTAATGATGAGGGGCAGACAGCAGTTGCATGGCATGTACAACTAGTGTTGATTGATCAGATCAAAATGACTGCTCAGAATGATCAGAAGTATCAGAAGCTATTAGAAGAAGTCCGGCAGGGCAAGAAACCAGAATTCTCAATAAGAGATGACGATCTACTGCTTCACTAGGGCAGAATGTGCGTTCCTAATGACGTTGACTTGAAATAGATCATTTTGAAGGAAGCACATGAGTCTCCTTTTCCTATGCACCCTAGTGGCACAAAAATGTATAGAGGGCTAAAGGAGCATTACTAGTGGATGGGTATGAAAAGAGATGTGGCAGAATTTGTTTCCAAATGGCTAACTTGTCAGCAAGTGAAGGCAGAGCATCAAGTACTAGCTG
Source organism: Hevea brasiliensis (assembly GCF_030052815.1). Classification (NCBI taxonomy): domain Eukaryota; kingdom Viridiplantae; phylum Streptophyta; class Magnoliopsida; order Malpighiales; family Euphorbiaceae; genus Hevea; species Hevea brasiliensis. The sequence goes on along the minus strand of NC_079508.1, from coordinate 2,360,488 downwards.
GTTTGTTACATCCACTACCAGTAACATAATGGAAATGAGAGAGAATAATGATGGATTTTGTGATGGGACTTTCGAGGGCATAGAAAAGTCATGATGCAGTATGGGTTATAGTTGATAGATTGACCAAGCTGCTCATTTTCTGCCTGTCCAGATGGACTACAGTTTAGAAAGATTGGCCAAGTTATATATAGATGAGATTGTGAGACTGTATAGAGTGCCAATATCCATCGTATCAGACAGAGATCCTAAGTTCACTTCTAGATTCTGGGGTAGTCTTCACAGAGCCCTAGGAACTATATTAAACTTTAGCACGGCATTCCACTCACAGACAGATGGCCAGTCTGAGAGGGTAATTCAGATCTTGGAGGACATGCTACGGGCTTGTGTGATTGAGTTTGAAGGCAGTTGGGACACACACTTTCCTTTGATTGAGTTTTCTTACAACAACAGTTACCTATCAAGCATTGAGATGCTTCCATATGAAGCTTTGTATGGCAGAAAATGTAGAACCCCGTTATGTTGGGATGACGTGGGTGAAAGAAAGATGATTGGGCCAGAAATTGTTCAGCAGACTTAAGAAAATATCAGATTGATTAGAGATCAACTTAAGACTACATCAGACCGTCAGAAGTCCTATATTGATCTAAAGAGAAGGGATATTGAGTATGTAGTGGGTGACAAAGTATTCCTCAAGGTTTCCCCTTGGAAGAGAATTATGAGATTCGACAGAAAGGAGAAACTGAGTCCTCGTTTCATTGGGCCGTATGAGGTTCTAGAGAGAGTAGGTCCTTTGGCATATCGTTTGGAACTACCTCCAAAGTTGGAGAAGATACATAACGTCTTTCATGTGTCTATGTTGAAGAGGTACAGATCTGACCCATCTCATATACTATCAATAGAAGAGATTGAGGTGAATCCAAACCTCACATATGAGGAAGAACCCATAGAGATTCTAGCTTATGAGGTGAAGCAGCTACAGAACAAGCAAATACCGTTAGTGAAAGTGCTGTGGAACCATCATTCGGGCCAAGAAGCTTCTTGGGAATGAGAGGAGGACATGAGGAGACAGCACCCATAGCTGTTCAGAGATTGATACTAGGCAAAATTTTGAGACGAAATTTATATTAAGAGGGGGGGGGGAAGGAATTGTAACACCCCAATTTGCATAGCCTGGTATATTTCACTGTTCCGGTGGCCGGTGTCGGTCCAGACAAGTAAGAGAAGTAGAACCACGTCTAAAACACCTAGTTAAACCCCGAACGCAAATAATTAGTAATTGCCAAATAGTTAAGTATAAAGAAGAAAAACAGAACATAAGAAGTTAAATGAGCTAGGAGTCACAACGATGGGTGACCTTCTCGGGAATGACTGCGAGGTCAATCTAAACTCAAATTTCGAATCGTAAGATGTGACGCTGCGGTCCTTAGGACTATTGCAAATACAATGGAAAAGAGAAAATCATGAAAAAGAGTTGTTAAGCAGGTCAAATAATTAGGTCAGAGATCCGAAAGAAATATCAAATAACTTGCAAACTGGATTAAACCAGCGAGGGGCAATTTGGTCAATTCACCCCTAGAGCTAACTCTTGACCTAATGTCCAATAAAATGGGAGAAAAGAAAATTTTGGGATTGAGAATTAAATTAAAGAATTATTGAAAAATTAATGAAAATGAAAAAAGAAAAGAAAAAAGTTTTATTTCATCATCTTGATGACATCACAAATGATGTCAAAATAAAAATTAATTTTGCCCAATAATTGACCAAGTCAAATGGCTAATTTAAAGAGATAAATGACATAAAAAAACAAAAAGAAAATTCATTTTCATCTTCCTCAACACATTTAGCCGTCCCTCATCCCTCTCTCATCTCTCTCACATATTTCCTCCATTGAAGCTAAAATTTAAAGCTTCACAAACCCTAGAAATCTGCCAAAAATTTCACTAAATTATGATTAAACCTTATTTGGGCAACTAGAAGAGGAGATTGAAGAAGCAAGAAAAAAGAAAAAAGGAAGAAAATTAGTGATTGGAAAATCAAACAAAGGTTAGTATGTAAATTTGAATTCTTTTGTTAAATTTTCATGTTCTTAATTAAGTTAACTTAGATTTTAACTTAAATCCAAACAAAAATAATTGTTGGGGGAGTAAATAAGAAATTCATCCAGCTAGGATTAGGGTATGTTAAGAATGAGTTTGATGGTTTTGAATGGCTATTTGAGATAAATTAGGTGTGTAGAACATGAATACACACTTTAAATTGCATTAGATTGAGCTTTATGTGTAGCTAGGGTTTTGAGCATGTGAAAAATTGAATAAAATTTTCAGAATTAGACAAATGATGTTATTGACCTTATTTGAGTTGAGAAATGGTCAATTGTGACCATTTGTGGTGTGTATGAATTTTTGGAAACAAGTTCCAATTTGGATTAGTGAGGGTCAATTTGCAGGCAGCTTGACCTAGGTCCCTTTTAGGGACCAAAACTGAAAATTTACCAACCCAATTGGTGTGAGGCCAATTGGGAATGAAACTAGACACAAAATGACACATTTTTTATTCAGGAATCATGCCCAGAAAGTGACCATAACTTAGTGAACAATTAGGCCAAATCCGGAATTGACATACTGACCTGTACAAAAATGACCAAATGAATAGTAGTTATGTAAATGACCATAACTTAGTCTAGGAAGGTCCAAATGACCTGAGTTTTTACCAGTAGAAAGCTGATACATAGGCCTACAACTTTCACGAAGAAAAAAAACCCAAATTTTGATCATAACCTATTTGAAAATCCACTTGCAGTCAACCACAAAAATTTCTAAAATCCAGAATTTGCGCATAATTCTGGGTAACCCCAAATCCGGCCAGCTATGTTTAAATGGCTATAAATTTGGCTACAAAACTCTAAATGGAGTGATTCAAAAAGAGAAATAAAGTTAAGACAATAAGAAACAACTTTTATGAAGAAAACTTAGCCAAATTACCACAGTAACATAACTATGGAATAGTGCAATATAGGACACTAAAACTGAAAATTTGAAATTTGTGCCTAAAAGACTTAGGATTTAAGGAAACAACCAAAACCAACAAGTTAGGTAACCAAAATGTGGTATGTGGGTGAAATTAGAATTTCCATACCTATTAAGCATTAGAAAGTCAACAAATTGACTTGAATAGTATCATGAATAGTAACCCCAAAATATAAATTTCAAAGAACGTCAAATTAAGCATAATAAAGTTAGATTTGAAATTATTTTTGGACTTATGATAATTTATGATACTGAAATACTATAAAATTGTGTGTTTCAATGGAAAAGAATATCGGAAAATAACCCAAAGCATCGAGTCAAGGCCAAGAGATGACTCGTATAAGGTTTGTACACAATATTAATATTAAAATTCATTTGCAAAGTGCATGATATGAATTACTTATATTGCAAAATGTGTATTATACTTTTGACTTAAATTGTTGAAAGTTTACTTGTATGTGTTTGAAATGACAATAAATGTTTAGTAAATTGTTAAGATAGTTTTGAAACCACAGTGTCATAACCATATATTTGAATACCTCACTAGCATGACTAGTGGAAAGAAATAGTTTCAAATTTTGATTCATTCTCTGGCTGAAGTATTGAGGTGTGTATCAGTAGAAGAAGAAATTGAATAGGTACCCATATATTTGATCTAGCTAGCCTTGTGATTTCTCATAATCCTCTGGTTATTGAGATGAATATGTTTCGAATGGCATGATATAACTGTATGTTTTTATGAATTCGTTTTGAGTTTTTCTAAATGAAATTATTTGGACTAAAAGTTTATAAATCATGTTTTGCATATGTCTTCCATTTTCAGAAATGTTTTTGAATAAGTATGATTTAAATTATGCATAAATATTATTTTAGTATGTTGTGCACCACTGGTCATAGTACTCAGCGATGGCTATTATTGTTGCCGCAAATATAGAGACTAGAGGAGCAGCAAAGTGAGCTGCTAAGGATCTTGGAGCCACCTTTCCTGAAGTTTTGTCAGGTATAAATTTATACCCTGAATTTAATATTTATATTTGTATATGTAACCGTATGTACATGTATAAATTGACTCTGAGCAGTTGTATAGAGTTTGTAATAATAGTATTTTGGATTTGTAAAAGTAAAGTTTGGTTGATTAATGTAAAGTGAATTTACTATAATGAAATATGAATGGAATTATTGAGTACTGTTTTTTATGACAGTTGAATTGAGAAATGATATTGAATTGTGTTGAGGTAGTAGTGAGTTTGATGAAAAAGAATCATTGGAAGTGTTTTTACAGGTTTTTTGTAACACCCCTATTTGTATAGCCTGGTATATTTCACTGTTCCGGTGACCGGTGTCGGTCCGGACAATTAAGGGGATTAGAACCACACTTAAGACAACTAGATAAATCATAAACACAAATAATTAGTAATGTTCAATTAGTTAAGTATAAACAAGAAAAACAGAACAGAAGAAGTTAAACGAGCCGAGAGTCACAGCGATGGGTGACCTTCTCGGGAATGACTGCGAAGTCGTTTTAAACTCAAATTTCGAACCGTAAAAAGTGACGCTGCGGTCCTTAGGACCCTTATGAACACAGTGGAAAAGAGAAAATCACAAAAAAGAACTGTTAAGCCAGTCAAATAATTAGGTCAAAGAGCCGGAAGAAATATGGAATTAATTGCAAACCTGGATGAATCGGTGAGGGGCAATTTGGTCAATTGACCCCGAGAGCTGACTTCTGACCTAACTGTCAAATAAAAACAGAGAAAAGAAAATTTTGGAATCGAGAATTAAATTAAAGAACTAATAGAAAAATAAAAATAAAAAAAAGAGAGGAAAATGAAAAAGTAAAAAGGTGATGACATCATGCATGACCTCATGCATGATGCCATAAATAAATTAATTAATTTATTTATTAAATTAGATTTTGTGGTCTTCCATAAGCAAAATAGATAAAAAGAAAGAAAAGAAAAAAAAAATAAAACACAAGTTTTCTTCTTTTTCAAAACGTCACTCTCTTTCCCTCACCCTCTCCCTCACTTAAACCACCATTAAAGCTCATTTTTGAGCTTGAAGAACCAAAATCCAACCATAGAAAATTGTCCTACCATAACTAGACTTTGTTTGGGCAACTAGGAAAGAGGATTCAAGGAAAAGAAAGAAGAAAAATTTGAAGAAAATGAGGAAGAAAATTCTGCTCAAGGTTAGTAATATAAACTTCAATTTTTTTTTGTTTAATTAGTGTTTCTATGGCATCAAGAGCTTGTAAATAAACTTAAAATGAAATAAAAATATGGGGGGAGGACCAAACTGAAATTTTGGCCTGTTGAAGGGGAGTATGATTTTGTATGGTTTGATGGATTTAAATGTATTAGTAAACTTGCATGAGAATGGTAGTAAGATGGAAATGCATAAATGTGAATAAATGCAACATTTTAGTGTGATTAGGGTTTGGAGGCCTAGGGTTTTGAGGCAAAATTTGGAAAAATGAGTAAATGGCATGTTTGACCTATTGTGAAGAGAAAAAATGGTCAATAATGACCAAAGGAGATGTGTGGGAATTGTTAGAATGGAAGTCAAATTCGTAGGGTAAATGGTCATGCTGCTGGCAGCATGACCAAGCCAACTTTGAAGGACCAAAACGGAAATTTTACAAGTCCAATTGATATGCCACCAATTGGAGATGAAAATAGACATAAAATGACACAATTTTCATTGAGGAACCATGCCCAAAAACTGACCAAAACCTAGTGAACCAATTGACCAAAGTTGGTTAAGAGTAGTCTGCCACTGCACAAACTGACCAAATGAACAGTAATTGGTCATTTGGTCATAAATCGAGCTAGGAAGGTCAAAATGACCTGAAATTTTACCAGTAATTAGATAAGATATAGATCTAAAACTTTCATAAAAAACACTAACCCAAATTATGCCATTAACCTAATCAAATTATTGAGCAAAGTTGAGTTACTGAACCTGCAAAACTGCAGAATTGCCATTTGAACAGTAGAGTTTCAATGGCTATAACTCTCTCTAGAAAACTCCGATTTAGGTGAATCTTGAACCGATGGAAACCTAAGACATAGTAGAACATTTCGTATGAAGGAAATTAGACCAAATTACGGACTTAACTTGATCAAATTATTGAAGGAAGTTGGATAAAAAATCTGCCAGAACCAAAGTAAGAAAATTGTCACCACTTGTTTTAAATTCCTATTAGAAAATGCTCACCACTTGTCAAAAGTAAGAAAATTGTTTAAAATCCCTTGTAGAGTACTTAATGAGTTATCGGTAGGTGAAGTTCGATAGTTCATTAGGTATTCTACGGGATCATGTTATGCCTTACAGAGGGGTGAGGTGTGACATTTTTAAAGAACTGTTTTCTTAAAATACAGACAGCACTCTGCCGAAATTTTTTCAAAATTTGCATACAAATAAAAATGGACAAAAATTCTAACTAGTTTTCAAACTCCAATTAAATGTTTTTAATACCTATTAGAAAATGCTCACCACTTCCAAAAAGTAAGAAAATTGTTTTAAAATCTCTTGTAAGGTACTTAATGAGTTATCGGTAGGTGAAGTTCGGTAGTTCATTAGGTATTCTACGGGATCATGTTATGCCTTACAGAGTGGTAGGTTGTGACAATGGTTTTATGCCCGCATTTATAGCTTGTATGCCCGCATTTTGTTATCATGGCTTCTTAGCCATATTGATTGCATACGTTGTTGACGTTTTGTGTATTTATGTCCCATGGTATGACGACCCAAGGTACTACGGTGCCCTGTGTCAACTATATTCATTGCATACGTAGTTGACATTTTGTATCCCATGATATGACGGCCCGAGACACCACGGTATCCAGTGCCAAGGACCTTCTTATCCAGTTTAGTCAGCATGTCATAGGTTACTTGGGCAGTGAAATTTGTTAAGAATAATAGGAATTAAATAAATGAGTAAGAGATACCTGAAATGAACTAGATTAGTTATAAAATTTTATTTATTATGAAATGATCTAAAACATAAGAAAATATGAAATAAAGCGATAAAGAGATTAGTAAAATGAATTTAACTTAAATAAATATTATAAATGCATCTTCTATAATACTATGAATATAAGTTTTAATATTTTAATTTATTTTGTATAATATATATTATTACTGTGAAATTAAGAGATAAGCGCTTCCAAAGAATGTCAAGAATGACAAAACATATTTAATATTAAAATTCTATATGAAATCGAAATAATTTTTGATACATGAATTAGGCTTATTTTTATATTTATTTGTATATTATTTCCTTATTGTATTATTGCACCACTAAGTAGAAATACTTGGCGGGATTGATTATTTCCTCGTGTAGGTACTGAAGATAAAGCCCAGTAGATATTAGACTGAGATTTTAGAGTTCAAATCTGTAGAAATGTCCAAGGTTGTCACTTCCTCAGCAATGCATATAGATAGGGCCCATATAGGTCATATTATGTATTTTGTATATTATAATTAGTTATTATGTTGAAATGTAAATTATGGAATTGTAATTAATATGTATGTGATGTAAATTAATAAATTAGCTCTTTCATATGTAATTAATTTGTATATCATGTAGATTATGAATTTATGTAATTAGTGTGTAAATCATGTAAATAAATGAAATTTGAGAATTTTTATACATGAATTAGGCATGAATGAAAACGTATAGAAATGAATATGGGGATTGAAATACATATATAATATTGAAATGATGAGATGGTTATGATGAAGGTATGAATGAAATTATGATACGAAAATATATTGTTGAATTTTTTTTTTTTAAAACAGGTGAATAGTGAAATACATCAATTGAAAATAAAATAGGAGAAACTTCATTAGTTTATCCTTTAGAAATATATCTTACTTTTAAAATATAATGAGAATAAATTATTAAAGGAATAAAGTAAAATAAGATAGGGTACTCTGGTATCGAAGGTAGCACGCCTTGCTCGGCTATACAATAGACGAGTGAAGGGTGTTACACTCATAATTGTTTTTACATTTCATCATTTTGATTCCTACTTTTCTGTTACAATTGATTATCAATAATCCAAAATGTATATTGAAATGACAATGGTTAACAAATTGTTAAGATAAGTTTTGAAACCATAGTGTCATGACCATATATTTGAACACCTCACTAGCACGACTAGTGGGGGTAATTAGTTTCAAATTTTGATTCCTTCTCTGGATAAGTGTTGAGGTGTGCCAGTAGAAGAGGATGTGAATGGATATCCATATATTTGAGCTAGCTAGCCTTGTGATGTGATTTCTCTTTAGCCTCTGGCTATTGAGATTCTATTTGTTTCGAATGGCATGATCTAACTGTGGGTTTTATGAAATGTGTTTTGATACTTCGAAATGAACTTGGTTTGCATTAAAATTTCATAATTCATGTTTTGTGTTTAATGCTTATGTTTAGTCAAATTTTTGAATAAATGTGATTATATTCTGCATAAAGATTATTTTAGTATGTTGTGCACCACTGAGTCCTAGTACTCAGCGATGGCTTTTATTACTGTCGCAGATACAGAGACTAGAGGAGCAGCAAACTGAGCTGCTGAGGTGTGAAGAGCTATCAGCTTAAAGCCTTCGAGTATAATTTATACCCTAACTGTAAATATTTCTTTTGATGTATGTATTGCATATAAATGTATGGACATGTAAATGGGTCTTGAGCAGCTTGTACAAAAATTTGTATGAAGTTTGTAATAAAGTTTAGTTGTGTTTCTTTTGATATAAATTTGTAAGAATGTGTATAAATTATTTTGTCTTTAATGAAATATGAGTGTAACTATTTTATTTTTTTTTTGAATGAAATGTATTGCTAGTATTTTGAGGATTATTGAATTTTGAACTTGAGAAATTGATTGAAATGGATTGAGTTTGATTGTGAAATTGAAGTAGTTGTCGAGAAAAATTTTTAGAAGTGCTTTTTACAGGTATTTGAAGAACTGGTTTCTCAAAATACAGACAGAACTCTGTCAACATTTTTATAAAATTTGCGGAAAAACAAAATGGACCAAAAATATTAACTAGATTTACTTTTAATCATATGTTTTAAATTCCTATTAGAAAATGCTCACCACTTGTCAAAAGTAAGAAAATTGTTTAAAATCTCTTGTAGGGTACTTAATGAGTTATCAGTAGGTGAAGTTTGGTAGTTCATTAGGTATTCTACGGGATCATGTTATGCCTTACAGAGGGGTGAGGTGTGACATGTTTTAGTGGTATCAGAGCAAATTTTTGAAGTATGTTTTAACCTATGAATTTGTGTCTTTTCTTGTTAAGTACAACTGCTCAATGTCCATAATTGTTACATACAGTGCATTACATCATGAATATGAACTAACGGAGGGAAATCTCTATGTGTTACTTGTTCAGGAGATAGCCTAACTTCAGTCTGAAATGGAAGAAGGGGATCGCTCAGTTGAGCAGTTTGTTGAAGCTGAGGCACAAGGGGAAGCCCCGGCTTTACCGAATGTCAGTGGGTCAGTAGCACCAGCCCCGCAAATGCGCGATTCCACACGGTTGCACAGATGGCGGTAATATTTCAACAAATGGCTGGGGGTATGCCTGTCCAAGCTCCACCCCAACCACCTGTGGCACAACCACTGCCTCCAGCCAGACAGTATGACAAGTTATTGAAGTATGGGGCTGCAGAATTCAAGGGTACAGTGGACCCTTTAGAGGCAGAGCAATGGCTTGAAAGAATGGACAGAGTATTTAAGAAGCTGCACTGCTAAGATGAATTAAAGTTTGAGTATTCCGTGTCGCTACTGCAAGGGGATGTGTATGATTGGTGGAAGACCATTCCCCATAGCTTAGCTGAACCACCAGTGCTAACCTGGGATGACTTCATCAGAGAGTTCAGATAGAAATACATCCCAGATGCATATGTTGATCAGAAGTTACAAGAGTTTCTGAGTCTAAAACAAGGAAATCGATCAGTGGCAGAGTATGAGAGGGAGTTCTCCCGCCTGAGTCACTATGCAGGGAGTCTCCTTAAGCAAGGCAAGATGCAAGAGATTTGAGACAGGTTTGAAGCCCAGCATAAGATGCAAGTTGTGGGATTTTGACACAGCAACTTCTCAGAGCTTATGTCTCAAGCACTTGAACTGAAGAGAATTGAATCAGAAGCAACCCTAGTGAAAGAAAAATCAGAAAAAGCTGAGAAATCAGAAAAAGACAAGGGGAAAAAATCAGTTGAACAGAGTTCTGGTGCTACCTCTGGAAAGAGAAAGAAGTTTAGTGGACCCAGCAGGGGTCGAGGTGGAAGATTTGGTAGAGGCAGATTTTCTGGACAAAGACCCCCTAGGTGGGCAATGATCGGCGAGGGGTTCATATTCTGCCCGCCTCTGTGAAACTTGTGGCAAGGTTCATGGAGGGGAATGCTATTGGGCCACTGGAGCCTGCTTTAACTGCGGAGGCAAGGGCCATATGGCTAAAGACTGTACTAGTGCTCCGAGATATGGTCCAGCTCCTACTACTGCCGAGGGATCTATTCAGAGTCCTGCTCCTAGAGGTTCACAGTCAATTGGCAGAGGAAGAGGCAGAGGTAGAGGCACTGCTTCAGGCAGTCAGGGCACAGTTGGTCAGTTAGGACAAGGAAGTGCTTCAACCAGAATCTGCACAATGAGACAGCGAGAAGAGGCTGAGACTTCCGATGTGGTAGCTGGTACATTCTCTATCTCTGATCAAGATGTATTTGTGTTGTTTGATCCGGGTTCAACCCATTCATATGTTAGTGCTAGCATAGTCAGTTCACTTGCTGTTCTATGTGTGCAAATGGGTTTTGAAGTGCTAGTAACTAGTTCGTTAGGACAAGAGGTACGGGTCAACAGAATCTATAGAAACTGTCCTTTGGTGATCCAAGGACATGTTTTCCTGTCAGACTTGATTGAAATGCTCTTCAAAGAGTATGATATTATCTTGGGTATGGATTGGTTAGCCAGGCATCACGCCATGATTGACTGTAGACTGAAGACAGTCACTTTTGGTCACCCTCTGTACGGTGATGTGGTAATACACGGGGAGAGGCATTTACTGCCATCAAACATCATTTCGGCTGCACTGGCCAGAAGAATGATCAGAAAGGGGTGTGAAGCATACTTGGCACATGTGATAGACACCCAAGTGGGGAGCCCAGCACTAAGGGACATCCCTACTGTATGTGATTTTTCGAATGTGTTTCTTGATGAATTGCCAGGATTACCTCCAGAAAGAGAGGTGCAGTTTTAGATTGATGTTATGCCTGGTGTAGACCCAATCTCCATAACGCCATATAGAATGGCACCTGCAGAATTGAAAGAGTTGAAAGTGCAGTTGCAAGAATTACTTGATAAGGGCTTTATCCGCCCTAGTGTGTCACCTTGGGGAGCGCCAGTATTGTTTGTAAAGAAGAAAGATGGCACTCTCTGCTTGTGTATTGATTATCGGCAGTTGAATAAGGTGACAATAAAGAATAGATATCCATTGCCCCGTATTCCTAAAACTGCCTTCAGAACCCGCTATGGCCATTATGAATTCCTAGTCATGCCATTCGGGTTAACTAATGCTCCGGCTGCTTTTATGGATCTGATGAACACTATCTTCAGACCATACCTCGATCAGTTTGTTGTGGTAACAGCTATATGCCAAATTATCGAAGTGTGAATTTTGGCTGAGAGAAATATCTTTCTTGGGGCATGTAGTATCAAAAGAGGGCATCAAGGTAGATCCAAGTAAGATTGAAGCTGTCCTTAATTGGAGGCCACCCAGAAATGTCACAGAGATTCACAGTTTTCTAGGTTTAGCTGGATACTACCGTAGATTTGTGAAGGGATTCTCCATGTTGGCATCTCCATTGACCAAGCTGCTTAGAAAAGATGTAAAATTTCAGTGGACGGACAAATGCCAGCAGAGTTTTGAAGAATTGAAGAGATGTTTGATTAAAGCTCCAGTCCTGACTTTACCTACTCCGGGTAAGGAATACACAGTATATAGTGATGCTTCTCACAATGGGTTAGGCTGTGTATTGATGCAAGATCGAAATGTCATTGCCTATGCATCACGCCAGCTGAAACTGCATGAGAGGAATTATCCGACACATGATTTGGAGCTTGCAGCTATTGTGTTTGCTCTTAAGATCTGGAGACACTATTTGTATGGGGAAAAGTGTTACATCTACACGGATCATAAGAGTTTAAAGTATTTGGGCACCCAGAAAGAGCTGAATTTGAGACAGAGGAGATGGTTAGAGTTGATAAAAGACTACGATTGTTTGATAGACTATCAGCCAGGGAAAGCTAATGTTGTGGCTGATGCCTTAAGTCGCAAGACTATGGCAAGTCTACGGGTTACTCCTTTGTCTTTGGTACATGAGTTGAGATCATTACATGCCAGCTTAGAGATTAATGATGATGGGCAGACAGCAGTTGCATGGCATGTACAGCCAGTGTTGATTGATCAGATTAGAATGGTGCTCGTAATGATCGAAGTATCGGTTGATGGAAGAAGTCGACAAGGCAAGAAACCGTAATTCTCAATCGTGAGATGATGGTCTCATTGCTACATCGAGCGAGAATGCGTGTTCCTAATGATGTTGATTTGAGGCAGATTATTTTGAAGGAAGCACATGAGTCTCCTTTTGCCATGCACCCTAGTGGTACAAAAATGTATAGAGAGCTAAAGAAGCATTACTGGTGGATGAGTATGAAAAGAGATGTGGCAGAGTTTATTTCTAAATGCCTAACTTGTCAGCAAGTAAAGGCAGAGCATCAAGTACCCGCTAGGTTGTTACATCCACTACCAGTACCAGAATGGAAATGGGAGAGAATAACGATGGATTTTGTGATGGGACTTCCGAGGATACAGAAGAGTCATGATGCGGTTTGGGTCATTGTTGACAGACTGACTAAATCTGCTCATTTTCTGCCAGTTCGGATGGACTATAGTTTAGAAAGATTGGCCATGTTATACAACGATAAGATTGTGAGACTGCATGGAGTGCCAGTATCCATCGTATCAGACAGAGATCCTAGGTTCACTTCTAGATTCTGGGGTAGTCTTCAGAGAGCCCTAGGAACTAGATTGAACTTCAGTACTGCATTCCATCCACAGACAGATGGCCAGTCTGAGAGGGTAATTCAGATCTTGGAGGACATGCTACGGGCTTGTGTGATTGAGTTTGAGGGTAGTTGGGATACACACTTGCCTTTGATTGAGTTTGCTTACAACAGCAGCTACCAATCAAGCATTGGGATGCCTCCATATGAAGCTTTGTATGGCAGAAAATGTAGAACCCCGTTGTGTTGGGATGACGTGGGTGAAAGAAAGATGATTGGACCTGAAATTGTTCAACAAACTGAAGAGAAAATCAGGGTGATTCGAGATCGACTTAAGACTGCATCAGACCATCAGAAGTCCTACATTGATCTGAAAAGAAGGGATATTGAGTATGCAGTGGGTGAGAAAGTTTTCCTCAAGGTTTCTCCTTGGAAGAGAATTATGAGATTCGGCAGAAAGGGGAAACTGAGTCCTCGTTTCATTGGGCCATATGAGGTTCTAGAAAGAGTGGGTCCTTTGGCATATCGGTTGGCACTACCTCCAGAGTTGGAAAAGATACATAATGTCTTCCATGTGTCCATGTTGAGGAGGTATCGATCAGACCCATCTCATGTACTACCAGTAGAGGAAATTGAAGTAAATCCAGACCTCACATATGAAGAAGAACCCATAGAGATTCTGGCTTATGAGGTGAAGCAGCTACGAAACAAGCAAATACCATTGGTAAAAGTGCTGTGGAACCATCATTCGGGCCAAGAAGCTACTTGGGAACGAGAGGAGGACATGAGGAGACAACACCCACAGCTGTTCAGAGATTGATACCATGTAACACCCCTAAGTTCGGTAGTGCGTTCTACTGTTCCGGTGACCAGTGTTGTCCGGACAGCTAGAATGCCTAGAACTACACTTCGATATGAGTGAGGATACATTAAATAATGAAATACAAGAAAAGAAAATACAAGAAAAATAAAGGAAAAATAATAGTAAAGAAATGCAACTAAGTTAAGCGAGCCGAGAACCCTAGCGATGGGTGATCGACTTAGGAAGTCACGGCGTGGACCGTTGACTAGCCCTAGACCGCGGGGAACCCTGAAAAATATTTTTAGGAGTTAAAAAGACATCAATTGAAGTAGAAATATCATTAGAAATATCAAAGAAAAATTAAATAATTAGTACAAAGAAAAGCGAGAAATCGAAAAACGGATAAAACCCAGTGTTACCGAAAAATCAGGAATGCAACCCGAACAGGGGCATTGTGGTCATTTGACACTCCGAGTTGTCTTTTGACCTAAATTTCCATTAAAAATAAATAATATTACACTTGGAAAATGTCATGAAATATTAAATTGGTGGTACCTAATGTAAATAGCAAAAATTGGGAGTTAAATGTGGAAAAATGGAACCTTAGAATAAACAATGATTTAATTCTTACATAGTGGTCCACTAACTCATTTAAGTGGACAACTAAAGCTTCATTTGAGCAGAATATACATCTTCATCTTCAACCTTAGAACCAGCAGAAAATTTGCTCCCAAAAAACTCCATTAACGCATGGTTGAAGCTCCATGCATATGAGATTCAAGCTTCTTTCCTTCTACCTTCCTTCATCAAAGTTACTCTACACCACTTGGGCAGTAGATTGGCAGCAAGAAGACCAAGTTTTTGTGAAGATTTAAGAAGTCTCATCCATAGGTAAGTTTGAGTTTTTGATTGTTGCTTTGTTAAAGTTTGTAAGGGTGTTATGGGTGTTTGATTTATGGAGAAATTTTTTAGTTTTGATGTTGAATGGGAATGTGCACTTTTGGCAGCCATGGAAACACCTTGAAAGCAGTTTAATTGTGCTTGTAAATGGTGAATTAAATGATTGATTAAATGTATATTGTGTAGGAAATTGTTTGGGTAATGTATACTTAGTATATGTAAATGTAAAATGAGATTTAAAGCTTGGAAAGTAATGGAATGTAAGTGTACCATTGTGGCAGTTTGTTAACTCTTGAAGAATGCTGGAATTCATGCTTGGTTTATGGAATAATGATGTTAAAATGTGTTGGTTGTTATGGCAGTTTGAATGTATGTATAGTGGTGTGAAGGTTGGACATGTGAATGAGCTTGGTTATGGATTTAAATTGTTGTAAATTGAGTTGGGCAAATTCTGCACTTATTGGTGCACATTGAATGTAATTGTAAGCTGCCAAAATGACCTATAATGTGTTGTGAATTATGTTTAGGTCATTGTACAATCAGAATTAGTTTGAATGTTAAGTTTGGTGAGTGTTAAAAGTGAGGTTTGATATGTATGCAAGAATTACAATAAGGCAGTTTGTATTTTAGGCCTATAACTTTAAGTGTGTGGCTCCAATTGGTATGAGACCAATTGGAGGTGAAACTAGGCACAAAATGTGCCAACTTTCATGAAGGAAGCTTGCCAAAATTCTGCTTGCAAGGTAGCTTGAAAAATGAACAAATCCGGATTAAGTGCAAATGAGGCCTGAAAATTGACCATTTGGGCAGCAGTTATTTTTTAGGCCATAACTCACTCAAAACAGGTCCAATTGACCTGAAAATTTAACCATGAATAGTTAAGACCCATATCTACAAGTCTTATGAAGACACCAAAGCCTAGAAATGACCATAAGTAAGTCAAACAGCTTGCACAAGTTCGGGTCCAAAAACTGGCCGAACCTAAAATGACCTAAAGTGACCTAAAATGACCAATTTTGGTGCAATTTGACCAGCAATAGTAAAATGACAATAACTTGGCCTACATAACTCAGAATGACTTGAAATTTTGCCCTGCGTTTCATAAGACATAGATCTACAAGTTTGTAGTTTTGACCAAAATCCGAAAACCGAGGAAACTAGGTCGTCCGGCTAGGTCAAACTAGTATCCCGGAATCCAGCAAATCGCAAGAAAATGCAGTATACACGGAAATGAATTTGGTAACATGTACCAACCCTAAAAGACTATTGAATGTGACATATTAATGACATTAAAACCTAAATTACCTAGAATGTACCAAGGGTCGACATAGTAGGTTGACTAAGCGAATAAATGAATTCAGTGAATTAATTATCAAGCATTATCGTTAGAGACAGTTTAAATGAGTACTGAAACACTTCAAATTGTGTTTCTCAGTTAGCAAAGACTCAGGGAGGGGAAGGAAACACTGAGTCAGAGCCAAGAGACAGTTATCAGAGGTTTGTGCACAATAAGTATTTCTCTTGAATTTTTCAATTGAAATAAATTACGATTATTTATATGTTATTGTTTTAAATTGTATTTGTGCACAATAAGTATTTCTTTTGAATTTTTCAATTGCAATAAATTACGATTATTTATATGTTATTGTTTTAAATTGTGTTTGTGCACAATAATTTTGATATTTACTGCTTTTACTGGCAAATTTATTTGGAAAAATGAGTTATGAATAATTTTTTATTGCTTTGGTTTTGGGAATATTATTTGGAAATTATTGTGTTGCCAACTTTGCAAATGGAAATTTTGAGATAAAATGTGATTTATGGTTTGTATGAAATATTATTATTTGAAATTGTTTTGATTCACACTTGGCATGACACTGTTACTATGTTCCTCCTCCATTTATGGGGTGAGTGTGATATATTCCTCCCTCTTTGACTTGTCAGTCTGAGGTGAGTATGGATGAGTACTCATTATTCAGCTAGCTTCCTCCCTCATTGATTTCGATTATTGGGGTAAGTGTGTCTTGTCGTGGTGTACAACACGGCATGTGTGGAAAAAAAAATTGTGTCATGGCCTAAATTATGTTATCGATTGGTAATATTGTATTATTCAGTTATTTGATCGAATTGTGTTATTGATTTGCAAAACGGTATTATTCAGTTATTTGATCGAATTGTGTTATTGATTTGCAAAACGGTATTATTCAATTACTTGATCAAATTTGTGTTAGATGAATTTTGTAAATTGTGAAATGGAATTGTGAATCATTTGATTTGTGAACTGTCAGTAAAATATTTATATATCGCATGTCAAATTGTTATTGTGCACCACTGAGTAAATTTTACTCAGCGATAGCTTTTCATTGCCGCAGTAGACAGATCGAGTGGCAACAGATTAGGCTGCTAGTACATTCAGTGAGAAATCATCAGGTATATTGAGTATACCATATTCTGCATTTTATATTGTAATGTATGTTCACTGTATGTATATAGTGTTCTTGGTTTTGAGCAGTTGTAAATTAAAATTGTACACTAAAGTTGTAAAATAAATTATGAGTTATTTGGACTTATAAAAATTGTATTATATTTCTTGTATCTCAGTCTTTGAAAAATTATTGTAGATTTGTGTTGAATTATGCTAGAGTTTGAGATTGAGAAAAATATTGAAGTGCTTTTTACAGGTTTTTGAAGAACTGTTTTATCCAAATTACGGAGGGCACTCTGCCAAAATTTTTTACAAAAATTACTAATAGTCTAAATGTGTTAGTTAATTCACCTCAGTTCAAAAAGGTTTTTAACACCTGTAAATAGTGCTCACCACTGTAAAAGAAGTAAGAAAAGTTTTTGAAAATCCCTTGTAGTGTATTTAATGGGTTATCAGTAGGCGAAGTTGGTAATTCATTAGGTATACTACGGGATCATGTTATGCCTTACAGAGGGGTAGGGTGTGACATACCAGGTAAAATTTCGAGACGAAATTTATTTAAGGAGGGTAGAATTGTAACACCCCTATTTGTATAGCCTGGTATATTTCACTGTTTTGGTGACCGGTGTCGGTCCGGACAATTAAGGGGATTAGAACCACACTTAAGACAACTAGATAAACCATAAACACAAATAATTAGTAATGTTCAATTAGTTAAGTATAAACAAGAAAAACAGAACAGAAGAAGTTAAACGAGCCGAGAGTCACAGCGATGGGTGACCTTCTCGGGAGCGACTGCGAAGTCATTTTAAACTCAAATTTCGAACCGTAAAAAGTGACGCTGCGGTCCTTAGGACCCTTATGAACACAGTGGAAAAGAGAAAATCATGAAAAAGAACTGTTAAGCCAGTCAAATAATTAGGTCAAGGAGCCGGAAGAAATATAGAATTAATTACAAACCGGGATGAACCGGCGAGGGGCAATTTGGTCAATTGACCCCGAGAGCTGACTTCTGACCTAACTGTCAAATAAAAACGGAGAAAAGAAAATTTTGGAATCGAGAATTAAATTAAAGAACTAATAGAAAAATAAAAATAAAAAAAGAGAGGAAAATAAAAAAGTAAAAAGGTGATGACATCATGCATGACCTCATGCATGATGCCATAAATAAATAAATTAATTTATTTATTAAATTAGATTTTATGGTCTTCCATAAGCAAAATAGATAAAAAGAAAGAAAAGAAAAAAAAATAAAACACAAGTTTTCTTCTTTTTCAAAACGTCACTCTCTCTCCCTCACCCTCTCCCTCACTTAAACCACCATTAAAGCTCATTTTTGAGCTTGAAGAACCAAAATCCAACCATAGAAAATTGTCCTACCATAACTAGACTTTCTTTGGGCAACTAGGAAAGAGGATTCAAGAAAAAGAAAGAAGAAAAATTTGAAGAAAAGGAGGAAGAAAATTATGCTCAAGGTTAGTAATATAAACTTCAATTTTTTTTTTTTTTTTGTTTAATTAGTGTTTCTATGGCATCAAGAGCTTGTAAATAAACTTAAAATGAAAAAAAAAATATGGGGGGAGGACCAAACTGAAATTTTGGCCTGTTGAAGGGGAGTATGATTTTGTATGGTTTGATGGATTTAAATGTGTTAGTAAACTTGCATGAGAATGGTAGTAAGATGGAAATGCATAAATGTGAATAAATGTAACATTTTAGTGTGATTAGGGTTTGGAGGCCTAGGGTTTTGAGGCAAAATTTGGAAAAATGAGTAAATGGCATGTTTGACCTATTGTGAAGTGAAAAAATGGTCAATAATGACCAAAGGAGATGTGTGGGAATTGTTAGAATGGAAGTCAAATTCGTAGGGTAAATGGTCATGCTGCTGGCAGCATGACTAAGCTAACTTTGAAGGACCAAAACGGAAATTTTACAAGTCCAATTGATATGCCACCAATTGGGGATGAAAATAGACATAAAATGACACAATTTTCATTGAGGAACCATGCTCAAAAACTGACCAAAACCTAGTGAACCAATTGACCAAAGTTGGTTAAGAGCAGTTTGCCACTGCACAAACTGACCAAATGAACAGTAATTGTTCATTTGGTCATAAATCGAGCTAGGAATGTCAAAATGACCTGAAATTTTACCAGTAATTAGATACGATATAGACCTAAAACTTTCATGAAGAACACCAACCCAAATTATGCCATTAACCTAATCAAATTATTGAGCAAAGTTGAGTTACTAAACCTGCAAAACTGCAGAATTGCCATTTGAACAGTAAAGTTTCAATGGCTATAACTCTCTCTAGAAAACTCCGATTTAGGTGAATCTTGAACCGATGGAAACCTAAGACATAGTAGAACATTTCGTATGAAGGAAACTAGATCAAATTACGGACTTAACTTGATCAAATTATTGAACGAAGTTGGATCAAAAATCTGCCAGAACCAAAATTGTAGCATGAACAGTGCACGTGAACAGTAATTGTATTTTAGCTATAACTTGAGCTACAAAACTCCAATTGGGGTGATTCAAAAAGGAGAATAAACTTAAGACAATGGGGAACATTTTCTATGAAGAAAGTTTTGCCAAATTCCAACAATAAAGTGACCAATGGAACAGTGCAACTTAGGACTCCAAAACTGAAATTTACCAAATTTGCCTAAAAGACTTAGGATTTGAGTAAACAACCAAAACCAACAAGTTTAGTGACCAAAATGTGGTATGTGGGTGAAGTTGGAGTTCCCATACCTATTAAGCCTTAGAAAGTCAATTATTTGACTTGAATAGTATAGTGAATAGTAACTCGAAACACAAAAATTTCGAAAACGTCGAATTTAACACGTTAGAACTAGGTAAATGTGAAGCTAAATTTATTTTGGGATTTATGTTAAGTTCTAGTACTGAAATATTGTAAAATTGTGTGTTTCAGTTGAAAAGAATACCAAAAAAAAACACGAGGAACCGAGTCAAGACCCAGAGGCGACTCGCTTGAGGTTTGTGCACAACGTATAATTTTTATAATCATCTTTTGCATATTGTTTTGAATAATGTGAAATATTGAATTATGGCATTCTTATGATGTTTTGATTTAAATTGTTAAAAGTTATTATGTATATTGAAATGACAATGGTTAGCAAATTGTTAAGATAAATTTTGAAACCACAGTGTCATGACCATATATTTGAACACCTCACTAGCACGACTAGTGGGGGTAATTAGTTTCGAATTTTGATTCCTTCTCTGGAGAAGTGTTGAGGTGTGCCAGTAGAAGAGGATGTGAATGGATATCCATATATTTGAGTTAGCTAGCCTTGTGATGTGATTTCTCTTTAGCCTCTGGCTATTGAGATTCTATTTGTTTCGAATGGCATGATCTAACTGTGGGTTTTATGAAATGTGTTTTGATACTTCGAAATGAACTTGGTTTGCATTAAAATTTCATAATTCATGTTTTGTGTTTAATGCTTATGTTTAGTCAAATTTTTGAATAAATGTGATTATATTCTGCATAAAGATTATTTTAGTATGTTGTGCACCACTGAGTCCTAGTACTCAGCGATGGCTTTTATTACTGTCACAGATACAGAGACTAGAGGAGCAGCAGACTGAGCTGCTGAGGTGTGAAGAGCTATCAGCTTAAAGCCTTCGGGTATAATTTATACCCTAACTGTATATATTTCTTTTGATGTATGTATTGCATATAAATGTATATACATGTAAATGGGTCTTGAGCAGCTTGTACAAAAATTTGTATGAAGTTTGTAATAAAGTTTAGTTGTGTTTCTTTTGATATAAATTTGTAAGGATGTGTATAAATTATTTTGTCTTTAATGAAATATAAGTGTAACTATTTTATTTAATTTGAATGAAATGTATTGCTAGTATTTTGAGGATTATTGAATTTTGAACTTGAGAAATTGATTGAAATGGATTGAGTTTGATTGTGAAATTGAAGTAGTTGTCGAGAAAAATTTTTAGAAGTGCTTTTTACAGGTATTTGAAGAACTGGTTTCTCAAAATACGAGAACTCACAAAATTTTTATAAAATTTGCGGAAAAACAAAATGGACCAAAAATATTAACTAGATTTACTTTTAATCATATGTTTTAAATTCCTATTAGAAAATGCTCACCACTTGTCAAAAGTAAGAAAATTGTTTAAAATCCCTTGTAGGGTACTTAATGAGTTATAGGTAGGTGAAGTTCGGTAGTTCATTAGGTATTCTACGGGATCATGTTATGCCTTACAGAGGGGTGAGGTGTGACATTTTTAAAGAACTGTTTTCTCAAAATACAGACAGCACTCTGCCGAAATTTTTTCAAAATTTGCATACAAATAAAAATGGATAAAAATTCTAACTAGTTTTCAAACTCCAATTAAATGTTTTTAATACCTATTAGAAAATGCTCACCACTTCCAAAAAGTAAGAAAATTGTTTTAAAATCTCTTGTAAGGTACTTAATGAGTTATCGGTAGGTGAAGTTCGGTAGTTCATTAGGTATTCTACGGGATCATGTTATGCCTTACAGAGTGGTAGGTTGTGACAATGGTTTTATGCCCGCATTTATAGCTTGTATACCCGACTATTTGTTATCATGGCTTCTTAGCCATATTGATTGCATACGTGGTTGACGTTTTGCGTATTCGTGTCCCATGGTATGACGGTTCGAGGCACTGTGGTGCCCTGTGCTTATTATATTGATTGCATACGTTGTTGTCATTTTGTGTCCCATGGTATGATGGCCGAGACATCACGGTGTCCAGTGCTAAGGACTCGCTTATCCAGTTTAGTCAGCCTGTTATAGGTTACTTGGGTAGTGAAATTTGTTAAGAATAATGAGAATTAAATAAATGAGTAAGAGATACCTGAAATGAACTAGATTAGTTACAAAATTTTATTTATTATGAAATGATCTACAACATAAGAAAATATGAAATAAAGCGATAAAAAGATTAGTAAAATGAATTTAACTTAAATAAATATTATAAATGCATCTTCTATAATACTATGAATATAAGTTTTAATATTTTAATTTATTTTGTATAATATATATTATTACCGTGAAATTAAGAGATAAGCGCTTCCAAAGAATGTCAAGAATGACAAAACATATTTAATATTAAAATTCTATATGAAATCGAAATAATTTTTGATACATGAATTAGGCTTATTTTTATGTTTATTTGTATATTATTTCCTTATTGTATTGTTGCACCACTAAGCAGAAATACTTGGCGGGATTGATTATTTCCTCGTGTAGGTACTGAAGATAAAGCCCAGTAGATATTAGACTGAGATTTTAGAGTTCAAATCTGTAGAAATGTCCAAGGTTGTCACTTCCTCAGCAATGCATATAGATAGGGCCCATATAGGTCATATTATGTATTTTGTATATTATAATTAGTTATTATGTTGAAATGTAAATTATGGAATCGT
Organism: Hevea brasiliensis; assembly: GCF_030052815.1. Classification (NCBI taxonomy): domain Eukaryota; kingdom Viridiplantae; phylum Streptophyta; class Magnoliopsida; order Malpighiales; family Euphorbiaceae; genus Hevea; species Hevea brasiliensis. The sequence continues at coordinate 2,337,822 of NC_079508.1, read as the reverse complement.
AATTAATATGTATGTGATGTAAATTAATAAATTAGCTCTTTCATATGTAATTAATTTGTATATCATGTAAATTATGAATTTATGTAATTAGTGTGTAAATCATGTAAATAAATGAAATTTGAGAATTTTTATACATGAATTATGAATTAGGCATGAATGAAAACGTATAGAAATGAATATGGGGATTGAAATACATATATAATATTGAAATGATGAGATGGTTATGATGAAGGTATGAATGAGATTATGATATGAAAATATATTGTTGAATTTTTTTTTTTAAAACAGGTGAATAGTGAAATACATCAATTGACAATAAAATAGGAGAAACTTCATTAGTTTATCCTTTAGAAATATATCTTACTTTTAAAATATAATGAGAATAAATTATTAAAGGAATAAAGTAAAATAAGATAGGGTACTCTGGTATCGAAGGTAGCACGCCTTGCTCGGCTGTACGATAGACGAGTGAAGGGTGTTACACTCATAATTGTTTTTACATTTCATCATTTTGATTCCTACTTTTCTGTTTCAATTGATTATCAATAATCCAAAATGTAGATTATTTAATGAATTCAGTGCTCACAATTAATTATTGCTTCAATTTTTAATAATTAATTTTAATTGAAATTTACATTTAAAATTTTATAGTTTTGAAAATATTTCAATATCACATAAAATTTATATTTTTATTATATACTATTCAACGAAAATAACTTTTTCATGGTACAAATTCATCTTAATATATATATATATATATATATATATATATATATATATATATATATATCCATTTTCACATAAAAAAATCATATGGATTTGTCAATTTTTCATGTTATATAACGAAAATAACTTATTATTATTACTATTTTTATTTTTATTTTTATTTGTAAAATTGTTGATCCAGTAATTTTAGTGTGCATATACAAAACATTCTATATAAAACGTATTACACAAAGGAAGAAATGCATAATTTCAAGCAGCAAAGAGGGTCAAATTTTATCTTCCATCAGCCTATTTCTCTGAAAATTTGGGTCTCCTGTTGCTTCTTCTTAGGGTTTCGGCAAGGGTGTGCAGTTTTGATTTTGGATTGAGAATTATTTAAAAATTAAAATTTTAATGGTTTTCTTTATAATAATTTTTTTATTAAAAAATTATATTCTTACACAATCATACTTAATTTTTTTTTGAAATAATATAAATCCAGCCAATGGATACAAAGATCTTTTAGTGTATGAGGTTTTTATTAGCAATCATGTATGTCTAATTTACAATATTTTGATAGATATCTGCTGCATCTTTGGGTATATTGATAAGTTATTTTTTATCGAATGGTTTAATAAATTTTTCATAGAAACTATAACGAAAATGTTAAATTTATAGAGAAACTTCTTGAACCATTCAGTAAAAAACAACTAATCAATTTACTGTAAGATGTAGCAGATATTTACCTAAATATTACAAATTAGATACATATAATTGCTAACGAGGACTCAATGCACTAGAAGATATTTGTGTGTGACCTTGATTGAATTTATATTAGAGATAAATTATATTTTAGTTTTTTTTTAACAATTTTTAAAATTTAAAGAATTTATTTATAAAAGACTTATTTGATCTATTTTTAAAATTTAAAGGATTTATCTGATTTTTTTTTTAAATTTGAAAGATTTATTTAAATTTGAAACACTTAAAGACTTGTATAAATATTAATTCATAATTTAAATATTAAAATAGACTTTTTGCCATAAATTTATTATTTCGAATAAACGTAATTTTTCAAAAAGCTATGATAATTGCTATTTAAATCTTCGGTTCGGATGAAGGACTTTCTCTCGCCCTTTGGGTAGGGGAAGGTTGCTTAAAAAACCATCACCAAACGAAGACTTGCAAGGAGAAGTTGGACACTCTCCCACTAAAAGAGATTAATTAATCAATTAATTAAGGATACTCGCAGCCACCTTTGTTGAAGATATTAATTAGCGAGTGCTAAACTATGATGAATTTAGGCATTGAAGGAGAAAAAAGTCACGGGCAAGATGTCTTTCTTCAAAAATTAAAAATAAAAAAGGCAAAATTAATGACTCATAATTGTTTTGACATTTTATCATTTTGATTCCTATTTTTCTGTTACAATTAATTATCAATAATACAAAATGTAGATAATTTAATGAATTCACTGCTCAAAATTAATTATTGCTTCAGCTTTTAATAATTAATTTTAATTGAAATTTAATTTTAAAATTTTATAGTTTTAAAAATATTTCAATATCACATAAAATTTATATTTTTATTATATAATATTCAACGAAAATAACTTTTTCATAGTACAAATTCATCTTTTATATATATATATATATATATATATATATATATATATATATATATATATATCCATTTTCACTTAAAAAAAATCATATGATTAGTCAAATTTTCATGTTATATAACGAAAATAACTTATTTTTATTACCATTTTTATTTTTATTTGTAAAATTATTGACCCAATAATTTTAGTGTGTATGTATAGAACATTATATGTAATGCGCATTATACAAAGGAAGAAATGCACAATTTCGAGCAGCACATTATAAAGTGGGTCAAATTTTATTTTCTGTTGGCCTATGTCTCCGAAAATTTGGGTCTCTTGTTGCTTCTTCTTGGGATGTCGGCAAGGGTTTGCGATTTTGATTTTAGGTTGAGATTTATTTAAGATCGAAATTTTAGCGGCTTCCTTTAAAATAAATCTTTTATAAAAAGAAAAATTTTTATACAATTATACTTCATTTTTAAATTTTTTTAAATTAAAAAAAATAAATTCTTTCATTCTAAATATGAAAACTGATAAAATATCTAATTAATTAAATTAAATTTTCACAAAATTCTAGTTTCCAAATAAATGAAAATGATTTCAGTTTTGATTAGTTTTTGACATTTTAATTATAGTTAAATTTAGTATAATTTTAGTTTAGAATGTAATTGTTAAAATAATTTTATACAATTAATTTTATAGAAAGTCATACATGTACTACCATTTAATTTTAGAATTGATTGTTAATATATAATATCATATACTATATCTTTAAATTATATCTTAATTATATAATCTTTAATATATATAATCTAGTATTAAGAATATTATATGTTATAGCAATACAAATATATTCTATAATATATCTTTTAATTCTTTTTTAATTATATAATTATTTATAATTAACGTTATAATAAATATATACATATATAATTATATTGAAAATAAAAAATTATTTGCACTAAAATAATTAATTTTATTTATTATTTATTTTTAAGATAATTAAATTAATATTTTATAAAATTAATTTGATTAATTTTATTTCATTAGTTTGGTTAATTAAAGGCCTAAGGTGATTAATAAATAAAAGATCAAGGAAGTTATCAAATATGTAGGTAGTTAACTAGGAGACAAGTTAGCAAATATAAAATATTAGATAGGTAATAACGTTTACAAGCCCCAACAATACAAATCAGACTCGAACAGTTTATTTATCTTTTATTTTATTAGTTTTTAATTTTTCAAGCTTTTATATTTAATTTCAAGCCTTGTATTCACTTTGTAATCAATCAATTAAAAGGTCCTTTCAGTTTCCAGTTTAGTTACGTTTAATTTACAAGTGAGATTGGCGAAATTGTATTCAGTTTAGTCGGTTCCCACAACCATTTGATTCAAGAAGTCAGTTACACATTTAGGTGATTACTGAGTATCTGGCATGCTCACAAACCGTAAGCTATATACAGCAGAAATTGTTTTTTGAGTAAACAATTCTTGGCATGCCCAGTAGAACACATTCTCACGTAGCGTCAAGACAACAATTCACACCATTGTTCTTTGCCAAGATTAGCAAACTATTCTTGGGACGCCCAGTGGAACCAAGGTCTTATTTCATCATTCAAAATTATTGTTTTTGTTTTTCGTAAGCAACACCATGCCTCCAAAAACCAAAAGCGTGCTTGGCAAAGAAACTACCAAGTCTTAGGACACGGAGGGAAGTCATATGGTAGAAGGTTTGAATGTTCAAGTTCCTCTCATGGTTGAACACGTTGAAAGGAGGTCAGGCCCAAAAGGAGAACAAATTCAAAATTCAATTGCCACATAAACTGTGCATACCTTGTCTACTAATCCAACTTAGGGGCGAGATGACGCTGTTTATAAATGAATTCTTTTTGTTTTGGAAACTCTTGCAAGAACCATCGCGGATGTCTTGATGAAAGATATGGAAAGGTGGATTGGAAGTCTTAATGAATCAATGGAAAGAATTGATGTAAGTATGGAGAAAGTAGTTGAGAAACTTAATTAACTAGTCCCAGTACTGTCTGATGGCTAGGTCTTTAGGCTAGTACTACCCAAAATACCCAATGAATATAATTTTAATCCAAGACAAACATTATCCACTAAGGATAAGTATCCCATCTTATTAGGGATTCCAAATCCCATTCTAATTGGATTTCCTCTAAAATAGGAATTCTATCTCAATACTAGATCCTACTCCAAATAGGAGTCAGCCAAATGCCGATATAAAGAGCTTAAATTTTCATAATTAGGTATATTATTATCTCTAGTCAATTGTATATTCTACTCAGATCCAGTTAATGACTTAAGCATCATAGAGGTTGCCCAAGCCGGCTCAATCGGTGTTCTCTCTCTTATCTTGCAGGTCCATACCCGTAGGAAAATTCCAAAAACAGCATCATTCATTGTCTATGGGAATCAACACAAAAAGTTATGTCTTCCCCTCATATCTTTATAATCTTGAATTTAAATGGAAGAATGAACCATTCTTTGAAAGAGATCAAAGCAGAACAAAGTGGATAGCTTACACTTTTGTTCAGATTAAATCTAAAAGAATAGTCTTGGCTGAATGAGGTATGCTCTAAAATTTTTGATATTGAATCTGTATAAATTTCTATCATAAAATATCCTCTCAGTATGCCTTTTGCCGGGGTAAATGATTTATGGATACACCAATGATACAATATGCAACATAAAACTGCTCTTTGATAACATTACTCATGTTGTCACTGACTTACTATGTTGTGGCTGATTTATTTTTATAATCATAAAGTGCCAGCACTTTACTCATACAAATTGAGAGCCATAAATTTTAATTTAAATTAGAAGAGGCCACCCTTTATTTACTTAAGGAATTGCCTTATTTTGCTAATATTTACCAATTATCATTTACTTGTGTGGCATGCAAATTGTGATCTTGTCACTTGGATTGGAAAATCATTCTCTTTTTTTACAAAATTTCAATAAAGCCACCATTGACCATTGGCCATGTATTGTTTAAAATATATAAAGTACTTTGCTTGTGTAAAATTAGTCTTTGGATTAAACCTAGAATTTAATTTCTGGATTGATATAAATTTTGATTTATTTAAAATTGTGCCAATTGAGAGCATGGTCTTTGCTCTTATTTATAAAGAAAGCCACCAAATAGTAGCTGGCTTAGATTTTCCTATAATTATAGCATGCCATCGGTTATGAATTTTGTTCATAATTATAGAAGTGTTGAGCTCTATTTATTTAAACTTTAATTTTATGAGGTGCATAAAATCGCATGTCTAAGTTTAGTTTTACTGTGACTTAAACTCAAAGTGTTTAGATCAATCCAAAATTCTAGAGTTTAATTTCTATAATTAATTAAAGCAATTATACAAATTTATTTGGATTATTTTACTTAGTCCAATATTATCATCAATGATAAATTAAATAACTAGTTGTGGGGATATATACACTCACTTTAGAGTTTATTCCTCAAAAATTTCTTAACTCCAATATTGTCTCAATCTTGAATAAACATACAAGCTTTAGCTTTCATTGAAATTAAATTTATATATATGCACATGCATGCATAAATATCATGTGTTAACCCCAAGTCTTCCTTAAGCATGAAGGCTCTTATCTTCAACCACGATCAAATATTTAGATCTGCTTGAAATGTGAAATACACACTTCCTATGTTATATTATATATTAACATATATTACAAGAATATTTGTACAAGCACTACTTTTGTAGAAAATCTTCAAAGGCTACAATGCTCACCAAAGAGCCAACAATTGCAAAGAACTTAAGATGTATATCCACTTGCTAAGAAGACTAAGGCATTTATCTGCCTACATACCGGGCTAATTACTCACTCGCTCAACCTAAGGTGTTTATCTGCCTACTTACTGAGCAGAGTTTACTCACCCTTCCCACTGGGCCGAATTTACTCGCCCACCCTAACTAAGGAGTCTATCCACTTGCCTACTAGGCTAAATTTACTCAACCTACCGAGTTAAATTTACTCACCCTCCCTAACTAAGACATCTATCTACTTACCTATCGAGCCAAATTTACTAGCTCACCCTAACTAAGGCGTCTATTTGCCTGCCTACCGAGCTGAATTTATTCACTTGCCCTAACTAAGGCATCTATCTGCCTACCTACCAGGCCAAATTTACTCATTTGCCCTAACTAAGGCATTTATCCACCTGCCTATCAGGTTAATTATTCGCTCGCTCAACCTAAGGTGTATATCTATCTGCTAGAAAGACTAAGGTATTTATCTGCCTGCCTACTGAGCTGATTTTACTCACCTGCCCCAATTAAGGCATATATCTACTAGCCTACTAGGCTAATTTGGCTTGCCCATCCTCACTAAGGCATATATAGCCTGCTTACTGGGTTGATTACTTGCCCGCTCAACCTGAGGCATATATCCACCTACTAAGAAAATTAAGGTGTTTATGCACCTACCTATTACTTACCTGCCGAACTTAAAGCGTCTATCCACTTACACGATGAGCGAATCACTCGTTTACCCATCCATAAGGCAGACCTACCCAAAGGTAACCACTCACCTAATTTCAAGGTGTCAATTCACCTAAAATTTCTAAAGCAATCTTTTGCTAATAAAAAAAGAATGCTTTATCACATGGTTAAAGTTCTGTCATTTCACACATCATCTAACACATCATCTAACATCATCTTTCATCAAACGTAAAGATTTGCACTCAAGGGGGGACTAATGATACAGTACCACCCCAAATGCCCAAATGAATATAATTATAATCCAAGAAAAATATTATCCACTAAGGATAAGTATCCCACCTTATTAGGGATTCTAAATCTCACTCTAATTAGACTTTCTCTAAAATAAGAATTCTATCTCAATATTAGATCCTACTCTAAATAGGAGTCTACCCAATGCCTATATAAAGAGCTTAAACCTCCACAATCAGGTATGTTGTTATCTATAATCAATTGTATATTCTACTCAGTTCTAATTACTGACTTAAGCATCGAAGAGGTTACTAAGCCAACCTAATCAATTTTCTTCTCTTGTCATGCAGGTCCATTGTAACACCCTTAATTGTATAGCCTGGTACATTTTACTATTCCGGTGACTGGTGTCGGTCCGGACAATTAAGAGGATTAGAACCACATCTAAGACACCTAGATGAGCCCTGAATGTAAATAATTAGTAATTGCCAAATAGTTAAGTATAAAGAAGAAAAACAAAGCATAAAAAGTTAAATGAGTTGGGAGTCATAGCAATGGGTGACCTTCTCGAGAAATGACTACGAGATCAGTCTTAACTCAAATTTCGAACCAAAAAATGTGACGTCGTGGTCCTTAGGACTATTACAAACACAGTGGAAAAGAGAAAATCATGAAAAAAAGAGTTGTTAAGCAGGTCAAATAATTAGGTCAGGGATTCAGAAGAAATACCGAATAACTTGCAAACCAGATTAGACTGGCGATGGGCAATTTGGTCAATTCACCCCTAGAGGTGATTCCTGACCTAACTGTCCAATAAAATTTGAGAAATGAAAATTTTAAAATATAGAATTAAATTAAAGAAGTGAGGAAAAAGAAAAGAAAAGGAAAATTGAATTATGACATCACAAAGATGATGCCAAAAATGAGGTCATAAATAAATTTTCTATTTAATTAAATTGTTGACTAAGTCAATTAGAAAATGAAAACTAAAAAATTAAAAAGGGAAAGGGGTTTTCTTCTCTTCATTTTTGCCGTAGGTTTCTCTCACTCTCCCTTTCTCTCATTACAACCTCCATGGAAGCTTGATTCAAGCTTTTCAAAACCCTCACTTTGGCCATAATTTTCTCAATCCACTAAATTAGACCTTGTTTTAGCACTTTAGTTCAACTATTGATCAAGAAAAGGAAGGAGGAAAAATAGAAATTGAAGATTGGAAATTCAAAGAAAGAGGTTAATCATCAATCACTTAGTTTTTCTTTAAAATTCATGCACATATGCTTTAATAAACTTAGAAATTGTGTAAAATCAAACAAAAACTATCCTTGGGGGACCAAATAGGAATTTCGGCCAGCTAGGGTTAGGGTTTGAAATGAATGATTTTGAGGAATTTGATTGGTTGTTTAGATTGAATGAAGTATATAGACATTAGATGTACACTTTGATTGCATTGAATTATGCAAATGTGTAACTAGGGTTTTGAGCATTTTGAAAAATTAGAGAAAAAGTTGAGAATTAGTCAATTGATATAGTTGACCTTATTTGAGTTGAGAAATGGTCAATTGTAACCATTTGTGGTGTATGTAAATTGTTAGAAATAAGTTTCAATTCGGATTGGTTAGGGTCAGTCTGCAGGCAGCTTAACCTAGGTCCCTTTCAGGGACCAAAATTGAAAATTTACCAACCCAATTGGCGTGAGGCTAATTGGGAATGAAACTAGACACAAAATGGACTATTTTTCATTAAAGAATCATGCCCAGAAATGACCATAACTTAGTGAACAATTAGGCCAAATCCGGATTAGGGCACACTACTCTGTACAAAAATGACCAAATAAAAAGTAGTTACGTAAATGACCATAACTTGGTCTAGGAAGGTCCAAATGACCTGAATTTTATACCGATAGAAAGCTGAGACATAGCCCTACAACTTTCATGAAGGAAACAAACCCAAACTTTGACTATAACCTGTCCAAAAACTCACCTGCAGTCAGTATACAAAAATTGCCAAAATCCAGAAAATGCCAAGAATTTTGGGTAACACCAAATATGGCCAGCCATGTTCAAATAGCCATAACTTAGGCTACAAAACTCCAAATGGAGTGATTCAAAAAGGGAAATAAATTTAAGATAATAAAGAACAACTTCTATGAAGAAAAACGTAGCCAAATTTCAACAGCAACTTGACCAATGGAATAGTGTAAAATAGGACACCAAATCTGAAATTTGGAAATTTCACCTAAGAGACTTTAAGTTTGAGGAAACAACCAAAACCAACAAATTAGGTAATCAAAATGTGGTATGTGGGTGAAATTAAAATTTCCATCCCTATTAAGCATTAGAAAGTCAACAAATTGACTTGAATAGTATCATGAATAGTAACCTCGAAATATAAATTTTAAAGAACGTCAAGTTAAGCATATTAAAGCTAGATATAAATAGATTTGAATTTATTTTTGGACTTATGATAAATTATGATACTGAAACACTGTAAAATTGTGTGTTTCAGTCGAAAAGAATACCGGGAAGGAACCTGAGGCATCGAGTCAAGGCCAAGAGGCAACTTGCATAAGGTTTGTGCACAACATAAACATTCTTTAAAATTCCTTTGCAAAGTGCATGAAATGAATTGTGATCTACTTGTATTGTAAAATGATGATTGAAATGTATATTATGCTTTTGATTTAAATTATTAGAAATTAAATAATGTCTTTTAATTATTAGTAAATGTTTGGTAAATTGTTAAGATAGTTTTGAAACCATAGTGTCATGACCATATATTTGAATGTCTCACTAGCATGACTAGTGGGAGAAATTAGTTTTGAATTTTGATTCCTTTTCTAGCTGAAGTGTTGAGGTGTGTGCCAGTAGAGGAAGAAATTTGAATGGGTACTCATAGATTAAGCTAGCTAGCCTTGTGATTTCTCATAAGTCTTTGGCTATTGAGATGAATATTGTTTTGAATGGCATGATATAACTGTGTGTTTTTATGAAATTCGTTTTGAGACTCTCTAAATGAGATTGTTTGGACTAAAAATTTATAAATCATGTTTTGTATCTGTTTTTCATGTTCAGTACCATATTTGAATAAATGTGATTTGAATTATGCATAAAATGTTATTTTAGTATGTTGTGCACCACTGAGTCATAGTACTCAGCGATGGCTGTTATTGCTGTCGCAGATATAGAGACTAGAGGAGCAGCAAAGTGAGCTACTGAGGATTCTTGGAGCTACATCCCTGAGATTTTGATGGGTATAATTTTATAACCTGATTGTAATATTTATATTTGTGTATATAACTATATGTACATGTATAAACGGGTCATGAGCAGTTGTATAGAATTTGTAATAATATTATTTTAGATTTTCTAATGTAAATTTTGGGTTGATAATGTAAATTGATTTTTGTTTAATGAAATATGGAGTTATCTAGTATTATTTTTTATGATAATTGAATTGAGAATTGTTTTGAATTATGGAGTTAGGAGAAATGATATTGATTTGTGTTGTGGTAGTGGTGGATTTGATGAAATGAATTATTGGAAGTGTTTTTACAGGTATTTGAAGAACTATTTTTCCCAAATATAGACGGTATTTTGCCGAAATTTTTCCAAAATTTGAGGACAAATAAAAATGGATAAAAATTTTAACTAGCTTTTAAACTTCTATTAAATGTAAGAAAGTGCTCACCACTTCTAAAAAAATGAGAAAATGACTTTAAAATCCCTTGTAGGGTACTTAATGAGTTATCAGTAGGTGAAGTTCGGTAGTTCATTAGGTATTTTACGGGATCATGTTATGCCTTACAGAGGGGTAAGGTGGACATCCATACCTATAAGAAAAATCCAAGAACTGTATTATGGCATTGAGGAGCTTAGGGGAAATCTTAGCCAAGAACTCCCCATGGCAGTGCTAATGGAAGCTGTGCTAGCAGTGAAGAAAGATACCAACCACCTCATAAGAGAGAAGAATAGGTGACTAGCCAACCAAGAGAACCATTTCAACTCAGTTGCCCTAGCAGTAAAACTATGGTTTCTACCCAAGTTTCTAGTAACACTAACCCAGTCACTCATCTTAGTGTTTATGATGCAGAGGTAGTTACAAGTCCTCAGGTGGTACTAACTTCTTAGTAGGTGCAAACAACTTAGGTCCTTTTGCTTCTTTGGCTTGAGGGGGTAACAACTTTAAAGAAACTACAATGTTTGTTGTGCAGATACCTCTGCCATAGGTACCAGCACCTGTAGTCCAAGTACCTGTTAATGTTAGAGATGTTGTATAAAAGCTGTACGGGTTGGCCTTAGACAAATTAGCCAACCAGAATTTGATAAATCTTATCTAGACATTATTAATAGGGATAATCCACATCCAAAAGGGACCACAATCTTAATTTCAATGTCTTCTTAGGAGAAGATGGATCATCGACTTTAGAACATATAGTAAGGTTCACAATTCAGTGTGGTAAACTAGAAAATTATGAGAACTTTACTAGTTATAAGTTGAAAATATTTCTAAACTCTCTCACTTGTGCTTCTTTTACTTAGTACTCTACCCTTTCAAGAAATTCTGTGTACTCTTAGTAAGAGATAGAGAGATTATTGTATACCAAATTTTTTAGAGCTAAGCCAGAATTATGCATTGCTGAGATGCCAAGGACGACACAAAAAGGTGGAGAATCAGATGATGCTTTTATTGCTCGGTTCAAGAAGATGAGGAACAAGTGTAAGGTATTCTTAATAGAAACCAAGTATATGAAGATGGCCCAATGAGGATTGGACATCAAGCTAAGGAAAAAGTTCCTCAAGATGGAGTTCAGGGACTTTTATGAACTTATAGTCAAGGTAGCTAAGTTTAAGAAGCTCCTTATGGAAGAGTCACACCGAAAGAGAACATATATGGGAACCTACTACTAGGAAGTAAATAATCATGAATTTGTTGCAGCTAACTTGGTAACTACTGGTACGTGTGCATGTACTTTAAATGTCCCAATGCAAAATAACTCTGTAGAGGAAAAATAGTCAACTTCAAATATACCTCTTCAATATGCCTTCAACACCAACAAAGAGATAGTTGAACTTTTGCTAAAGGAGAAGTTCATTAACCTCCCTACTAATCACAAGCTTCCAACCAAGGAAGAGATAAAAGGGAGAGATTATTTTAAGTACCATGATTCTTAAAATCACACACCAACAGTTGCTGGGCTCTTAGGAGAGTGATCTAGGATTGCATCAACAAGGTATTTTAAGTTTCATAAGAAGAAGGAGCAATGCTAATTGATGAAGACCCCATTTCCTCTCATAGCTTCTGTCAACACAACCTTTATGGACCTTAGAGGTGTCATCAATGAATTAATGCGATTGCAGGTTCTAACTGAGGTAGTCAAGAAGTTTAGAGGTTTCCTTCATATGTATTCAACCTATGGAACTCTTCCAAGGGTTGTGAAGGGCTCAACTAAGAGCCGTTATCAATGTGACTCATCATTTAGAGAGTGGCCAAGTGACAGGTACCAAGGTGCTAGCAGGGGAGTCAATAAGAGATTTGGTTACCAGCCAGACCACTTTTCTCAGAAAGTAAAAAATTTGGCATCTGTCGCACCTATAGAACCTATAATAAAATTTTAGAGGGGTCAGTCTAGGTTTGTGGCACCACCTCCTGTATAATCAAGCAAAAGTGGGCAAGTAATATGCTATCCCAAATTCCCATAAACACTGACAACAAAAGAGAAGGCTTAAGAGGCAAAGGGCTGCAAAAAGAAGACAAGACAAAGTTGAAAAAGAAAAGCCTCTACAGAAAAACAAATTTAATAGAAAGGCAATAGAGGACTTAAAATTAGTGGGAAGTTTGAAAGATGCACCAGATCTAGGGAAGAGAAGTAAGAAACTACCTGTTGATTATGATGTTACTTATTTACTATTACCTACTACTTTTCAAAAAGTAGTGGTAGAGGTACCTAAGGAGGTAGAGGATCCTGAGAAACTAGCAAATCCCTGGAAGATGAAGTTTGTAGTGGAGTTACAATACAGTATACCAAGTTAGGGGAGCTAAAGAAGGTCATAATTGACAAACCATCTGAAATGATGACCAGGCACCTGTGCTCTTATATATCATGACTCATTTTAATGGTCGTCCTACCCTTAGGGTGTTGATTGACAATAGGTCACAATTAATATAATGCCACTCAGGATGCTATTAGCCTTGGGGAAGACAGAGGAGGTCTTGATCACAATTGATGTCTAATGTCTTAGTATCAGTTTTCATTGGAGTTATGTCTAAAACACTCAGTGTTTTACTAATGGAGGTAATTATAGGGAGCAAGCCTTCTACTTCTGCATTCTTTATTGTATGCTTTACTGTAACTCATAAAGCTCTCTTAGGGAGGAATTAGATACATGCAAATTAGTGTATTCCTTCCTCTCTTTATTAGTTTTTACTGTTCTGGAAAGGAAACAATGTAAAGGTGATATGAGCAAATTCAAAGCCATTTATGGTTAATTCAAAAGTAGATAAGGGTTAGTACCATGATGTAGACATGAGTTCTATCTAAATCCTCAAAAGGAAATCTCGGGGGGCACCAAATCACAATTCCCTTAGAGAAAGTCATGTGGTGTATGCTAAGGCCACAATAGCTTCCAACCCTATCGTACCTGAAGAAGAAAAGTAGAGTAAGGAGTCAAAAAAGCCAACAGAGAAAAATGAAAAGTCACTTGCAATCATGCCTTACAAAGGCCAATGAAGGAGCCCTTAATTGAGGAGCTCCATGGTGAGTAGCAGCTATAATAAGGAGGATTTGGTAGTGACTGTAGCTGCCATATCCAGAGTACATATACAATAACTCCTTGATAGAATAGAGATGGAAGAGACCCTCAAATTCAAAGGAGCTAAAGTCATCTATGAATAGGAGCTAGGCGAGGAGGGATCAGGAGAATTACAATTTCAGGACCCAAGCCTAGCACCTGCAAATCTTGATGATATGCTCACTAGCATGTAGGATCCACTGGAAGAAGTAAACCTCGGCTCATTTGACGAACCACGGGTAACTTATATTAGTTCTCTGTTAAGGAAAGACTTAAAATAAGAAATAATTTTATTACTTCATGAATACAAAGATCATTTTCCTTAGGATCACAATGAGATGCCAAGTCTTTAGAGAAGCTTGGTGGAGCACAGGTCACCAATCAAACCTGAGTATAGACCTCACCGCCGAGCACCTAGGTGAATGTTAAGGGAGGTAATCCTTAAGATGAAAGAAGAAATAAAAAAGCTCTTAAAGGCAAGTTTCATTAGACCAACTAAGTATAGTCAATGGTTATCTAACATTATACTTATAGTTAAGAAAAATTGGAAGTTACAGGTCTGTATTGATTTTAGGGGCCTGAATGTTACAACTCTAAAGGACATGTATGGGATGCCAATCACAGATATGTCCATTGATGGTATGGCTAATAATGAGTTGTTATCCTTTTTTGAAGGCAATATTCATTGCTCCAGAAGATATGTCAAAGACTACCTTCAAGTGTCCAAGTTCCATTGCAAAATTTAAGTGGCTGGTTATGCTTTTGGCTTGAAGAACATAGGTGCAACTTACTAGAGGGCCATGAATGCCATATTTCATGACATGTTAGGGCATTTCACGGAGGTTTACATTGATGATATAGTAGTGAAATCCTAGAGGTCTGATGAATATGTGGAGCATTTGAGGAAAAGCTTCCAGAGAATGAGGTAACATTAGTTAAAGATTAATCATCTCAAATGCACATCTTATGTCAAAGCTGAGAATTTCTTAGGATTCCTGGTATATCAAAGAGGAATAAAAGTAGATTAGAATAAAACCAAAGCCATTCAGGAAGCAAAATTGCCTCATACTAAAAAATTGCTACGGAGATTCCTAGGGCAAGTAAATTAGAAGGTTTATATATATTCTTACAGGAAAAGGAAAAGAATTCTCTGACCTATTGATACTTAAGCAGAAGAGTGAGTTCAAATGGGAAGACAAACACCAATAAGCCTTTGACAAAATTAAGGAATATAGTACTAGGCTATTGGTACTTGCTCTTTTAAGATGTGGTGATCCACTAAAGCTTTATTTATCTGCCACTTTTGATTCCATCAGGTGTCTACTAGCACAAGATAATCAGATGGGACATGAGTAGGAGGTATACTACTTGAGCTAGAACCTAACAGATACAAAGATCATGTATTCTCCCATTGAGAAACTTTATTTGGCCTCGTATTTTTCTTATATGAAGTTAAGACATTATCTGATAGGTTCCAGGATATATATGTGGTCTCATAGATCGTTTTAATGAAATACATGTTGTTTAGACCATTGATTACTTAAAGAATTGGGAATTGGTTATTAGTTTTATCAGAATTTATCTTGATTTATTTCCATTAGAAAGTTGTGAAAGGGCAGGTAATTACAGACTTCCTAGCTAACCACCCATGTCTAGAGACAATTGACTCAGTGGAACAAGGGCTAAATATCGACAATGTTGAGAGAACACCCTAGTCCCTTTTGTTTGATGGTTCTAGTATAGAGAGCTTAGCAGATGCAAGGATCATAACTGCTTCACCTGCTGATACTAGAACAACTCTTTCATTCAGTTTGAAATTTTTATGTACCAATAACCAATATGAGTATGAAGCATTGATCATTGGCTTGGAGATCCTTAAAGAATTAGCTGCAAAAGAAGTACACATCATAGGTGATTCATAGTTGGTTATTAAGTAACTTACTGGAGAATACAAATGTGGCAGCTTCTCCCTTACTCCTTATTTTGCTACTACTGTACAAATTTTGCATTGCTTCAATGAAGTTTGTTTCACACATGCCAAGGGAAGCCAATTAGGAAGCATATGAGTTAGCTCAGCTTGCTTTTAGTGTAAAGATGTCCCAGGGGCTGACATATAGGATGATTTTAGTTAGAAAGAAGAAATATCTATCCATAGAAGAAAGAGTTATACCCACCAACTTATTTAATGTAGACCTGCCTGTCATAGATGACTGGAGAACCTTGTTAAAAAGGTACCTAGAGTTTCCTTTAATTCAAGTACCCTATCACATTAAGGTCCAGGCTATAAACTATTTGTTGCTTAAATGTGAACTCTTTCGGAAGGGCTTTAATGGCTTGTTGCTTAAGTGCCTTGGTTCTTCTAAGGCTATGAAAGTGATGCAGTAGGTGCTTGAAGGGATCTGTGGAGCACACCAAGTAGGGATCAAGATGAGGTGGCTCATCAGGAGACATGGCTATTACTGGCTGAAGATCCTAAAGAATTGCATAACTTATGCAAAAGGTTGCTAGCAGTGCCAGAGATATGGTGCAGTAAAGAGGGAGACCAGTAAAGGATATACACCCTATCCTTAAGCCATGGCTGCTCATAGGTTGGGCTATTAACCTTATTGATAAAATTTATCTAAAATCTTCAACGGACATACTTTTATTATTATAGCAATATATTACTTCACCAAGTCGATGGAGGCAGTGCCTATAAAGAATGTGGAACAAAATGATATGATTGAGTTTATAAAGGAGTATATTATCCATAGGTTTGGAATCCTTTAAACCATTAAAACAAACTAGGGAATGATGTTTAATAGACAAGATAGGAGGGACTTGTATAAGATTATAGGATAAAGTTGCTCAGCTTAACTTCATACTAATGGGAAAGTAGAAGTATCCAATAAAGTCCTAATTGGTATATAGGAGAAAATGATTGTCCAAAACTTAAAAGAATTGCAGTTGCGCTTGTGAGAGACCTTGTGGGTATACAAGACTTCTAAGTAAGATGCAACACAGACAAGCCCTTTTGCCTTGACTTATAGGCATGATGCAGTTCTTCCAATGGAGGCAGTAGTTCCTTCACTTAGAGTCTTTATGCAAAGTGGCCTTACTCCAGATAATTATACTCATACTATGGCCATGGAGTTAGAAGACTTGGATGAAATGTGTATGCAGGCATTTAATCTCATAGCCGCATAAAAGAGGTAAGTGTCAAGAATTTACAATAAAAGGATCCGAAGGTAGACTTTTCAGTAAGGAGACCTAGTTTGGAAAATTGTATTACCTATTGGTGCCAAAGGTAGGAAGTTTGGCAAATGGTTTCTAAGCTAGGAAGGACCTTTCCAAGTACATCAAGTACTCAGAGGCAATGCCGATTGGTTAGCAAGTCTTACAGGAGAGCCATATAAAAAGTCAATCAATGGTAGGTACCTAAGGAAATACTTTCCCACTATATAGGAAATGTAAGAAAAACTAGCAGAAGAGAATAATTAAGGCCGATCCATGGCTTTATTAAAGCCAACCCCGTAACTTGATTAGGATTTTCTACATAAGATAGTGTAATGGAAGCCGACACAATAACTAAATATTTAGTGTAATCACATGCAGTTAAGATAAAATGATGTATCTAAAGTTGGCTTTTTTCGGCCACTTGCAAAAATATATGAATAAAAAAGTCAACACACGGCTCACCATTCCATAATATAGCTGTTAAAGTCAGAGATATCATAAAAATAGATAAATGTGCTATGTGCAAAATCAATGCACTGGTTATCCAAAAAATCAAGTATCAAATGTCAAAGTCTATAAGAGAGACAGAATAGAATCACTAAGGACTATCTAGCAATCCAGGCAAGAAGCTAGAAACTCTGAGCAAGACTGATGCTCCTGAATCATAGCTCCTGTAGGTGCAATCAACTCCCTCAAGGTCTCATTCTCAGACAAGATCATACCTCTATCAATCGTGTGATCAATAAACAAATCCTCCTACAGTAAAAGTGAGATCTCCTCTGTCCTAAGCTTTGCAATCTTTACCTTTAGATAAGTTATCTGCTCCTCTAGGCTAGCCACCTTATCCCTAATAGCCTTCACTTTGTCCTCTCTCTCTCACTCACTTTCTCTCTCTCTCTCTCTCTCTCTCTCTCTCTCTCTCTCTCTCTCTCTCTCTCTAGCCTGGGCCACATAAGATTAAGCTTTCTGAACAAGCTCCTTAAACTTGGTATGGTGTGTGGTGAAAGTAGTGATAGAAGTAGAAAATGATACAGAAGACTTGCTCTTTTTTGTATAAGTAGGAAGGATCTTAACAATTTATGACTTAGCTGCAAGGTGAGTGCTAGTATAGCTACCAGAAAGGTTAGTTAGAAAGGAGAAGTCAATGTTCTAGAGAGGATCAACCACATCGATCATAGTAGCTCTGTGACTCATGATAGCAGAAGAGCTAGGAGTGGAGGTAATCGCTGGAACTGAAGTAGAAGTTGTAAGAGCTTGCAGAAGGTAAAGTAATTACTACCTTAACTTATAGAAGTAGATTTTAGGTAATGGAATAGTACATACCTCAGGGGAAATGAATCAAGGAATATCCCCAAGTGGTTCATCACCTTTAACATTTGCCACTTTTTGAGTAGCATGATCACTTTGAGTGCTAGCTATGCTCTGTCCCTCCTCATAGGTCCCTAAACATTGTTCAATGGAAGCATTTCCAGTGGAAGCAGTTCTAGTGGAAGTAGTATCAACACTGAAGAGGTCTCTAAGTCAGTATCACTAGTATCTAAAACCTTTACTGGTACAATAGGAGAAGTTTAAGGCTTCTTGGCCTTAGGCACATGCCATCCTCAATGTCTAATAAGAGGTGGAGAATGATGTTCTTCCTATTTCTTCTAGGGAGGAGGAGACTTCCAGATCTTAGGCTTGTACTTCTTGGCTGGTGTCTTCATTTTTTTGGTTAGAGGGAGGTTTGAATGAGATGGGGTGCTCTTTTGTTTCTTGGAAGAAGTTATAGGCCTTCTGTGTTGAAGTAGAGGAAGGAGAACATGGAAAAAGACCTAAAACAAATAACAAAAGTAAGAAGAAAGGAACATAAAGTATAATATGATGAGTGAAGTAAGTACCTGTAGCTAAAGGTCTGACAATAGCTTCATGAAACCTAGAAGACCACCAAGTTTAGAAGATGCATAGGTGAGGATCAACAGATTCCAGAGGGATCAGCTAGCACATATCTTGTAGCTGCTCAAGCTCAAAATAGTAACGTGCCACTTCTACCTTAGTAGACAAGGCAATCCTAGATGAAGCCCAGCTAACGACTCTAGTGTGAGGGCATGTATAGCTCGAATTTAGGTTTTACTATACCTAGATATGTGCCAAAGGTGGTACGTGCATGCAAATGTCTGATAGTAGTAATGGAAGTCCAGTGGCTAATAGGCTCATCAATGAAAAAAGCCTTAGAATGGATAAGCCAAGAAGGAAGGCCAATAAACTCAAAGGCCTCAACATCATTAAAGGGAGTGAAACCAACAAAGTTATGAGTAGGTAGTTGATCCAAGTATTTTAGCACTCAGCTCTCATCCCATGTATAAGCCAATGATGTAACCCTCCTACCAAATACACTATCAACAAAAGGTGGTGGAGGATCTGACCATTCTAGGAAATAAGACAGCAATCACAGTTGTACAACCTAAAAGGCACATTTACTTTGCTCAAGGGGGCCTCAGAAAACATAGTGGACATGAACCTGAAAATGGAAGCCAGTAGAATGGTACAAGGGCACAGGGCTGGCCTATTGCAAAATTGAAGGCTAGTGGTAAACACTCATGAAAAGGACATCTAGAGAAGGGACAAAAGATAAACTTATAAATCAAGCACCAAATGAATAATGTGAGATCAAACTGATGGAGTTGGTACCGTAGTTGATCAAGGCACTATAAGAAGTAAACTTGTCCAACTTTTCAAACATGAATGGCAACTCTATGTAGGAGCTAGGTACTTCCTTGCCAATAATAGGGAAGCATATGAGAGCCTTGATGTCCTTTAAAGTGATAGACATAGGCATCACTGGTAGAATGAAAGAGCTATAGGACCTTGACCAAAGTCTTAAGGAGCTAGCTATCAACCTAGATGTTATGGCTTAAGGAGGTAAAGAGTTGAGTAGAGTAGGTGTATTTATTATAACTGATTGAGTTGAGTGGGTGATGAAGTCAAATTATATAGATATTTAGGATTGATATTCATTACATTTTGATAGCATTTAGTGTCTTTGATGTTTATTTTTAAGTGTTTTTAGTAATATTTTAGAAAACATGTTAATCTAACCTAATTCTTTGATTTTTTATATTTTATCATGTGTTTTTATGTGATTCTAGAGCCAAAGACGAGTTTAGAAGAGATTTGAAGGTCAAAACGTGAAAAATATAGGCCAGAAGCATTACATGGGCCATTTAACCTATCCCGTGTAACTTCCTAGACCCTGTGTAACCTCTGGACAAAAGAAAACTCAAAAAACAAAGCAACAAAAAGTTACACAGGGCATGTAACACTATACAACCTGTGTAAAGTCCCCTAACAACAATTCTAACGTAGCTTTTCTTCCTTTTAACTCAACCCAGATGGACTTCCAAGGCTTTTAAGACTTTGAAATAACCAAATATAAATATAATAAGTCAAGAATTGAGGGGGAACCAATTTACATTCAAGAGTACACATTAACTTTAAGAAAGGCAAAGGAGAAACAAGATCTGTAAGATTGCTACAAGAGATTTTCAACTGAAGTTTCAAAAGTTCAAGGCTGCAATTCTCTATCTGGGTTCTTTCATTCTATTTCTTCTCATGTCTTTTCTTTATTTTATAAACTTGATTGTAAAACTCGCCATATGTAAGTAGTTTCTTTATTTTAGGGTTAGGAATGTAGCACTCTCAATTTAATTATGGATCTCGTTTGATTTTATTTGATATATTGGATATTTTGTTATTTGATTCAATATCTTGTGATCTTAATGCATACTATGTGTTGGTACCCACTTAGTATTGATTCTAGATATTAATTGAAGGACTGGAAGGTGAAGATTAATATTAGAAAATCAAGATTTTGTACTTAGAATTCTTGATATGGAGATAGACTAGAATTCTATGTGGATATAACAATTAATCAAAGATCTTAATGAATTTTAATTAATTTAATCACCACAAAAGTATGATTTAAATTAATTAAAATACACCTTGAGTGCCTTGAGAGAGGACTTAACATAACTTTGAATTAATTTCCTTCAAAGTAATTATCTCCCATTTTTTAAATGAATTAGATTGATTCTATAATTGATTAAAGTGGGAACCCCTAGCTCTAGAATATTTTTATTAATTAATATTTAGGTTTAGTTAATTATTTTATATTTTATTTCTTTTAATTTAGATTTAATTTCTATCTCTCTATAACTCAATTATCTAGATAATTAAAATCACTATAGTTTGGTACTCAACATAGTCCTCGTTGGAATGATACTCTACTCATCACTACATTACTTGTTCGCGATCCATGCACTTGCGGTGGTTGTAAACCAGCAAATAAGTTTTTGGCACCGGTTCTGGAGACCAGTGCTTGATATCAAATGATTAGTTATTTGATTAATCTAGACATTTTTATTTCTTTTATAGTTTATTTTTGGTTTTTATATGTCTAATTTTATTTTTACTTCTTTTTCTTGTGAGGATCATTAAGATGTTTCATCAGCAAGTCTTCATAAGTTTTATTCAACAACACAATGTACATTTTCATAATGTTTGGAGAAGATTTAATGAATTGGTAGAGCAATTTGCCAATCATAATCTTTTAAATCATGAACTCACTCTCACTTTGTACAATGGTTTGGATGAAGCAACAAGGAATTTGATAGATAATGGAGCTTAGGCAGTAGGTGATCACGTTTTTCAAAGAGACAATGAGGATGCCATTTATTTGTTGAATGACATGGCATATTTTGATTACCATTGGTATTAGGATCCTTTACTATAGGGTTAGAGTTACCAATACCCCCTCATACATCTATCAACCTAGCATTTCACACCGACCATTTGAGCTACAACTAGAGAAGAGAGTGCGATTTGAAGAGGCAGTAGCTCCATTAGAAAAATTTGACAACTTAATGGTGAATAATGAGCTATCACTTTATGAGGAGGAATTGAATGAACAAAGTTGGGAGAATGAAAAAGCTTCATGGGAATTTAAACCTATAAAAGAAGTTGAGCCTCAAGAACAAAATTCCTTTGAAAATGTTTAACCAGTAGAGTTCCCACAAGAACAGGAGTTACTTGAAGAAGAAGTGAAACCTAGAGCTAAAAGAAACAACTTTATGGTTGGGGGGTCATTGGAAAGGTGCTTACATGAAGACAAATTAGGAATGAAGGTGGTAGATGAAGAAATAGATTAGACTATCAATTTGAGTTCATTAATGACTCTTACACATACAATACCAGAAGACCTTTTTCTATCATGGACACCTCCTGCATCATCATATGTCCCCCATGAGCTAAAGCAGTTCTCTTCCCAAGCATATCATTCCAAGCGAAGTGTTGTTTGTGCTACATGCAATCTGGTTTCAAATCTTGCCAATCTTGAGGGTGTCACAAATAAAGACCCATATGTGGTGTTATATAACAACTACTATGGGCAAAAGCCACTTTTTGATTAGCACTTCTAAAAGGGGTCAAGCTAAAAGACCTTAAATTTGCACTTTTTAGGAGGCAACCCAAGTTCTAGTTTTAATCTTTACTTTTGTCTATTTCTTTTATTTTATCACCCTTCCAAACTTGTTTTGATATTTGTTCACTTTGTAGGTTTAAGAAATACTTAAAAGGAACAATGGAGATCAAGCTCACAAACCTTCGAGGGAAGGCACGCTTCAAGGGGGAGTATTCCATGTCCATTAGCTTTTCCTTATTATTATATTTATGAATTTGCTCTTGAGTTGATTACCCTATCTTGATGACATTGAAGACAATGTCAAATTTGAGTTGAGTTGATTACCCTATCTTGATGACATTGAAGACAATGTCAAATTTGAGTTTAGGGGTAATAAGATTTGCATGTTAAGTTTTGCATTACATTTTAGGTAGAAAATTTTTGCATGTTTTTCATTTTAGTCATAAAATTAATTAAAATTTTGCATTTTTTTGACTCTTTTGATATGATGAGAATTATTTTGATGGGCGATTGAAACACTTTGAGAAGTTTGCTATGTTGATTGCTTAGAAAAGTATAAAGGAAAGAATGTTCATAATGGAATTGATATTTGGCTTTGCATAAATTATTTTTCCTAGGCATGTGTGCATTATTCCATTACAATGAAATTGTGAGTTCTTAGAGCAAGTATATGTGCATAGATGTAATTTTCTAATTGTCTCACTAGTTCTAAAACAAGTCTTTTAAACTTATAGACGTGAAATCCTAGCATACACTTGATTAAGAGATGATTTAAGCATTCTTTGATATAGCCTCATTAAGCCTTAGCCACCCTTTATTAAAATATATCTCTTGTATTCAACTTGAGCCTATAATTTTACTTATATGATTTTCTTTGTTTACCCATATTATTTACCTAACCTTTAGCCTAAACACTTAACTTACACTTATGAGAGAGGTTGTCTATTAAAGTAAGAGGTACACGAAAAAAAAAAAGTGGAAAAGAGAAAACATGGAGAAAGGAATAAAATAGAAGTGCAAGTATATGGAAATAAATTATAAAAGAATTAATCCACCTAAGTATTCAAAAAATGAGTTTGGGGGTGGAAACCAAAGACGGATAAGTACATCAAATTCAAAAGTTATAAATAAAGTCCCTATTCAATTATCAAGAAGTATGCTAGTACTAGAGTTAATTTGTAAATTTCTTCTCTCCATAAGAAAAAAAAAAAGAGAAAAGAAAAGAAAAAAAAAAGAGAAAAAAAATTCTAGTGTGTCTTGATCTTTAATAGATTAATTACTCTCATACTTTGATTATCTTATATCATTTTTCTTTAATTACCACATTACCCTTTAACCCCATTACAACCTTATGAAAAAGACCTTAGTCCCATACTTTAATTACCTTATATCCTTTTTCTTTGATTGCCACATTACCCTTTAACCCCCTTACAACCTTATGAAAAAGACCTTTTGATCTTTTGATAGTATATGCTATATTAGTGGAGATAGGGTTAGGAGATCTGCCTATGGAACTTGGAATATTAAATTCAATACATTCATATAGAGGCATTAGAGATTGTTAAGTGCACATGTGCTTATTTAGTTAAAGCAATTTCCTATAACTAGTGTGGGTACATATGTTTTGGGTTGATAATTTGTTCTTTGCTAGATATTGATACATACAATGGATGATTGACTTCTTAGTATTTTGATGAGTTATTGACATGTTGATCTTTTTTAGATTATCTTTGAAAGTCTAGATTTTTAATTCTTGTTATCCCTAAAAGGAAATATCTCTCATATGCATTTAGCTTCTCTTTGCTTGAGAACAAGCAAAAATTTGAGTTTGGGGGTATTTGATGAAGTCAAATTATATAGACATTTAGGGTTGATATTCATTGTATCTTATTAGCATTTAGTGTCTTTGATGTTTATTTTCAAGTGCTTTTAGTAATATTTAGAAAACATGTTAATCCAATTCTTTGATTTTATATTTTATCAGGTGTTTTTATATGGTTCTAGAGCTAAAAACGTGTTTAGAAGAGATATAGAGGTCAAAACGTGAAGAATACAGGCCAGAAGCATTACACGGGCCATGTAACCTACCCCATGTAACTTCTTAGACCCCGTGCAACCTTTTGGACAAAAGAAAACTCGAAAAACAAAGCAACAGAAAGTTACACGGGGCATGTAACACTACACGGCCCATGTAAAGTCCCCTGACAATAATTCTGACATGGCTTTTCTTCCTTCCAACTTGACTAGAATGGACTTCTAAGGCTTTTAGGACCTGAAATAAGAGTTTTTATACCCAATATAAATATAATAAGTCAAGAATTGAGGGGGGGAACTAATTTACATTCAAGAATACACATTAACTTCAAGAAAGGCAAAGAAGAAATAAGATCTACAAGATTGCTAGAAGAGATTTTCAGCTGAAGTTTCAAAAGTCCAAGGTTGCAATTCTCTATTTGGGTTTTTTCATTCTATTTCTTCTCATGTCTTTTCTTTATTTTATAAACTTGATTGTAAAACTCACCGTGTGTAAGTAGTTTTTTTATTCTAGGGTTAGGGATGTAGCACTCTCAATTTAATTATGGACCTCATTTGATTTTATTTGATATATTGGGTATTTTATTCTTTGATTCAATCTCTTGTGATCTTAATGTATACTATGTGTTGGTACACACTTAGTATTGATTCTAGATATTAATTGAAGGATTGAAAGATGAAGATTAATATTAGAAAATCAAGATTTTGTACTTAGGATTCTTGATCTAAAGATAGGCTAGAATTCTATGTGGATCTAACAATTAATCAAAGATCTTATAATCACCACGAAAGTAGGGTTTAAGTTAATTAAAATACACCTTGAGTGCCTTGAGAGATGACTTAACATAATTTAGGATTAATTTTCTTCAAAGTAATAATCTCCCATTTATTGAATAAATTAGATTGATTCTATAATTGATTAAAGTGTGAACCCCTAGCTTTAGAATATTTTTATTAATTAATATTTAGGTTTAGTTAATTGTTTTATAGTTGTCGCAAGGGATTTTGCGGTCGCCTGAACGAACCCTCACCGAAGTGGAAAAGAATGAGGAGTCGCCACCTTAGTTTTGAGGGAAACTAAAGAAAACCATTTGTGAAGACAAATTGAAATAAAACCACTTCAAAACAGAGATTCTAAGTTCGGGGTCCGTAAACGGGTGGGGAAGGTGTTAGGCACCCCACCTCGTCCCTTAATAAGGGTAAGTAGATTTAACTTCTCATTTTTTATAAATTAGTTAGGAGGGCTTGAATGGAAATGTTAATCCTTTTAACAAAAAGGAATATTTAATTTTTCACTAAGTTTAGATTACCCAGATACATAAGTAAATGAGATGACCTTAGTGAGTTACTGTTGTATATTAGTTTTGTTTGAAGGGCTATTTGGTTAAAATTCAATTTGAGAATCGGATAAGAACTCTCCTCCGATCTCTTTTAAAAATTTTGAATTGAGAATCGGATAAGAACTCTCTTCCGATCTCTTTTAATATTTTAGCTTGATGTGACACCCCTTACCCGACTACAGTGTAGCCGAGCAAGTTATGCCACCCAGTGTGCCGGAGCACTCTATTTTTATCTTAATTCATTTTTATCATAGTTTTGAAAATAACTTGTGAAATATAATTCATTTAT
This sequence comes from Hevea brasiliensis, assembly GCF_030052815.1. Classification (NCBI taxonomy): domain Eukaryota; kingdom Viridiplantae; phylum Streptophyta; class Magnoliopsida; order Malpighiales; family Euphorbiaceae; genus Hevea; species Hevea brasiliensis. Next base: position 2,311,677 of record NC_079508.1, on the reverse strand, counting down.
TGAAATTGTAATTTATTTGAGGTTCCGAAAATTTTATAGAAAATCTGGCAAGGTACCGGCTAAAAATGGAGAAAACCGTTCTTCGGAACCTGTGAAAAACACTTCCTATATTCTTATTCATTCATCTCAACTCCATTTATCAAAATCTCAATATTTTTCAGTTCACATTCATTTCTCAATCATTCATCTCATTTGTTAATCATGTACAAGTCATAAATAGACATTCACTCTTCCATTCACAAATACAATTTTCATTATTTACATGAACATCAAAATATGTTACATAGATCCAAATACATATGAGAAGATAAAAATTTAGTTACAAAATATCAAAATGACACCTAGTGTCCTACCAATGCACTGCAGGTGACGAGGTGACACGGATACTATGCAGAACTGTGAACTGCCTTACCGAATCTGTGGTCTACTGGGCCCTCTGTCCAAATCTTCGCACTACAGCGTTGCAAAAGCGACGCGCTAAGCATAAAGCTTAGTGGTGCCAATATTACAAGAAAATATAATATGCAAATAAAAATAATAATTTCCTTGCTATTGTGTTCATAAGAAATGAATAATTACTCACTTATTGTTTTAGTCGAGGGCTAATCATGTTTTATGATATTAACTTCTTCATGCATTTCGTTAATTATTTTCTTAATGATCTTGAGCTTCTTTGTATTTTTGTAATCATTCCTGATACTTAATTTTCGTATTTTCTTTAATAATCAGTTCAATCACAGTTATACTTTTCCATGCCCAAGTAACCTATCTTGGACGATCGGATCGATAATGTGTCGTTGGCACTGGACACCGCGTTGCCTCGGGCCGTCATACCATGGGACGCAGAACGTCAACCATGTATGCAGTCAGTATGGCTAAAAAGTCATGATATCACATAATCAGGCATAAAAGCCATGAATACGGGCATAAAAGCCATGAATACAGGCATAAAGCCTTTCGCAGTACTGCTAAAACAATACCCTATTGGCATGCCAATCTATCCAAACCAATCACATTAGGCCTACTAGGGCATTTTGCACTTTTAAGTTTCACAATTTTTGAATTTCAAGTTTTCATGTCACTATTCATTTCATTAGTCAACTAAAATGTTGACTTTTGCATAAATAATAGGTACATTGGTTTTAGTACTCCCAACATACCACATTTTGTATTCAAAACTTGTTGGTTTTGGTCACTTTCTCAAAGCTTAGGTCATTTTGGCAAAATTGCCAATTTTTGGTTTTGGTGTCACTATTCACCTCATTGGTCAACAAAAATGTTGACTTTTGGATAGAAAATAGGTGTATTGGTTTTAACACCCCAAACATACCACATTTTGTATTTAAAACTTGTTGGTATTGGTTGCCAATACCATTTCTAAGCTTAATGCTAATTGAACAAAATTTTCAGATTTGGTGCTTCATTTTTACTGTTCCATTTGTTATTTTTACAGTAGGAATTTGAGGAAATGGTAAACATAAAAGTTGTTCCTTATTCTGTCTAGTTGAATATCCTTTTTTGAATCACTCCATTTGGAGTTTTGTAGCTCAAGTTATGGCCAAAATAAGTTTACTGTTCACGTGCACTGTTCATGCTGCACTTTTGGGTTTTGGCAGATTTTGGTCCAAATTTGGTCAGTAATTTGATCAAGTTAAGTTTATAATTTGGCCTAACTTTCTTCATATGAAATGTTCTACTATGCCTTAGGTTTTCATCGGTTCAAGAATCGCCTAAATCCGAGTTTTCTAGAGAGAGTTATAGCCATCCAAACATTACTGCTCAAATGAAAATTCTGGAAATCTCAGTACAGTAAACTTCACTTTGCTCAATGATTTGATTAGGTTAATGGCATAATTTAGATTGGTGTCCTTCATGAAAGTTGTTTGTCTATATCTTATCTTGTTGCTATAAAAATTTCAGGTCAATTGACCATATCTACAGTGAGTTATGGCCAAATGAACAGTTACTGTTCATTTGGTCATTTCTGCAGGTGCTGTTGCAGGGTATCCGGATTGGGGCCAACTTTTGGTCCTCTTGCTTTGGTCTTTTGGGCATGGTTTCTTCAGCAAAAATGTGCCATTATAAGCCTAGTTTCATATACAATTGGCCAAACACCAATTGGACCAACACAGCCAAAGATATGGCAGTCCAATTGGACTGAAATCTCAGCCACCATGCTGCTGTCTTTAGGCAGCCTACCATTCCACTTTGCCATGCCATTTTTCAGTCCAATTTATGGTCAACATACCTCAAATGGTCACTAATTGACCATTAGAATGTTATTTAACAATTTCCTAAGCCAAGTCAAATTTTCACTTCTCAAAACCCTAATTCCCATCTCCATTTCACACTAGTTACCCTAGTTAACTAGTTAAGTCATTATCCACATAATTATGTACTTCAAACATGATCTCTAGTTTACTCCAAGCTCATCAAAAACATTTATTCCTATTCCTTCAATAGGGCAGCCGAAATCCATGGTATGTATACACATGAATTTAGTCCATTTAGTTTACAAATTCCTACTAAATTCAAGTCCCTAACATGGAAATAAAGAAGTATTTGCATAAGTAAGCACTAACCTCACTTTAACCTCTTGTAGGGCAGATTTCTCTAAGCTAAAACTTCACTTTCCTTCCTTTTCTAGGCTGCCAAACACTTCCCAAGAGGTAGAGACAAGTTTTTAGTGAAGGGACTTAGAGTTTTATAGTGCAAATTCATGGGAAAATGGAAGTAATTAAAGAAAACTTCCATGGAGGGTTATGGAGGAGAGGATCACGTTTTGAAGAAGAAGATGGCTGCTTGTTTTTGGTCTTCCTTGGTCTTTATTTATCTCTTTTATTAATTAGTTAAATGGTTACTTAATTGTGATTGGTTATGGCTTTTAAATGACATCATCAAGATGTCATAAATTGCTTTTTATTTCATTTTCCTTTTCTTTTATCCACTACTCATTTCCAATTTCATTTTTAGTAATGTTTATTCATATTTTATGTCATATTAATTATTTACTTAACTGGACAAGTCGGCCAAAAATCACCTCTGAAGGCGAAATGACCAAAATGCCCTCCGTTTGGCTTAACGGGTCAAAATTGTCTGTACCGATTGAAAAATTTTTCTAAATATTTTCTTGGAATTCTAATGCCATAGGAACCTCAATGACCCTTCTCTGGAGTCTCAAAAATTATTTTATAATTTTTCTCCCGGGTCTAGGGCTCCTCGTTGCGAGAACCGCAACTTCCCTCTGGTTACCCTTCGCTTGGGCACCGGCTCATTTAACTTGGTTGTATTTTATTTCTAAAATTTTTACTAAATTTTTCTTATTAATATTTGAGTTAATTATGGATCTTCACTTTAGTTTAAATATATATATTTTTTTTCCAGAAGTTCTAGCTGTTCGGACCGACACCGGTCACCGGAACAGTAGACTGTGCGGAATTACTACCGGGAGGATGTTACACTTGAAGATCGGATAAGGACTCTCCTCCGATCTCTTTTAATGTTTATTAAAATTTTAGCATGAGGATCGGCTAAGAACTCTCCTTCGATCTCTTTTAATATTTATTAAAGTTTTAGCTGAGAATCGGATAAGAACTCTCCTCTGATCTCTTTTAATATTTATTAAAATTTTAGCTCGAGGATCGGATAAGAACTCTCCTCCGACCTCTTTTAAGTTGTTTATTAAAGTTTTAGGTGAGAATCGGATAAGAAACCCTCCTCCGATCTCTTTTAAAATTATTTGCTGAAATTATGGTTGATGATCGAATAAAGACCCCTTTCTGCTCTCTTCTATTTAAACGGTAGTCGGATAAGGGTCTTTCCGATCTCTCTAAATTTTACCTATCGAAAGGACCTAAGGCTAAGGGTTCTGACGTTCAAAAGTGTCAGGGGGTCTGCGCAAGACCTTTTTAACTTATTGGTACCTTAGGACTGGGCAGGGGATGCCAAACCGAATCCTCCGACCTTCCTATATGGTCGCTCCACCAGCATTTTTGGTAGCCGATCTATTCCATTTAGTTATCCAGGGTATGGTTTTACTCTGTCTTATGACGTCTTGCCCTATGACCTATTGAATTATTCTAGTGACTCAGCTTTACCATTTTCCAGGCTTATTATTCAGACCTTTCATCATTTTAAAATGACTCTTAAGTTGCCGTTACCTACATCTCATCCAACTACTTATGTATCGCTTGGAACTAGATGACTTACGCTCAGAAATAATAAAGATTAACAAAGGTATCAACATAGAAATAAACTAGAGCACAACCTTTCTCTGTAGCTTTCTTGCGTGATATGAACTTAAAGAAAATAACATGCATAAAGAAAGAAGAATGGAAATGCGTAAAACAAGAACTAAACTTAATAAAATGGCAACATGAATACTGACCTGTAAGGAGTTGATTCTAGTGAACTAACCGAGAATCATAAAACGCAATAAGATTGCAAGTTGATAGCCGGGAGACTAAGGTTCACCTTGGAACAAAGAGCGTCTCATTAAATGCAATCGAGTCAGGATTATACCCGAGTTTAAATGAGATTGAGCATGGGCGATGGAAGTGAAAATAAAGATAACAAGGAACTGAAAAATGTGAACGCTACGGGATAATGAACGAGCTGAAAATGGAGAGTTTCAGTGTTCCAAATCTTTTAAGAAAACACTTCAGAAAACTGGTTCCAAAAGTTCTTCTTATGAAAGCGGAGTAACGATCTGAATTAAATTTCAGAGTTCTTCCGCTATAGTAACTTCCTTTTTTTTTTTGTCCATCCGTCCCTTTGAACAGTTTTTCATGCAGGTATTTATAGGAACCGGGTGCTCCCCATGAAGGGTCAGGATCTATTTTGAGGGAGATGGAAGGTCAGGATTTCGAAGGACATGATCTGAGGCTCAGGAATTAAAGAGGATCAGAATGGACGGCTGAGATCCCCTTCAGAATATTTGTCATTTTCTTCTTCTAATCTGACGATCCCAAATTCTCTTGTCCGGGGCGATCCGAGGGCTGGGAGTGAAAGGCGCTGATCTTGTCATTTTCTTCTTCGATCCGAGGGCTCCGAGCTCGTCCTTACAAGTAAGATCAACGGTGGAGATTAGGATGTACAGCGCTGTCCTGACGTACGCATGTTAGAAATGCGGGCTATTCTGGGGCGTGCGGTTGAGATTTTACCTGCAGCGCTTTAACTACCTCGGCTCTGATTATGGTGACGGCGGTAGGCGCCTTATTCCTTTTGTTTTCTGCTTTATTCTTTTCCGATCTTCTTAACATGATCCTTCTCCTATCTTTCATACCGGTCTCCCCTCTTCCGATCTCTGAAGTGTTTGTCCGATCTGGTTCCCAACTGAACAGTCTTTATCCGATCCATACTTCCAAACATCGTTTTTAATTAGCCGATCCCTAACTATCCGGTCCCTCCTTATGGAATTTTGGAATATTCGTGAGATATGTCAGAACAGCTGGCGAGTCCCGCTAACCGATGCAGTGCCTGGAACATCGTGAGCATTAAATGCTCGGACGAGTATAAATAGGGGTGGGGTTAGCCAATTGCTCCCGTATGTTGAAATAACTGAAAGTGATTATTAACCTAAGTGTGAGAGATCGGAAAACACAATGAGCATGAGATCGGTAGGGAACCAATGCTAAACGGGACTTGATTAAAATTAGAAATTTGGCTTGAACATTTAAGATCGGGATCATCATTAAACCGGAACGGAACCTTTGATTATTCTTAAACTTTTGAAAGGGAGATCGGCAATGAAAATGGTAACCAAGATCTAGTGTCAGTTCAATTTCGTTTGTCAACAGAGATCAGGAATATACTTGACTGGTCAGGAGATTCGACAATGGGTTTGAGAGATCGGTGAGTGATTTAATAGACCGGTAAGGCTTTGACTGATGTGAGGACTTAGCATTGATTCAATTCCTTGTGGGGAGAGATCGGAAATGTGGTTATCTAGCAAAGAGAGATCGAAAATGTGGTTAGCTGTCAAAGGGACACTTAGTACTGGGGATCGGTTTCAAAGCTTATTAATTCTGGGGATCGGCCAAAATATGGTGTCGACAGCTGCCCCTCTTTACATAATTTCTATTAAAGGGAAAATTTTTCCCATGTAGGAATTATGTAAAGATTCAGACCCATATTTTGGACGATTAGGTATTCGAAGTTAGGGAACTAAAGCATACCTAAGTTAGTGACCTAGAGATCGGTAACAGAAGTTAAAATACTAGAAAATTAGAATCAACTTGGATCAAGGAACCAGAGGTTGATAACAGAAAATGTAAATTGCAGGAAATTAAAATCAACTTATATCAAGGAACCAGAGGTTGATAACAGGAAATGTAAATTGCAAGAAATTAAAATCAACTTAGATCAAGGAACCAGAGGTTGATAACAGGAAATGTAAATTGCAGGAAATTAAAATCAACTTAGATCAAGGAACCAGAGGTTGATAACAGGAAATGTAAATTGCAGGAAATTAAAATCAACTTAGATCAAGGAACCAGAGGTTGATAACAGGAAATTTAAATGCATGAAATTAAAATCAACTTAGATCAAGGAACCAGAGGTTGATAACAGGAAATGTAAATTGCAGGGAATTAAAATCAACTTAGATCAAGGAACCAGAGGCTGATAACAGGAAATGTAAATTGCAAGAAATTAAAATCAACTTAGATCAAGAAACCAGAGGTTGATAACAGGAAATGTAAATTGTAAGAAATTAAAATCAACTTAGATCAAGGAACCAGAGGTTGATAACAGGAAATTTAAATGCATGAAATTAAAATCAACTTAGATCAAGGAACCAGAGGTTGATAACAGGAAATGTAAATTGCAGGAAATTAAAATCAACTTAGATCAAGGAACCAGAGGTTGATAACAGGAAATGTAAATTGCAGGAAATTAAAATCAACTTAGATCAAGGAACCAGAGGTTTATAACAGGAAATGTAAATTGCAAGAAATTAAAATCAACTTAGATCAAGGAACCAGAGGTTGATAATAGGAAATGTAAATTGCAGGAAATTAAAATCAACTTAGATCAAGGAACAAGAGGTTGATAACAGGAAATGTAAATTGCAGGAAATTAAAATCAACTTAGATCAAGGAACCAGAGGTTGATAACAGGAAATTTAAATGAAATTAAAATCAACTTAGATCAAGGAACCAGAGGTTGATAACAGGAAATGTAAATTGCAGGAAATTAAAATCAACTTAGATCAAGGAACCAGAGGTTGATAACAGGAAATTTAAATGATAGGAAATTAAAATCAACTTAGATCAAGGAACCAGAGGTTGATAACAGGAAATGTAAATTGCAGGAAATTAAAATCAACTTAGATCAAGGAACCAGAGGTTGATAACAGGAAATGTAAATTGCAAGAAATTAAAATCAACTTAGATCAAGGAACCAGAGGTTGATAACAGGAAATGTAAATTGCAAGAAATGTAAATCAACTTAGATCAAGGTACCAGAGGTTAATAACAGGAAATTTAAATGCATGAAATTAAAATCAACTTAGATCAAGGAACCAGAGGTTGATAACAGGAAATGTAAATTGCAGGAAATTAAAATCAACTTAGATCAAGGAACCAGAGGTTGATAATAGGAAATTTAAATGCATGAAATTAAAATCAACTTAGATCAAGGAACCAGAGGTTGATAACAGGAAATGTAAATTGCAGGAAATTAAAATCAACTTAGATCAAGGAACCAGAGGTTGATAACAGGAAATGTAAATTGCAGGAAATTAAAATCAACTTAGATCAAGGAACCAGAGGTTGATAACAGTAAATGTAAATTGCAGGAAATTAAAATCAACTTAGATCAAGGAACCAGAGGTTGATAACAGGAAATGTAAATTACAGGAAATTAAAATCAACTTATATCAAGGAACCAGAGGTTGATAACAGGAAATGTAAATTGCAGGAAATTAAAATCAACTTAGATCAAGGAACCAGAGGTTGATAACAGGAAATGTAAATTGCAGGAAATTAAAATCAACTTAGATCAAGGAACCAGAGGTTGATAACAGGAAATGTAAATTGCAAGAAATTAAAATCAACTTAGATCAAGGAACCAGAGGTTGATAACAGGAAATGTAAATTGCAGGAAATTAAAATCAACTTAGATCAAGGAACCAGAGGTTGATAGCAGGAAATTTAAATTGCATGAAATTAAAATCAACTTAGATCAAGGAACCAGTGGTTGATAGCAGGAAATGTAAATTGCAGGAAATTAAAATCAACTTAGATCAAGGAACCAGAGGTTGATAACAGGAAGTGTAAATTGCACTTACAAAGCAAGCCTAATCCGAACACAAGAAGTTCTTCCCCAATGAAGTGTACTTAACAGAATCCCGAAGGCCAATGATGAATGGAGGACGAGTTGCAAGACTTGACCTATGACCTCATTTCTTCAAATGCCCCATTTCTGTTTTTTTGACTTTCTCCCGAAAAGCACCCTTGCGGGTTTTCGCTTCCCCTTCGTCTATATGACTAGAAGCGCCCTTCCAGATTTTCACCTCTAGTTTTTTTTTTTTTTTTTTTTGGGATAACTCACTTTTTCAGGATGCCCTTTCGGGTTTTCATCCTTCACTCATTTTGCAGAAGGCGCCCTCTCGGGTTTTCACCCTCTTTCACACATTTTGCTAGGAGCGCCTTTTCGGGTTTTCACTCCCTTTTTTTTTTTTTTTTTCCTCGCTCCAACTTCCCATATCAATAGGTTGTGTGTTCGCTGCTTAGTCATTCCCTATAATTCTCAATGCAATGTATATAAAGTTACCTGTGTTTAATTTCTTAACTCATAATAAAGCATTAACAAGTTAACAGCGCATGTTCCAAGGTAAATGGGCTAATGGAGTACGAGAAAAATATGGTTTTTAATAACAAAGAATGAATTTGGAAGAAAGAGAAATCTCACGAATTCCTTTATTAACTTTTCTAGACCCTTTACTGCCCCAAATACTAATAGTCTGAGAAGAATCCTTGTGCCACGGTCACTTGCTATCTTTTGACTCCATTTTACATTCTCAATAAGGCTTCATGTTGCTAGGCGCATCCTTTGAGGTTTTCAATCCCGATAGTTTTCATCCTTCACTCATTTTGCAAAAGGCGCCCTCTCGGGTTTTCACCCTCTTTCCCTCATTTTACTAGGAGCGCCCTTACAGATTTTCACCCCTATGATTTTTTTCTTTTTTTTTTTAGAGATCACTTTTTCAGGATGCCCTTTCGAGTTTTCATCCTTCACTCATTTTGCAGAAGGCGCCCTCTTGGGTTTTCACCCTCTTTCCCTCATTTTACTAGGAGTGCCCTTTCGGGTTTTCACTCCTACATTTTTTATTTTTTTATTTTTTATTTTTTTTTAGGTTCAAGTTCCACATTTTGTAGTATTTTCCTTCGATATAAGATCTCTTGGTTGGAGCTCCCGAGATTGTTCATTCTTATTCAAGCGCCCTGGCCTTTCTTCTTTGGTATAACCATCCATGGTAGATTTAGAATCTTGTTTTGACCTATTCGATTTCATCTAGCTCTGTTCTCCATTAAGATTCACAGGGAAGGAATTTCCATCTTTATTGGCAAAACTGCTTCCATGCCATATACTAACGAATATGGAGTTGCCCTAATCAGTCATCTTTTCGATCATTCATTTGAGATTCTTGTTTACAGTTTCCTTGGCTTTGTTCATTTGGGGCCGATAAGGTGATGAATTAAGATGAATCACCCCGGAGGCTTCCAATGACATCGATGCCCCACATTGCAATCGATCATGGGACGTTTTTCCAGCCAGCATATGTACAGCACTTGTGACATTTTCAAACATATTCAATACAGTTTCTCCTCCCAAAGTAATCTAATAGTATCTCTGTCGTAAGATTTTCTTAGCCATCATGTGTTCGTTAGCTTGCGTGGCATAGTTCCCCTTCATCAGAATCACTAGTATTCAGGGCAATTATTGGTCATTCAAAGTTAACTTCATGAATATCATAGTTAATTGAATCATTATGTATTGGTTGATTATTATTCTTAAAGAAAATGGAAATGGGGCAGTTACAAGAGGAGAATTAAGTGGTTTTATTAAGCAAAGAAAAGGCTAAACAAAAGAAGTAATGAAAATTTGGAAAAATGCGCTATTAACTTACTAATACTTAATCATGAGAGAAGGTCCATTCACAATCCACTTGACACCATGGACAAAGTGGTCAAGTGTTGGTAACCAAATATTCATTACTCAGAGAAAAGTATAAGGATATCCTTTGCCCCCCAAGTATCAAGCTCTTGATTTCCTTTTATTTGCACAATCAGCATTTCTGGTTCCAACGCATCCCCTATGCATTCTATTATGTGCACATTGCCTCTTTTACCAGTTTCGTGGTTAGGCAATGGATTAATTTCAACATTAGGAATTGAACTTTCACTTTCCATCTCTAACCACCCATTTCTGATAAGGGACTGTACCTTACCTTTGAAAGCTCCATAATTGTATGTTGAGTGACCAATTGCCCCCCCTATAGTATTTACAATGGGCATTTGGATCACACCTCATTGGATATGGGGATTGTAAAAGGTCAAGTGGTATGGGGGCTATCTGGTTTATGCTCAAAAGGTAGCAATAAATCTCGCTTAAGGGCATAGGCAGTGGTGGGTCGGGATTGGGGAGTGGGTGATTTAGATGAACTAATTTGTTTGAGTCGGTAGACGTGAAGTGTAAGCAATTGGTTATGGGACCTATTGCGGTTGGGATAAGAAGAAATTGTGGTGGAAAATTGGCTACCATTAGGTTTGGGGAAGGAAATCGAGAACGGTAGGTGTTTTGTGGGGGGGCATGGTTGATAGGCTTGTTACATCACATTGTGCACCTCTCCTTCCATTTTCTTCTCAGAATTTATCGTACTTTTCACTGAACTTTCTCTTACCACTTCCTGTAACCTCCCCTAGTCTCAAATTTGCCTCAATTCTCTCCCCAGTCTGTATAATGTTAGCAAAGTTGTTGGAGGTGTCCTCGATCATCAAATAGAAATAAGGAGCTTTCAAGGTCTCAATGAAGAGAGAGCAAAGCTCATTGTCAATAACTGGAGGGTATATCTCCGCTACTTTCTCTCTTCATCTCTGAGCATATTCTTTGAAGCTTTCCCTGTCCCTCTGCACCAAGTTTTGGAGATCTCTCCTTGTGGGGGCCACGTCGCAGTTGAACTTGTATTATTTTAGGAAAGCGTCAGCCAAATCCTTCCAAGAGCGCAATTTGCTCTTGTCCAACTGAATGCACCACCTCAGGGCTGCTCCGAAGAGGCTCTCGTGAAAGAAGTGAATGAGAAGCCTGTCATCTTCTGTTAGGGCAGACATTTTGGCAATGTAGGTGGCCAGGTGAATGCGGGGGTCTGAGTTCCCGGTGTATTTGTCAAAGTCCGGGATTTTAAACTTGGGCGGCACCACCACATCTGGCACCAATCTCAGTGATGCCACATCGACTGAACCATACATGTTCAGCCCCTCTATTGCTCTTAATCTCTCTTCTAGAGCGGACAGCTTCTCATTTTCTCTCGTCTTACTTTCTCCTGCTGCAAAAGATACTCCCCCAGTTGGGAAATGAGGGGCGAGGTGAATTGGAGGGATCAGGACTGAAGGGTATGGTTCGGCATTCAAGACAGCTGGATAATAGGAGAAAGGTGGTTCATTATTCAGTGGGGCCGGATTGACAGTGATTGTCGGATCCGGGATTGATGGCTGAAAAGTGAAAGAGGTTGAAGCATGGTGAGAGTCAACCATTGCAGGAGGTGGGGGAGGTAGTGATAAGTTAGGGTCTGAGGCAGGCTTATTATGGGACATTTCTCTCATTAGTCTCATGAGCTCCGAGACTTGGTCCTTCAATTCGAAAACCTGTCCTTGTAGGTTCTGGACTTGTTGGGTCTTTCATTATCTTCTTTGTTCGTGATCTTGTTAAGTACACTCGTTTGGGTTGAACTGCGTGCCTGGTCAGACTTGCTTTATTTAAAGCAATGTTGATTTTCTATGGGGAAGTAAAAAAGTTTTTAATGAATTTTGAATTTCGTAAAAAAAAAAAAACTAAAGGTCCTGGTTTGGACAAAGGATACAGTGGCATTTGGGAGCCAAAATGAAATCTGCAGAAGGATAATCGCATCAATTTTATCATGCCATCATTCGATAGTCTGACTATGAATGACTGGATTGAACGCGCATCTATGATACCTGTCCATATGGCGCATCCAATTTTTTTGCATAACCCTAGCGAGGGAGTTCCTACGGGAGTCATACTATTCATTCACAATTTAGCTAAACCATGGCCCGAACCGCCTCATAGGTTCAACAATGGTTTAGCATTCTGTTTTGGTCTAAGAACTTCTTCTGCCGACTGACTCGAGGATGCCATGTTAAAAATGATGCTTATCCTTTTATAGACCTTAATTTGGTGATGCCTGCGGGAAAAACTTGTTAGCAGGATAAATTCAGGTAATCTTGTATTATATTGTTGGAAGAGTGGTACCTACACATTTATCAAAGTAGGAAAATGTGTAGGTTTTCTTAACAATATGATTCAAGATTACCCTTAGAAATAAGAACAAAATAACATGAACAAAGTAGGGTAAGAGTAAGTATGCCCCTTTTGTCTTAGGATAGGGAGACTCCTGATACCAGATGAGTGCTACCTAATCGGATAGTTCTATCTTATAAGGTAGCTTACTATGGCTTTCAGCTGTCGTGATAGTTTAGCTCAGGATCTAGTTTTCTAAGAGCCACAGGTTCCCAAATTGCCCCCATCAGAACAAGAGAGCCTCATTCTATCCCCATGATATTGTCGGAAAATTCCACGGATATCACAAAGGAATAGAACGAGTTTCAATTTGAGCAAGCCTTCACGGATACTAACGGGTAGAACCCACTGCACCGCTACATGACCCCCTCCTACTTTCCTAAAAGGGTAAGAAAGCCCGGGTATAGGGCTGAAGTGTGTGAGGACATCGTGTGAGTGTTCAGTGTGTGAAGGGACATCTTTACCTCTTCCCAATTCAGGGGGATTTTATTTTTCTTTTTTTTTCTTTTTTTTTCCTTTTTTTTTTTCAAACGAAGAGTACTGCAAGGAGTAAAACAAGCAAAACAAGCAGAACAGTTAGTAGGAATAAACAAAAATTAACACATAAAATATTACCGGGTGAGCCCACCTAACTATAATTTGATTGAGAAATTAGATCTACTTTTGGACCTCTGGACCGGGGTCAAGTCAATACGTCCCCAGCGGAGTCGCCAAGCTGTCGCAAGGGATTTTACGATCGCCTGAACGAACCCTCACCGAAGTGGAAAAGAATGAGGAGTCGCCACCTTAGTTTTAAGGGAAACTAAAGAAAACCATTTGTGAAGACAAATTGAAATAAAACCACTTCAAAACAGAGATTCTAAGTTCGGGGTCCGTAAACGGGTGGGGAAGGTGTTAGGCACCCCACCTCATCCCTTAATAAGGGTAAGTAGATTTAACTTCACATTTTTTATAAATTAGTTATGAGGGCTTGAATGGAAATGTTAATCCTTTGAACAAAAATGAATATTTATTTTTTCACTAAGTTTGGATTACCCAGATACATAAGTAAATGAGATGACCTTAGTGAGTTACTGTTGTATATTAGTTTTGTTTGAAGGGCTATTTGGTTAAAATTCAATTTGAGAATCGGATAAGAACTCTCCTCCGATCTCTTTTAAAAATTTTGAATTGAGAATCGGATAAGAACTCTCTTCCAATCTCTTTTAATATTTTAGCTTGAAGATCGAATAAGGACTCTCCTCCGATCTCTTTTAATGTTTATTAAAATTTTAGCTTGAGGATCGGATAAGAACTCTCCTCCGATCTCTTTTAATATTTATTAAAGTTTTAGCTGAGAATCGGATAAGAACTCTCCTCCGATCTCTTTTAATATTTATTAAAATTTTAGCTCGAGGATCGGATAAGAACTCTCCTCCGACCTCTTTTAAGTTGTTTGTTAAAGTTTTAGGTGAGAATCGGATAAGAAACCCTCCTCCGATCTCTTTTAAAATTATTTGCTGAAATTCTGGTTGATGATCGAATAAAGACCCCTTTCTGCTCTCTTCTATTTAAACGGTAGTCGGATAAGGGTCTTTCCGATCTCTCTAAATTTTACCTATCGAGAGGACCTAAGGCTAAGGGTTCTGACGTTCAAAAGTGTCAGGGGGTCTGCGCAAGACCTTTTTAACTTATTGGTACCTTAGGACTGGGCAGGGGATGCCAAACCGAATCCTCCGACCTTCCTATATGGTCGCTCCACCAGCATTTTTGGTAGCCGATCTATTCCATTTAGTTATCCAGGGTATGGTTTTACTCTGTCTTATGACGTCTTGCCCTATGACCTATTGAATTATTCTAGTGACTCAGCTTTACCATTTTCCAGGCTTATTATTCAGACCTTTCATCATTTTAAAAGGACTCTTAAGTTGCCGTTACCTACGTCTCATCCAACTACTTATGTATCGCTTGGAACTAGATGACTTACGCTCAGAAATAATAAAGATTAACAAAGGTATCAACACAGAAATAAACTAGAGCACAACCTTTCTCTGTAGCTTTCTAGCGTGATATGAACTTAAAGAAAATAACATACATAAAGAAAGAAGAATGGAAATGGGTAAAACAAGAACTAAACTTAATAAAATGGCAACATGAATACTAACCTGTAAGGAGTCGATTCTAGTGAACTAACCGAGAATCACAAAACGCAATAAGATTGCAAGTTGATAGCCGGGAGACTAAGGTTCCCCTTGGAACAAAGAGCGTCTCATTAAATGCAATCGCGTCAGGATTATACCCGAGTTTAAATGAGATTGAGCATGGGCGATGGAAGTGAAAATAAAGATAACAAGGAACTGAAAAATGTGAACGCTACGGGATAATGAACGAGCTGAAAATGGAGAGTTTCAGTGTTCCAAATCTTTTAAGAAAACACTTCAGAAAACTGGTTCCAAAAGTTCTTCTTATGAAAGCGGAGTAACGATCTGAATTAAATTTCAGAGTTCTTCCGCTATAGTAACTTCTTTTTTTTTTTGTCCGTCCATCCCTTTGAACAGTTTTTCATGCAGGTATTTATAGGAACCGGGTGCTCCCCATGAAGGGTCAGGATCTATTTTGAGGGAGATGGAGGGTCAGGATTTCGAAGGACATGATCTGAGGCTCAGGAATTAAAGAGGATCGTAGCACGGCCGAGATCCCCTTCAGAATATTTGTCATTTTCTTCTTCTAATCTGACGGTCCCAAATTCTCTTGTCCGGGGCGATCCGAGGGCTGGGAGTGAAAGGCGCTGATCTTGTCGTTTTCTTCTTCGATCCGAGGGCTCCAAGCTCATCCTTACAAGTAAGATCAACGGTGGAGATTAGGATGTACAGCGCTGTCCTAACGTACGCATGTCAGAAATGCGGGCGATTCTGGGGCGTGCGGTTGAGATTTTACCTGCAGCGCTTTAACTACCTCGGCTCTGATTATGGTGACGGCTGTAGGCGCCTTATTCCTTTTGTTTTTTGCTCTATTCTTTTCCGATCTTCTTAACATGATCCTTCTCCAATCTTTCATACCGGTCTCCCCTCTTCCGATCTCTGAAGTGTTTATCCGATCTGGTTCCCAACTGAACAGTCTTTATCCGATCCATACTTCCAAACATCGTTTTTAATTAGCCGATCCCTAACTATCCGGTCCCTCCTTATGGAATTTTGGAATATTCGTGAGATGTGTCAGAACAGCTGGCGAGTCTCGCTAACCGATGCAGTGCCTGGAACATCGTGAGCATTAAATGCTCAAACGAGTATAAATAGGGGTGGGGTTAGCCAATTGCTCCCGTATGTTGAAATAACTGAAAGTGATTATTAACCTAAGTGTGAGAGATCGGAAAACACAATGAGCATGAGATCGGTAGGGAACCAACACTAAACGGGACTTGATTAAAATTAGAAATTTGGCTTAAACATTTAAGATCGGGATCATCATTAAACCGGAACGGAACCTTTGATTATTCTTAAACTTTTGAAAGGGAGATCGGCAATGAAAATGGTAACCAAGATCTAGTGTCAGTTCAATTTCGTTTGTCAACAGATATCAGGAATATACTTGACTGGTCAGGAGATTCGACCATGGGTTTGAGAGATCGGTGAGTGATTTAATAGACCGGTAAGGCTTTGACTGATGTGAGGACTTAGCATTGATTCAATTCCTTGTGGGGAGAGATCGGAAATGTGGTTATCTAGCAAAGAGAGATCGGAAATGTGGTCAGCTGTCAAAGGGAGACTTAGTACTGGGGATCGGTTTCAAAGCTTATTAATTCTGGGGATCGGCCAAAATATGGTGTCGACAATAGTTTATTTCTTTTAATTTAGATTTAATTACTATATCTCTATAACTCGATCGTCTAGATAATTAAAATCATTATAGTTTGGAACTCAACACAATCCTCGTGGGAATGATACTCTTCTCATCACTTTATTACCTGTTCGCGATCCATACACTTACAGTGGTTGTAAACTAGCAAACAGCAGGAAGAGTGTGACTGATTAAGTTGAGAGTAGTTGTATTGTTGTAATTGATTGAGCTGAGTTAGAAGAGTATAACTGAATAGCTAATTGTATTGCAACTGTATAAATACAAATACAATATAATTGTACAATTACCAAATTAATGAAATAAAGAATCTTATTTTCTTTCTCTTTTTCTATTCTCTCTCAACTCTCTCTTTCTTTCCTCTGCTTCTAGCTTACACTTCTATCTTTTTTTTCCTCTTTTCTTTTTTATTCTCTATTCCTTTCTTCAATTACTAATTTAGATGAGCCAAGAATTTAACAATTTGGGATTAGAGCAATTCAAGTTTAGGGACTAGATGATAGCTGAGTTTGTTTAGGAGAGCAAGCTGGTGAAGAAGAAATAGGCGATGGAAAACCCTAAAATTCAACTTTTGGAAGAACACATGCAAGCTTGGGAATCTCGATTCCAGGAAATGAATAGGGAGATGCATGATAGAAATTCTGTAAGATTAGAGGAATTGATTGAGTTAAATCAAAGAAAGAATAAGGAGGATAAAGAGAAAATACGATAGGAGTTGACCTGATGAATCAAAAGATTGAACAATTATTGGAGTTACTTAAGGCTTCTCAATCTTCTAAAGGTAAAGAATTTGCCCTTCATATTAATGTTTCTTTTAATGTTCTCGATTCTAATCCCCAGACTAATTAGATGATAGGAATTTTGCCTTTGCCTCAATCTCAGGGGAAAGAAGTTGGGGAATCAAGTAATGGGTTTATTAGGGAGTGAGGGTAGCCCCTATAAACTAAAATTTGAATTACCTTAGCTTGATGGGACAAACCTAAATCTTGGGACAAACCTAAATTTTGGGTAAGGAAATGTCAAAGGTATTTTCAAGTTTTTAATGTGGCTAATGAATATAAGGTGGAAGTGGCAACTCTATTTTTTGGAAAAGGGCAGATGTATGGTATCAAGGGTGGTAAATCCAACACCCTGAGGCTACTTAGGATTATTTTGTTGAGGCTTTATGTAGAAGGTTTGGGGAAATGGGTGATTATGTGGTAGTTGAGAAATTTAACAAATTACATAAAGAGGGTACAGTGGGGGAATATTAGGAGAAGCTTGAGGAGTTCAAATATTTAATGGCGAAGTTTAATCTAGAGCTAATTGAAACATATTTCATCTTTAGTTTTGTTAGTGGATTAAAAGAAGTTTTGTTAAAGGGTCAAAGGGTCCACTGTACCCTTAAAATTTGTAGCCCCATACTTAAGTAGCTTGTCATACTGCCTGGCTGGAGGCTGTGGTTGTACCACAGATGTCAGAAGTGGAGCTTGAGTAGGCATGCTTCCAGCCATTTGTTGAAACATTGCTGCCATCTGCTTTGCGAATTGCGCAGGAAACTGCGACATTTGTGGGGCTGGTGCTACTGACCCATCGATATTTTGCAGAGCTGGGGCTTTCCCTTGGGCCTCAGCCTCTACCGACTGCTCAACTGAGCGATCCCCTTCTTCCATTTCAACTTGGAGTTAAGATATCTCCTGAACAAATAACACAAGGAGATTTCCCTCCGTTAGTTCATATTCATTATGTAATACACTGTATGTAACAAATAAGGACATTGAACAGTTGTACTTATCAAAGAAAAGACACAAATTCACAAGTCAAAACATACTTCAAAAATTTTGCTCTGATACCACTAAAACATGTCACACCTTACCCCTCTGTAAGGCATAACATGATCCCATAGAATACCTAATAAACTACCAAACTTCACCTACCGATAACTCATTAAGTACCCTACAAGGGATTTTAAAACTATTTTCTTATTTTTTGGAAGTGGTGAGCATTTTCTAATAGGCATTAAAAACATTTAATTGGAGTTTGAAAACTAGTTAGAATTTTTGTCTATTTTTATTTGTTCACAAATTTTGGAAAAATTTCGACAGAGTGCCATATGTATTTTAAGAAAACAGTTCTTCAAAAACCTATAAAAACACTTCCAATGATTCTTTTTCATTAAACTCACTACTACCTCAACACAATTCAATATCATTTCTCAATTCAATTGTCATAAAAAACAGTACTCAATAATTCTATTCATATTTCATTATAGTAAATTCACTTTACATTAATCAACCAAACTTTACATTTACAAATCCAAAATATTATTATTACAAACTCTATACAACTGCTTAAAGTCAATTTATACATATACATACAGTTACATACACAAATATAAATATTACATTCAGGGTATAAATTTATACCCGATAAAACTTCAGGAAAGGTGGCTCCAAGATCCTCAGCAACTCACTCTGCTGCTCCTCTAGTCTCTATATCTGCGACAGCAATAACAGATATCGCTGAGTACTATGACTCCGTGGTGCACAACATACTAAAATAACATTTATGCATAATTTAAATCATACTTATTCAAACACATTGCTGAAAATGGAAGACATATGCAAAACATGATTTATAAACTTTTAGTCCAAACAATTTCATTTAGGAAAACTCAAAATGAATTCATAAAAACACACAGTTAGATCATGCCATTTGAAACATATTCATCTCAATAGCCAGAGGCTTACGAGAAATCACAAGGCTAGCTAGCTCAAATATATGGGTACCCATTCAATTTCTTCTTCTACTGACACACACCTCAACACTTCAGCCAGAGAAGGAATCAAAATTCGAAACTATTTCTTCCCACTAGTCATGCTTTGAGATATTCAAATATATGGTCATGACACTGTAGTTTCAAAACTATCTTAACAATTTACTAAACATTTATTGTCATTTCAAACACATACAAGTAAACTTTCAACAAGTTAAGTCAAAAGTATAATACACATTTTGCAATATAAGTAATTCATTTCATGCACTTTGCAAATGAATTTTAAAGAATATTAATGCTGTGCACAAACCTTATATGAGTCACCTCTTGGCCTTGACTCGATGCTTTGGGTTCTTTCCTGGTATTCTTTTCTACTGAAACACATAATTTTACAGTGTTTCAGTACCATAAATTATCATAAGTCCAAAAATAATTTCAAATCTAACTTTATTATGCTTAATTTGACGTTTTTTGAAATTTGTATTTTGGGGTTACTATTCACGATACTATTCAAATCAATTTGTTGACTTTCTAATGCTTAATAGGTATGGGAATTATAATTTCACCCACATACCATATTTTGGTTACTTAACTTGTTGGTTTTGGTTGTTTCCTCAAATCCTAAGTCTTTTAGGAAAAATTTTCAAATTTTCAATTTTGGTGTCCTATTTTGCACTATTCCATTGGTCATGTTACTGTGGTAATTTGGCTATTTACTTCATAATAGTTGTTCCTTATTGTCTTAACTTTATTTCCCTTTTTGAGACACTCCATTTGGAGTTTTGTAGCCTAATTTATAGCCATTTGAACATGGCTGGCCGGATTTGGGGTTATCCAAAATTCTGGGCAAATTCTGGATTTTGGCAATTTTTGTAGTTGACTACAGGTGGATTTTTAAATAAGTTATGGTCAAATTTTGGGTTTGTTTTCCTCACGAAAGTTGTAGGGCTTTGTCTCAGCTTTCTACTGGTAAAAATTCAGGTCATTTGGACCTTCCTAGACCAAGTTATGGTCATTTACGTAACCACTATTCATTTAGTCATTTTTGTACAGGTCAGTATACCAATTCCGGATTTGGCCTAATTGTTCACTAAGTTATGGTCACTTTTTAGGCATGATTCCTGAATAAAAAATGTTCCATTTTGTACCTAGTTTCATTCTCAATTGGCCTCACACCAATTGGTTTGGTAAATTTTTAGTTTTGGTCCCTAAAAGGGACCTAGGTCAAGCTGTCTGCAGATTGACCCTCACCAATCCGAATTAAAACTTGTTTCCAACAATTCATACACACCACAAATGGTCACAATTGACCATTTCTCAACTCAAATAAGGTCAATAACATCATTTGTCTGATTCTCAAATTTTTATTCAATTTTTTATATGCTCAAAATCCTAGCTACACACAAAGCTCAATCTAATGCAATTTAAAGTGTGTATTCATGTTTTACACACCTAATTCACCTCAAATAGCCATTCAAAACCATCAAAGTCATTCTTAACATACCCTAACCCTAGCAAGATGAATTTCCTATTTACTCCCCCAACAATTATTTCTGTTTGGATTTAAGTTAAAATCTAAGTTAACTTAACTAAGAACATGAAAATTTAACAAAAGAATTCAAATTTACATACTAACCTTTGTTTGATTTTCCAATTACTAATTTTCTTTCTTTTTTCTTTTTTCTTGCTTCTTCAATCTCCTCTTCTAGTTGCCCAAACAAGGTTTAATCATAATTTAGTGAAATTTTTGGTGGATTTCTAGGGTTTGTGAAGCTTTAAATTTTAGCTTCAATGGAGGAAATATGTGAGAGAGATGAGAAAGGGATGAGGGACGGCTAAATGTGTTGAGGAAGATGAAAATGAATTTTCTTTTTGTTTTTTTATGTCATTTATCTCTTTAAATTAGCCATTTGACTTGGTCAATTATTGGGCAAAATTAATTTTTATTTTAACATCATTTGTGATGCCATCAAGATGATGAAATAAAACTTTTTTCTTTTCTTTTTTCATTTTCATTAATTTTTCAATAATTCTTTAATTTAATTCTCGATCCCAAAATTTTCTTTTCTCCAATTTTATTAGACAGTTAGGTCAGGAGTCAGCTCTAGGGGTGAATTGACCAAATTGCCCCTCACTGGTTTAATCCAGTTTGCAAGTTATTTGATATTTCTTCCGGATCCCTGACCTAATTATTTGACCAGCTTAACAACTCTTTTTTATGATTTTATCTTTTCCATTGTATTTGCAATAGTCCTAAGGACCGCAGCGTCACATCTTACAATTCGAAATTTAAGTTTAGATTGACCTCGCAGTCATTCCTGAGAAGGTCACCCATCGCTGTGACTCCCGGCTCATTTAACTTCTTGTGTTCTGTTTTTTTTCTTTATACTTAACTATTTGGCAATTACTAATTATTTGCGTTTAGGGCTTAACTAGGTGTCTTAGACGTGGTTCTATTTTTCTTACTTGTCCGGACCGACACCGGCCACCGGAATAGTAAAATATACCAGGCTATGCAAATAGGGGTGTTACAGCCATAAATACAGGTATAAAGCCTTATGCAGTATTGCTTAAATGATCCCCTATTGGCAAGCCAATCTATCCAATCTGACACACATGTCTAGGCAATACGTGGGCACATTAGTACCATTAAGTGTTCATATGTTTCATTATTTCAGTATATGTTCTAATTATAATTTATAGTATTTTAATTTTATTCATTGTAGAAACATAAATCTCCAAAACTTAATTTTTACATATTTTATGCGTACATCATACCATTCATGTTAATTGCAATTCACATCAATTGATTTTTATGTACCATTTGTACATCGAAATGCTTTCCTTTCTCTCATGATAATAACATTTAGCCCATTCACGCATCTATGTAATTCATTTAATCATTACAATATTTATATAAATTATCATTCACATTATTACCTCTCATGTACCAATTATTGTACAAGGTATTATTATCCTATTTGAAAAAGAGACATAAGTCTTAATGATAACTTTATCTCATTTATACCTTTAACAATCCATTCATGTTAATTACTTTTCATATTTCAAGTTGTATTGCTTAAGTATTATGAGTTCCATGTGTGATGGGAATACAAATCCTAACTACCTATTCACATAATTTAAGTGTTCATTAAGTCATTTAGGTGAACTACTATTCCTATTCCAAGTAATCCATGAACATTTCATGGATTTCAAATTTCATACCTTAATTTCCTCTAGCAATTTAGTTTTTGCATTTTGTGTCATTGTGTTTACTATTCACATTACTATTCATCTAAAATGTTAACTTTTTCATAATTAATAGGTATACCATTTCTAAACACATAGTCATACCATATTTTGGGTTATAAATTTGTTGGCATTGGTTGCTAATTGCAATTCAAAGTTCCCTAGATGTGTTTCCAAAATTACAGTTTTGGTCACCTAAGTTTACTACTTCATTGGACCTATCTACAATGGAACTTTGGCTAAACTTTCTTCATCAAAGTTGTTCCTTAATGTCTCTGCTTTATTTCCCTTTTTGAATCACTCCATTTAGAGTTTTGTAGCTCAAGTTATGGCATTTTTACCATAACTGGCCGGATTAGTCATTGTCCAAAATTTTTGAGCAAATTTTGGTTCTGGCAGTTTTGATAGGGTAAATTTAGTTAGCAATTTGATTAGATTATGGTCAGAATTTGAGTTTTTATTCTCATGAAAGTTGTTCTACTATGTCTAAGCTTTTCTTGGGTTTAAGAATCAGGTCATTTAGACCTCTCTACACAAAGTTAAGGCCATTTGAACAATCACTGTTCATATGGTCATTTTTCTAGGTCCAGATTTTGGTAACTCGGATTCAAGCAATCTTTAGGTCACTTTAGGTTAATTTTCTGAGTAGGGTCTCCTTATAAAAAATGTGGCATTATATCCCTAGTTTCACTTTCAATTATCCTTACACTAATTGAAGCTACACAAGACAACTTATGGCTGCCCAAACTCACTGGACTCAAGGTCCAGAATTTCCAGCAAATGGGCAACATCTCTAATTCCTAATTCAATGCCACAATCAACTTCATTTTATGGTCAAATCATACTAAATGATAACTAATTGACCATTAGAACACCAATTAAGCATCAAAACATAAAATCCCCAATTTATTCATAAAACCCTAACCCTCACAATCCCTAATTACATCCAACATATACCAATCAATTTATCTATCTCATACACTCATCATCAACACTAATAAATTGCTTAATTCCATCAAAATCATCAAACCCTAAATTCTTTCATGGCTACCAAAATTTATGTTGTTTATAAATATATATTTTATTTCATTTTCTTGCAATTTCTAACTCAATTTAAGCTTTTAACATAGAATAGAGAGAGAGAAGTGATATTTAGCACTAACCTCTCTTGTGACCCAACTTGGACTTGCCTAAACTTCACTTTCTTACTCTTTCGTTGCTGCCAAACACTTCTCCAAGGTGTGGTATCAATTTTTAATAAAGGGAATCATGAGTTTTGGTGTGAGATTTGGTGGGATTTCAAGCTTTCTAGCTTGAAAATGGAGAGAGCCATTCCTCTAGGTGGTTCGGCCATGGCTTGGAGCAAGGAAGAAGATGGTGATTTTTATTTTATTCATTTTTTTTGGCCTTTTATACTTGTGTTTGTCTATTTATGATTGGTTAGAAATTTCTAATTGCATCATGATCACATCATGCTTATGTAATAATTCCATTTAATCTCATTTTGTTTTATGTTTCCTTTTTCTTTTATTTTACTTATTTTTAATTAAATTTTTATCAATATTAATTCATATTTTATGGCCTAAATCTCACCTACTTAAATGGACAAGTTGGTCAAAAATCATCTTTGAAGGTAAAATGACCAAAATGCCCTTCGTTTTACTTATTGAGCTAAAATTGTCTGTACCGATTAACTAAATTTTTCTTATATTTTCTTGGCATTCTATTATCATCTAAGCCTCAATAATCCTTCACTTGAGTCCCTAAAATTATTTCATAGGGTTCCTCACAGGTCTAGGATTGCTAATTGTCTTTACAGTAGCTTCCCGTTAAGGTTACCTATTGTCGTAGCTTCGGCTCATTTAACCTTATTGCATTTCTTTTTTTAAAATTTTTCTTAATTTTTCTTATCATTATTTAAGTTATTTATGACTCCTCACTCTAATTTAAATATAGTTCTAGACATTCTGACTATTCGGACAGACATTGGTCATCGGAATAATAGAATGTATAAACTATCTAAAGTGATGACGTCACAATGAGTCATTAATTTTACTTTTTTTTATTTTTAATTTTTGAGAAAGACATCTTCCCTATGACTTTTTTTCTCCTTCAATACCTAAATTCATCATAGGTTAGCACTAGCCAATTAAAATCTTCAACAAAAGGTGGCAGCGAGTTTTCTTAATTAATTAATAAATCTGTTTTGGCGAGAGAGTGTCCAACTTCTCTTTACAAGTCATCAACTGGAGATAGTTTTTTCAGTAATCCTCCCCTCTCCAAAGGGCAAGAGAAAGTCCCTCATCCCATCCGAAGACTTTTTGAAAAATTACATTTATTTGAAATAATAAATTTATGATAAAAGTTTATTTTATAGATCAATAGTCATATAAATTCTTAAAGTGTTTCAAGTTTAAACATATCATTCAAATTTTAAAAAAATCAAATAAGCTCTTCACATTTTAAAAAACATTAAATAAGCCTTATAAATTTTAAAAATAGATCAAATAAGCCTTTTTACTATTTTCGATATTAATAAGCCCTTTAACTTTTAAAACTAGATAAAAAAAATTGAATATAATTTATCTCTAATATAAATCCAGCCAATGTCATATAGAAATATCTTCTAATACATGGGGTTCTCATTAACAATTCTGAATATCTAATTTACAATATCCCGGTAAATATCTACTACATTTTGTAGTTGTTCTTTATCAAATGGCTCAAGAAATTTTCTCTATAGATTCATCATCTTAGTCATAGTTTCTGTAGAAAAATTTATTGAACCATTCGATAAAGAAGAACTTATTAATATACTTCAAGATGCAACAAATATCTACCAAGATATTGCAAATCAGATATACATGATTACCGATAATAACCTCTTACACTAGAAGATTTTTGTACACAGCTTTGGCTAGATTCATATTAGAAGCAAATTATAGTTTAGTCTTTTTTATCTATTTTTAAAAGTTGAAGGGCTTATTTATTTGAAAGGGCTTATTTGATATATTTTTAAAAATTCGAGGATTTATTTGATCTTTTTAAAAAGTCTAAAGGTTTTAGGTGGAATCTGAAATACTTTAAAAACTTATATGACTATTATTGACATAACTTTAAGGGCCTATACAGACCCTTTTCCCAATATACCTTTTAATGGCGAATATAAAGGCAGTACCCACAAAGGAGAGAAAATAATCAAATATAGAATTTACCTCTAAAAAAAAAAAGAAAATTAAAATAACTCCATATTGTGGAGGAGAAAAAAAAATCTCATAAAAGAAAAAAAAATATAAATGTAGACAATTAAAATATTATGTTTAGAGATTACCTATTTTTTGTTCCGAGATGATTTGAGCTGATAAGAATAATTATTTAGATAATAGTGGGTCCTTTTTAATTTTGAATGACTAAAGAAGCATTTTGCAACATTACCTTTTAGAAACTTGCTACCTCAGCAACTTGAAGAAGAGATTAAACTGTCAAATTCAATGGAGAAACAAGCTGCACTAGCAGGCTCCATTGATAGAAGATCATTACTCGTACTTGAAAATCTAAAGTCTCTAAATAAAAGAAATCAACAATCCATATCGTATTTCGAATTGCTAAATAGTTCATTCAAATACTACAAACAATAAATAAATCCAAGCTAAGAGGGAGAAAGCAAGAACCCAGTAATAAGAAGAACAACACCTTAATATTGGAATGAAAATCTCCTCCTAACGGATACAATTTGAGGAGGGTAATCTAAATATGCTCTATCAAAAAAAGTAACAAAAAAAATAACAAAACAAATAAAGAAAATCAATATAGGGATAGTCACCGATAACAAATTCACCAATGGTCACTTAAAAAAGAGAAGAGGAGTTAGATCGCTCATTTAATGGTATGTTTGGATGGAGTGTATGGAGGTTTTTTTAAGTAAGGTAAGGTAAGGTAATGAAAGGTAAGGTATCAAAACCTTCCAATCCATCACCAATTTGGTGTGTTGAAAAAGTAAGATTTTCTGAGGTTTTGAACCTTGAAAAACCCTACCTCCTTCAAAAAATTTTCCTCCCAAACAACCTCACTACTTTAAAAACCCATACTTTACCTCCAAAAACTTTCTCGTAAATAGTTTTCCTCTTACATTATTACTTTTATTTCAAATACAAATAATTTTTTTTTTTAGATTTAAGTATGAAAGATTTAAGTATTGAATCTATGATCCCACAAAAAATTATAGAGTACCCCTATTATTTCAAGTAGGATAATCTATATGAAATGGCAACCCAAAGAAATATTGACAAATATATATGAGTGGGTCTCATGAAATAATAACCACCTAACAGTGAGTCCTAAAAAATAATAACTAATTAACAATTTTTTTTAGAAAAAAAAAATAATTGTAATTACTTATATGGTGCTTAATTATTAGATTATCATTCTATGTCAAATGTTAACATGGAATTGCAGGGATCTATATATATATATAAAGCAGAGCGATATTCTCAAGGAAATACCGCATGGCACTTTTCTCAAAAAACTTGCCACGTGTCATCTTCCATTAATAATTTTTTTTATACTCTTTTATAATAATAATTATTTAATTCTTTTTTATTTCTCTTTTAATTATCGATATTATTTGTAATTCTACTTTAACATTTATTATTTAAATTATTATTTCTTTAAAATTTAATGTTTAAAAATTAAAACCTTTTGTGATTAATATAATATTTAAAAATTATTTATATTATTTTTTTATAAATTTATTTATGTAAAAACATTATTTACCACACGCCACCCTTTATAATAATAATAATAATAATAATAATAATAATAATAATAATAATAATAATAAATAATTTAACAATAATAATAATAATAATAAAAGATTAGTGATGATCATTAATTTGTGATCTAATAATCAACTGTCATATAATTTAATCAATCTTAAATTATTTTATATCTTTAATAAATATTTTTATTATATTGTTATATTTTTTCTATTATTTTTATTGTAAAATCTTTCTTAAAAATTTTGAGAGAGAAAAAGTGTAGTCAACATAAAAAGTTTTAAAAATAAGATAAAGAGATTTTACTTATTTATAATTAGTATATATTAATTTTTATGTTAATAATTTAATATTCTTTTTATTTTACTTTTTTTAAAACTAATTAATGCTTATAATTATTATCATTACGGCTAACATATAGCTATTAAATTAAAATGGCCTAATAAATGAGAAATATTTTAATATTATAAAAATTAAATTTAAATATTTTTGTTATCATTTTTCAATTAAATAATATTTAATTATAAAATTAAACTTTTATTTAAATAGTTTCTATTTATTTGTCTATATATAGTACGTCATATAAGATATTTGATACATATTAATTACTTTTCTTTTATTAAGTATTTTCATTTCACCTAAATGCTTTGAAATATTTTTTTATTTACTCTATTTTTTATTATTTCTTTCAAAAGTTATTAGTTTTAATTCTCAAAATTTATTTGTTTAAATATATTTAATTAATGTTTATTTAATTACTAGTTTTTTTTATAAATTTTTTATCCAATATTTCTTAAACTTTTTCATATTTTATTTCATTATAATTATATATCAAATACAATTATAACTAATATTTTGATTATTCATATTTTATTATCATTAATTTTTAATAAAAATATTTTCAAATTTTAATTAAATATCTAAATTTTTATACATAAATTATCTCTCAACTATATTTTTATATAAAAATAAAATTTCAAAAATAAAATGTAAATATGATTACATAAAAAATTTAACTATAAGCAAAAATAATTAAAAAAATAAAGTTATAATATTAAAATTATGGAATCTGTTTTTTTTTAAAATAGTATGTATTTTTAATATTAATTATATCAATAAAAAATGATCATATTTTAAAATTTTAATTTTTATGAATTATATTTATCTTATATCATAAATTTATATAAAACGATAACAATTTGAAAAAATTATTTTAAACAAAATATATCAAATTAATAAAAAAAATTTACATTTTATAAAAATTTAAAGATATAATATTTTTAAAAAATAATATAATAAAATGTATTTTATCATTAATTTTTAAAATAATATATTTTCTCATTAATTTAATGTATTTTCTATAATTTATAAAAAATAAATATTGATTTATATAAATTATGAGATAAAATATAAAAATTTTATAAAATTTAAATTACTTTTTGAATAAAGTATTTTTATTATATTTTAAACGAAATAATCATGGAAACTATTATTAATATATGTATAAAAAGAATTAAATAAATATTTTAATTAATTATATCATAAATTAATTAAAAATTTATTATTATAACAACAAGCACAATTAGGTATCTTTTGATTTAGCCACTGCTTTCATTGTTAAGGGTATGGGAAATTTTTCTTGCAAGTTAATTAAGACTATTGGTTTTGCATCGTTAGCATTAGGTGGCACATTTAATGAGGTAAAAAATTTTGATGTGGCGTCATTTTCATTTTTTTTATTTGAGTTGATAGTGTTTAACGGCGCAATGTCAACGTGATGAAAGCTCTAAATGTTAACGTGCAAGTTCTAAATTGAAAAAAAATATTTTTAAGTCCCTGTGATGAAAGCTCCAAATCACATTATATATAAGTAAGGTGGCCACGGTCTGATTTTGAATCAAAATTGAACAGGAATCGATTTGATCAAAATCAGATCAAAATCAATTAAAATCGAACTGACTTCGAACTGGACTGAAATCGTCATTCTGTAATTTGGTTAATGTTCATATTTTTCAGAAACTGTGAACTGGTGATTCCGAACCGGATTGAACCGACGATTTTGAACTAGACCAAATCAGTGATTTAAATAAAAAAAAATTCAATAAATATCTTGCTCCACTCCTAATTCATTTATATATATCATTAATTCTCTACATAATTATTTTCTACACTCTCTTTAATTCTTAATACTTTTTCAATTTCTCTCAAATTCTGTAAATAATTATTTTCTACATTTCTTTTAATTCACAATACTTTCTCAATTTTTCTACCTTATTATTTTATATACTCACTAAAATTTTTAATATTATCTTAATTATTTTATTGTTATTTTATATCCTCACTAAAATTTTTAATACCCTCTATTTTAATTTTTTTTCTCTTTTATATTTTTTTAATTATCGATTATCATATAATTTTTTAAAAAAGGCAAGTAATAGAACTGGAAATTTTGATTCTTCTAAATCCTAAAGGGATACATAGGTAAAATTAAGTTCATACACTTTTTGCTAATTTCTTTAAAAAAAATTATTTTCATCTCTAGTTTTTTAATCAAGTTCAAGTCTTTACTTATTAAATTTTTCTTAAAGATAAATTATTTTCATTCTCATATTTGCGCTTAATGTTTACCGAGCTCTTTAAGCAGTCATGTTTGATACCGATCTTAAGATTTGTGATTGGACTTATCCAATTAACTGGGAATTGAATTAACACTCATTCATTCTTAGTTTGATATTTTTTCGATCTCATCAAGAACCGATCAATAAAGAAATCGAAATTCATTTCAGAGGAAAATTATACAAGTTATTCGGCAGGAGGGTCTTCCCCAACCTGCTCTTCAGCTACATTTTCAACATCCTCTCCCTCCCCTCTCTCAAGCTCTCCCTTACTCCCATCTTCAACTTCTGGGGCGAGCTTCTCCACCCAAGAGAAGTCTTCTTTAGGATAGCTCTTCACGAGTTTAGCCAAAAGATTGCTATGGGCATTCACATAGTCATCAGCCACTCTCGTCGAGGCCTCTTCCTCGTTCGCTTTGATTTCTTCAGTAAATTGAGCGAGATCGGCAGGCCCGAGCATCTTCAAGTTCCTGCTCTAATTTGGCGATCCTTTCTTCGCAAGACTTTGCCCAATCTTATAACTTAATAATATGATCATTGGCAGCTAAGAGTTGGACTTTGACAGCTGCTGTGTCCTGAACGGCTTTCATGATCTCCCGTCTTAAGAGATGAGCCTTCTCTCTTATCACATGCTGGTTTGCAATGGCCTCCAAACCCAAGCTCATCGTCTGAGTCAGGAGATCATCATTGCTATCCTAGGCCATCCTATTCTGATCTTCTTGAAAATAGATGGTAGCGCCCATGACCTTAGCCAGATTGGGATTGCCCCGAACTGAGCGATTCCTTTCCAGAGATTGAAGGAGGACCTGAGCACCTCAGGAAAGCATCCTAACGACTGGTCCGAAAGACCCCCCTTCTACACTTAAAGAAACCGGAGGAGGTGGAGGTTCAGCCTATCGAGGTGGAGAAGTGATGACCTCTACCTTCGAGGTTGGCAGCTTTAGAGGTCGGAACGAGAGCTCGACACTTCTACCAAGTCCTGTCTCGGCGTCTGAGCAACAGCAGTAGCAACTTCTGTCATCTCTCGTACTTTTCAGGCAAGCTCTCTTTTTTGCTTACGGCTTTCCTTTGCAGTCTCGCCTCCCTCTATACTTGCACAAAAAACAAGTTAGTGAGTTTGCTAAGATTAAGAGACTAAGGATATAGATTATACCGATCCGGGGGCTGAAGTCAGAGAGTTGCAGCTCATAGTCCTCATGGGCGATCACTCGCATCATCCACCATTTTAGTTCGGTCATAACCACATCCAAACATGAATATTTATGAATAGTCGCATGATTCTTTAATTCCTTTACCATGGCATTCTCGTCTTTATTTAGGGCAATCTTCTTTAGTGCTTTAGGAACTAAATACTGCCAACTACATGGAATGCCTTCAAAGCCATTGGGATCTTTGCTCCTCAATATGAAAAACTAATCTTTCCAGTTCTTCAGCGAGGAGCCCGTAGTTTGGCTTGGCTCAGAAAAACTAATATTCGTCATCTTTTCGCTAAGCGAGCCTATGTAATTCAGTAAAAACCTTCACTGTGGGCTCATGCTTTTTAGCTCGACAAAGACCTCTGAAGGCCACCAGGGTCCACTAAGAGTTCGGATGCACTTGGGCTACACAGACATGGTAGAACTTCAGAACGGCTTTATAAAATCCATCTAGGGGAAACCAAAGCCAGGCATTTAATTGTTCTTCATACACCATGATCAGATCGATTTCGTCAAAGAAATGATCAGCCCGAAGATCACCATGGCATCTAGTAAGTTCAAAAGAGTCAATCGAAAGATTATACTCTTAGCTAATAGACTAGAGATCGGCCTCCTCGAGGACTGATGGTAGTTTGTCCACAGGTAGGTTCTTTTTCCTTGAAATCGATGCTTGTTTTGGTATTCTCACTTCATCAGACATCAGAATAATGGCTGTGATAATTTCAGGTCGCCCACTGGTCCAACAGTATCGCCTTCTTCCGAGGTCCATGAAAAGCAAACGAAAGAGGGGCTCACAACTCCCTGACCTTCAATACCACTCATTTTCGAAGAATAAAAATGAAACTGATTAGAAAAAGATTAAAGCTCTTATTGGAGTATAAATCGGTACCGGAAAACTTTAGAAAATGAGAGAGAGCGTCAAATTCATTGAGGAAATCTGAAAATGGCATAAGTGGACAAATGGCTAACCCCTTCCTATTTATATCTGCCCGAACATTAAATGCTCACGAAGCCCTAAGTGACACATCAGTTAACGGGATCTGACCATTTCAATGACTCGTTAAAAGAAAATTCCAAAAGCATAGTAAAGAGAACGGACAGGTGAGATCGGCTAATGGGGAATCGACCATTGATCTTATAGCAAAAGGTTTAGAACCAAAGAGATTGGTTGATGGGTGTGGTTTGTGAGATCAGATCGGACACAGTTAGAAGAGATCGGGAAAATAATGCAATAATAAAACAAAATAAACAATCAATTTTGAATAAATAAAATTTCATTTCATTTCCAAAAGATCAAGTTATATCATTTAGGCCAACTCTTAAGATCAGCAATTACAAATATTCCTACACTACATTCTACCTTACTCTCATAGATTGAATCGCCCCCGATTCTAAGATGTCGTTCAAGAGATACATGGACATCGGGAGAGTATGTGGAAACCCATATACATTTATTATTTATTATTATTTTATTTTAATTAGCTAACAATAATTTAATATATTTATAAAAAATATATATTTTATTGGATGGTCTGCTTATTTATTTTTAGATATATATATATATATATATATATATATATATATATATATATATATATATATTATTTTTTGAAATTAAATATATATCTGCAATCTGAACAACCCAGTTCAATAATAACTCTTATTCCATTCTACACCTAATAGAACTCTTGAAATATATATATAACCTAATCATCTATTTTGCTAAACTTTGCTCTCAAAACCTGTTTGTCACCTCCTTTTTCTATCAAATACTCTCAACAGAGAATCCCTAAATTTTTACTTCTCTATTCATCACATTCGATTCTGTTTTCAAGGTAAAAATTCTCATTCTTTATTCAATAATGGGTGAATTTGATTTTATTTTCTTTCATTGATTTATTACATCTACCCTAGAAATTTATTTCTTTTTTTTTCTATGATCATTAGTATTGAATTGGGTTGATCATAATTACTGTTGGATAATAATTTATTATTATTATTATATATATATATATATATATATATATATATATATAAGTTATTATATTTTATTATTATTTGATATTTTTCTTTAATATTTTGGGTGTGTAGGAGATTTGAATATTCAATCAGTCAGTTGAAATTGTCTCTCTTCTATTAAAATAACTATTGTCTTGGAGGTTCCAGGTGAGTGGTAATTATAGTACATGGCACCGTTTTAGTCCCTTTTAAAATTTCTTAGCATTAAGTTTGTTATTAAATAAAATCTTAAATTAATATTTTAACAATTATTTTATATGTGATTTTCTAGAATTTTATTTTATTATTGAATTTTATTTTGATTTTGATTAAATAATTGATTTTGTCAACTATCTCTGCATTAGACCCATTAGGATTCCGGGAACAGGCCTTTAATGTATTTATATTGATTGATATTTGACTATAAAATTACCGATGTGTTACTGAATTGATTTGAGATTGATTTGATTTTATTGACTCTCTGAAACTATTGAAATACACTATTGGAATTACATTATCAATTATTATTTGCTATCTGAAATTTTTTATTGATTTTGATTGATTTGTACAAATTGATTTTCTATTTGAAATTGGTACTTGTACCCAGTATCTGTTTCTATTATCTGGCCCCGCCGTGTGGACTATCACGGTATTAGGTTGCATTGTCGAGTCATGCATCATTGCAGTTTATGGTTTGTATTAGTATCATATGCATTGATATCTGTGAAGGAGGAGGAAGGTATCTGATATCTAGTAGCGCGCTTACCATCTGGCCTTTGGTGATGTGGGGTATCATCACCTTGGTGCACTGTACCATAAAATTTTTATTGAATGAATTTATTTTATATATATGTTTTATGAAATTATTTTATTAATGATTTTGACAGCATAAGTATAATTTTATTGAATAGAAAATTTATTGTGAAATTAATCAAGCGTCTGCCTGTTCCTATTTCGTTGTGTGCTATAATTATCATTCACTGAGCATCTAGCTCAAACCACGTTTTCTATGTTTGTTATTTGTTTCAGATCAGTAGAATTCTACAGCTGATCCAAATATTCAGTCCATTTTCTGGAGAGGGACAACTTTGAATTGTTCTCATGGTATGCCCGAATTCATGTTTTCTCAGGCTAATAATTAGTTTAGTTTATTGAACAGTTTAAGTTTTTATTGAAATCTGTAGAGACTCCGCAGTTTACCAATAGGATATTTATGATGTTTATTCAGCATTTTGTTTATTTGGATTTTGTTTATTTTTGGGATTAGTAAGTGAAAATATATTCATTCAAGATACTCTGATAAGGCTTGCATGATTTAAGAATACTTAAATTATGCACCGGTCACGGTTCAGAATTTTAGGTCGTGAAAAAGTTGGTATCAGAGCTCGGTTGAGGTCTAGTAAACTTGTGGAGCATAGGATCCTTAACGTCTTTTCAGTTTATCATTGCTTTAGATGTCTGCGTCCTTCGTATCTTCTCACCTGTCTTAATTTGGCTCACATTTTCAAATTTAATGCTTGTTTATTAAAATAAATAGGTGCCTGGGTCTGTTAGACGTAAGAGGAGAACTAGGGCCAAGGGTCTTAATGGTGCAAACCTTAATCCAACAGGGGAGGTACCACCTCAAACTATTAATCAGACATCTGAACAGACGCCTATGGCTAAGACTAGGGCACAACCATTCCAATTAGCTACTGCAGCTCAAGCACCTAGGGCTGGTCAAGTTATTGTGGCGGATCCGCAATGGATTGCATGCGATGAATCGTCTTTATTAAATACTATAGCTGAGTACCTTACAACTCAACCACAGCAATCGGTGGTTGGCTCTATTTCAGCACCAGCTCAAGATAGGGCTCGATTCCTTGACTCTACAGACTTTCTCAGGCTAAACCAAAGGAGTTTACTGGAGAGGATGCGTTAGCTGATCCCTTAGATTTTCTAGATGTCATGGAGAGGTGTTATGACACTATGGGTTGTAGTAGTGCTAGGATGGTGATGTTGGCAGGAAATCAGCTTAAGGGAGTTGCTCGTGAGTGGTATATCTCTAAGAAGAATGGGTGACCTGAAGGTTCTATTCTCTGGCTTGAGTTTCACTCTCTCTTCTTAGAGCGATTCCTCCCTCCTAGTGTTCAAGAGGCTAAGGCTTTAGAGTTTGAAACCTTAAAGCAAGGTAAAATGACAGTTACAGAGTATGAGATGAAGTTTACCAAACTATCTCGCTTTGGTAAACACTTGATTCCAAATGAGGAGAAAAAGGCCTACAGGTTTGAAAGGGGCTTACGAGACAGGCTAATTGATCATGTAGCTCCTTTACGACTACCTAAATATGAGGAGGTGGTTGATCGGGCTAGACAGATGGACATGTATGATGATGAACGTTGGGCTCGTGAGCAGCGCAAGCGGGTTAAGAAAGATAGTCAAGGTAATCAATTTAACAGAGGACAGAGTCATCAGGGTTCTTATCAGGATAATAAGCAGGGTTCTCAGTCTACAGTTGGCAATAGGGCACATCAATCTGGAGTTGGTCAGGGACGTGAGCAGAGGACACATGTAGGGAATGCTCGGTATAACCAGATTAGCACTGAGCCTATTAGCACTCCTTGTCAGCGTTGTGGTAAGCCACATAAGGGCACTGGTCATTGGGTCACTGGAGCATGCTTTGGTTGTGGACAGCTGGGACACCGTAGACAGGACTGTCCTACTAGTGAGACAACTCAAGGTGCTGGTCAAGCAACACATTCTGCTCCCTCTCAGGCTCAACCAGTTTCACAGTATAGTGGTAGAAGTCAGGGTTTTGGTGGTCGCAGTCAGGGTGGTAGAGGTTCTGGTGGTAGAGGATTTGCTCAAACTCAGGGACAGACATCTGGTGGTAGAGGTCAAGCTAGAGTTTTTGCTTTTACTCAGCAGGATGCTCAGGCATCTAATGCAGTAGTGACAGGTACACTTCCTATTTGCTCATTTGATGCTAGAGTACTGTTTGATCCTAGTTCCAGTCATTCCTTTGTTTCCCCATACTTTTCCATGAGATTTAGTACACCACCTACTTTGTTAGAGTATCCTTTATCTGTATCAACACCTATAGGGGATGCAATAGACACTGATATGGTGTATAGGAGATGTATAGTTCACATTGGAGATAGGGAATTAGCTGCAGATCTTGTTTCTTTGGATATGTTTGAGTTTGATGTGATTTTAGGCATGGATTGGTTAGCCACTTATCACGTTTCATTGGATTATCATAATAAAGTTGTACTCTTTAAAATTCCTAGGGAGGCAAAATTTCAATTTCAGGGAGATCGCAGTATATCCTCTAGTAATCTTATCTCCGCAGTGAGTGCTAGACGATTATTGCGAAAGAGGTGTAAAGGGTATCTAGCTTATGTTAGAGATGTTCAAGTAGAAGCTATAGGTTTGGAGAATTTGCAGTGGTTAAGGAGTTGCCTAATGTGTTTCCAGAAGATTTATCAAGTTTACCCCTGGAGCGAAAGGTAGAATTTGGTATAGACTTAGTTCCTGGAACTGAGCCCATATCTATGCCACCTTATCGTATGGCACCCGCAGAACTTAAGGAGTTGAAGGAGCAACTACAGGACCTACTAGATAAGGGGTTTATTCGCCCTAGTGTTTTTCCATGGGGTGCTCCTGTGTTATTTGTACGAAAGAAGGATGGGTCTTTAAGAATGTGCATTGATTATAGGCAATTGAATAAGGTAACTGTGCGTAATAAGTATCCTCTTCCACGCATAGATGACCTGTTTGACCAACTTCAAGGTGCAAAGTATTTTTCCAAGATTGATCTTCGATCTGGGTATCATCAATTGAGGGTCAAGAAAGAAGACATACTCAAGACAGCCTTTAGGACTAGGTATGGACACTATGAATTTCTTGTAATGTCTTTTAGTCTTACCAATGCTCCGGCAGCTTTTATGGATCTCATGAATAGAGTTTTCAAGCCTTTCTTAGATCAATTTGTTATAGTGTTTATCAGTGACATTCTAGTGTACTCAAAGAGTAAGGAGGAGCATGAGCAGCATTTGAGAATTGTCCTTCAGACCTTACGAGAACACAAGCTATATGCCAAGTTCTCAAAATGTGAGTTTTGGTTAGATAGTGTGGCTTTCCTGGGCCATACAGTATCTAAGGATGGTGTGTGCGTTGATATGAAGAAAGTTGAGGCAGTGCTTCATTGGCCTAGACCCACAACTGTGTCAGAGATTCGTAGTTTCTTGGGTTTAGCAAGGTATTATAGACGGTTTGTTTAAGACTTCTCTCGTATTGCAGCAACTTTAACTAAGTTGACACAGAAGAATGTGAAATTTCAGTGGTCTGAGGCTTGTGAAAAAAGTTTTCAGGAGCTTAAGACTCGTTTAACTACAGCACCAGTGTTAGCCCTTCCATCTGGATCAGGGAGTTATGTAGTATATTGTGATGCTTCTAGGATTAGTTTAGGATGTGTTTTGATGCAGCATGGACGGGTTATTGCATATGCTTCTCGTCAGTTGAAAAGGCACGAGCAGAATTATCCAACTCATGATTTGGAAATGGCTGCAGTAATTTTTGCTTTGAAAATCTGGAGGCACTATCTGTATGGTGAGACTTGTGAAATCTTCACTGACCACAAAAGTCTCAAATACATCTTTGACCAATGTGATCTTAATCTTAGGCAAAGAAGATGGGTAGAATTGCTGAAGGATTATGATTGCACCATACAGTATCACCTTGGAAAAGCTAATGTGGTGGCTGATGCTCTAAGCAGGAAGTCTTCTGGTAGTTTAGCCCATATATCTACCAAGATGAGGCCTTTGATTGGTGAATTACATGAGTTGCTAGATCAAGGAGTAGAGTTTGAAATCATAGCTGGATCATTCTTAGCACATTTTCGAGTTAGGCCTATCTTGATTGATGGAATTAAGGCTACTCAAAAGAGGGATTCTCAGCTGTGTGTGATTATAGATAGTATTCATCAAGGCCAAGCTCAAGGGTTTATGTTGAATGATGATGGAGTTCTTAGTTATGGCACTAGACTTTGTGTCCCCAATGTTGATGAGTTGAGAAGAGAAATCATGGAGGAGGCACACCATTCTGCTTACACAGTACACCCAGGTTCAACTAAGATGTACCGTGATTTAAGGGAGCATTGTTGGTGGGGTGGCATGAAGAGGGATATTGCAGACTTTGTTGCTAAATGTTTGACTTGTCAGCAGGTTAAGTCAGAACATCAGAGACCATCTGGGTTACTTTAGCCGTTGCCTATCCCTGAGTGGAAGTGGGAGCATATTGCCATGGATTTTGTTGTGGGTTTACCTAGTACATGAGATGGATACAATGCAATTTGGGTGATAGTGGACAGATTGACAAAATTTGCTCATTTCCTTCCTGTGAAGACTACATATGACTTTGCTAAACTTGCACAGTTGTATATAAACAAGATTATTAGTCTTCATGGAGTTCCAATTTCCATTGTCTCTGATCGTGGTACTCAGTTTACTTCTCGATTTTGGAAGAAATTCCAAGAAGCTTTAGGAACACGAGCAGACTTTAGTACTGCTTTTCACCCTCAGACGGATGGACAGTCAGAAAGGACCATACAGACATTAGAGGACATGCTTCGTGCATGCGTTATGGATTTTGGTGGCTGTTGGGATCATCATTTGCCTTTAGTGGAGTTTGCTTATAATAACAGTTATCAGGCAAGTATAGAGATGGCTCCATATGAGGCATTATATGGTCGAAAGTGTAGGTCACCGGTTTGTTGGGATGAAGTTGGAGAAAGAAGGCTTACTAGACCAGATTTGATACAATTAACTTCAGAGAAGGTTCGACTAATTCGTGATCGACTTTTGACTGCTCAAAGTCGACAGAGAAGTTATGCTGACCCTAAGCGTAAAGATGTAGAATTTATAATTGGTGACCATGTATTTCTGAGAGTTTCCCCTATGAAAGGAATTATGAGGTTTGGGAAGAAAGGGAAGCTTAGCCCTCGTTTTGTTGGTCCATTTGAAATTTTGGAGAGAATTGGAGCAGTTGCTTGCCGTTTAGCCCTTCCACCTGGTTTTGCACATGTACATCCAGTTTTCCATATTTCTATGCTTAGGAAGTATGTACCAGATCCATCTCATGTTTTACAACCTCAAACCATGCAATTTAGAGATGATATGTCATATGAGGAGCAACCAGTAAAGATTTTAGATTAATAAATTAGGAAACTCCGGTCTAAGGAAGTGGCTTTGATCAAAGTCTTGTGGCATAATC
Source organism: Hevea brasiliensis (assembly GCF_030052815.1). Taxonomy (NCBI): domain Eukaryota; kingdom Viridiplantae; phylum Streptophyta; class Magnoliopsida; order Malpighiales; family Euphorbiaceae; genus Hevea; species Hevea brasiliensis. The sequence goes on along the minus strand of NC_079508.1, from coordinate 2,272,463 downwards.
ACTCAAGTAGTGAGGCCACATGGGAGGCAGAATCTGAAATGGGAGCCAAATATCCTCACTTACTTGATTTTCAGGTTAGAATTTTGTCTATTCAAATTCGGGGACCGAATTTTTTTTAAGGGGGAAAGTATGTGGAAACCCATATACATTTATTATTTATTATTATTTTATTTTAATTAGCTAACAATAATTTAATATATTTATAAAAAATATATATATTTTATTAGATGGTCTGCTTATTTATTTTTAGATATATATATTATTTTTTGAAATTAAATATATATCTGCAATCTGAACAACCTAATTCAATAATAACTCTTATCCCATTCTACACCTAATAGAACTCTTGAAATATATATATACTCTAATCATCTATTCTGCTAAACTTTGCTCTCAAAACCTGTTTGTCACCTCATTTTTCTATCAAATACTCTCAACAGAGAATCTCTAAATTTTTACTACTCTATTCATCACATTCGATTATGTTTTCAAGGTAAAAATTCTTATTCTTTATTCAATAATGGGTGAATTTGATTTTATTTTCTTTCATTGATTTATTACAACTACCCTAGAATTTATTTCTTTTTTTTCTTTGATCATTAGTATTGAATTGGGTTGATCATAATTGTTGTTGGATAATAATTGATTATTTTATATATATATATATATATATATATATATATATATATAAGTAATTATATTTTATTATTATTTGATATTTTTCTTTAATATTTTGGGTGTGTAGAAGATTTAAATATTCAATCAGTCAGTTAAAATTGTATCTCTTCCATTGAAATAACTATTGTCTTGGAGGTTCCAAGTTAGTGATAATTATAGTACATGGCACCATTTTAGTCCCTTTTAAAATTTCTTAGCATTAAGTTTGTTATAAAATGAAATCTTAAATTAATATTTTAACAAATATTTTATATGTGATTTTCTAGAGTTTTATTTTATTATTAAATTTTATTTTGATTTTGATTAAATAATTGATTTTGTCAACTATCTCTGCATTAGACCCATTAGGATTCCGGGAACAGACCTTTAATGTATTTATATTGATTGATATTTGACTATAAAATTTGCCGATGTGTTACTGAATTGATTTGAGATTGATTTGATTTTATTGACTCTCTGAAACTATTGAAATACACTATTGGAATTGCACTATCAGTTATTATTTGCTATCTGAAATTTTTTATTGATTTTGATTGATTTGTACAAATTGATTTTCTATTTGGAATTGGTACCTGTACCCAGTATCTGTTTCTGTTATCTGGCCCCGCCGTGTGGACTATCACGGTATTAGGTTGCATTGTCGAGTCATGCATCATTGCAGTTTATGATTTGTATTAGTATCATATGCATTGATATCTGTGAAGGAGGAGGAAGGTATCTGATATCTGGTAGCGCGCTTACCATCTGGTATCATCACCCTGGTGCACTATACCATAAAATTTTTATTGAATGAATTTATTTTATATATATGTTTTATGAAATTATTTTATTAATGATTTTGACAGCATAAGCATAATTTTATTGAATAAAAAATTTATTGTGAAATTAATCAAACGTCTGCCTGTTCCTATTCCGTTGTGTACTATAATTATCATTCACTGAGCATTTAGCTCAAACCACGTTTTCTCTGTTTGTTATTTGTTTCAGATCAGTAGAATTCTGCAGCTGATCCAAATATTCAGTCTATTTTTTGGAGAGGGACAACTTTGAATTGTTCTCATGGTATGCCCGAATTCATGTTTTCTCAGGCTAATAATTAGTTTAGTTTATTAAACAGTTTAAGTTTTTATTGAAATCTGTAGACTCCGCAGTTTACCTATGGGATATTTATGATGTTTATTCAGCATTTTGTTTATTTGGATTTTGTCTATTTTTGGGATTAGTAAGTGACAATATATTCATTCAAGATACTCTGATAAGGCTTGCATGATTTAAGAATACTTAAATTATGCGCCGGTCACAGTTCATAATTTTGGGTCGTGATAGAGTAGCTCTCATCAGCTATGGCAAAGACTACAGGAAGCTCGGTGTCATCGCCAATGTCATCTACCAGAACCGAGCAGCAATCGGGACCCCCAACATGGTTAGGAGTCAATGAATTTCAAGAGGCGATCACCGATATCAAGATTAAAATTAGCTGTCCCCTTGTCAGAGATCGATCTGCAGATCATATCAGTAAACCGATTGGAGATCGACACGGTAGTCAGTTTCGACCCTGATCGGTCAATTAGTCCAATTCCCTCTGTAACACCCCTATATGCATAGGTCTGTGCAAATCACTGTTCCGATGACCGGTGTCTGTCCGGGCAATTAAGAGGATTATAATCATGTTTAAGTCACCTAGGAAAACCCTGAACAAAAATTAATAGTTATTACCAGAAGATTAAATATAGATCATAAAAATAGAACATAAAAGGTTAAATAAGCCGGGGGTCACAGCGATGGCTGACTGCACTGGGAAGTGACTGCGAGGTATAATATCAAATTAATAAAAAAATATCAAATTATTAAAAAAATTTACATTTTATAAAAATTTAAAGATATAATATTTTTAAAAAATAATATAATAAAATATATTTTATCATTAATTTTTAAAATAATATATTTTCTCATTAATTTAATTATTTTCTATAATTTATAAAAAAATAAATATTGATTTATATAAATTATGAGATAAAATATAAAAATTTCATAAAATTTAAATTACTTTTTGAATAAAGTATTTTTATTATATTTTAAACGAAATAATCATGGAAACTACTATTAATATATGTATAAAAAGAATTAAATAGATATTTTAATTAATTATATTATAAATTAATTAAAAATTTATTATTATAACAAATAAAAATTTATTTAAATTAAATAAAATAAAAGAGAAATTTTAATTTAAAATTAATTTAATAATAATAATTTATCTCATTTAAAATATAATTAAAAATTAAATTAAAAATAAAAATTATAAATTACCCATTCATGCATTATGCTATTACTCTAAAATTCCTCTCATCCCATTTGCAATCATCTACGGGTAAACCAATCAAGTGCCCAACTAAGTAGTAGAGGAGAATAAGTAGAATTATATGAAGGGTAAGACTCCAATTCCATATACGATGAAGGGATGGAGATAGTCAAAATTTTAATTTTGTTTTATTGGAAAAAAAAGTCATAGAAAAAGATTAATTAGATGACTTTCACAAATGTAAATATATCTTAGTTGTCTTAATCCAAATAATTTTGGCAATGTGTGAATAGGAATTTGAAATATAAGCTACTCTTTGTCCACCCATTTTTTATGTTACTCTTTCCTAATACTCTTGAACCATTATACATATATATAATCTCAATTATTTTTGTGAAGTAAACAAATTATTTAATTATAATTTTATATATTTTATGAAATTCTATGACCTATTGAAACCAAAGAAATAGAAAAAAAAAAAAAAAGAAAAGAAAATAAATACATGTAATGCAGAAGAGAATCAAAATGATTCTATCAAATCTTACCTACCGATTGATATTAAAATTTATTTTGATAATGATGGTTTTGAATATCTTGTGATTTAGTTAGAATCAGGGCAATCACAATTAGGTATCTTTTGATTTAGCCACTGCTTTCATTGTTAAGGGTATGGGAAATTTTTCTTGCAAGTTAATTAAGACTATTGGTTTTGCATGGTTAGCATTCAGGCGGCACATTTAATGAGATAAAAAATTTTGATGTGGCGTTATTTTCATTTTTCTTATTTGAGGTGATAGTGTTTTACGGCGCAATGTCAACGTGATTTGATATCATTAGACATCTTATCACCTAAATGTTACCGTGCAAGTTCTAAATTGAAAAAAAATATTAAGTCCCTATGATGAAAGCTCCAAATCACATTATATACAAGTAAGGTGGCCACGGTCTGATTTTGAATCGAAATTGAACAGGAATCAATTCGGTCAAAATCGGATCAAAATCAATCAAAACTGAATCGATTTTGAACTGGACCGAAATCATCATTCTGTAGTTTGGTTAATGTTAATATTTTTCAGGAACTGCAAACTGGTGGTTCCAAACCGGATTGAACCGACGATTTTGAACTAGACCAAACCGGTGATTTAAATAAGAAAAATTCAATAAATATCTCACCCCACTCCTAATTCATTTATATATATCATTAATTCTCTACACAATTATTTTCTACACTCTCTTTAATTCTTAATACTTTTTCAATTTCTCTTAAATTCTGTAAATAATTATTTTCTACATTTCTTTTAATTCACAATACTTTCTCAATTTTCCTACTTTATTATTTCATATAATCACTAAAATTTTTAATACTATCTCAATTACTTTATTGTTATTTTATATCCTCACTAAAATTTTCAATACCCTCTATTTTAATTTTTTTCTCTTTTATACTTTTTAATTATCGATTATCATATAATTTTTTAAAAAAGGCAAGTAATAGAACTAGAAATTTTGATTCCTCTAAATCCTAAAGGGATACATAGGTAAAATTAAGTTCATATACTTTTTGCTAATTTCTTTAAAAAAAATTATTTTCATCTCTAGTTTTTTAATCAAGTTCAAGTCTTTACTTATTAAATTTTTCTTAAAGATAAATTATTTTCATTCTCATATTTGCGCTTAATGTTTACCGAGCTCTTTAAGCAGTCATGTTTGATACCAATCTTAAGATTTGTAATTGGACTTATCCAATTAATTGGGAATTGAATTAACACTTATTCGTTCTTAGTTTGATATTTTTTCGATCTCATCAAGAACCGTTCAATAAAGAAATCGAAATTCATTTCAGAGGAAAATTATACAAGTTATTCGGCAGGAAGGTCTTCCCCAACCTGCTCTTTAGCTACATTTTCAACATCCTCTCCCTCCCCTCTCTCAAGCTCTCCCTCACTCCCATCTTCAACTTCTGGGGTGAGCTTCTCCACCCAAGAGAAGTCTTCTTCAGGATAGCTCTTCACGAGTTCAGCCAAAAGATCGCTATGGGCATTCACATAGTCACCAGCCTCTCTTGTCAAGGCCTCTTCCTCCTTTGCTTTGATTTCTTCAGTAAATTGAGCAAAATCGGCAGGCCCGAGCATCTTCAAGTTCCTGCTCTAGTTCGGCGATCCTTTCTTCGCAAGACTTCGCCCAATCTTCTAACCTAATAATATGATCATTGGGAGCTGAGAGTTGGGCTTTGATAGCTGCTGTGTCCTGAACCGCTTTCATGATCTCTTATCTTAAAAGATGAGCCTTCTCTCTTATCACATGCTAGTTTGCAATGGCCTCCAAACCCAAGCTCATCGTCTGAGTCAGGAGATCGTCATTGCTATCCTGGGCCATCCTATTCCGATCTTCTTGAAAACAGATGGTAGCGCCCATGACCTTATCCAGATCGGGATTACCCCGAACTGAGCGATTCCTTTCCAGAGATTGAAGGAGGACCTGAGCAGCTCAGGAAAGCATCCTAACAGCTGGTCCGAAAGACTTGAAGAAGAGCTCTTATACCTTCTACACTTGAAGAAACCGGAGGAGGTGGAGGTTCAGCCTATCGAGGTGGAGAAGTGATGACCTCTACCTCCGAGGTTGGCTGCTTTGGAGGTCGGAATAAGAGCTCGGCACTTCTACCAAGTCCCGTCTCGGCGTCTGAGCAACAACAGTAGCAGCTTCTTTCATCTCTCGTACTTTTCAGGCGAGCTCTCATTTTTGCTTACGGCTTTCCTTTGTAGTCTCGCCTCCCACTATACCTGCACAAAGAACAAGTTAGTGAGTTTGCTAAGATTAAGAGACTAAGGATATAGATTATACCGATCTGGGGGCTGAAGTCAGAGAGTTGCAGCTCATAGTCCTCATGGGCGATCACTCACATCATCCACCATTTTAGTTCGGCCATAACCAGATCCAAACATGAATATTTATGAATAGTCGCATGATTCTTTAATTCCTTTACCATAGCGTTCTCGTCTTTATTAGGGCAATCTTCTTTAGTGCTTTAGGAGCTAAATACTGCCAGCTACGTGGAATGCCTTCAAAGCCATTTGGATCTTTGCTCCTCAGTATGAAAAACTAATCTTTCCAGTTCTTCAGTGAGGAGGGGAGATCGGAGAAGAGCCCATAGTTCAGCTTGGCTTGAAAAAACTAATATTTGTCATCTTTTCGCCGAGCGAGCCTATGTAATTCAGCAAAAACCTTCACTGTGGGCTCAAGCTTTTTAGCTCAACAAAGACCTCTGAAGGCCACCAGGGTCCACCAAGAGTTCGGATGCACCTGGGCTACACAGACATGGTAGAACTTCAGAACGGCTTTGTAAAATCCATCTAGGGGAAATCGAAGCCCGGCTTTTAATTGTTCTTCATACACCATGATCAGATCGATTTTGTCAAAGAAATGATCAGCCCAAAGATCACCATGGCATCTAGTAAGTTCAAAAGAGTCGATCAGAAGATTATACTCTTGGTTAATAGACTAGAGATCGGCCTCCCCGAGGACTGATGGCAGCTCGTCCACAGGTAGGTTCTCTTTCCTTGAAATCAATGCTTGTTTTGGTCTACTCACTTGACCGAAGATCAGAATAATGGCTGTGATAAGTTTAGGTCGCCCACTGGGTCCAACAGTATTGCGTTCTTCCGAGGTCCATGAAAAGCAAACGGAAGAAGGGCTCGCAACTCCATAACCTTCAATACCACTCATTTTCGAAGAATAAAAATGAAACTGATCGGAAAAAGATTAAAGCTCTTACCGGAGTATAAATCGGTACCGGAAAACTTTAGAAAATGAGAGAGAGTGTCAAAGTCGTTGAGGAAATCTGAAAATGGCGTAAGTGGACAAATGGCTAACCCCTTCCTATTTATATCTGCCCGAACATTAAATGCTCACGAAGCCCTAAGTAACGCATCAGTTAGCGGGATCTGACCATTTCAATGACTCGTTAAAAGAAAATTCCAAAAGCATAGTAAAGAGAACGGACAAGTGAGATCGGCTAATGGGGAATCGACCATTGATCTTATAGCAAAAGGTTTGAAACCAAAGAGATTGGTTGATGGGTGTGGTTTGTGAGATCAGATCGGACACAGTTAGAAGAGATTGGGAAAATAATGCAATAATAAAACAAAATAAACAATCAATTTTGAATAAATAAAATTTCATTTCATTTCCAAAAGATCAGGTTACATCATTTAGGCAAACTCTTAAGATCAGCAATTACAAATATCCCTACACTACATTCTACCTTACTCTCATAGATTGAGTTGCCCCCGATTCTAAGATGTCATTCAAGAGATACATGGAGATCGAGAGAGTAGCTCTCATCAGCTATGGCAAAGACTACAGGAAGCTCGGTGTCATCGCCATTGTCATCGACCAGAACCGAGCAGCAATCGGCACCCCCAACATGGTTAGGAGTCAAATGAATTTCAAGAGGCAATCACCGATATCAAGATTGAAATTAGCAGTCCCCTTGTCAGAGATTGATCTGCAGATCATATCAGTAAACCGATTGGAGATTGACACGGTAGTCAGTTTCGACAATGATCGATCAATTAGTCTAATTCCCTCTGTAACACCCCTATATGCATAGCCCTGTGCAAATCACTGTTCCAGTGACCGGTGTCGGTCCGGGCAATTAAGAGGATTAGAATCATGTTTAAGTCACCTAGGAAAACCCTGAACAAAAATTAATAGTGATTACCAGAAGGTTAAATATAGATCATAAAAATAGAACATAAAAGGTTAAATAAACCGGGGGTCACAGCGATGGCTGACCGCACTGAAAAGTGACTGTGAGGTTAGTTCCAACCCTAATTTTGAACAGGAAATTGTAACACCGCAGTCCTAGAAATTATTGCGAAACTAGTGGAAAAGAGAAAATCACATAAAAGAGTTGATAAGTAGGTCAAATAATTAAAACAGGGTTCTGAAAGAAATACCGAATTATTGGCAAACTAGATCAGACAGGCGAAGGGCAAATTAGTTAATTCACTCATAGAGGTGACTCATGACCTAACTGTCCAATAAAATCTGAGAAATAAAAATTTTGAAATATAGATTTAAATTAAAGAAGTATGGAAAAAGAAAGAAAAAAGAAAAGAAAACAAAAATAGAATTATGACATCACACAAATGACATAAGCATGACTTAATAAATAAATTACCATTTAATTGTTTATTTGACCAAGTCAAATAAAAGATAAAAATCAAAAAATTAAAAGTGAAATTTGGTATTCTCTCCTTCATTGTTGCCATAGCCCCTCTCTCTCTCTTGTCTTTCTCTCAATTTCCACCATGGAAGCTTATGTTTAAGCTTCCTAAACCCTATTTTCAACCCTAAATCCCATACTTTCCTTAAAGAAAATTAGTGATTGAGCCTTGGTAAGAAGTTAGAAGAAAGAAATTTGAGAAATATTGGAGATTTAAGAAGACTGAAAAACTACATAAAAAGGTTAGTGATTTTCCTTCAAATTCTTTCTATTTTTATGAGTTAGATACTTGAATCAAGCAGGAAATTTATGAATTTATGCTAAGAACCATGAAAATCATGCACATGAGGGACCCCATGAATTTCGGCCATGTTTGTGAGAAGGTAAATTTGAGTGATTTTGATGAAATTAACTATGTAAACATGCTTGAATGAGTGTAGAAACATGAAGTATGCATTTTAATTGCATGAATTAAATTAATGGAGAATTAGGGTTCTTGACCCTTAGGTTTTTAGGGGGAAAATTTTGAGAATTTAGTAAATTAATGTACCTTGACCTAAGTGAGGTTTAAAATGGTTAATTGTTATAATTTAGAATGTGTTTGAATGGTTAAAATTGAAATGGGATTGTGAATGTGTGATGTCCAATTCTGGATAGCTTGACCCTTATCCATTCAAATAGGTATAACTAGAAATTGGTTGCTCCAATTGGTGTGAGGCCTATTGGAGATGAAAATTAAGACATAATTCAACAATTTTGGTGAAGAAACCTTGCCCTAAAACTGAACACAAAGTGGTGTAAAATTAGGTCAAATCCGGGTAAGGCAAATTGCCACTGTACAGAAATGACCAAATGAACAGTGTTGCTTCATTTGGCCATAACTTGGTGTAGGAAGGTCTAAATGACCTGAAGTTTATATCAATGGAAAGCTAGGACATAGAACTACAACTTTTATGAAGAATACAAACCCAAATTTTGACCATAACCCATCCGAAAATTGAGCTGCAATCGGCACACCAAAACCGCCAAAACTAGAATTGTGCCCAGAATTCTAGGTTGTAACCAATCCGGCCAGCCTTAGAAAAATAACCATAACTTGAGTTATAAAACTCTAAATGGAGTGATTCAAAAAGAGAATTAAAGCTAAGACAACAAGAAACAACTTTGATCAATGACACCTAGCCAAATTTCTACAGTAACCAGACCAATGGAATAGTAGAAAACAGTGATCCAAAACTGAATTCTTGGATTTGTACATAGGGAAATTAGAAATTGAATTAGCAATCAATGCCAACAAAATTGACAACCAAAATGTCATATATGAGTGCAATTAGAATTAATAAACCTATTTAGTAGGAAAAAGTCAATATTTTGACTTGAATAGTGCAATGAATAGTGACCCAAAATGCAAAAATCAAAGGATACCATTTTGAGTAAATTTAAGGCTATAATTAAGTAGGCATGAAATAAATTAATGAATTAATTATGAGATATGGTACTAAAATACTGTAAATTGTGTGTTTCAATTGAAAAAGAGACTGAAAAGGGATCTTCGAGGAAAAATCGAAAATTGGAGTAAACTAGTCAACAAAGAGGTTTGTGCACAACTAGTTTTAAATTGCTCATGTTTTGCATATTTTATTTGATTAAATGATTTTAGTTTCTTTATGTATTATGGTTACTAATTATTGAATTTATTTCAATGATTATTGAAATGTGTTATGGTATGAATGAGTTTAGTTTTGGAAAATGAAATTAATTATGATTTTATTTTGTTATGAATTGAATGAAACTGGCTTCGGGAAAATTTTGATTGAAATACGTTTACATGGTTTACATGGAAATTTTGATTTGAAAAATGGTTTATACTTAACATAGGAAATGGATTAAATATGTTTTGAATTATGATGGGCATAAAAGAAAATTATTGGATATTAGAATTGACTTTGAATTGAATTGTGTTGTGATTTATGCTCGCAAAAAGGACAAAGAGATTCATGATATTGTTTTATATCTCACTATAGATGCTTGACTAGGTTATTACCCGTTTCTCTCATTTGTTGAGGAGAAAATGGAGTTAGCTTTGTTTTGATTACATTGGTACGTGCACATGCTTAGATTCTCCTCTTTTTAGATGTTAGATCTAAGTTTTTCATTGGCCCTTTCGAAAGTTGCATTATTGTAGTGTGTAATGTGCACAATGATTCGACCTCCCCGACCATAGGGAGTTAGAATGGCCCTGAAGATGGCCCTTACGGATTAGCCTTGCATAGTTAGTGAGATAAAGAATAGTTTTTAAATAGTAAGGAATTGTGATTTTAAATGAGATTGGAGCATACTTAATTTTATTTAAATTAATATTTATTTCCTTAAATTGATGGAAGTACTTTAAATGTCCAGTTATGATTTGATAAATTAAATTTATTGATCAAGGTCGCTTAAACAAATGATTTATATTATTGGCAACGAATATTTTGACATTTTGGATTTTTGACGAATTTCAAGATTTCCAAATTATTTACTATAATTTTGTCAATGTATATTATATTACATTTTAAATTATAGTTATGCACTACTGAGTTCACCGCTCAGCGATAGCTTTGTATGCGATCGCAGGTGAAAGGACTATAGAGCAGCTGAGTAAGATTTCTTGAAGACTCATTGGAATTAGCTCTGGGTATATCATAGGTATACCCTTGTACGTTAGATTTTGATGTATACATGTAATTATATGTATGTAATTTATTTGAGCGGTTGCACAAGAACTTTTGTAATATTATTTTGGGTATGTAATTAAAATGCAAATTATTGTAATATTAATTTGAGATTTTATTTACCTATATATTGTTGTAATATTAATTTTATTACCTTAATGAGCATGATATTCAAATTTCTTCCTGAGTTTTGAAATCCATGTATGGTTTTCTTTATGAAAAGTATGGCTTGAACACTGAATTGAGTTGATTGTGTTGAATTGGGAGATAAAAATGATTTGTATTGGAGTTGTGGTTGAGTAAAAATATTGGGAGTATTTTTCTTTTCAGGTTTTGAAGAACTGTTATCTCAAAATACAGCCGGCACTCTGTCGAAATTTTGAAAAAAATTCGTAACACCAGATTTTAATCGAGGATTTGATCCATGACCAAAATTTCAAATAAAGACTTTTTAATAAATATTCAACGTTCTACCACTATAAAAATGATCGGAAATTGTTTTAAAATCCCTTGTAGTATATTTAATGGGTTACCAATAGGCGAAGTACGGTAATTCATTAGGTGTACTATGGGAGCATGTTATGCCTTACGAAGGGGTAAGGTGTGACATGTTTAGTGGTATCATAGCAAATTTTAAAGTAAATTTTGAATTGTGAATTTAAAATAATTTTTCGGTAAGTACAACTGCTAGAATGTTTGATACATATAGTACATTTATATCATACATATGAACTAATGGGGAGAAATCTCCTTGTGTTGATTGTATGGGAAATAGAAAATCCTGTGAAAAGATATGGAAGAGAAGGATGAGACAATAGAACAGTCTGTGATGACGGAAGTACAAGGTGAGGCCCTAGCTCCTCAGAGTGTCGAAGGCCCAATTGTACCAGTTCCACCGGTATAAATTACTACACAAATGGCCCAGCAACTATCTATATTCTTTTAGCAAATGGCTGATAATCTGTCAGCCCAAGCCCAAGTACAGACACAACCCCCACAAGGGCAACATGAAATAGAGAAGAGTGAGAAACTTATGGGTCAGAGCTCGAGCAGTAATTTGGGAAAGAGAAAAGAATTTGAGGAATCCCGAGCTCAGGGATATGACAGAGGCAGATTACCAGAACAGAAGCCACCAAGGTCCAGTCATCGAACAACTAGAATTTCCTATCCTCCCCGCATCTGCAACTTTTGTGGCAAACTACATGGGGGGTATTTATCGTAAAGCCACTGGAGCCTGCTACAATTGTGGTGAACGCGAACACTTCGCTAGAGATTGTACTAGAGCACATCGATCTGCTCTCCGGAGTGCACAGACAGTCGGTCAAGGCCAAGATAGAAATAGAGTTGGTATTCTTCGCAATCATAGCATAACGAATCAACTTGAACATAGTAGCACATCAGTCAAAGTGTCCACTATGTGCCAGGGAGAAAGAGCAGAAACTTTGGATGTAGCTGCTGGTAAGTTCTTTATTTTGGAAGAAACAACTAGTTATTATTTGATCCCAGCACTACTTATTTGTATGTTAATGTTAAAATTATATATTCTGTTGTTGTTCCTTTATATGGGAATAAATTTTGATGCATTAGTGAATAGTTCTTTAGGATAAAAACTACGATAATAAGTAAAATTAGTTTTGGAAGAGTTAGTCAGCAAAAAGTATTTGCTAGCATACAATAATTTATAAAGCTAATTAGTGAGCCTACTTAATATAAGGCACAAGGACCTAAAAGTAAGTTACAGTAATATAATTGCTCTAGATGAGGGCAAAGATGTTACTGTTAATAATTATCAATGGATATTGTAATCAAAATAAGTTTCGAATATTAGTGAATTTGAGAAGGATAAGATATAGGAAAGTTTAATCTATTGAGAATGTATCGTAATAACTATGCAATATTCTTATTGTTTGTACTGTAAGCTGCATATTACAATACTAACTTGATATTATTGTGTAGAGCTACGTACTACTCGATAGTACACCAAGATAAGAATAGTTGCAAACGGCATCTATTTTGGTATAGTTATGATAAAATAGAGTTTTCTTATTGGAAATGAGTTTGAAATTCCTACGTATGGATTTAAAACTCTAAAGTTAGAATATCGAAAGGTTATAGTTATAAGATAGCTAGAGTTATTGACTCAGTTATCTAACCCGAATTATGATACGTCAGGAATTGCTATAAGACTAAAGATTTCGGTATAGTCATAAATTAAAAATAACATTGATAGGGCAAGGTCATCCGGTCTCGGATATGGGATTATAATTATTTTGGTATTGTTATGGATTTTTCACCTAAAGTTTAGCAAAAAACAGTATTATAATAATATAACAGCAAGGTACAAAGAAAAATTTTGTTCCCCTGACTGAGGCAGGATGCTATGGATAATCATCATAACTTATAAAATGATGTTCTAATTAAGACAAGGATAAGATAAGAATAATTAGCCAGGTATTTCTTAGAAAGAGCATAATTCTATTGTACGGATAATAATGAATAGATTATGATTGGTACAGGACAAGAGAAAAAGGACAGTTCTGTAGACTCCCTTCTTAGGGTATTAAAGGATAAGTTATAGTTCAGTACAAGAGGAAGTAATGATTGTAAATTAATAAAAAATAAGCTATAGAATATTGATAGATAAAAGAAAGGTGTAAATGAAAATTGGAATAGTTGGCTCAAATGTAATAAAGAAATGTTACGAATATTAGTAAAAGTGTTGATTAGAATGGTCAGAGGACCAAATCAAAGTAATATTGAAGTATAGCGGATTTATTAGGGATGATAAGAGGTGCTAAATTATGACTCGACAGTCAACTTAAGGAAGAAGATAAGATTAAGGAATAAAATAATTAAAGTTAAGTTGTAGAATGGAAAAAGGAACAAATAGAACAATAAGAAATGAGTTAAACAAAAGCAAATAAGATGGTGTAAAATGGCATATAGGCCTAGATTCGAAATAAAGTTGGCAAGATAACAGTTATGAATCTATGGCCAATGATTAGATAAGTAATTCTAATACGACCACAATGGTCATTCAACAAGGAAATATGAATCGAAATAGTAAATAGAATAATAGTAAAAGAAGATTGGTGTTATACACACAAATTAAACATTATATTAGATTGTTAGAAGTCTTACATAGACTCAAAGAAAAAAAAACTAAGTTCTCACTTCATAGGATTATATGAAGTCCTAGAAAGAGTGGATACATTAGCACACAGATTTGCTTACCTCTAAAAGTAAAATGAATTCAAATTTAACTAATGATAGAGGCTCATAAGGAACTTGGCATACGAGGTGAGCAATCGATAAGTAAATATTATTGGTTAAAGTGCTATGAGTCATTATTTAGACTATGAAGCTACATAGAAATGTGAGAAAGACATGAGAAAAAAACACATACGGATGATTAAGGACTGATAGTAGGCAAAATTTCAAGGTTGAAATTTCTTTTAAGGGGGGGAAGAATTGTAACACCCCTATATGCATAGCCCTATGCAAATCACTGTTCCAGTGACTGGTGTCGATCCGGGCAATTAAGAGGATTAGAATAGTGTTTAAGTCACCTAGAAAAACCCTGAACAAAAATTAATAGTAATTACCAGAAGGTTAAATATAGATTAGAAAAATAGAACATAAAAGGTTAAATAAGCCGGGGGTCACAGCGATGGCTGACTGCATCAGGAAGTGACTGCGAGGTCAGTTCCAACCCTAATTTTGAACAGGACATTGTGACACCGCAGTCCTAGGAATTATTGCAAAGCTAGTGAAAAAGAGAAAATCACAGAAAAGAATTGATAAGTAGGTCAAATAATTAGAACAGGGTTCCAGAAGAAATATCAAATTATTGGCAAACCAGATCAAACCGGCGAGGGGCAAATTGATCAATTCACCCCTAGAGGTGACTCATGACCTAACTGTCCAATAAAATCTTAGAAATTAAAATTTTGAAATATAGATTTAAATTAAAGAAGTATAGAAAAAGAAAGGAAAAAACAAAAAAAAACAAAAATAGAATTATGACATCACACAAATGACATAAGCATGACTTAATAAATAAATTACCATTTAATTGTTTATTTGACCAAGTCAAATAAAAGATAAAAATCAAAAAATTAAAAGTGAAATTCGGTCTTCTCTCCTTTATTGTTGGCGTAGCTCCTCTCTCTCTCTTGTCTTTCTCTCAATTTCCACCATGGATGCTTATGTTAAAGCTTCCTAAACCCTATTTTCAACCCTAAATCCCCTACTTTCCTTAAAGAAAATTAGTAATTGAGCCTTGGTAAGAAGTATAGAAGAAAGAAATTTGAGAAAGATTGGAGAATTAAGAAGATTGAAAAACTACATAAAAAGGTTAGTGATTTTCCTTCAAATTCTTTCTATTTTTATAAGTTAGATACTTGAATCAAGTAGGAAATTTATGAATTTATGCTAAGAACCATGAAAATCATGCACAAGAGGGACCCCATGAATTTTGGCCATGTTTGTGAGAAGGGAAATTTCAGTGATTTTGATGAAATTAACTATGCAAACATGCTTGAATGAGTGTAGAAATGTGAAGTATGCATTTTAATTGCATGAATTGAATTAATGGAGAATTAGGGTTCTTGAACCTTAGGGTTTTGGGGGAAAATTTTGAGAATTTAGTAAATTAATGTACCTTGACCTAAGTAAGGTTTAAAATGGTTAATTGGTATAATTTAGAATGTGTTTGAATGGTTAAAATTGAAATGGGATTGTGAATGTGTGATGTCCAATTCTGGACAGCTTGACCCTCACCCATTTAAATAGATATAACTGGAAATTGGTTACTCCAATTGGTGTGATGCCAATTGAAGATAAAAATTAAGACATAATGCAACAATTTTGGCGAAGAAACCTTTTCCTAAAACTGAACAAAAAGTGGTATAAAATTAGGTCAAATCCGGGTAAGGCACACTACCACTGTACAGAAATGATCAAATGAACAGTGTTTGTTCATTTTGCCATAACTTGGTGTAGAAATGTCCAAATGATATGAATTTTATACCGATGGAAAGCTTAGAACATAGCACTACAACTTTTATGAAAAAGATAAATCCAAATTTTGACCATAACCCATCCGAAAAGTGAGCTACATTCGGCACACCAAAACTGCTAGAACCAGAATTATGCCCAGAATTTTGGGTTGTAACAAATTCGGCCAGCCTTAGAAAAATAGGCATAACTTGAGCTATAAAACTCCAAATCGAGTGATTTAAAAAGGAAATTAAAGCTAAGATAATAAGGAACAACTTTGATGAAGGACACTTAGCCAAATTTCCACAGTAACCTGACCAATAGAATAGTAGAAAATAATGACCCAAAACTAAATATTTGGATTTGCACCTAGGGAAATTAGAAATTGAATTGACAATCAATGCCAACAAAATTGATACTCAAAATGTGGTATATGAGTGCAATTAGAATTAATAAACCTATTTAGTAGGAAAAAGTCAAAATTTTGACTTGAATAGTACAATGAATAGTGACCTAAAATACAAAATTCAAAGGATACCATTTTAAGAAAATTTAAGGCTATAATTAAGTAGGCTTGAAATAAATTAATGAATTAATTATGAGATATGGTACTGAAACACTGTAAATTATGTATTTCAGTTGAAAAAGAGACTGGAAAGGGATCTTCGAGGAAAAACCGAAAATTGAAGTAAATTAGTTGACAAAGAGGTTTGTGCACAACTAGTTTTAAATTGTTCATGTTTTGCATATTTTATTTGACTAAATGATCTTAGTTTCTTTATGTATTATGGTTACTAATTATTGAATTTATTTCAATGATTATTGAAATGTGTTATGGTATGAATGAGTTTAGTTTTGGAAAATGAAAATAATTATGATTTTATTTTGTTATGAATTGAATGAAACTGGCTTCGGAAAAATTTTGATTGAAATACATTTACTTGGTTTACATGGAAAATTTGATTTGAAAAATGGTTTATAGTTAATATAGGAAATGGATTAAATATGTTTTGAATTGTGATGGACATAAAAAAAAAATTATTAGATATTGAATTGACTTTGAATTGAATTGTGTTGTGATTGGAATTGACTTTGAATGAAACTGGCTTCGAATCCATTGGCGTTGGATTGCAAGCGGTTGGATTGTAAAGACCTTTAATTTATAAGTTTAACTCCTTGCCATTGGATTGCAAGCGATTAAAGCAGCTCAGTGCATCCCAATTTACACCATTGATCATGATTGTAAGGACAGGTTTAAAACCCTTAGATCAAAAAGTGAATAACTAATTCGGCACCCTTGGATCCATTTTGTAAGGTGGAATTCCTAACCGTTGGATGAAAAGATGAAAGAACAAACATCCTGAACGAAATCCTAACCTTTAATTTTGATTCTCTTTAATTCTAAGATGTAGGATCGTGTCCTTTTAGATCCAAACCCATCATCTCCTCCTGTTGAAATCTTGACCCTCTATTTTTGAGCACCCATCTCCTATAAATACCTGCATGTAATACTATGGAGGTAGTGGTGATTATTAAGGAAAAATCCTGAATTTTTGTTGTAGGTTTATTGTCTTTCAATCAGAAACTCCCAAGGTTTCTAGAGACTTTAGAAACGAGTTTTCTAAAGGATCTTTTTACTAAAGCTACAGGTCTTGCAATCCATATCCTTAACAACCGTGCACCATCTTGAAAACCCAAGCACAGTCTGTCAATAAGATCTCACTTTCATCACCTTCGGCACCTCAAAGTCACCTTACCGTCTCAGCTTTAGTAGCTCTGGATTCGCAAGGACATGGGTACCGGCTCACCGTTATTTCAGCTCTTTACAAGTAATCGTTTAACTTATCATTCTCAAAGTATCACTAACCTATGTTCATGACATGAGCATTTTTAAGTTTCTTCGTCACACTGAATCTTCAAAATAAGTTTACATCAAATTTGACTTATCTCAAAAATATAACCTTTGTTTTTTTATTGTGACGTTCGCGAGTTTTACTTTTATCATTACTTTATTCTTAATTTTCTTCATTTTATTTCGTATGCGAAATGACAGTTCGAGTCACTAATATTCTATAAGTACCGTAAGGAGTACGGATTGGAAATGACGATATGGAGATTCCCGATCTGAACAAAAGAAAATGATTAGGAAAAGTTCAGACAAATTGAGAGGTCGGCTACTTAGACTAGCTCGGAAAAGTAAAGAATGAGATCGGGAACTGAGATTAGCTCTGTCGAGCAAACTAAGAAATCGAAAAGTTTTCAGACAATGAGCCGAGATGAGTTCGGACAATAAATCATGAGATCGAAAAATAAGTAAGTTCGAATAACAGGAAGAACGAGAAGTGACGCACGCTATGCCTTCATTCTAGTTTTGAAGTAGGGTCGAAAAGAGTTTGGTTCCACATCTGAGACCTTTAGAATTCACCTTTAACAAATCAGGGAGACCGAGAGAGAGTCCTTTCCTGGAACTCCTGTAATTTAACCTTTTATAAAGTGTCTGATACTATATCAGAGAGACTGGGAAAGAGTCCTTTCCTGAATTCTCTTGGCCAAAGTTCTAATAAAAATATTTTAGGAGATCAAGAGAGAGTCCTTTCCTGAATTCTCTTCGCCAAAGTTCTAATAAAAATGTTTTAAGAGATTGGGAGAGAGTTCTTTCCTGAATTCTCTTAGCCAAAGTTCCAATAAAAATATTTTAAGAGATCAGGAAAGAGTCATTTCCCGAATTCTCTTGGCCAAAGTTCTAATAAATATGTTTTGTATAAATTAGGGGAGATCGGGAGAGAGTCCTTTCCTTTCTAGCCCAGATACTTTTATTATAAAATTCATCACATATTTTAAATAATGGATCTGCGGGAGAGTCCTTCCAAAGAATCCCAAATCTTATATTGAGGCCTGATGGAGAGTCCTCCTCAAGGCCCTCATATTTATATTATTAGGATAAAGTTCTTTTTTCAGTTCGGCTTAATAAAAAAATATCGTAATTCCAAAAACATTAAATTACTTTAAGATGAAACAATATGGGCAAAGGTTTCACTGGTAATTATGCCAATGATGGGACCTTCCTCTAATAACTGAGAGTCCTCATTAATAAAGGGAATTCTCTAGGTTTTAATTAACACATCCCTTTTGAATAGAGTCCTAATTAAAAGGAATGAAAATCTATACCCATATTGGTTCTCAAAGTATCCATTACACACACCGCACCCTCAGTTATTTGAATGCCAATGATGAGGTACATAATGTGTGAGCCGAGAGTCCTCCTCACTCATTATGAATCTTTAGGGACCAAATAACACCTCTTTGGAATTAGAGTCCTAATTTGACGAGGGAGGAACTTAACAAATACATAACAAATTAAACAAACACAATCTCAATTCACTGCAGGGTCATCCCATATACTAGTGTTCTTGGGTAACCCAAAATAGTGAAATATCAAATGTCTCTTTTATTAATAATAGGGACCAACATCATAATACTAACCCCAAAATTATCGATCTTAAATTATAAAGAGCACATCATTAAATCTGCTTGCCTTCATTGAGGGATGAGGTGGGGTGCTTAACACCTTCCCCACACGTACATGGACCTCGAGCCTAGAATCTCTGTTTTAGAAGTCATTTTATAAATTTTTATTTTTACAAATAGTTTTCTTTAATCTCCCTCAAAAAAAAAGTGGCGATTCTTCACTTTTTTCACTTTAGTGAGAATCGTCCGGCGACCGCAAAACCCTTGCAACAAGAATCTTTTATTAAAAATCACATTTTATTTAAGAAATCACAATTCACAAATCACAAAGCATAAGTGTTGCCAATAACACACAATTTAGATCATGACACAAAATTTCACGATCAATGCCGTGTTGTACACCATGACAAAGCAAATCAACCTCACTAACCGTTATTAATAAGGAAAGAACTAGCTAGCTAATGAGTACTCATTTATTCTTACCCCACTAACCGTTATTAATGGGGGACACAAATATAATCAAATATCAAACCCTAAATAGTCATTCCTAATAGGGAATACCGAAAGGGACTGTCATGCTAACTATGATTTAAAACCAATTTCAAAGATTTTCCAATCAAATAATCACAATCAATTCATTATAAAACCCACATAGGGTTGGCAACACACAAATTTCTCAAACACTTCAAATATACATTCAAAATCGGCTCACCCCCTTGCTACAATGAAATTCATAGCTAACATCCGCCTTTCCATCATCATAAATTTATTTCACAAAATTAAAGTTGTCAAATGCAAGGGAAAAGTATAAACAAATCATATAAAGATCGTTCAATTCAAATACAAATTTAAAAACAAAGGAAGAAGCAAGTTGTGCACAAACCTTCAATGAGTATCCTTTTTTTTTTACTTACTTTTTCTTATCCTTCAACGCCTCCTTTTTTATTGAAAACATACGATTAAAGTGTCTCAATACTCATCCCAACTATCACCAATAGCTAATCAAAGAAATGCCTAATGAATCCCTAAGTTAATTATGGAAGTTAAATGAAATTCTGGGTTCTGGACAGGTTTGAAGCCTCACTGTATAACCAAATTTCAACCTAATTTTAGTCCTTATTTGCCAAAATAATCTTCATGAAAATTGTTCCTTTTGGTGTTAGGTTTAATTTCCTATTTGAATCACTTAATTGGAAGTTTTTTAGCTCAAGTTATGGTCAAATTACTAAGTACTTCTCTAGGGTACTAAACACTGTCCTTTTTCAATTTTCTAAAATTTTACCAAATTTTGTATCTAATATCTGAGCACCTTAGGCTTAGAATTGGCATCAGATCCCTAAAATAATGTTTTGGCTATTCGTCTTAGGTTTTCAAATCATTTTACATCACTTCAATTGGAGTTTTGTAAAGAAAGTTATGGCCTGATAACCATTCGGAGGTCACAGAACAATCTTATTGAAGTGTAGGATTTCCAGATTTGGCATTCCTGACTTACCCTAACATTTCCCCCACTTTTCCCTCTGAAATGGATTTAGGTCCAAACATGAAGTTTTTAGTTCTATGTCTTATGGTTACTTTGACTTTAGAATCACCTAATTTGCTATTATCTAGCTTGAGTTATGGCAATTTTTCTAAAACTAGTCAGATGCCTAATTCTTCACAATTTTCAGGTTCAGTCCAGCATTGGGGCAGATTTGATAGACTAATTTTGTCTAGCAATTTGATCATGTTAGGGTCATAATTTGAGTTCATGATCTCCATAATAATTGTTCTCCTATGTCTCAGGGTTCCATAGGTTCAAGAATTACCTAAATTGGAGTTCGTAGAGTAAGTTATGCTTAATTTACTAAGTACTATTCATTTGGTTATTTTCTCCAGGTCCAGAATTGCAATTCTAGATTCAAGCCTTAATTAGGATAATTTATGGTCATTTTCTGAGTAGGCTCTCTTCATGAAAGTTTTAGCCCTATGTCTTATGTCTCATATTATGAGCATTTAAACCTACTGGACTCAAGTGTCCAGAATTCTAGCACATTAACCCCATTACTATTCCATTAATTTCTTCCACCAACTAAAACCAATTCACATCATTCCACATCAATTGGTCATTATTTGACCTGAAGAACATTAATTGCACATCATTGCAGAAAACCCCCAATTTTTCCAAAACCCTAATTCCTCATCTTCTCAAATTCATACAATTCATGCCAATTCAACACACAAAGCGTGCATACAACTTCACGTACACTAGAATTCATGTTTACTTAAGTCAAACCACACAAAACGCTAACCCTATTAAGGCTGGCTAAAATTCATGCTTAGGGTTCATACAAGATTCTTCAATTTCTTAAGTTAATTTCCCCATAACTAACCTTAATTCAAAGATTACATAACTATTTAAGCTAGAAAGGAAGCTTACCTCACTTAACACCCTTTTTCCTTCTTGCCAAACTTCAAGATTTCTTGATTCTCCCACTTCCAATCTTCTATTCAAGTCCAAATATCAAGATTTCTCTTAAGGGGCTAGGTGATTTATGGAAGAAAAATCAAGAATTTAAAGCTTAGTGTTGTCACCAATGGTAGAAGAGAGAAAGGAAGGTGTGCCGGCCAATATGGGAGGGATGGTGAAGATGATAAGTTGGCATTTAGTTTCTTTTGTCTTATATATATATATATATATATATATATTTATCCACATATATATAATTAAATTTTTTATTATAATTAATAAAATTTTAACAATTTCACTAATTCCTTCTATGTCCCATTAAACTTTTCTCCACATCTTCATAAATTTAATTCTTTTTCAATATTTCAATCTCACTCATTTTTATGGACATTTAGGTCAAAAGTCAACTCTTAGGGTGAATCTACCAAAATGTCCCTCATCAGGTTATAGTGTATCTTTTTTTATAATACCGTTTAAGTCCACAACTCGATAGTCACTTTAATTTTTACTGTGCCTATCTCAATGTATTTTCTCCTTTTTTTTGGTTCTGAAGCTGGCTTTGAATAGTACTATTCATAGACTGAAAATGGTACTATTCAGAGCTCAGAAGTTCATGGTGTTACACTACCTATGTGCTTCTGGTTGATAACTCCAACAGTAACCCTTCACCTAATAGTTAGTGGAACTCTTTTAAGATGGGTCATCTTTCTACTGATATATGAGCCAAACTCCTAAATGATTTCTAGCTAAAGGAATCTACTGCTATATTTTCCTTGCTTGGGTGATACTAGATAGTATAATCATAATCACTATGCAACTTTACCCACCTTTTCTGCCTGAGATTCAGCTAGTTCTGAGATGTACTACAAACTCTTGTGGTCTATGAAGATTTTACATTTTGCTCTATAAGGATAATGTCTTCAAATCTTAAAGGAAAAAACTACAACCACCATTATTAGATCATGGGAGGAATAGTTAACTTTATGCTTCTTCAATTGCCTCGAAGCTTAAGCAATTACCTTGTCATTTTGCATGAGAACAAATCCTAATCCCACCCGAGAGGCATCATAGTATAATGTGAAATCTTCATTACCCAAAGGTAAAGCCAATACTAGTGTTGTAATCATAAAGTGTTCAGCATACATAAAGTTCATGTGAAATCATATGAACACAAAACATATCATGAAACATATGCACATCATACAAATAAAGGGATAAAACCCTAATGGACATATATTTTCCTAACTGTGCTAGCTAACATACTCTCTTTCATTCCTTACTCTAACCTTTCTTAGCATCTAGGTCCACTCATCTAACCTAGAGCTCTGATACCAACTTTGTAATGACCAACTAGGGGCTATTAACAATGCTAAGGAATGGCTTAGCTTAAGGCTACCAGACCCATAGCAAGCCTAAAACCTAATAAAAACATCCAATTCCATACAAACCAAAATCTTAAGCAACTCATAAGCAATTACACTTTAGCACTTCCATCATAGCATAAAACATTTTTTTTAATAATAGCTCAAAATTTGAGCCTTTTCATTGCATTCATTAAATGCTAAAGCGTAATTCCTTCATTCATTCATAATCATCAAAGGGTGCTAAAAGATTATGGTAAACTACATACTATTCTTGCACCTTCAATATATATACTAACAAACCTCTGAAACCAAGTGCAGCAATTACATGTCCACTAAAAACTCAAAACATACATAAACAACTTGCTAGACTTTCGCTTCTTACTATCCTTTCTTGCAAATGTCTAAGGATAAGGGAAAAAGGGTAAGCTTTGGGAAGCTTAATGAGTAAACCGACCGATTTTCATTTGTCATATTATTCAATTTATACATATGTAATGCATCAACCATATGATTTTACACAACACAAGCAATTCATATAAGATAGATTTATCATCAGTGATTTCCCATAATCAATTTCCTTAGCTCATAAAGATGCTTCTTAGGACTTATTCTTAATATATAATATAACCAAAGTGCCCAGCTCATAAAGAAGCTCCTCGGGTTTTCCTCTATTATAAATTATGAGCTAGGGTCTTATAAGGCCTCACCTGGTCTTACGATATTATATCATGTATGATCATAATATATCCATAACATATCCATACCATAAGGGAAATCAGTGGGTCATCCAACACCTATCAAGCATCAATAATTATCTATGCAATAATGCAACATTTTTGTGTTCTAGATACATACAACCTAATAATATAATGAAAGAATACATGTGAATGGTCATGACTTCAATTACAATTACTTAAAGAGGGTATCATTTATTAGGGTTAGTATTACTTGCCTCTTGTAGCCTATCAACACTGAAAACACGAATGGTAGCTATTCCTTAACTATAGCTTTTTGAGTCTCTCAAGTCCAATCCTATGAAAAATGAACCCTAATGAGTTATCTGGATCTCTATAACTATATACATACATCATAGCATCAATTCTAGGTCATTTAGAGTCTAAAAACAAGTTTTAAAGCCTTAAAACAAAAAGGGAAAATAAGGCCATTTGAAGCAACTTGAATTGCCAAAGTAGGAAACATCGGTTATTGAAGTCTTGAACCTTAAATGCTCTCAGCAGATAGCAGTTACTTTGGCTACCAAAGTAAGGAACTTCAGCTGCCAAAGTCCTGAACCTTAAAAAAACTTTGAGAAGCAGTATCTACTCTAGTTGTCAAAATAATGGTTTTCAGTAGTCGAACCTGGAAATTTCAAGAATTCTCAATTTAAAATGTAGAAAATCTTTAACCCCTAAACACAACCAACACATGCTTAAAGCTCTTAAAATTCAATTCAAACTTATAAACAAGTCACAAACTGATCAACTAAGACTTATAAGCTTAACGAAACAACATGCATTTAAAGATTCATCAATTCAAGCAAAAAATGCAAAAGTTCTCCTAACTTCAAAAGTGATTAAAGCAAAAGAGAAATACAACCTAAACAACAAAATTCTTTCGCATGCAACCTATTAGAACTTAGGGTTTAGAGTTAAAAAGGTGAGCATGCCTCTTGTAGCTCCAAACCTCCCTTCTTGAAAAGAAAGCTTGAAAAATCCACTTAATACCACTATGATTCCTCCTCCAACTCTTATATGCAACACCCTTTTAAAGAGGCATTTTAGGTTTTAAACTTAATTTTTTTGTAAGGACAAGAAAAGAGAAAAACAGAGAATGAAGGTCTTTATTGAAGAAAGTTTTGTAGAGTTTTTTTCTCATAATTTCATCAAGTGAGATGTTTATACCCTTGACTTGTTGAGAGACTTTCAGCTACTAGCTACTGATGTCCATAAAAGACCCTTTTTTACTCTTCACATATATATATAAAAAGAAAAAGAAAAAGAAAAAGAAAAAAAAAACTTAAAATTCTATAACATATACTAACAACATGTAAAAACACTTACCACTATTTTCTCTATCCGTGAAACTCTAAGTTTCACTGAAATTTCCCATCAATGACAAGAATTCCAATATCAGAAATGGTGGATGTTACAATACAGTAATTTCGGTGCCAATAATACAATTCTCCAAAGAAGTCATGGTTTATTATGATATTGGTGGCATTGTTGCTGCTTGAATTAGTCGTGCCTTGGTTACAATATTTGACTTCTTATAGCCATTATTGGCCTCTTCTCTTGTCCTAGTAAATATGTGATCACTATCATTGTTAGCATCAATGTTAACGAAGATATTAGGGAAAAACAAAGAAAACATCAATGGTAAAAGCCACAAAAGCAACAGTGAGAAATATTCCTCAATGAAAGCCATTAAAGTTATTTGCCAACCTACCAATTACAAAGAAAAATGCAATAAAAGCCCTAAAAAATCATATGGAAACACTCAAACCCCAAAAAAAACTCATCAATATTGTGTTTAAATGATATTGTAACTAAGGATAGAATTTGTTTGGATTTTATTAATCTGTAAGATTCATGCATTGGGTAGACTCATGAGATTGTAATTGAGGGATTTTATTTAGTCTTCTTGGGATTTTATTAGTCCACCATAAGAGAAAAGGGCTAGGGATGGAAAAGAAATAGAGGCATTGAGGTGAGGGTGTAAGAAAAGGGAAGAGTTGGCGTAGTTTTATCATTTTAGAGGAAATTAGGGCACAATCAGCAATAGGTGGCAATATTCCTGACATTTTTTATGTGTCAACCACATGTGTAAATTACACATTTATTATTATGTGAATCTGTGTTTAATTGTTAGGATTTTAGCGAGTTTAGGTGTTCAATAGGTCAAAAAATTGTTTAGGTGTTTAATAGGTAAATCTCAATTTATTCAAGAGTGTGAATATGCATTTAGCTATTGTTTTTATTCAATTAGCTCTCATTAGAGTTTGAATTTAAGACTTCATAATTTTAACGACAATTCTAAGACCATTGAATTGAAGTTCATCACTATAAATAAAAGTTGATATAGTCTGCATACAAATAAAACTTTGATACCCATTGTCAACATGTAAATAATTTTTACTTGTTTGGAGATAAATATGAAGAGTTTAGGTGCTGAATCTATGATCCTACCTGCAATTATCTACAGGAATACCAATCAGAGTGCAGTTGTAAATAAATTGACTCAACTGTAAGGAGTTGAGCAATCAAAACGAAGTGCATAATTAAAGAGTAGAAGAAAATGAGTAAATTAGATGAAGGATGAGACTCCAATTGGATATCGTTTGAAGGTAATGGAGACAGTCAAAATTTTAAATTAAATTATTTTTTATTGGAAAAAGAAAAAGTCAGAAAAAGATGAATTGATAGACTGTAAAATGTATATATCTCTTTGTTGTTCCAATCAACGTGATATTGGTCAGGTATGAATAAGAATTTATACTCTCTTAATTTTATTCAGCACAAAAACATTATTCTTATTCAAATATTAGCAACTCTTTCTCCACCCCACTTTTTTTTTTAAAATTTTAATCTATATAAAATATTCAAATTTTTTATTTAATAACAATAATAATAATAATAATAATAATAATAATAATACAAATCTATTTATATTATAATTTAATTTTAATATTTTAAACATACTTATTTCTAACACGTTTAATTTTAATATTTAATTAAGTAAAATTAATTTTACACAGAAATAAAATTAAAATTACTTAAAAGTAAAAAAAAAAAAAAAAACTTTAATACCATCCATCATAATTTTCTCACCTAGTAAAGAAAAATGCAAAGTCTATAAAAATTAGAGTTCTTAGGTTCTCATTACGTTGAAGAAAAGTTTAACTTTCCTAATACATTGAACCAAAAAACTTTCTTATACTATAAATATTAAAATATAGTAACTCATTCTAAAAGAAAACCTTTATACATGATCAATTTCATTTTTTAGAATAAATAAAATATTTTTATTTATATGTAAGAAATGTCAACTTTAGAATTCATAAAAAATATGAATGAATTTTAATTAAGTAATATTAAATTATTTTTAAAATTATAAAATTTCAAATTTAATGTATACATATATAGCCATCACCATCAATCATTTTAGGAAATTCAATCACCTCTTGAAAACAAAGAAATGGACGAAAAATACATGTAATTTCCTATTGATTTCTTATTTCTCTTCTCGAAAAATTTTCTTTTTATTCAGTAAATTAAACTAAGTATGAAACAAATTGATAAAGAAAAAACCTCAATAATTGGATCAATAGTCAACTGTTGAATTTATAAATGAAAATAAATAGATTGTAAAAAATAGAAATGTCAGCTTTAGAATTCATAAAAATTTATAAATAAAATATATTCTTACTTACATTTTATTTTTTTTTTATTACTGTAACATGTAGAAAAAAAATAAATATTTTATATATCTTAATTTTGAAAATTAAAATTTAACTATTGAGATTTATTATTTTTTTATATTTTATTTATTAAGGGTTTTAATTTTTATTTAAAGAGTGTAGCCGGCATCCTTTTGCTTATTTGTTATTTTAAATATTTATAATGAGTTCCGAAAATTGGCTTGAGGCGTAATTAAATCCTCCTCAATGGGAGGTGAGAGAAGAAAAAGATTGGAATGAAACTGAATTAAAATATTAGTTCAAGCACCTAATTGAAAAGTGTTTTAGACCTCACTGCATAGAAGTTTTGGGTGGAAGGATCAAAACGTAATTTTGTGTAACCAGACACGAAATTGTGGGAAGGCCCCCCAACTCTGAAGCCCATTCCCTCCCCTCGCCTTCTCTCCCCTGAAACCCCTCTCTCTCTCTCTTTGGTTCTCCTCTTCTCGACCAACCCACCACCGCCTATCACCTCTAATCTATTCCCCCTACCTTGGCCAATCCTTCCCGGACCATCGGCAACCTTTTAAACTATTAAAATTTGGCAAAATCTCATAAAATCTGAAGTTTCCAACTAGTGGTAGCTCCAAAGGCCACCGGAATTGTGTGATCTAGAGAGAGTTTCGACCCTTCAACCTTTTCAGCAAGAAATTAATAAATTAAACTTCTTAATATTTAAATTTAAATTAAAAAATTAAAAAATTAAGTCCAAAATTAATAAATTAAATTTCTTAATTTTTTATTTAAGTCAAAAATTAAGAAATTTAGTTTATAAATTTTATTTTTGAAGCTACATTAAGTTTAAATTAAAATTTTTAAATTAAATTATACGAAAAATTAAACTAATAAATATAAAAATTAAATTAAATATTTTATCATAATTATTTTTTATATATTGTACGGGTTTGAATATTAATTTTTTTAAAAATGACTATAATGAGAATCGTGGAACTACCTTCTAAAAGAAAAGGAATCTCTGTAGAAGATCACACTAGTCAAAGTCCACTTGCAGGGGCTTTCTAAGGTCATTGGTCAAATTCCATGGCTCTGGCCCACCGTTTGGTTTAAAATCACTTCGGTTCGAATAGAAATCAATTAAAATTGAATGAATTCAATTATAGGTAAAACCAATTTTTCATTTTAAAAAAAAAAATTAATCTTTGAATTTAAATAAAACCAAACCAAATCAAAATTAAATTAAAGTTAAAATTAAATCAAAATCAAAGTTAATTTTGACCTTTATAATTAATGGCAGAATATAGTTTGGTCTCAAGTATAGATTTCAAATACTTTTACATGTGTTTTTAATTCTTATCAATTTAATATTTAAATTTGAATATTTATTTTAATTTTAATAGTTGAATAATTTATAATCAGAATTACTTAAATTAAATTAAAATTTTTTAAATTGATAAAATATTTTTTTTAATGAAAGTCAATATATTTCAAAAAAAAAAAAAAAAAAAACATACCAACCTAATTTGTTTGTACATGCATATAAAGTTCTCCATTTGCAATTGTATACAAAAAGATTTGTAATATTAGTTTGTGATTAGATTATTGCAATGCTTGACTAGATCCACTTCCTAGGTCTTCTAATGCTCTTTCATTTTCTTAGGGGAAAAAGGGAGGGTAGACTTCAATTATCACCCACTCGTGAACACACGGGTCTAATTCTTTACAATATTCAAATTATTTATATATAAAAAAAAACTTTTATATATTTTTGACAAAAATTCAATTTCACCCTGAATTTATTGGGGAAGATTAATTTAGTTATTTTCAACCTTTTGTATAAATTAATTTAAAAATTTTAATTTAAGTTAAATTTAGTCTAAAAATTAAATTTTATAGGCTAAATTTCTTTGATTCCTTGATTTAAATAAAAAAAATTAATAAGTTCAATTTTTTATTTTTTTACTAAATCTCTTTTTTTTTATCTTAAAAGTTGAAAACTTAATTTTTTAAATTTTTTTGATTTTTGGGTTAAATTGAACTTATATCTAAATTTTTTTACTAATTTAAACAAAAATTTAAAATTGAGCTAAATTAAATTTTCCTAATAAGAATATGGTGAAATTGATCTTTAAGCCTTTTATTTTCCTAAGGCCAACCAAGACTAAATCTCTTCTATAGGTGATCTTAAAGGCACGCTCCCTCACATTGGCCTGTGCATTTAGAATAAATAATTTTAAAGTATTGTCCAATAAAATAATTTTATTGAGTCTTAATTATTAATTAAACTGGTGATTACTTGTTAATAGCATAATTGATCTTCCTTAATCTTTGAGAGAGTATTTGATACGATGTTAATAAAAGATAATTATTACCCTTATAACTTTTAATCCCTAATTAATTTATTTGAATACTTAAAAAAATTAAGTTAATTTTTTACCTCATTAATATTTATGTCTTATTAAGGGATTGAATGTTAGCCTTGAGAGCTAAGTTAATAATTACACCCTTAAAACTTACAAGAATAACATTTTATACTTAATTTTTTAACTTCTTATCAAACACATCCTAAAGTGTAAAGAGCAAAAAAGTCTAGAATTTGAGTCTTTTCATTCCTTTACTTCAAAATTATTCACTTTTATTATAAGATAGAAAAATAATTATCTCCTATTATATAGCTTATCAGTTATTATTCGATATACTGTGTCTACATTGTATAAAATAAAATGTGATTACTTATTCAAATATGATTTTTTTTGTATAATTAATTGTTTTATGTAATATAAAATTTAAATATTTTCTTATTTTATTTATAATAAAAATTAAAGTAAACAAAAAAATAGTGTATATTTTTTTAATTTAAAATATCTATATCACATCACATGAATAAATTAATAAATCTAAACGCTAGTTTAACACGTTTGGGTTGTTGTTTTGCTTGACTTGGCCTGCTTTATTCCACAAACTTTAAGATTGAAAATTGAAGGAAGGTAGACATCAATTCCCACAACCACTCTCAGGTGGGAAAAGCGAACCTCATTTTTAAGACTTTATACATTGTTTCCCCTTTATTAATGTATTAATTATATTGGTCTTTGGTAAAATGGTGTCGGGCTAATTCTATTACATTCTTATTGTAATATAATAATAATAATAATAAAAAGAAAAAAAAAATCCAATCCCACGATTCCCACCTACCAATACCAAACCCCTTAGGGTATGCAAGCTAAATTGTATACGTTAGATGTGTGATTCAAAATTCTTGTGGAATTTAGAGAGATAATTTTCTTAATTAGAATGAAAAAAATATTATGTACTACAATGGATGAATATTTTCTATACAGAGTAAACTCCTATTTTAGTGTTATTCTTAAATTGAGTTAAATTTCTAATTAGATTAGGGTTAAAGAAACTAGTATTATAATAAATATGAGTATTATGGAGAGATTATTTGATTTTACCCATTGGAGAGGGGTTTTTACTCTTTGCAGAGAAGAGCTCTTGCCTATTGAAGAGAGTGATTTTTATTCAATGAAGAAGAGGTTTTGCCCCCATTAATGAGGGGCTCCTACCTATGGTAGTCTCATGGAGAAAGAGGAGCTTTTGCTTGAGGTGAAGAAAAGGCATAATCTAAAAGTAAGAGACTATTGTTCATTACAGTCCCATGGAGAAAAAAGAGATTTTAATTTGGTCTAAGGTGCAGAAAGTGTGTAAAATTCAAGATGAATGAATTGTTGTCTATTGGTGAAAGGACTTTTACTCATATAGTTGAAGACATCTTTTATGATATATAATGTAGTTAAAATAGTAAGTATATTGGATTACGTCTAAAAAAGATTGAGAGGGACTAACTAATATATTTAATATGAACAATTTTGTAGTGAAAATTCTTTTTGGCGTAATTGAGTTGATAGGTAAATAGTTTTAAGCTTGTGATTAATAATTATATTCATTGATAATATAATATGATATGCCTGTGGATGTAACCCTATATTAAAATAATAAATCACATAAATTTTGTTGTTGTGAATAATTGTTTTATTTTTTTTTAATAATTTACACATTTCTATGGTGCACAACAACGTCAAATCAAATTGAAATTAAGAAGAAAGGTTATAAGAATTGAATCATATTAAATTAAAAATATTTTATTGTTTTATTTCGATTATATATATGATGATCATTAAAAATTAAATTGAAATCATACAGAATTAAATAAAAAAAAATCAAAATTTAATTTAATTTGTTTCCAATTATTAGTGTGTATATGAGTTAATATTAACTTTTGTTCTTCTATCTTTTTTAACAAATTTAATTATAAACATATTAATTCACCTTTTAATTATTAATTATATGACTAAATCATATTTTAATCATATATAGTATACATTATAATCCTTAATTATATATGTATATTGTGAAATTATCTGTCATGACCTGGAGATTGCTGAATAAGACTATTAGTGTAGTTCAATTGTTGAGTTTGAAATTGTCTGTATCAAAATGGTTTAAGTTAATTTGGTATGGCTTCCCCTTTTTATATGTTTTCTTGTTTCTCTTTCTTTGTTTCCATTGTGGGACTCCAACATATATTATACTTAAAGACTATAATTAAGAAATTGCTATAAGTAAATGATAATAATATAATATACATTATTTTATAAGCAGCAATTCTATTAATAGATAAATTTATTAAGTGCTATATATGTAACAAATTTTTGATACTAATATTATTATTTATATTGGTATTTTGATGTTAAAAATTTTAAATTATTTTTTAATAAAAATACAAGAATGTTATAATTTTTGGTGGAAAATAAAGATTTTAACTGAAACTAAAGTGAAATTGAAACTAGAACAAAATAAAAATTTCTTAAAACTAAATCGGAATACTCCAACACCCAAAAAATCTATATATCATTTTCTCTAAACAGATCACTCCAAGTTGGCAAAAGGAATTTTGGTTTAACAAGTGATTAATATCTTAATTAAGATAAAAGTTGACTTGAGTGTTAATTATCCAATAAAAGTTCTAATTAATTAATTAATTAATTGACTTAGATAAAGCAACACGTAAACTCTTCATTAACATTTTTTCCACACCAACAACCTCTTGATTAATGAGTAATTTTATAGTAACAGCATGATTCCGTGAAAAAAAATTACATGGGACGGCAAGCTATCTATGAATTAACATATATATATATATATATATATATATATATATATATATATATATATATATATATATGTTAATTATTTAATAATTATAATATTTTAAAATCCATTCACTACTACATATTTATACATTTTACCTTGTCATTCTAGGTAAGATAACCTACATATAATCACTCAATATACACTCCCTTTTGCCTATAAATTGGCATCGATTTATACCTCATTCACTCGCCCGCTAAAAAAAGAAAGCAAAAATGGAGCATTACTACCTCACCCTTCTTCTCCTCTTCATGTCCTTTATCACACTGTCTCTCTTTTTCCTTTTCTACAAGCACATCTCCCAATACAAGTACCCTAACCTTCCTCCAGGGAAACCAGGCCTTCCCTATGTGGGAGAGAGTCTGGATTTCTTGTCCACAGGTTGGAAAGGTCACCCTGAAAAGTTTGTCTTTGATCGGAAAACTAAATACTCCTCTGATGTTTTCAAAACTAATCTCCTTGGCCACCCTGCAGCTGTGCTTTGCGGGGCTGCAGGTAACAAGTTCATGTTCTCCAATGAGAACAAGCTTGTTGTAGCCTGGTGGCCTGATTCTGTGAACAAAATATTTCCTTCTTCTCTACAGACTTCTTCCAAGGAAGAAGCCAAGAAAATGAGAAAGCTTCTTCCTCAGTTCTTGAAACCTGAGGCTTTGCAGCGATATATAGGTATTTGTTGTAATATTTCAACATTAAATTGGACAAATTTAAACTCTTCATTAAACAAATTTTATTAATTTATGGCATTTTCACTAACAGGTATCATGGATTCAATCGCGCAGAGGCACTTTGCCTCGGGGTGGGAGAATAAAGATGAAGTGGTTGTGTTCCCTCTGGCAAAGAATTACACCTTCTGGTTAGCCTGTCGTCTCTTTGTAAGCGTGGAAGATCCTGCCCACATAGCAAAATTTTCAGACCCTTTTCAGGTCTTGGCCTCAGGAATCATTTCCATTCCCATTGATTTGCCTGGAACACCCTTTCGAAGAGCTATCAAGGCCTCACAGCTTATAAGGAGGGAGCTTCTGGGCATCATCAAGCAAAGAAAGATTGATCTTGCAGTAGGAAGGGCATCGAATACACAAGATATTTTGTCTCATATGTTGAATACAAGTGATGAGAATGGAGAGTTCATGAATGAAAGGGATATTGCAGACAAGATTCTTGGATTGTTGATTGGTGGACATGATACTGCTAGTGCTGCTTGCACTTTCATTGTCAAGTATCTCTCTGAACTCCCGCACATTTTCCAGGAAGTTTACAAGGGTAAGTACTAATTATACATATATTAACCTTTTATTACTTTCTCTCAATAACTTACTATTATTATTATTATTATTATTATTATTATTATTATTATTATTATTATTATTAAATGCCTCTAAATTAAGTCTAATACATTAAAAGGAAGAGTTTATAATTAATTTGAGAAAGAGATGATCAATCAAACATATAATGGCAGGGACATGCATATATACTATACACTTTGGCATCTTTTTTTATATCACTTTCCATGATATTATACATACCTAACATTGTCTTGCATCCCACCAATTACAATTAAACTTAAATACCCAATTAAAAATAATAGTTCATTGGTAAACTCTTAAACAAATTTTCGTGTGAAACTGCTTTTTTCTTTCAACATATGCAGAATAAGGCGGCTGAACTAAAATTATAATAAAAAGTACAAACTCTCTGACTAAGTTGATTCTGATTGTATCTTCACTTTTATTTTTTCAAATTAATTAATCATTATTAGTATTAGATTATTAAGATTGTTCAGTGTTCTAGTCGCATATGCTTTCTTTCTCACAATTCATGATATAATATGGACTCACTCTCTTTAATTTGAGAAATAACTGAATTTTGGCATATGCAAGAAGTATTATTTTTTTAGTGCTTTAGGAGTATTTTAGAAATTTCTATTAGATTAAAGCTCATTAATTTTTTTATATATATATTTTTTAATCAAATTTATTAATTTTTATATTTTTGATATTGTAAATATAGAGCAAATGGAGATTGCTAAAACAAAAGAGGAAGGAGAGTTGCTGAACTGGGATGACATTCAAAAAATGAAATATTCATGGAACGTGGCTTGTGAAGTAATGAGACTTGCTCCTCCTCTTCAAGGTGCTTTCAGGGAAGCCATCACTGATTTCATCTTCAATGGTTTTTATATTCCAAGAGGCTGGAAGGTATTTAATTAATCTTCATTTTTTTCCAATCCTTTAATTGTAAAAGCAAATATTGAGTAAAGAATATATACAACTGAATGGAAAATTTTACCTTAACTTAATACATCATAGATATAAGATACAAATATGTAGAATCCACCTATTTTAAGTAAGAGTACTACTAGATTACTGAACTGAGTTGAATAGGTAGAGGTGAATGAAGGGGCTGAGGAAAGAGTCCATGAAATGTAACATGGGCTTTCTTGGACTTAGACTAACCATTGCTAAAAGGTTAAAACTAACCAATTAATTAGCTAGCCCTTTACTTTTATAAACCCTTTGAATTCTTTTTCCTTTTTCAATGTGAAACTCTTGACACACTGTATATATTGTGTTTAAATATGAGTCTTACCATATATATTATATCTAAGATCCATAATAAATTAGGTTTAAGCACAAGTATTAGATGCAGTGGTAAGACCTACTACACTCATAAGGGGATAACTCGGATTTGATCTTTGAAGAAAGTATTGTTGGAAGAAGCAGTTACAAACTCTGAAGGAATTAATTTTCTATAGGTTGTAAAGGACATAAAGGAATACTTAATAAATTTAAATAAATAAATAAACCAGATCTAAACAAATATTTCCCATATATGCACATTTTTCATCCCTATGATCATGTAGGTAGTAATTAACGCACATAATACAATTTGCTTTCATTAACCATACATATTATATGCAGCTGTATTGGAGTGCAAACTCAACCCATAAGAATCCAGAGTACTTCTCAGAACCTGAAAAATTTGATCCCAGCAGATTTGAAGGGAAAGGACCAGCTCCTTACACCTTCGTGCCATTTGGTGGAGGACCAAGAATGTGCCCTGGAAAAGAGTATGCTCGATTGGAAATACTTGTTTTTATGCACAACTTGGTGAAAAGATTCAGATTTGAAAAGGTAATTCCAGATGAGAAGATTATTGTTGATCCTATGCCAATGCCAGCAAAGGGACTTCCAGTTCGCCTTTATCCTCACAAGGCTTCATAAACTTCATATATAATTTCTTCATCCATAGTTACCAGAATAAGCTAGGCAAAGCTCTTTCCTTTATTATTATTATTATTTTAATTTTCTTATTTGTTTCACTTGTTTTACATTCACATATATGCCATATGTATTATTACCTATTCAACCCTCATGTGACAACAATCTTTTATATACAATAATTCCGAGATGTCAAAGATCCAAAGTTTCAATATAATTTTTATGTAATTAATGTATTTTAAGCTTCTCTTTGAACTTTTTCTTCAAAGTCCATTTTAACGTATATGTTGATGCATTTTGAGAGCAACTCTTGAGAAACTCATACTTAGAGTCACATTTATGATAAGGTCTATATATATATATATATATATATATTTAGAATAATATTTAAAAAATATTAAAAGATCTTTTCTTATATTCATTTTTAATCTAGTATTAGTAGAAGAAATTAAAATAAAAACCGGAGTCTTTAAGTTAGTTTTGAAGAAGATAAAAATTGGTATTTTAAATATTTTAAATATTGTGGATTTTATACACTAATCAAATAAAAAAGATAAACTAAAATAAAATTTTAAATATTTTGAAATTTGTAAATTCTATATACTAGTTAAATATATTTGCTTTTTCATTTTTTTCTTATATTTCAAATTTAAATAATTATATATTTTAAGATAAAATTATTCAGTTAAACATCATCTAAAACTAATACTTAAATTTATAATTATAAAAGATAAATTAAAATGAAAATTTTAAATAAAATTATTATTTTTAATTATGTCAAATGTCAATTAATGGTGAATTCAAGTGTCAACTTTTGGTTAAATATTTTTGAGTCTTCAACTTTCTCATATATATATATATATATATATATATATATTTGCTGTTGGCATTGGATGTGGAATGAAACTGATACATTATTGGGGAAATTAAAAAAGTATATTATGGTTTTGCACTTTTTTTCAAGTAGGGTCGTGAGATTCAATTTGTGATAAAATGGTGTCTCGAAATTACACATTGTTGTTAGTAAAGAAGGAAAATTACACAAATGTTGTCCATAAGCACTGACGTGGAAATTAAAATATAATTTTATAATTTTTATTTTAAAAACAATCATTTTTTATTTCTAATATTAAAAATTTAATTAGAAAAATACTGAGAATGAAACTTTGAACCGCAGTAGGTAATACCAATGAGGGAAAGAAATGAAACACCATGTTAAAATGGTTTAAAAAATTCTCAAAATGAGCTTGATGGATAAAGAAGTTACGAAACTATTCTTAACATTTGTGGAGAACAAAAATTAAATACTTATAACCATAATGTTTGTAGAGGAAACAAAAATGTTGGATATATATTGGAAAATGGTATAGGAAAGAAAAGATAGAGAGAGAAAAATGACAGAGATCAATGCTAAATAAGATATACATACACTTTTCCATATTTTCTTTCGCTACAAACAATAACTAAAGAGTAGATAGAAACTAAGATATACACATATTTTGCTATTTATATTTCCCTATTTCTCTTCCAATTGGTGGTTTTCAATGATGTAGCTATTTAGTTTCTAGAACATTACAACTTGTATAAAAGCATTAACACATTTATATTTCCCTATTTTGTTTGCCTTTATTTTGCATCCTTAGGCCAAGCAAAAGGTTCTTTAAACCCAAGACATTAATAGAAGTGCCTCTAAGCGTAGTTAAGATTCATTTTATTCTAAAGTAGTATGTTTAAAACTTCACACCCCATTGTCTAAATTTATTGATTATTATTGAAATCCAAGTACCAATTGAATTAGGATTTGAATTTATTGTTAATTAAGAAGTTTAATATAATTTAAATTAGAAAGATAAAAAAAAAAATGAATGAGTTATTTTGCGATTTAGGAAGAATAACCCAAATCCATATGGGATTTCGTTTTATAGTGTTGTCGTCATTATTGCCTATGAAAAGGCATGAAGCGCACAAAAGTTATGTGCGTAGAAGATAATAGGTGGCCGAGTTCAATTGCTGTGAGAGCACTTGCATAAATAGTGCATCGTTGAACATAATGAGTGTTCCATGAAGTTAAGATAGTAGTCTTTAAGCCACAACATTGCCACGATTTGTTGAGTGATTTGTGTGAGAGAAAAATAATTAGTGTGTATAATTATTTTTCTTTCGATAGTGGATTTATTGGTGGAGTAGACTTAAGCCGAACCACATTAAATTTTGTGTTCTTTAATTTGTGTGAGTGTGATTTTTTAACACGTGGTATTAGAGTTGTGGTTCGGGATGTCAAAGATGCCGAGCACAAAATTTGAGATGGAGCTATTCAATAAGAAAAATAATTTTAGTCAATAGCAAAGCACTATGAAGGATGTCCTTGTACAACAAGGATTAATGAAAACATTGAATAAAAAGCTATCAGCAACCATGAAAGATGATAATTGGGAGGAACTTCAATAAAGGCTGGTGAGTATAATTTGATTAACATTAGCCCCTAATGTGAAATATAATATTTTGAAGGAGACTTCGCTAGTTGTTTTTTGAAAAAAATTGAAGAGGTTGTACATGTCATAGTCACTTACAAATCATTTATACTTGAAAAAGGAGTTATACCAACTCAGAATAGGTGAAGGTACTAATGTAAGAGATCACCTTAATCTTTTTAATAAATTAATTACCCAATTAACTAGTGCTGGTGTGAAGGTAGATGATAAAGATAAAGCCTTTTTGCTTCTAATCTCTCTCCCATAATCTTCTAAAAGCTTGGTGATAGCCCTAATAGTTGGAAAGGAGACATTAAAGATGGAGGGGGTTACTACAATTATTTTTGGATGATGAAAAGTTCAAGCAAAAAATAGTAGCAATGAAGGTGGGGCTTTTATTATTAGTTCTAGTCATGGTAGAAGTAATCCATGTAGAAACAATTGGAGAAAAAATAGTAGATCGAGCTCGAAACCACGAGTAGACCTTAAAGATAGATAATGCTACTACTGTCATGAAAAGGGCCATATTCAATACTATTGTATAAAG
Source organism: Hevea brasiliensis (assembly GCF_030052815.1). Classification (NCBI taxonomy): domain Eukaryota; kingdom Viridiplantae; phylum Streptophyta; class Magnoliopsida; order Malpighiales; family Euphorbiaceae; genus Hevea; species Hevea brasiliensis. The sequence continues at coordinate 2,233,396 of NC_079508.1, read as the reverse complement.
ATGAAGGAAGATCTTGTAGAGTTTAAATAATTTAAGAACAGTCATGAAAAGAAAAAGAAGAAACTGTTACAATTGTAACTGATGATGGTGTTGATAGTGAATGTTTAAATGTAGATGATAATAAGGAAAAGGTAAAAGGTCCATTACAAGATGAGTCATTAATGAATTCCACTTGCCCATTCCATATATGCCCCAAAAAAGGAGTGGTTTTATGGAATTGAATAAAAGAAAGGAGAGAAAATGAAGCTAGGAAATGAAAACAAAATGGAAGTCAAAGGTGTTAGTAAAGTGAAAATCAAGCTACATGGTGATCATATGAAATTGTTTGATAAAGTAAGGTATATTCCTAAATTTGAAAGGAACTTAATTTCTTTGAGTAAGTTGGATTCTTTGAGTTATTAGTGTTCAATTTATGGCGGAGTCATGAAAATTAGCCGAAATGCTCTCGTGATCATGAAAGGTAAGAAGATTGGTGCAAAGAACCTCTACAAATTGGAAGGAAGCACATTGATTAGAAGAATGCAAATAGAGGCAAGAGGCAACATCAATAATTAAGAGTGCAAGGAAATACCAAAGAGAAATTGACTTTTGTAGAAGTGGTGATGTAACACCCCTTACCCGATCTATAGCGTAGTCGAGCAAAGAATGCTATATTCTGTGTCGGAGCACCTTTTATTATCTTACTTATTTATAATTTATTTTAATGCCATTTTATTTTAAAATGTAGTTTTCATACTTCATTCACTATTACTTTATTTTCCTTTAATATTTATATCCGAATATTTAAATGGAGAAATCGACGGGGTTTCCTTTATTTTATTAACATTTGGCGTATTCCACTATTCACCTGTTTAAAAATATTTCATATCAATTCATATACTTTTATCATAATCTAAAATTCAATTCATGTAACCATTTCTATACATATCCATTCATGCTCAATTCATATATGAAATACTCAAATTTCATTAATTTACATCCATGTACAATTTATTACACAAAATTTATAATTTACATCATATACAAATATAATTTCATAAATTCATAATTTACATTACAAAATTTAATAAATATTTACAATGTATAAAATACACTACTGTAGTTTGGTGAACCCTACCAAAATGCACTGTGTGAGGAGATGACACTATCCGACACTGATGCAGATCCTGACTCTAAAATCCCAGTCTGATGTTTACTGGACTTTATCTTCAGTACCTACGCATAGAAAAATCCAACGCGCTAAGCATTTCTGCTTAGTGGTGCAATAATACAATGGAAATATAATATACAAATAAATGAAGTAATTTCATGGTTGTAGAAATTATAAGGAAAATACATATTTAATGAATTATGAATTAATTTAAGGCTAATTAAGATTTATGATATCAACTCTTTCTAGCATCTTATTCGTGGATCCTATAATGATTTTAAATATCATTTTTCATTTTACTGATTTTTGAAAACATTTATTCTATTGGGATTTTTCTTTATCCTTTATCTTGATATTAAACTTCCTTACATCATTTCAACACATATTTAATCTCATTAATACTTTTAGATGCCTAAGTAACCTATGACAGACTGACTGAACTGGATACGTGGATTTTCGAGTACTGGACACCGTGGTGCCTCGGGCCATCATACCATGGAACACATAATGTCAACCATGTATGCAGAATGGCTAGAAGCCATAATATCAACAAAACGACTTAAAAGTCATAATCGGGCGACAATAAGCCGAATGTAACAGAATGGCACACAAGCCATGTATAACAAAATGGCATAAAAGCCATAGGCAGCACTACAACATATTGGTCCCTTCTTGGCATGCCAATCTATCTAACCAAACACATATGTCTAGGCTTACATGGACACTTAGTGTTTTTAAGCATTCATAGTAGTATTTTTAATCATTCATAGGTCATATATTATCATCACATTTTATATTCATGCTTCATAGCATTTTTTGTTTCAATCATGATGGGAACATGGGTCCCAAATATATATTCATCTAACATTCAAGTTCATTGAGCTAAGGGTATTGAATACCAAATATTTTGCAAGTCATTTATATGATGTTTCATAAATTTCAGAATTTCAAATTTGACTTCACTCTCATATTAGGCCAAGCTACAATAGTAATTTGACCACACTTTCTTCATGAAAGTTATTCCTTATTATCTTGGCTTTAATTTCCTTTTTTGAATCATTCAATTTGGGGTTTTCTAGCTATAGTTATGGGCAATTTACTAAGTACTGGTCCAGTAACCAATACTATTCCAGAACAGAGCAGATTCTGGAACTCAATTTTGCCAAGTTATTTGGACTAGTTACAGCCATAATTGGGCTTAGTGTTCTTCATATGAGTTGTTCTCCTATGTCTCATGGTTACAGATGTTTAAGAATTACTAAATTTGAGGTTATATAAGGTGAGTTATGGCTAATTAACCAACCTAGACTCATAACCCTATACATTTAGGATTTCAGGTTCAGGTCAGTTTTTGCAATTCATATTTGAGGTCCTTACACTCAAAATTTGAGCAAGGTTTCTGAACGAAAATTGTAGCTCTATTTCTTAAGTTTTCAGATCAATTTGGCTCATCCTAATTAGAGTTTTCTACTGAAAGTTATGATTCATTTACTATCTAGGTGTCAAATGGCCAATCTGTTTAAGTACAGGAATTTCCAGATTAGGAATTCCTAATTTCTCCTAGCAATTTCCCTAAGTTGCATTGGGTTCTGGGTTTTGGTCAAAACATCAAAATTGTAGTTCTAGGTCTTATGAATATTTTGGCTTTTGAATCACTGTATTTGTAGTTTTGTAGACTGAGTTATGGCATTTTTGCCACAATTGATAGAATAACCTAAAGTCCAGACTTTCCAGGCCAGGTTTAGTTTAGGCAGAGTTGATGGACTAAATTTACCAAGCAATTTGATTGGGTTAAGGTCAAAACTAGGTCTTCTGATCCCATGAAAAATGTTCTACTATGTCTTAGGATTCTATGGGTTCAAGAATCAAGTCATTTGGAGTTTCCTAGAGTAAGTTATGCCTAAATGACTAAATACTGTTTATATGGTCATTTTGTCCAGGTCCAGAATGCCACATCCGAATTCAAGCCAATTTTAGGACAAGCTATGGTTAGTTTTTGGGTAAGCTTTCTTCATACCATTTCTAGCATTATGTCTAAGGTTTGATCTCCAATTGGCCTCACACCAATTGGAGTTATGTAGCTCTACTTATGGCCACATAAATGTACTAGACTCAAGGTCCAAAATCCCTGCATAGAAAACACACTCCCAATTCAACCATTCAACACCACTACTAACATCAAAATTCAACCAATTCTCATCAAATGGTCAATATTTGACCTCAACAATCTCAATTGAGTATCAAGGCACAAAACCCCCAATTTCTCCTAAAACCCTAACTTCCATAATCACAATTCATGCATAACACATGCAAATCAACATACTACTCATGTATACTTGTTGGGCAACACTAACAAACACATTTATTTTCATCAATTCATCAAAACGTCCACCTCCTCTATGGTAGCCGAAATTCATGTTCAACCAACCATGCATATTTTTTCATCATTTTCTTTATAATTTCTATGCATCTCAACTTAAATTCAAGTAATATTCAAGAATTTAAAACTAATTTGCACATACCTCAATTATGAGATTTCCAAGCTAGCCAATTCTTCCTTTTCTCCTCTTCTTTTTGCTACCAATCTCTTAAGCAAGGTCTAAAATCAAGTTTTTGTGTTGGAGACTTTGGGAAATATGGTGAAATGGTATGGGAATTGAAGCTTTGGAAGAGTGAAAATGGTGGAAGGATGTTGGGATGGTGGTTCGGCCAAGGTGGTAGGAAGATTAAGATGAAGACCACTTTTTTATTTATTTACTTATTTTGTCCCTTTTTATAATTGTTTGTCTAATTTCAATTGGTTAAATTTTTAATTAAGTCATCTTCATGTCATGCTTATGTCATAATTTGGGAATTAAATTTTCATTTCTTTTATATCCTTCTTTCATTGCATATTTCTATTTAAATTTTCTTCAAAATTTCTTTATATTTTATTACATAAATTTCACTTACTTTAATTGACATTTTGGTCAAAAGTCAACTCTCTACGTGAAATGACCAAAATGCCCTTCATTGTGTTTATCAATTTATAATTGCCTTTATCGATTGGCATGAATTTTCTTGCATTCCCTTGACATTTTCATTGTCATTAATCCTTTAATTTAGTCCCAAATAATTGTCTCATTGGGTTTCTCATGAGTTTGGAGTCAGCAACTGAGCTTTCACTTACTTCTCGTAAGGTCACCCATCGCCGGGACCTCCTGCTCATTTAACCTATTTGAACTTTGCTTCTTTTATTTTCCTTTAATTTTACTTGATCTTTATTCAATCAATTTATGACTTCTCACTCTAATTTAAGTGTGTTTCCAGACATCCTGGCTATCCGAACAGACGTTAGTCATCGAAACAGTAGAATATACGGAACTACTTAAAATGAAGGCGTTACAGGTGAAGACTAATTCAATTTAACTTGGAGGTTGAGATTGTTGAAATCCGAGTACCTATTGAATTAGGATTTGATGTTATTGTTAATTTAAAAGTTTAGTATAATTTAAATTAGAAAGATAAAATTTAAAAAAAAAATGAATGAGTTATTTACGATTTTAGGAAGAATAACCCAAATCCATATGGGATTTGGTTTTATAGTGTCACTGTCATTATTGCATAAAAAGGCATGAAGTGGAAAAAAGTTATGCGTGCAACAAATTATAGGTCGAGTTCATTTACTATAAGGGGTGCTTGCATAAGCAATGTGCCATGGAACATATTGAGTGAAGTACAACGAAGTTAAGATGGTAGTTTTTAAGGCACGACATTGTTATGATTTATTGAGTGATTTGTGTAAGAGAAAAGTAATTAGTGTGTGTAATTACTTTTCCTTTGATAGTGAATTTGTTAGTGGAGTAGGCTTAAACTGAACTACGTTAAATGTTATGTTCTTTAATTTGTGTGGATGTGATTTTTTAACAATTATGCATAGAAAGAACAGTCCATTCACGAACAAAAAATAACCCATTATGTATATTTACAACTTCATAGTGTCATTTGTGACAATTCTACAACTCATTAACACCTCTATTTATTTTTGTTTACAACTAAATTTTTGAATACAATGTGTTAAACTCAATCATGAACCTATAATCACAGAACCAAAAATCAACTTAAATTCAATAGGTACAAAAGATTATCAATAACATGTGGCAGTAAAATTTTCAACAAATTTAAGGCACCAAATGTAATGTTGTTATTTAACTCAAATCTCATGGGTTGTGGGAGATGAAGTTGATGATAGCACTCCAAATGTCTGAGTGCTAAAGTAGTATGTTTGATGGTTTCTATATGTTTCTTAGGATTGTTCTACTACTGTGTTTCTTAATCTACTTACTTCATTGGAAAACTTGACATTAACTTCTATGGACTCTAAGAAAGCCTCCGAACATGATCACAATAAAAGTGGCAATTAAAACCTCTAGAGTTTCTTAACTCATCACAGCCAATTGTTGGTAATTAAAAGAAAATAATTGCCTCTATGAGATGGATTTAATTAGGCCAATAACCCATACTAGTGTGTGTTGAAATATGCTTAGAGGGAATGAAATGTTCTCCTGGAACTGGGTGACTAGGAACCTAGCTAACTAAATGCTAAGTAAAGACAGTAACTAAAATACTAATTGAAACAGTAATTAAGTTAGGGATTGTAGAGCAATTGGTAATGAAGCATCTTCAGCTGTTGAAGAACTTAACTTCAACTGTTGAACATTGTAAACACCATATTTTGGCTGACCTCTGAAGTTAAGGAACTTTTAAAATCGAAACTGTATTATCCGTTCTCTGCCGATGTCCCGATCACAAGGTAGCTTTTTCGAACTTACCGATTGATCGTCCCTGGAACAAATCGATCTCACGCTTAAGTTAGATTGCTTTCCGATCTCTTACTCTTTGTCAGATGAGTTAGAGACAATATCGAGTTTCTGGACCATCCAACCTTGCCTATTGATATCCTCTGATCTCTCTGTACAAATATTGTAGAACTTTATTTAGCTAATGATTTGATCAGGCTTCTCGCTCGAATGCCCCAGATATTCCTTAAAATGAAGTTAAGGTTTTTATTCGGTCTAATAATGGTTCCAATCTTAAAAGTTCAAAGTCAATGGCGAATCTCTGTAATTCTAATATTTTAAAGTTTCGTCCAGTATTCGGTCATGACTTAGTTCGATCTCATGTTCACGTGTAATATTTTTCTGATCTCTTATCTTCTGATTAATAGTCATTTTCAAGTTTAATGTTCAACTACATTCAATCAATTAAGTACTCAGACAATTTGGACGCTTTTCGACCTCATCAAGAAATTGAACAAAAAGCTTCAATTCATTTCAAAATAAAATGTACAAGTCATTCGGCAGGAGGTCTCCCCCAGCTTGCTCCCCAGGTACATTATCATTTCTCTCATCCTCTCCCTCTCTCTCAGGCTCCTCCTCGTCTCATCCTCACCCCTAGGGACAAGGTCCACCATCCAGGTGAAATCTTCCTTAGGATAGCGCTTTACAAGCTTGGCCAAAAGATCGCCATGTGCATTCATATAAGTGCCGGCTTCCCTCGTCATGGCCTCTTCTTCTTTCACTCTGATCTCTTTAGTAAGGCAAGTGACATCGGTAGTTTAGAGGGCCTGAGCTTCTTCGAGTTCATGCTCCAGTTCGGCTATCCTGTCCTCATAACATTTCGTCCGACCCTTAATCTCGGCGATGTAGTCCTGAGCAGACGAAAGTTGGGATCGGGCGAAAGCCGCGTCTTGGACCACCTTCAGAATTTCTTGTCTTAAGAGATGAGCCTTTTCTCTAATTATGTGTTGATTCACAAGGCTCTCAATGCTCAAGCTCATCATCTGAGCTAAGAGATCATCAATGCTATCTAGAGTCAGCCTATTCTGGTCGTCTTGGAAGCATATGGTAGCACCCAGAACTTTGGCCAGGCCAGCATTCCCCCAAACTGAGCAGGTCTTCTCTAGAGAGTGAATGAGGGCCTGGGCACCACGAGAAATGGTCCTCATAGCAGGTTGGGAAGACCCTCCCTCCACACTTAAAGAAACAGGTAGAGGTGGCGGTTCTTCCTATCGAGGAGGGGAAAAAGTGATCTCCACCTCTGGGATTGGTTGTCCCAAAGGTCGGGACGAAGAGCTCGGCACCTCTACCGAGTCCCGCCCTGGCATCTGGGATACCGCAACAATCTTCATTTCTTGCACTTTCTGAGTGACCTCTCTTTTTTACTTGTGGCTCTCCTTTGTGTTTTCGCCTCCAGCAATACCTGCACGAAAAATAAGTTAGTGAGATCACCTAAGTCAGGAGGCTAAAGATTCAGGTTATACCGATCCCGGGTCCGAGGTTAGAGAGCTGCAGTTCATAATCTTCATTGGTGATCATCTGCATTAGCCATCACTTCAGTTCGGCCATAACGGCATCCAGATAAGAATACTTGTGAGTGGCCTCCTGATACTTTAATTCCTTTACCATGGCATCCTCGTCTCTATTTAGGGTGATATTCTTTGGAACTGAAGGGACCAGGTACTGCCAACTGCGTGGGAAACCCTCAAAGTTGTTCGAAATCCTGCTCCTCAATATAAAGAACCGGTTCTTCCAATTCTTCAGTGAAGAAGGGAGATCGATAAAAATCTCACAGTGCGGCTTGGCTTGGAAGAACCAGTACTAACTCACCTCTCCCCTATTTATACCCGTCTGATCATTAAATACTCACGAAGTCCCAAGTGACGCATCGGTTAGCAGAACCGAGCCACCTCTTTTACACATCGCAAGAAGGTTCCAGAAACATAATAAAAAATTGAATAAATGAGATTGGTTAGCTAAGGTCATCAAATTGAACAAATTTCCAAACCCATGGATCGGCGAATGACATGTCGTCTAGGGATCAGATCGGATATGCTTATCAGAGATCGGAAAAATAACTAATGTAATAACAAAAGAAAAACATTCAAATAAAAATTTTCATTTCATTTCCAAAAGATCGGATTACATCATTTGGGCGATCTCAAAAGATTGAATTATATTATCTAGGCGATCTCAAAAGATTGGATTACATCATTTGGGCGATCTCTCAAAATCAGCAATACATTCTACCTAGCTTAAAGACTACTCCTAATGCTGGCCCATGTCAAAGCCTAGTCTTGTGGCTGAATCAAAAGATGTGTTTGATCAGAAAGCCGACCACAAATATTGGATAGATGTGCAGCTCAGATAGGGTGACTATGACTCTCATGATATTGAGCGGAGTCATCGCCGATGTCATTGACCAGAACCGAGCTGCAGTCGGGACGCCCGATAAGGTTAAAAGCCAAATGAACTTCAAGAGGCGATCATCGACATCAAGATTGAAATTAGCAGTCCTCTTGTTCGAGATCAATCTACCAATTATACCGATAGACCGATTCAAGATCGGCACGACCATCACTTTTGATCTTGATCGATAAATTAGTTCGGTTCCCTCACTGTCATTAGATGACGTTCTCATAGCTCTTCGATCATCGCGATCATAAATTTTCAGGCGAGGGGCGAAGGAAATGGTCAGAAAAAGATCAAAAGGGCCATCATAATTAGAATTTTCACCGGAAAAGCTAGAATTGGGGAAGTGGTGCATTGAAAATAGACTGAAAAAGGAAAGGTGAAATGTGAAGGTGATTTCCTACTGCTGCATATATATAGGGCCCTGGCATTTATTGCATACAGAACTCGAAGCGGATGCATCGATAACTGAAGAATTTATTACTTTGATCAATGCAAGTTAGATAGAGAGGAAGGATCAGGAATGAGAGAGATCAGGAAATATGAGGGGACTTGATGCAAGAGATAGAGATCGGAAAAGGGAATGGTCATGATGGGAAGATCGAAAGAAATGGGAGGTGACCTATAGAGATCAGAGAACGTAGAGGGGTTAAATAACTTCCAATTAACTCTCTTCATCATCAGATCCATGTTAGTTAAAGCATTTGTAGGCATGATCAAATCTTCACCGCACATCTCATCTGCAAGGACGCCCACCTAGCCGCCAGACGCCAAAACAGTTAAAGCAGCCCCGTACATCCTGATCTCTACCGTCGATTATAATTGTAAGGATGGATCTAGAGCCCTCGGATCAAAAGCAGACGATAAATTCAGCGCTTTTTATTACCAGCCTTTGGATCCATTTTGTAAGGCAAGACCCTGGACCATCGAATTAAGAAGAGAAAGGACGGATATTCTGAACAGAATCCCAACCCTCCATTCTGATTCTCTTTAATTCCCAAACATCAAATTATGTCCTTTTAAATCCAAGCCATCCATCTTGCCCTAGTGAGATCTTGACCCTTCATTTTGGGCACCTGTTCCCTATAAATATCTACATGCAATACTATAGAAGAGATGGAAAAAAAAAAAGGTGGTGGTGATTATCGTGGAAAGACTCTGAAATTTAATTCAGTCTTACCATTTTGAGCTCTCGAAGTATTGAGAAACTTTAGAAACCAGTTTTCTAAAGTATCCCGCTAAAAGGAGAATCCTGAGATTTTCATTTTTAGTGCCTGTGCACTACCTTCTGAAACCATATTTACACTACTTCATTTTCACCACCCTAATATCTGCGCGTTGCTTTCCCAAACTCAACTTCATCCCTAACTGTTCTCATTGTCTGGGGTAAATTCAAGTTCTTTGGTCATCAGCTTTCACCTCTGCAAGATTTGTGGGTACCGGAGTCAGCTCATCTACCTCCCTAACTTTCCACAGGTAAGCGTCTAAACTGTTATTTTGTCGAAAATCCTTGTTTTGTTTTCTCCAGCTTTCTTTTAAGATTTCTTTTATATCCAGTCACACCAAATCTCAAAATAGATTATCTAGGCCCAAAATTATTTCTTGTGTCTTCTTTTTCTATTCATTCGCAAACTCTATTTATCATTTCTTAGTTTTCATTCCTTTAAAGAATAGATGTTTGAGTCATTAGCGACTCATAAATACTCTAGAAGAAATATATAGGTAGAAGTTCTTTAATATGAGAGTTGTTAGTCTGAATAAATGAAAAATGATAAAGGAAGACAGGTGTAGCAAGAGTCGAATAGGTGGGAAACCAAAATAGGTCAAATAAACAAATTATGAGATCGGGTCACGGAATGAGCCCAGGCGATAGGACAACAGATCTGGAATTAAAATAAGCTTGGATCCCGAGCGAGCAACTAAAAAGAGACTGGATCAAAGAGTTTGGATAAAGCGATCACACGAAAGATCGGCAATGAGTTCGATCTTTCGTCCTCCATCTAGTTATAAGGTCCCATAGGCTAGGAAAAGCGTTACACGGGTTTCCTGTGTCTTCGGTACTCTATTCCCATAAAAGAAATCCAGAATGACCCTTTACCTGAATCCTTAGTTTCAAAGTTCCTACAAATGCCATTCTAATAAATACATTAAGAGTTTGGGCGAGAGTTCTTACCTGAACTCAATCTAATTTTTAACGCAACACATTAAGAGTTCGGGAGAGAGTTCTTATCCCGACTTAATCTAATTTTTAACGTAATACATTAAGAGATCGGGGGAGAGTTCTTACCCGAGCTCAGCTTAATTTTTAAACACGATATATTAAAGAGATCGGAGGAGAGTTCTTATCCGAAATCTCCCATTTAAATTTTAAACAGAATACATTAAGAGATTGGGGGAGAATTCTTACCCGAGCACAGCTTAATTTTTAAATGCAATATATTAAAGAGTTCGGAGGAGAGTTCTTATCCGAAATCTCCCATTTAAATTTTAAACAAAATATACTAAGAGATCGGGAGAGAGTTCTTACCCGAATTCTCGGCCAAAAATCTTAATAAAATATGTGGAGATCGGAGAAGAGTTCTTATCTGAAATCTCTCGCTTAAATTTTAAACAGATACACTAAGAGATTAGGGGAGAGTTCTTACCCGAATTCTCGGCCAAAAATCTTAATAAAATATGTGGAGATCGGAGAAGAGTTCTTATCTGAAATCTCTCGCGTAAATTTTAATAGAATACATTAAGAGATCGGAAGAGAGTTTTTACTCGAATTCTCTTAACTTAAATCCAAATTAAAATATCAAAACTTCAATATGCGAATTAACCCCCAACAAAAATCTGTTACATTGCATCTAATCATTGAAGGATCATCTCATGTACTTATGTTCTTGGGCAATCCTAAATAGTGAGATATCAAATATTCCTTTTATCCGCACAAAGGATTAACATCATCATTCCAACCCCCTAATTATCAGTTTCAATTTAATATGAGCATAACATTAAATCTGCTTACCCTCGTTGAGGAACGAGGTGGGGTGCCTAACACCATCCCCACCCATATGCGAACCCTGAACTAAAATCTCTGTTTTCAAAGTAGTTTTTAATTTCTTCTTAAATGGTTTTCTTTAATTTCCCTCAAAATTAAAATGGCGACTCCTCACTTTTCCCAATTCAGTGAGAATTCGTCCAGCGACCGCAAAAACCCTTGCGATAACTTGGAGATTCCACTGGAGACTTGTTTTTTTTTCAACTTAACCCTGGTTTAGAGGTCCAAAAGCAGATTTAATTTTGTGCTCTTGTAAATTAAAATCATAATTAGGGGGCTTAACTTGTAAAATTCGAAAGTCTTAATATGATTATTCTTTCTAACTATTTTGCTTTTTTTTATTGTCGTATTTATTATAGTAATCTTCGTTTAAAAAAAAAACTCCCCTATACAGGGAAGAGGTAAATATGTCCCTTCACACATTAACTACTTACATGATGTCCTCACACACTTCAGCCCTATACTTGGGCTTTCTTACCCTTTTAAGAAATAGGAGGAAGTCTTGTAGCGGTACCCGTGGGTTTTACCCCGTTAGTATCCGTGAAGGCTTCTGCTCAGATTGGAACTTGTTTCATCTACTGTGATACCTGTGGAATTCTCCCATTAGTATCATGGTAGCGGAATGAGGCTCTACTGTTTATAATAGGGATAATTTGGGAACCTATGGCTTTAAAAAATTAGACCTTGAGCTAAACTATCACGGTAGCTGAAAAATCATAGCAAACTACCTCGTAAGATAGAACTATCCAATTAGATAGTACTTACCCGATATTAGGACTCTCCCTATTTTAGGACAAAAGGGACATACTTGCTTTCACCTTACTCTATTTATATTTTTAAATTTTTTAAGGGTAATTTTGAATCATACTGTTGGAATGATCTAAACACCTTCCTACTTTGATAGGTGTATAAATATTGCCACGCCAGCAGTATAATTTAAAATTACCTGAATTTATTCTGCTAACCTATTTCCCACAAGAAACCAACATTGCTTCAAATAAAGCAAACCCGACCGAGCAAGCAGTTCAACCAAATAGAGTGTACTTGACAAGGTCCTGAGCAAATAAGATAATAGAAGACCAGGAACAAGTATAGAACCTACAGGGACAAGTTTTAGAATTGAGAGACCAAGTCTCAGAGTTGATGGAACTGATGAAAGAGATGTCCCAAAATAAAGAAACCATCCGACCTACACCATAATCAAATTTGCCACTACCTCCCCCATTCCCAACAACGGTTGATTCCCATCAAGCTTCAACCTCTTTTACCTTCCAGCCTCCTATTCCTGATCCAACGATCACTGTTAACCCAACACTCCCAAATAATGACTTACCCTTTTCTTATTATCCAGCTATCTCAAACGCCGAATTGCACCCTTTCGTACCAATCCCTCCAGTTCACCCTGCAACTTATTTCCCAACCAGAGGAATGGCTTATGCAGCAGGGGGTGAAAATAGAGAAAAAGAAAGTGAGAAGTTGTTTGCTCTAGAGGAGAGACTAAGAGCTATAGAAGGTCTGAACATGTATGGCTCAGTAAATGTATCGTCACTGAGATTGGTACCGGATGTAGTGGTACCGCCAAAGTTTAAAGTTTCGAACTTTGACAAGTATACCAAAAATTCAGACCCCCGTATCCATTTGGCCACTTACATAGCCAAAATGTTTGCCCTCACTGAAGATGACAGGCTTCTAGTCCACTTCTTTTATGAAAGCCTCTCCGGGGCAGCATTGTGATGGTGCATACAATCGAATAGGAGCAAACTACGCTCCTAGAAAGATTTGGCTAATGCTTTCCTTAAGCAATACAAGTTCAATTGCGATGTTGCCCCCACAAGAAGAGACCTCCAAAACCTAGTGCAGAAAGAGAGGGAAAGCTTTAAGGAGTATGCCTAGAGGTGGAGAGAAAAGGCGGCTAAAGTTTATCCTTCGATGACGAATAATGAACTCTGCTCTCTGTTCATTGAGACACTGAAGGCCCCATACTTCAATTTAATGATTGGGAATACTTCTAACAGTTTTTCTGATATCATCCAGACTGGAGAAAGGATTGAAGCGAACCTCCAATTAGGAAGATTACAAGAAGTGGTCGGGGAGGGTTCCATGAAAAAGCCTAATAATTTCGGGAAAAGGAAGGAAGGGGATGTCCACTCCATTTCAAGACAAACTCACCTACCACCACAAAACAATTTTTGCCCATACACCCCAGCCCAAAATCCATATCCTCCAAACCAAAACCCAATGGTAGAGAATGTTCCTCCCCCATCCCCAAACTATCTTTGCCCCCAATATCCTTCCCAGACCTTCTGATCAAAATACTCCTTTCAGACCACCTGCTCCTTAATCCAACCCAAGACCACCAAGGAATCCTGATCCACCTCTCCCCCTTCCACTCAGTGAAATCTACCGATACCTATTTGGTATAAATCAGATAGTGCCTATCCCCCTTGACCCGATTTAGCCACCATATCCTAGGTGGTATGACGCTAGTGCCCGATGTGAGTATCATGGTGGGGCAATGTGGCACTCAACTGATAATTGTGGAGCTCTCCAGGGAAGAGTACAACCCTGATCAGAAATAGGGGGTTAAAAATTGAGGGAAATGGCTCTCTTCCCAACGTCACTTCAAACCCGTTGCCTAATCATGGTACAGGCAATGGCATGAATATGATAGAACCTGGGGATGGAAGTAAAGAGCCTCCTAAAGAACCATCCATTGATGTCATACAACTGGACTCCCTGTCTGAGGCACTAATTTCAACAATCGCTGAGGGGTAAGAGCTTGATAATTGGAAAGCAGAAGATATCCTTGTGCTTAATCTCGAGTAAAGTACATTTTGTTATCAACCCTTGATCATTCTATCCATGGTGACAAGTGTAATACTATAAATGGACCCTTTTTTTTATGATAGAAGTATTAATGAACTAATAGCGCATTTTATATCTAATTCTCTTTTCCTTTCACCATTAAAATTTATATTTTTTTTAATATATACTCCACTTTCATTGCTTTAGGACCATTGATCAATTCACACCTAATAATTCAATTGACTCATAAGTTCCTTATGTTAATTTCAAAACTCCCATAACTGCCATTAGTTCAAGTGATTCCGAAGAAGAGTCTATATAAGAACAAGGGCGAAAAAGATGAACCCTCCCTGGTGCCTTGTGGGGATGAAATGCACACCATAAATCTAGGGACTGAGGAAACGAAGAGGGAACTTAAGGTCGTGAATAACGGAGAATTAGAGAGTATGGTTAGCTTGCTCAAAGAATTCATTGATGTATTCTTGTGGAGCTATGATGACGTGCCGGGATTGGATCCTTAAATAGTAATGCACAAGATTCCCCTGATTCTTGGGATAATTCCAGTGAAATAGAAGTTGAGAAGAATGAATCCTGACACGCTACTCAAAGTTAGGGATGAAGTCAAAAATTAGTATGATGCTGGTTTCTTGGAAGTGGTCAAATACCCTCAGTGGATAGCTAATGTTGTCCCGATAATGAAGAAGGATGGAAGAATCAGGGTATGTGTTGATTACAGGGATCTCAATAAGGTAAGCTTAAAGGATGATTTCCCTCTCCCACACATAAATGTGCTGGTAGACAATGCTGCAGGGCTAGGAAAATCTTTGTGTATCGACGGGGCATCGGGGTATAACCAAATCCCCATGGATGAGGAGGACAAAGACAAAACTGCTTTTATCACCCAGTGGGGGGGTATTTTGCTATCGGGTGATACCCTTTGGGTTAAAGAATGTCGGAGCTACCTACCAACGCGCCATGGTCACATTATTCCACAATATGATGCACAAGGAAGTGGAAGTGTATGTGGATGACATGATTATCAAATCTAGAGAGGGAGGCAGTCACGTACAGGTGTTGAGAAAGGCTAAGGAAGTATCAACTGAAACTGAACCCAGCTAAGTGTGTGTTCGAGACAAGGTCTGGTAAGCTATTGGGATTCATAGTAAGTGAGAAGGAATAGAAGTGGATCCAGAAAAAGTTTGAGCCATTCAAGAAATGCCATCCCCAAAGACAGAAAGGGAGGTGCGCAGTTTCTTGGGAAAGCTGAATTACATTTTGAGATTCATCTTCAACCTCACTGCTAAGGCTGAGCCTATTTTTAAACTACTTAAGAAGAATAACACCACTCAGTGGGATCAAGTTTGTCAAGAGGCTTTCGAAAAGATTAAACAATACCTATCAAATCCACTAATATTGGTTCCTCCCGTGGTGGGAAGGCCGTTGATTCTGTATATGACAGTTCAGCAGAGCTCAATGGGTTTTGTTCTCGGACAGTACGATGACACGGGAAGAAAGGAAAGAGCCATTTACTACTTAAGCAAGAAATTCAATGATTGCGAGTCGAGATACTCATTCCTAGAGAAAACTTGTTATGCATTGGCATGGACAGCAAATCGGCTTAAGCACTACAAGTTGAATTATAAAACATGGCTCATCTCCCGAATGGACCCCATTAAGTATGTATTTGAAAGCCCGTTCGTGCTAGGGAGGATAACAAAATGGCAGGTCATACTTTCTCAATATGACATTGTCTACATGACCAGAAAGGCAGTAAAAGGAAGCATAATTGCTTATCTCCTAGTAGAAAACCTGATCTAGGATTATGAGGTCCTGGATTTTGAATTTCCCGATGAGTATGTTAATGAAGTCAGCAGCGAGGACACAGAACCGAATGATGTATGGGAAATGTATTTCGACGGAGTGGTCAATTTGTCCGGTAATGGGATTGGAGCAGTTTTGATATCCCCATATGGAAAACACTTCCCAATAGCTATCAAGCTAAGGTTCAACTGCACTAACAATGTTGCAGAGTATGAAGCCTGTGTGATGTGCCTACAGGCTGCCATCGAAATAAAGATCAGGAAGTTAGAGGTATACGGAGATTCAACTTTGATCATTTACTAAGTCAAAGGGAAATGGAAAACTAAAGACCCGAAACTAATCCCATATCAAAAATATCTCCTAGAATTGATTAAGAAATTCGAAGAGATTTCTTTCTCTCACCTCAATCGTGATAAGAACCAGTTCGCCGATGCCTTAGCTACTATAGCAGTCATGACTCAGATGGAAGAGGAACAGACAACACAAGTGTTACGAATCAAAGCAAGGAGTGAGTCGGCCTACTGCTTCATGATCGAAGAAGAAACAAATGGCAAACCCTGGTATTATGACATCCAAGTCTACATCAAAACAAGGGAATATCCTCCCGGGGCAAGCAGAAATGAGAGAAGGATGATCAGGAGATTAACAGTGGGATATTTCCCTAGTGGGGAAATTTTGTACAAAAGAAGCTCCAATGGCGAATTATTGAGGTGCGTGGATGCAAAAGAAGCAATGAGGATCCTTTTTGAAACTCATGAGGGGAATTGTGCTACTCATGCAAATGGGCATATAATGGCCAAGCAAATCATGAGACGAGAATACTTCTGGACTACTTTGGAAAAAGACTGCATTGAGTACTTTCGGAAGTATCATAAATGTCAAATCTATGATGATCCGATAAATGTCCCCCCTTATCTGCTTTTTAATCTTGTCTCACTTTGGCCATTTGCAATGTAGGGCATTAACGTAATCGGTTCTATTAATCCCAAGGCCTCCAATGGGCACAAGTTCATCTTGGTGGCTATTGACTACTTTTCTAAATGGGTTGAGGCAACATCATATGCACATATCAGGCAAAATACATTCCTCAAATTTCTCAAGAATAATGTTATCTGCCGACACGGCCTTCCTAATGAAATTGTCACTGACAATGCTAAGAATTTGAATGGTCTAAAGATCTGAAGTTTGTGTGACTAGTACAAAATCTGATATCTCAATTCTTCACTATACCATCCCCAAATTGTAACACCCCAAATTTTATTATTTATGAGTATTTTTGGCATTTTAATTTTATTTGAATTTTAGGAATTTTTTTGAGATTTTTCGGATTTTAAAAATCGGGTTCGATTTTCCGAAAATATAAACTTTGATGATTTTTAAAAATTAATTTAAAGACCACGTGGCAAAACTAAAAATATATTTAGAGTCTACGTATTTTTTTGAATTTTCTGGAATTTTTTCGGAATTTTTGGACCTCGTTTTCGGTCCGTGATAAAAATTTAAAATTTTGTATTTGAATCGAACCGCCGAATCGAGCCGACCGGATCGGACCGGTCGAATCGGACCGGTCTCTTCTCTTTTTCTTCCTCTTCCTCCCGCGCGCGACGCACTCCCCTTCTCTCTCTCTTTTCTCTCTCCTCCCCTCCCCTGCGCCTCCCTGCGCCCTCCTCGCCGCCTCCCGGCCAGTCGGCCGGAACGCGCGATTCTCCCCTGCGCGCGCCATTAGCTTCCTCGGCCATCCGGCGATCCGGTCCGATTGGACCGGGTCTTGTGTCCAAAACCATCTACTCGGCGAGAGCTTTCCATAGACACCAAGAACGCCGAAATCCATCGAGCGGATTGTCCGATTTTAGCTCGGGAAGATTTTAGCCCATTTCGACTTTTGGGCTAAATTTCTCGAAAACCGTGAATCCCACGAGGAAACCGAGGCCACCGGACGCTCCATTCGTCGAGAGCTTAGCGACATAAATTTGAATTTTTCCGACACCGCTTTTGGTGGGTCCCACTAACCGCGGTGTATTTTCGAGCATTAAATGAGCTTAGAAAATTCTGAAAATTTTATGTACTAAACCCCGTGTTATGTGGTTCTTGTATGTATCCTCGATTCGCGGAAATTCGACGATTGATCGGTGCGCAAAATTTCAAAAGTCTCGAATTGGCCGAGGTTTTGGCTAGCCCCATTGTCGACGTCGGCGCGTTCAAGTCGGAATCGGCAAAGGTAAACCGAACCTTGTTTTTACGTAATTTTCTAGTGCTTAAATAGGATTAAAAATCCATAAAATATTCGTGGTAGCTTAGAAAATTACGATTCTTTTGCAATAGCTTAGTAATATTGCTAAGGACCGCGGGCAAAGTTTTACAATTTTAGAGCTTGTTTGGGCGTTTGCAAAAATGATCAATAATAAGGACTAAATTGAAATTTTGCGTATTGTGATGGGTGATTGATTTGATGGGCGGGAGGCTGTGTGATATGATTGAACTGTTGATATATGGATTGTGAATATAGAAGTGCGTTTTTAGCCCATTTGCGAGTTGGGTAGGTCCTAGGTATAGGGAGACTCTGCGGATTTTCGACTTAGGACGTGCTTGATATTTTTCTTTGTTTGTATTGAGTCAAATTTATTAAATAGATGTAATGTAATTGTCATGTGAGCCGGGACAGCCTTCTTCCTCCGCCAAGCCGCCACAGTAATTTTTCGTCAAGTCTGTGAGTAAAATATTAATTTTAACTGTAATTTCGATATTATTATATGTTCAGCATGTCCATGCATCACTTATATGCATATATTTATGTAGTTAAACTCTAGGCACGAATTATGTTGCATTGATAACTGTTAATGTGCCATGAGTGTTGTTGTGGTAATTTGGAGCAGTGTGCGTGCGTTGGCGTGCGTGTGATGTGGTGTGGACTATGGATAGGACGGGTAGACACGGCTTGAGTTCTTGTGGGACCGGTCCTTGGGTAGACACGGCTTGAGTTCTTGGGACCCGATTTGGTATTTAAGTGGAAGTCCGAAATGAGTTCTTCACTGGCACAGTTGGATTTAAGAGAGTATAGGGATCGGCTCCCATATACTATGAATGATGTTACAGGTTGTTTGAGTGCTCCAAATTACCCTTTTGATGCTATGATGTGAATAGGATGTTGATGTTGCATTTCACTCTACAGGTTGCATTAGTTTCAGATAGTTATAGAGATTATAGTTAAGATTGATATTTTACTCTCTGAGTCGAACGCTCACTCCTGTTCAAAAATTTTTACAGCCAGGAGGATATTTTGTTTTGGGTTAACCTCCTTTTCTACCTCGCAGTTGTTTATCAATATTGTGTAATTTTAATTACTCCTAGAATTTCGCATGTGTTAGCGGTATTTATTTGAAATTGGTCCGTAATATTTTTATCATGTTGGACTGTAAACTTAAATATGTTATGCATGTTGATGGATTGGATGAGGAGCCGAGCTCCCATTTATTTTATGTTGATGAGTATGTGGAGGGTGGTGAGCTCCCCAATTGAGTATTTATTGTGTTTACAGTCGGGTGAGTCAAAAACTCCCGTTGGAAAGTCCATTTTATGGCGGACTCTGTCCGCTTGTTTTCTTGAAATTGGGCCCAAATGGGCCTTAGAGTTGTTAATGAATAGTTAAGGCTTACTACGGGCCTCGGGGCTTTAGGGTGGCCTGTGTCCTAGTCTTGGTCCGGCCCATAGGTTGGGTCGTGACAAATGTGGTATCGAGCCGGACTCCCCTCGATGCAGTGGGTGCGAGGCGCCCCAGTGAAGTTGGTGGGTTGTAACGATTTGGGGACGGCGTCATGCGCTGCAGTGCCGCCGTCCACATCGGAAATGGGAGAAGGGAATCTGGGCCATATATGTGGGGTCACCTAAACTGTCAGCGCTTTTGGGAGCGAAACCTCCCAAGGGACAATCCGTGAGGCCCACGGGCCAAAGCGGACAATACTGACTGGGCTGGGCTGGGTCGTTACAATTGGTATCAGAGCTTAGGCTCCAGATTCTTAGGGCATGTTGTCTAAAGTGTTGGGAAGAGTCTAATAGGAGTCACATGCGGAAATATAGGGTCCACATTCGTCTTGCATTGTCATCTTTGCTTCTAGTTTCTGCTCCATATGTTATGTATAAATATGAGTCTATAGAGCTGTATAATGTGCGCTTTGAATTTTGTGGGCTAATCTTGAATTTCGTGAAAATGCGTAGAAGCGGAGAGGCGCCATCGCACTGAGCAGATGTGCCCGACGAAGTGTCGGCACGATGAGGCGCCGCCAGGAGGCGGGGTAGGAGGCCTAGAGGCTCAAGTAGAGGAGCGACCAAGATCTGAGAGCAGTCCTTTATGGCACAGGTCCCATGGACCCCATGGCGCTACTCTAGGTCTGCAGAGAACCATCGACATGATGGCTCAGTATATGGTCCATCCTCCACCGCACCAAGAGAGGAATCTTACAAACAGATCATAAACTTCAAGAAGTTGGTGCCCGGTACTTATGATGTGTCAGACGACGCATATCGGTTTTTGGATTCTGCGGCGACAGCGAATTACGATTGGTGATAGAAGATTGATAGAATGTATGCAGCACGTCATGGGGCCCATGCCTAGGCAATGGATGAATGACTACGTGTTACCTCGGATGGAGGGTTTGACATGGGCTCAGTTTGTGGAACTTTTCATCAATCGGTTCGTGCCAGAAAGCTTCAGAGATCAGAAGCAGTGGGCCTTTGAGGCCTTAAGACAGAATGGCAGGTCTGTAGATGAATATGCTACAGAATTTCTGGAATTGAGCAGATATGCCCCTACAGCAGTAGCTACAGAAAAGATGAAGGTGAAAAGATTCCTAAAGGGGCTTGACAGGAGGTATGCGAACACAGCCATGATGTCCGATCTTTTGATGTGGTGGTGGATCGAGCAGACAGTTGAGGTTAACTATCTTTGTGGATGACAGCGGAAGAGCAAAGAAAATCAGAGCAGAGGGTTATTCTGGTGTTGGCGACTCGGGTACTATTGTTAGTGGTGGCCATACTTCTTACAGAGGTAGAAGGAGAAATAAGAGGAGTGGTTTTAGTCACTAATCCAGGGTTCGCACTGAGTGCGGATCCGGCAAGGCGATTACGCTCTGGTTCAGGATCCTCTTTGGCACCGTGTGCACAGTGTGGAAGAGGACATTCATGACCTTGTTTGATGGGGTCGAGTATGCTTCTGTGTGGCCAACGGCCACTTTGCTAGAGCGCCCCATTTTTGATGAGCCACAGATGGGGTCACGGGGTTACATTGCAAATGTTCCTCGACAATTGTATCCGGTGCTTCCAACATGGCGGCGATCGATTCGATGTGGCGAGGACAAGGGGCGTGGAATGGAGGCGGTCAGAGGTAGAAGTCGATGTCGTGGTTACGCCACTCGGGGTAGGGGACAAGCTCGAGTTTTCACCACGACCCACCGGGATGCTCAAGCTTCAAATGCGGTTGTGGCGAGTATTCTTACAGTCCATTCTTATGAGGCTCGTGTTTTGATAGATCCGGTGCTACGCACTCATTTGTCTCCCCGTGTTTGCCATGAGGTTGGGTAGAAACCCTACAACTTTAGAGTGCCCTTTGTCGATGCTACCCCACTTAGTGACAACATAGAAGTAGACATGGTATTTCCGGTAGCCCAGTGGTAGTGGATGGAAAGATCCTCCCACAGACTTGGTTCCTCTACCCGATGTGGATTTCGATGTAATCCTGGGGATGGACTGGTTGGCAACTCATTATGCCACCTTAGACTGCAGGAACAAAAAGGTGTATTTCCACATACCTGGTGTGGAAGAGTTTAGCTTTGATGGTGACAGGAGCGTGGCTCCATATAATTTGGTGTCAGCAATTAGTGCTAGAAAAATGTTGAGGCGTGGATGCCAAGGGTATTTGGCATTGGTGAGAGATACCTCTGTAGAAGGTGTCAGCATGGAAAATGTTCCTGTTGTCAGAGAATTTATGGATGTCTTCCCAGAGGAGCTTCCAGGGTTGCCACCAGAAAGGGGAATAGAGTTCTGCATTGATGTTATTCCGGGTACAAACCCCATATCCATGCCACCTTACAGGATGGCACCAGAATTGAAAGAGTGAAGGAGCAACTACGGGAGCTTTTGGACAAGGGTTTCATACGTCCGAGCACTTCACCCTGGGGTGCTCCTGTTCTATTTGTGAGAAAGAAGGATGGGTCATTGAGGTTGTGTATCGACTACAGACAGCTGAACAAGGTCACTGTGAAGAACAAGTATCCACTTCCTCGGATCGATGATTTGTTTGATCAGCTCCAAGGAGCTAGATTCTTTTCCAAGATAGACCTTCGATCGGCTACCATCGTTGAGAATCGGGAATGAGGCGTGTCCAAAACGGCTTTCGTGACAAGATATGGTCATTATGAGTTCTTGGTGATCACTTTTGGACTAACTAATGCACCCCTTCATGGACTTGATGAGCAGGTGTTCAAGCCATTTTGGACCCGTTTGTCATCGTATTCATAGATGACATTTTGGTGTACTCGGGCCGAGGAAGAACACGTGTGGCACTTGAGAATGGTGTTGCGAGGCGTTGAGGAGCACGGTATATGCCAAATTTTCAAAATGTGAATTTTGGCTGAAAGCATCTCATTCTTGGGACACGTGGTTTCTAGTACCGGCATTCCAGTGGATACCACGAAAATTGAAGGAATCGATTGGCTTAGGCCTACAATCACCGAGGTGCGAAGTTTTTACTGGTTTAGTGGCTACTCTGAGCGTTTTGTACAAGATTTCTCCAGAATAGCGGCTCCCCTAACTAAGTTGACCAGGAAGAATGTTCCATTCATTTGGACAGATGACTGTGAGGTGAGTTTCCAGAAGCTCAAGGAGTGTCTAACCACTGCCCCTGTGTTGACACTACCTGTGAGTGGTGAAGGATACACCGTGTATTGTGACGCCTCCAGAGTTGGCCTAGGGTGTGTTTTGATGCAGAATGGAAAGGTAGTGGCTTATGCTTCAAGGCAGCTGAAGAGGCATGAGCAGAACTACCCCACCCATGATTTGGAAATGGCGGCTGTAATCTTTGCACTAAAAATCTGGAGACACTACCTGTATGGTGAAGTGTGCGAGATATACACCGACCATAAGAGTTTGAAGTACATCTTCCAACAGAGGGACTTGAACTTGAGACAGAGGAGATGGATGGAGCTTCTGAAGGACTATGATTGCACCATCCAGTACCACCCTGGAAAGGCCAATGTTGTGGCAGATGCCTTGAGCAGAAAATCTTCTGGCAGTTTGGCGCACATTTCGGTAGAGAAGAGACCGTTGATTCGGGAGGTACATGAATTGATGGATCAAGGTTTAATCCTAGATCTGTCAGATGAGGGGGTATTGTTGGCTCACTTTTCAGTGAGACCAGACTTGAGGGACAGAGTTAGAGTTTCCCAGCACAGAGACCAACAATTGATGAAGATCATAGAAAGAGTACAAGGTGATGGTGGTGAGTTTGGAATTGCCAATGATGGCGAGCTCGTGCTAGGTTCTAGGATATGTGTGCCCGATGTGGACAACCTCAGGAATGAAATCATGCGAGAGGCACACTACACAGCATGCAGTGTCCACCTGTTCCACCAAGATGTACCATGATGTGAAAGATAGCTACTGGTGGAATGGCATGAAGAGAGACATAGCAGACTTTGTGTCCAAGTGCTTGACTTGTCAGAAGGTGAAGTTTGAACACCAGAGACCGTCAGGGAAGCTGCAAGAGCTCCCTATCCCAGAATGGAAGTGGGAAATGATCACTATGGATTTTGTGACTGGGTTGCCTCGTACCACGCGAGGATATGATTCGATATGGGTAATTGTAGACCGCTTGACCAAATCAGCTCACTTCTTAAAGACTACATACTCAGGCACGCAGTATGCCCGGCTCTACATTCGAGAAATAGTCAGATTGCATGGAATTCCGGCTTCCATAATATCTGATAGAGGGCCCCAGTTCACTTCTCGATTTTGGAGAAAGTTGTAGGAGGCACTTGGCACACAATTGAACTTGATCTGACCTTCCACCTCGCAGACGGACAGTCCGAAAGGACAATCCAAACACTGGAAGACATGCTTCGCATGAGTGTCTTGGATTTTGGAGGTCAATGGGATGAGCAGTTAGCTTTGGTGGAGTTTGCCTACAACAACAGTTATCACTCCAGCATAGGGATGGCACCCTATGAGGCACTATATGGAAGAAAGTGTAGGTCTCCTCTGTGTTGGACAGAAATGGGGGAAGCAAGGGTGCATGATGTAGACCTAGTGCAGTACACTTCAGAAGTAGTTCCTTTAATCAGGGAACGACTGAGGACAGCTTTCAGTAGACAGAAGAGTTATGCAGACCCCAGACGGAGGGATGTGGAGTTTGCAGTGGGCGACTATGTATTCCTAAAGGTTTCTCCAATGAAGGGAGTCATGAGATTTGGAAAGAAGGGCAAGTTGGCACCTCGGTATATCGGACCTTTTGAGGTTACTGATAGAGTTGGAGCAGTTGCCTACCGGTTGGAACTACCACCCAACCTTTCTCACGTTCATCCCGTGTTTCACATCTCCATGCTCAGGAAATACATTCCCGATCCTTCTCATGTACTGCAGCCGGATGTGATAGAGCTAAAGGAGAACTTGACATTTGAGGAGCAGCCTGTAGCCATAGTGGACTACCAAGTGAGACAGCTGAGATCCAAACAGATCCCTATGGTCAAGGTTTTGTGGAGGAGTCAGTCAGTGGAAGAGTGCACCTGGGAGTCAGAGCGGGACATGCGTAGCAAGTACCCTTACTTGTTCAATGTATAATCATGTACTTTATTCTGCCTTGTGTAAAAAATTCGAGGACGAATTTTCTGTAAGGGGGGAAGAATGTAACACCCCAAATTTTATTATTTATGAGTATTTTTGGCATTTTAATTTTATTTGAATTTTAGGAATTTTTTTGAGATTTTTCGGATTTTAAAAATCGGGTTCGATTTTCCGAAAATATAAACTTTGATGATTTTTAAAAATTAATTTAAAGACCACGTGGCAAAACTAAAAATATATTTAGAGTCTACGTATTTTTCTGAATTTTCTGGAATTTTTTCGGAATTTTTGGACCTCGTTTTCGGTCCCGAGGCAGAGTAAAAATTCAAAATTTTGTATTTCGAATCGAACCGGCCGAATCGAACCGGACCGGATCGGACCGGTCGAATCGGACCGGTCTCTTCTCTTTTTCTTCCTCTTCCTCCCGCGCGCGACGCACTCCCCTTCTCTCTCTCTTTTCTCTCTCCTCCTCCCCGCCGCCGGCCGCCTCCTGCGCCCTCCTCGCGGCCGCCTCCCAGTCGGCCCGTGCCGGAACGCGCGATTCTCCTTTGCGCGCGCCGCTTCGACTTCCCCGGCCAAATCCGGCCGATCCGGCCACCGATTGGACCGGGTCTTGTGTCCAAAACCATCTACTCGGCGAGAGCTTTCCATAGACACCAAGAACGCCGAAATCCATCGAGCGGATTGTCCGATTTTAGCTCGGGAAGATTTTAGCCCATTTCGACTTTTGGGCTAAATTTCTCAAAAACCGTGAATCCCACGAGGAAACCGAGGCCACCAGCACGCTCCATTCGTCGAGAGCTTCGCAACGACATAAATTTCGAATTTTTCCGACACCGTTTTTCGGTGGGTCCCACGGAACTTCGCAGTGTATTTTCGAGCATTAAATGAGCTTAGAAAATTCTGAAAATTTTATGTACTAACCCCCGTGTTATGGGCTTCTTGTAGGTATCCTCGATTCGGAAATCGGCGATTGATCGTCCGCAAAATTTCGGCGCACGGACGTTACCGGAAAAGTCTCCGAATTGGGCCGAGGTTTTGGCTAGCCCCCCATTGTCAGACGTCCCGAGCGCGTTCCCGAAGTCGGAATCGGCAAAGGTAAACCCGAACCTTGTTTTTACGTAATTTTCTAGTGCTTAAATAGGATTAAAAATCCATAAAATATTCGTGGTAGCTTAGAAAATTACGATTCTTTTTGCAATAGCTTAGTAATATTGCTAAGGACCGCGGGGCAAAGTTTTACAATTTTTAGAGCTTGTTTGGGCAGTTTTTGCAAAAATGATCAATAATAAGGACTAAATTGAAATTTTGCGTATTGTGATGGGTGATTGATTTGATGGGCCCAGGAGGGGCTGTGTGATATGATTGAACTGTTGATATATGGATTGTGAATATAGAAGTGCGTTTTTAGCCCATTTGCAGGTTGGGTAGGTCCTAGGTATAGGGGAGACTCTGCCGGATTTTCGGCACGACTTAGGACGTACTTGATATTTTTCTTTGTTTGTATTGAGTCAAATTTATTAAATAGATGTAATGTAATTGTCAGGTGAGCGGATGACCTTCTTCCTCACCGCCACAGTAATTTGTCGTCAAGTCTGTGAGTAAAATATTAATTTTAACTGTAATTTCGATATTATTATATGTTCAGCATGTCCATGCATCACTTATATGCATATATTTATGTAGTTAAACTCTAGGCACGAATTATGTTGCATTGATAACTGTTAATGTGCCATGAGTGTTGTTGTGGTAATTTGGAGCAGTGTGCGTGCGTTGGCGTGCGTGTGATGTGGTGTGGACTATGGATAGGACGGGTAGACACGGCTTGAGTTCTTCGCTGGGACCCGGTCCTTCGGGGTAGACACGGCTTGAGTTCTTCGCTGGGACCCCGATTTGGTATTTAAGTGGAAGTCCGAGCTGAGTTCTTCGCTGGCACCAGATTGGATTTAAGAGAGCTGTATAGGGGATCAGCTCCCATATACTATGAATGATGTTACAGGGTGTGTGAGTGCTCCAAATTACCTTTTTGATGCTATGATGTGAATATGATGTTGATGTTGCATTTCACTCTACAGGTTGCATTAGTTTCAGATAGTTATAAAGATTATAGTTAAGATTGATATTTTACTCTCTGAGTCGAACGCTCACTCCTGTTCAAAAATTTTTACAGGCCACAGGAGGATATTTTGTTCTGGGTTAACCTGCTTTTCTACCTCGCAGGTTGTTTATCAATATTGTGTAATTTTAATTACTCCTAGAATTTCCGCATGTGTTAGCAGTATTTATTTGAAATTGGTCTGTAATATTTTTATCATGTTGGACCTGTAAACTTAAATATGTTATGCATGTTGATGGATTGGATGAGGGAGCTGAGCTCCCATTTATTTTATGTTGATGAGTATGTGGAGGGTGAGCTGAGCTCCCCAATTGAGTATTTATTGTGTTTACAGGTCGGGTGAGTCAAAAACTCCCCGTTGGAAAGTCCATTTTATGGCCGGACTCTGTCCGTTTGTTTTCTTGAAATTGGGCCCAAATGGGCCTTAGAGTTGGGTTAATGAATAGTTAAGGCTTACTACGGGCCTCGGGGGCTTTAGGCTGGCCCAGGTCCTAGTGCCGGTCCGGCCCATAGGTTGGGTCGTGACACAAATGAATGGAGTTGTAGAAGCCGCTAATAAAAATCTCAAGAGAATAATCAGGAACATGATCGTCACTAGCAAAGATTGGCATGATATGCTTCCCTTTGCCCTTCATGCTTATCGGACCTCCTTGAGAATATCGACTGGGGCAACTCCATACTCATTGGTCTACGGGATGGAAGTTATTTTACCTATAGAGGTGAAAATCCCTTCCCTGAGAATTCTGAAAGAGTCGGGAATCAACGAGTCAGAATAGATTCAATCGAGGTTGGACCAGCTGATTCTACTAGACGAGAAAGAACTAGTAGCAGCATGTCAAGGGCAATTGTACCAAAGGAGAATGGCAAGGGCATTTAACAAAGGCATTGGCCCGTGTGAATTCCAATCAGGAGATTGGTCTTGAAAAAGATCCTCCCTAATCAAAATGATCCTCGGGGCAAATGGTCACCAACTTATGAAGGACCTTATGTGGTTAAAAAGGCATTTTCTGGCAGTTCGCTGATCTTAAGTCATATGGACAGCGAAGAATTCCCAAGATCTGTGAATGCGGATGTTGTCAAAAGATATTATGCCTAAAAAAAATTAAAAAAAAAAAGAAAAAGTGTAGGAGTGAAAACCCGAAAGGGCGCTTCTAGCAAAATGTGTGAAAGAGGGCGAAAACCTGTAAGGGCGCTTTCTGCAAAATGAGTAAGGGGTGAAAACCCGAAAGGGCATCCTAAAAAAGTGAGCCAAAAAAAAAAAAAAACTTTAGGGGTGAAAACCCGAAAGGGCGCTCCTAAGACCAGAAAACGGAGAAATAAGGAAGGCAGCCCAGGACCAGAAAATGTAATAAGTCACCATGGCACAAACATTCGTCGGAAGGTTACTTGAAATAGTGGCAGTTAAGGGAGTTCAAAGTTAGCTACAAGGAATTTGTGAGATCTATTCCTGTACCATTTTCCTTTGAGATTGTACCTTTATGATGAGAATCAAGCTATATCCACACCAAAGGATTTCATCCAAGGTCCAATTACTAGAGCTAGAGCTAAATTACTTCAGAATTTAATTTGTGAAATCATAAGGAGCAAGGATTATAAGCTAGAATGGCATGAAGAAAATTATAAAGAATTAAATTTGATGAAAATTAAGCTTAGAAGTGACCAGGTGTCATGTGGAGCATTAGGTTACATGGAATAACCTGTGGACATGCATGCACCAGATCCAACCCATGTACATGCATCTGCTAGCACCTTTTTCAAGGAATATTCCATCTATTATAACCACCTCTCTTTTGGACTTAAATGCCCTTATTTGCTGCTGTATTAAATTTACTTTTTGTAAGGAGTTTTTAGTCTTTTGATAGATTAATTTTTGTTTGGACTTAAAGCTCCTTACAGCTATTATTAAAGTAGGAATATTTTTATCTTTAGTTTTGAAGCCAAGAGGCTATAAATACAAGTGTAATGAGAGAGTGGAAGACACACTTTGAATATTAATGAGAGATTATTTCTGCTCCTTTAGTGAGTAAATTGGCTGTTGCCTTTGTTCTTGTGAAGCTCATTAACTTGCTGAGATTCTATCTTGCAAGGTTTAATGTGCATAATATCCTTGGTTTATTCATTCTCCATGTGAATTAGGTCAAGAATCCCATTTCTGATATTTTCTTTGAATTACACAACAATCTGATTGTGCTGGTTCAAAGATTCAAATTCATACATCTTGATTTGGTGCTTTCCATATTGTTCATTTAATTCTTAAATGTGAGTTTTCAAGTTACCAATTGCTTGAAGGTTCACATCAATTTATTTTTAAGCCATAATAAAATCATTCATTCACTCTAATTTACTTTTGTTATATACCTTCATTTATGTGCTATTAATTTGTTAAAACTTTTATTATAAGATCAGGATTTGAATGTTGATAATCTTATATATTTTGCGATGAGATATGCAGGGGACGAATGATAGACGGGCGATTGATAAAAAAAAATGTAGGAGTGAAAACCCGAAAAGTCATTCCTAGCAAAATGTGTAGAAGAGAGAGTGAAAACCTGCAAGGGTGCTTTCTGCAAAATAAGGAGCCAAAACCCGAATGGGCATTCTGAAAAGTGAGTAAAAGGAGGAAATTGTAGACAAAGCCTTGGGACCCGTTCTGACCCCCTCCATTAATCATTTATCTTCAGGACCTTGTTAAATACACTTTGATTGGAGGAACATCTTGCGTAAGGGTGCCTTGTGAGAACATTTAATTTTCTGTCGTCAACCTCTGGTTCCTTGATCCAAGTTGATTTTAATTTTCAGCATTTTAATTTTCTACCATCAACCTCTGGTTCCTTGATCCAAGTTGATTTTAATTTTCAGCATTTTAATTTTCTGCCATCAACCTCTGGTTCGTTGATCCAAGTTGATCTTAATTTTCAGCATTTTTAATTTCCTATCATCACTTTTTGGTTTCTTGATCTAAGTTTATTTTAATTTTCAGCATTTAATTTCCTGTTATCAACCCCTGGTTCCTTGATCCAAGTTGATTTTAATTTTCAGCATTTAATTTCCTGTCATCAACCTCTGGTTCCTTGATCCAAGTTGATTTTAATTTTCAGCATTTTTATTTTCTACCATCAACCTCTGGTTCCTTGATCCAAGTTGATTTTAATTTTTAGCATTTTAATTTTTTGCCATCAACCTCTGGTTTCTTGATCCAAGTTGATCTTAATTTTCAGCATTTTTAATTTCTTGTCATCAACATCTGGTTCCTTGATCCAAGTTGATTTTAATTTTCAGCATTTAATTTCCTGTCATCAACCTCTGGTTCCTTGATCCAAGTTGATTTTAATTTTCAGCATTTTATTTCCTGTCATCAACCTCTGGTTCCTTGATCTAAGTTGGTTTTTAATTTCCTGTCATCAACCTCTGGTTTCTTGATCCAAGTTGATTTTAATTTTTAGCATTTAATTTCCTGCCATCAACCTCTGGTTCTTTGATCCAAGTTGATTTTAATTTTTAGTATTTATTTTCCTATCATCAACCTCTGATTCCTTGATTCAAGTTGATTTTAATTTTCAGCATTTAATTTCCTGCCATCAACCTCTGGTACCTTGATCCAAGTTGATTTTAATTTTCAGCATTTATTTTCCCATCATCAACCTCTAGTTTCTTGATCCAAGTTGATATTAATTTTCAGCATTTAATTTCCTGTCATCAACCTTTGGTTCCTTGATCCAAGTTGATTTTTAATTTTCTGTCATCAACCTTTGGTTCCTTGATCCAAGTTGATTTTAATTTTCAGCATTTATTTTTCGGCCATCAACCCTGGTTCCTTGATCCAAGTTGATTTTAAATTTCAGCATTTATTTTTCCTGTCATCAACCTCTGGTTCCTTGATCTAAGTTGATTTTAATTTTCAGCATTTAATTTCCTGCCATCAACCTCTGGTTCCTTGATCCAATTTGATTTTAATTTTCAGCATTAATTTCCTGCCATCAACCTCTGGTTCTTGATCCAAGTTGATTTTAATTTTCAGCATTTATTTTCCTGCCATCAACCTTTGGTTCCTTGATCCAAGTTGATTTTAATTTTCAGCATTTATTTTCCTGGCATCAACCTCTGGTTCCTTAATCCAAGTTGATTTTAATTTTTAGCATTTAATTTCTTGCCATCAACCTCTGGTTCCTTGATCCAAGTTAATTTTTAATTTCCTGTTATCAACCTCTGATTCCTTGATCCAAGTTTATTTTAATTTTCAGCATTTATTTTTTTGCCATCAACCTCTGGTTCCTTGATCCAAGTTAATTTTAATTTTTAGCATTTTTAATTTTCAGCCATTAACCTCTGGTTCCTTGATCCAAGTTGATTTTAATTTTCAACATTTATTTTCCTGTCATCAATCTCTTGTTCCTTGAGCCAAGTTGATTTTTTCTGCACTTTAATTTCCTGTTATCAACCTCTGGTTCCTAGATCCAAGTTGATTTTAATTTCAAGCATTTTAATTTTCAATATCCCAGCCGCCCAAAATATAAGTCCAAATCTTTACATAATTCCTATACCAGAGAATTTCATTCTCTTTAATAGAAATTATGTAAAGAGGGGTGGCTGTAGACACTATATTTTGGCCAACCTCCAAAGTCAAGGAACTTTTAAAATCGAAACTGTATCATCCGTTCTCTATTGATGTCCCGATCACAAGGTAGCTTTTCTGAACTTACCGATTGATCGTCCCTGGAACAAATCGATCTCATGCTTAAGTTAGATTGCTTTCTGATCTCTTAGTCTTTGTCAGATGAGTTAGAGACAATATCGGGTCTCCGAACCATCCAACCTTGGCTATTGATATCCTTCGATCTCTCTGTACAAATATTGCAGAACTTCATTTGGCTAATGATTTGATCGGGCTTCTCACTCGAATGCCCCAGATATTCCTTAAAATGAAGTTAAGGTTTTTATCTGGTCTAATAATGGTTCTGATCTTAAAAGTTCAAAGTCAATGGTGAATCTCTGCAATTCTAATATTTTAAAGTTTCATCCGGTATTCGGTCATGACTTAGTTCGATCTCATGTTCACGTGTAATGTTTTTTCGATCTCTTATCTTCTGATTAACAGCGGCTTTCAAATTTAATGTTTAACTACGTTCAATCAATTAAGTACTCAGACAATTTGAACGCTTTCTGATCTCATCAAGAAATTGAACAAAAAGCTTCAATTCATTTCAAAATAAAATGTACAAGTCATTTGGTAGGAGGGTCTCCCCCAGCCTGCTCCCCAGGTACATTATCATTTCTCTCATCCTCTCCCTCTCTCTCAGGCTCCTCCTCGCTCTCCTCCTCACCCCCAGGGACAAGGTCCACATTTAGGAGAAGTCTTCCTCAGGGTAGCCCTTTGCAAGATTGGCCAGAAGATTGCCATGTGCATTCACATAAGCATCGGCTTCCCTCGTTACAGCCTCTTTTTCTTTCACTCTGATCTCTTCGGTAAGGCGAGTGACATCGGCAATTTGAAGGGCCCGAGCTTCTTCGAGTTCACGCTCT
Source organism: Hevea brasiliensis (assembly GCF_030052815.1). NCBI lineage: Eukaryota > Viridiplantae > Streptophyta > Magnoliopsida > Malpighiales > Euphorbiaceae > Hevea > Hevea brasiliensis. The sequence continues at coordinate 2,200,883 of NC_079508.1, read as the reverse complement.
AGTTCGGCTATCCTGTCCTCATAAGATTTCTTCCGACCCTCAATCTTGGCAATGTAGTCCTGAGCAGATGAAAGTTGGGATCAGGCAGAAGCCGCATCCTGGACCACCTTCAGAATTTCCTATCTCAAGAGATGAGCCTTTTCTCTAATTATGTGTTGATTCACAAGGCTCTCAACACTCAAGCTTATCGTCTGAGCCAGGAGACCATCAATGATATATGGAGTCAGCCAATTCCGGTCGTCCTAGAAGCATATGGTGGCACCCAGAACTTTGGCCAGGCCAGAATTCCCCTGAACTGAGTGGTTCTTCTCTAGAGAGTGAATGAGGGCCTGGGCACCATGAGAAAGGGTCCTCACAGTAGGTTGGGAAGACCCTCCCTCCGCACTTAAAGAAATAGGTGGAGGTGGTAGTTTTTCCTATTGATGAGGGGAGGAAGCGATCTCCACCTCTAGGATCTGCTGTCCTGAAGGTCGGGACGAAGAGCCCGGCACCTCTGCCGAGTCCCGCCGTAGCATCTGTGATACCGCAGCAATCTTCATTTCCTGCACTTTCCGGGCGATCTCTCTTTTTCACTTGTGGCTCTCCTTTGTGCCTTCGCCTCCAGCCATACCTGCACGGAAAACAAGTTAGTGAGATCACCTAAGTCAGGAGCCTAAAATTCAAGTTATATCGATCCCGGGTCCGAGGTCAGAGAGCTGCAGTTCATAATCTTCATTGGCGATCATCTGCATTAGCCACCACTTCAGTTCGGCCATAATGGCATCCAGACAAGAATACTTGTGAGTGGCTGCCTGATCCTTCAATTCCTTTACCATGGCATCCTTGTCTCTATTTAGGGTGATCTTCTTTAGAACTGAAGGGACTAGGTATTGCCAACTGCGTGGGAAACCCTCGAAGCTGTTCGGAATCTTGCACCTCAATATAAAGAACCGGTTCTTCTAATTCTTCAGTGAAGAAGGGAGATTGGTAAAAAGCCCACAGTGTAGCTTGGCTTGAAAGAACCAGTACTCGTTGTCCTTTCGACGAGTGAGCCTATGCATCTCAGCAAAAACCTTTGCCGTAGGCTCGAGCTTTTTGGCTCGGCATAAGCCTCTAAAAGCCACCAGAATCTGCCATGAGTTCGGGTGCACTTGGGCTACGCATACATGATGGAACTTCAGAACTGCCTTAAAGAAGTCGTCCAAGGGAAACCGAAGTCCAGTCTTCAATTGTTCTTCATACACCATGATATGTCATTTTCTTTAAATAAATGATCGGCTCAGAGATCTCCATGGCATCTGATAAGCTCGAAAGAGTTAGTCCGAAGGTTGTACTCTTGACTAATGGACTGCAGATCGATTTCTTGGAGGACCGTTGGCAACTCATCCACGGGAAGATTTTCTTTCCCTGAAGTAGATGCCTATTTGGATTGGGTCGCCAGACCGTGGGCTGGGACAGAAGTTGTAGAAGGTTCAGGTCGCCCACTCGACCTGACCACCTCAACTTCGTTTGACGTCCACGAGATATGAACGGAGGGAGGACTAGCAACTCTCTGACCGTTGGTACCGCTCATTTTCAGAAAACAAAAAGAAATTAACTGAGAAAAGATCGAAACCCTTACTGGAGTACAAATCGGTCCCTGAAAACTTTAGAAAATGAGAGGAAATGCCGAGATTGCTAGGGAAAGGTCTGAAAATGACATAAGGAAACAACTGACTCACCTCTTCCCTATTTATACCCGTCTGAGCATTAAATGCTCATGAAGTCCCAAGTGACGCATCGATTAGTGGAACCAGGCCACCTCTTTAACACATCGCAAGAAGGTTTCAGAAACATAATAAAAAATCAAATAAATGAGATCGGTTAACTAAGGTCATCAAATTGAACATATTTCCAAACCCATGGATCGGCGAATGACATGTCGTCTAGGGATCAGATCGGATATGCTTATCAGAGATCGAAAAAATAACTAATGCAATAACAAAACAAAAATATTCAAATAAAAATTTTCATTTCATTTCTGAAAGATCGGATTACATCATTTGGGCAATCTCAAAAGATTGGATTATATCATCTGGGGCGATCTCAAAAGATCGGATTACATCATTTGAGCGATCTCTCAAAATCAGCACTACATTCTACCTAGCTTAAAGACTACTCCTAATGCTAGCCTATGTCAAAGCCTAGTCTTGTGACTGAATCAAAAGATGTGTTTGATCAGAAAGCCAGCCACAAATATTGGATAGATGTGCAGCTCAAATAGGGTGACTATGACTGTCATGATATTAAGTGGAGTCATCGCCGATGTCATCGACCAGAATCGAGCTGCAGTCGGGACGCTCGATATGGTTGAAAGCCAAATGAACTTCAAGAGGCAATTGCCGACATCAAGATTGAAATTAGCCGTCCTATTATCCAAGATCGGTCTACCAATTGTATCGATAGACCGATTCGAGATCAGCACGGCCGTCACTTTCGATCTTGATCGGTAAATTAGTCCGGTTCCCTCACTGTCATTAGATGACGTTCTCATAGCTCTTCGATCGCCTGGGTCATAAATTTCAGGCGAGGGGCGAAGGAAACGATCGAAAAAAGATCAAAATGGCCATCATAATTAGAATTTTCACCGGAAAAGCTAGAATTAGGGAAGTGGTGCATTGAAAATAGACTGAAAAAGGAAAGCTGAAGTGTGAAGGTGATTTCCTACTACTGCATTATTGCTTTGACCAATGCAAGTTAGATAGAGAGGAAGGATCAGGAATGAGAGAGATTGGGAAATGTGAGGGGACTTGATGCAAGAGATAGAGATCGAAAAAGGGGATAGTTATGATGGGAAGATCGGAAGAAATGGGAGGTGACCTATAGAAATAGGAGAACGTAGAGGGGTTAAATAACTTCCAATTAACACTCTTCATCGTCAGATCTGAGTTAGTTAAAGCATTTGCAGGCATGATTAGATCCTCATCGCACATCTCATCTGTAAGGATGCCCACCTAACCGCCAGATGCCAAAACAGTTAAAGTAGCCCCGTACATCCCGATATCTACCGTCAATTATAATTGTAAGGATGGATTTGGAGCCCTCGGATCAAAAGCAGACGACAAATTCAGCACTTTTTATTCCGCGCTTTTTATTCCCAACCTTTGGATCCATTTTGTAAGGTAAGACCCTAGACCATTGGATTAAGAAGAGAAATGACGGATATTCTGAACGGAATCTCGACCCTCCATTCTGATTCTCTTTAATTCTCAGACATCAGATTATGTTCTTTTGAATTCGAGCCATCCGACTCCCCCTGGTGAGATCCTGACCCTTCATTTTGGGCGCCCGTTCCCTATAAATATTTGCATGCAATCCTGTAGAAGGGACGAAAAAAAAAAGGTGGTGGTGATTATCGTGGAAAGACTCTAAAATTTAATTAAGTCTTGCCATTTTGAGCTCTCGAAGTATTGAGAAACTTTGGAAACCAGTTTTCTGAAGTATCCCACTAAAAGGAGCTCTAAATTTTGAGATTTTCATTTTCAGTGCCTGTGCACTATCTTCTGAAACCATCTTTACACTGCTTCATTTCCACCACCCTAGTATCTGCGCATTGGTTTCCCAAACTCAACTTCATCCCTACCTGTTCTCATTGTTTGGCGTAAGTTCAAGTTCTTTGGTCATCAGCTTTCACCTCTGCAAGATTTGTGGGTACTAAAGTCAGCTCATCTGCCTCTCCAACTTTTCACAGGTAAGCGTCTAAACTGTTATTTTGTCGAAAATCCTTGTTTTGTTTTCTCTAGCTTTCTTTTAAGATTTCTTTTATATCCAGTTGCACCAAATCTCAAAATAGATTATCTAATCTCGAAGTTATTTCCTATGTCTTCTTTTTCTATTCATTCGTAAACTCTATTTATCATCTCTTAGTCTTCATTCCTTTCAAGAATAGATGTTCGAGTCATCAGCGACTCATAAATACTATAGAAGAAATATATAGGCAGAAGTTCTTTAATATGAGAGTTGTTGGTCTGAATAAATGAAAAATGATAAAGGAAGACAGGTGTAGCAAGAGTCGAATAGGTGGGAAACCAGAATAGGTCAAATAAACAAATTATGAGATCAGGTCACAGAATGAGCTCAGGCGATAATACAACAAATCTAGAATTAAAATAAGCTTGGATCCCGAGTGAGCAACTAAAAAGAGACAGGATCAAAGAGTTTGGATAAAGCGATCACACAAAAGATTGGCAATGAGTTTGGTCTTTCGTCCTCCATCTAATTATAAGGTCCCGCAGGCTAGGAAAAGCTTTACACGGGTTTTCTGTGTCTTCGGTACTCTATTCCCATGAAAGGGGTCCAGAAGGACCCTTTACCTGAATTCTTAGTTTCAAAGTTCCTACAAACGCCATTCTAATAAACACATTAAGAGTTTGGGCGAGAGTTCTTACCCGAACTCAATCTAATTTTTAATGTGACACATTAAAAGTTCAGGAGAGAGTTCTTACCCGAACTCAATCTAATTTTTAACGCAATACATTAAGAGATCGGGAGAGAGTTCTTACCCGAGCTCAGCTTAATTTTTACACGCAATATATTAAAGAGATCGGAGGAGAGTTCTTATCCAAAATCTCCCATTTGAATTTTAAACAGAATACATTAAGAGATCGGGGGAGAGGTCTTACCTGAGCTCAGCTTAATTTTTAAATGCAATATATTAAAGAGATCGAAGGATAGTTCTTATCCGAAATCTCCCATTTAAATTTTAAACAAAATACACTAAGAGATCGGGGGAGAGTTCTTATCCGAATTCTCGGCCAAAAATCTTAATAAAATATGTGGAGATCGGAGGAGAGTTCTTTTTCGAAATCTTCTGCTTAAATTTTAAATAGAATATACTAAGAGATCGAGGGAGAGTTCTTACCCGAATTCTCAGCCAAAAATCTTAATAAAATATGTGGAGATCAGAGGAGAGTTCTTATCTAAAATCTCTCACTTAAATTTTTAATAGAATACATTAAGAGATTGGGAGAGAGTTTTTACCCGAATTCTCTTAACTTAAATCCAAATTAAAATATCAAAACTTCAATATGCTAATTAACCCCCAATAAAAAACTATTACATTACACTTAATCATTGAAGGGTCATCTCATGTACTCGTGTTCTTGGGCAATCCTAAATAGTGAGATATCAAATATTCTTTTTATCCGCACAAAGGATTAACATCATCATTCCAACCCCCTAATTATCAGTTATAATTTAATATGAGTATAACATTAAATTTGCTTACCCTCATTGAGGGAGAAGGTGGGGTGCCTAACACCTTCCCCACCCGTATGCAGACCCCAAACCTAGAATCTCTGTTTTCAAAGTGGTTTTTAATTTATTCTTAAATAGTTTCTTTAATTTCCCTCAAAATTAAAGTGGCGACTCCTCACTTTTCCCACTTCAGTGAGAATTCGTCCGGCGATCGCAAAAACCCTTGCGACAAACATAGAGAGAGTAAGAAATATAAAAAGGGGAGAAAACCTTAGATATTTCTAGAACCCATTCCCTCTACACTTTAGAACCTTCCTATTCTCCCTTTCCTTCTCCTTCTTCTCCTTCTTTCACATTCTATCTCTCTCCCTCTCTAAACCCTTGTAAGTGAGAGAAACCTAAACACACCCTAGTTCGAAGAATGCTAGAGGGAGAACCATAAAAGAGAAATCATACTAAAGGAGACAGAACACAGAACCAAAAAATCCTATGGGAGCATGAATAGGTAAGTAACCTTATATTTATACCCTTTCAATTTGAGGATTAGAGTAATAACATGATTATGTAGGATTGTTCTAAGATAGTATTTGACATTAGGGTTTAGATGGGTTAATTATATTGGAAGAGAATAAAATGACTAATTAATAGAAAATGAATAGTATTAATGAAGAAGCTTACATAAATGAAGAAATGATGATAATGACCTTGAGAATGGGTAATGAGATGGTTGAATGGGTAAAATAGAAGAATAAATCTAAAATGGGTTTTCTGAAAAATGCAGGTTTGATAGCTAAAATATTAAGTTCTGGTAGTCGAACTACATAAACATTAGGTACCCACGCATTCAACTTTGGGAGTCGAAGTTTTCCATAATCGACTGCTGAAGGTTTTCTATTTCCCAAATAAATAGTATAATTCAATTCTAATTAAACAATTAACTAAATACACTTGTATACTTCCTTCTTATAGATTTAAGGATAGAGTTACAAGGACTAAAACTAAAAGGAAAGACCCCTACTTAGAAGTAAGTGTCAAGCAAAAGGACTATTGTCCATATGAGTAGAATTTATGAAAATGCTTTCCTAAATGTAGTTTTACTTTACATGTGCATCCACGCATTATTTAACTATTTTAATTAGATATAATGCATATAGGAATGCATGAGTATTTATGTTTATATATCTAATTCACGAAGATATTGCATATTATAATTATGCTATATATAGTGGCTATTGATGATCTAATGGTTCCCAATGGGAAAGATAAAGAAAAGTAAAGGAAATAGTATGCATGCATTATGAGCTTACACATGAAAGAAAGGAAAGGGATGTTTAGGTAAGGCAATTCTTTGTCTTTGGCATCCAAGGCAACTAGGTCAGGCAATTATGTTTCTCTAGCTGCATTATTTGAAATGATATATTAAGAAAAAGTTTTGAGGATCTCCTATAATGGCTTGAGTATATTGGACATATGAAATGATATGAAAGTAAAGACATCAAGAAACCTTTGGTGATATAGCTGCCTTATTATGACTTGTTTATGCTATGGAACCTTTCATATGAATGATGCATTCATATGCTTGAATTGTATTTAGTAATATGTTTTCCTTCCCCATGTAATTATCTACTCATTGGATTTATATACTCACTTCCCTTCTTCTGTCTATCCCTTTGGGGACATGAGAAAGGGCAGCAGTCATTAAATTTAGCATACTTAATCTCCAAGGTTTAATGTAGTCAAGTTTATGCATTTTGTAGAGCTATTTTGAGACATATATAATTTTGGATATTTTGGCACTGTGCTAGCCACTGTATTTTTGTAATAAGATTATATTAAAGAAATTCATAATTTTATGAGAAAATATATAGTTTCAAAGTAGCCAATGAAGGCATAAAATAATAGAAAGACCCATTTGCATAGATTCTAGCTTTAAAGGAAAGAATGTAAATTACTGTGACAATAAGCTTTGCCCAAGCCATATGAAATGAGCTCTATGGAACGATAGTGAAATTTGTTAGTAAATTGGGGAAAAAGATAAATGAAATGATATTATAAAGGGTCTCACCTAAATATTTATAAAGATATATTATAAAAGAGTTAATGGAAATGTAAATGTCAAGCTTACTATGGGTTCTAGTGACCTTATGCCTCTTAGTGCTCTAGTGCTAATAACGAATCAGATTTGGGTCGTTATACATGCGACACCCTCACCTTAGGTAGTTCCGTACATTCTACTGTTTCGGTGACTAATGTCTGTTCGGACAGCTAGAAGTCTGGAACCATACTAAAAACATAGAAAGAAGTCATAAATTAAAATAATAAAGAACAAATGAGGTTAGAGGAAAATAAGAGAAATGGAGTGCAAATTAGTTAAATGAGCTTAAGTCTCGATGATGGGTGACCCACCCGGGAAGCGATTGTGAGTTTAGTTTAGTTGCTACTCCAAATTCATGTAGAACTCTATAGAATCCTTAATTGAGGAATTATTGGGAATAACTAAATCAAAGAAATGAAAAGGGAATAAGTACAAATAAGTGAATCAAAACCTAACGACTCATCGGGTATTACTGAAAAAGATAGACTATAACCCATGAGGGACATTTTAGTCAGTTCACTTCAAGAGTTGATTTTTGACCTAAATGTCAATTAAAATGAGTGAGATTAAAACATTGGAATGGAATTAAATTAAAGGTGTTGTATAGGAAAATTTAAATGGGACATGGATGGAATTAATAAAATTATAATAATAATAATAATTATAATTATAATTTAAATATTTAATTTGGGGATATTTATAAATAAGACAAAAGCAATTAAAAATGAAACAAAAATTTCATCTTCTCCTTCTTCATTTTACCATCCTCCCTCTCTCTCTTCCTCCTCCATTGTTGTTCAACCAAGCTTTTAAACCCTCCATTTCTTCCATAATTCCCATACCAAATTGGTAGAAAACCTTGAATTTGATCTTGATTGGAAGAAAAAGAGTCAAGTAATCTTGAAAAAATTGGAAAATAGAAATTTTCCATTTAAGGTAAGTGGCTATATCCAAACTTAAATTGCTTTATATTCCTTGAATTTAAGTTAAAAAGTGTAGAAATTACAAAGAAAATTGAAGAAATCTTACATGAATATTGAGAGGGAATTTTAGCTAGGTTTAGGGAGGTTAGGGTTTTGATGGTTTGATTTAATTAAAAATGATTTCTAGTGTTGCATGAAGATGTAGACATGAATTTTGTGTTTGAATTTGCTTGGAATTGGAAGATTAGTAATTAGGGTTTTGAAAAATGAGGGTTTTTGTGGTATGAAGCTCAATTATTATTCATAAAGTCATATTATGGTCCTTTGATGTGCATTGAATGAGAAATGATATTGGTTTGGTGAAGGAATTAATGAAAGTGCAATTGAACCTTAGCTTGAGTCCAGTGTGTTTAGATGCTCATAAGTTGAGCTACATAGCTCCAATTGGTGTGAAACCAATGGGAGATGAAACCTAAAACAAAATGCTAAAACTTTCATATTGAACACTTACCTAGAAAATGACCATAGGAGACCTCAATTAGGGCTTGAATCCGGATTGGTAAATCTAGACTGGAAAAATTGACTAAATGAACAATATACACTTGATTAGGCATAACTCACTCTAGGAAACTCTAAATTGGGCAGTTCTTGAACCTATGTAATCTTGAGACATAGGAGAATAATTTATATGAGGACTATGAAGTCAAATTATGACCATAACTTACCTAAATTGTTTGAATAAAGTGAGTCTAGAAATCTGCCTTGATTCTGGACTGAACCTGGAAAGACTAAGTAATTGGCCATCCGACCAGTTTTAGTAAAATGACTATAACTCAAGCTATACAATAGCAAATTTTAGTAATTCCAAAGCCAAAATACTCATAAGGCATAGAACTATAAATTTCATATTTTGACCTAGACCCAGTTATTAGGGCAAAGTAAGGGAAATGTTAGAGTAAATTAGGAATTCAAAATCTGGACATCTTGCATTTCAACCATTTTGCCCTTTGACCTCCAGGTAGTAATCAGGGCATAACTTTCTCTAAAAAACTCTAATTTAAGTGATTCAACATGATTTGGAAACTTAAGACAAAGGCCTAAAACTTTGTTTTAGAAACCTAGTTCAAATTCTGAGCATAAGGTGCTCGGATATTGAATGCAAAATTAGGTAAAAATCTGGAAAACTAGAAAAGTGCAGAGTTAAGTAACCAAGAACAGTACCTAGTGTTTTAGCCATAACTAGAGATCCAGAACTTTAAATTTAGTGATTCAAAAAGAAAATTAAAGCTAAAATATAGGGGAACAACTTTCATGAGAGTACCTTATCAAATTATGACTGGAACTAGGTTGAATTTGGATTTTAAAGTCAGGTTCCAAATCTGTCCTGAACTCAGAAATTATTAAATTACATAGTTAACTTAGGAATTTATTTAATTAGCTATTGGTAAAGGTTAGAATGAGTATTAAGACTTTAAATTGTGTAATTTCAGTGGATAAAGAGACTTCTAAGGAAGGGAAGAGCTAAGACAAGAAGAGGGGATTGAAAAAAGGTTTGTGCACAACTTGCTTTCATCTTTGTTTTAAAAAAATTTGTAAATGATGTGAATGAATTTTTACAAGCCAATTATGATTTTCTCTCGCATTTATGAATTGATTATACTATCTTGAGCAATTTTGAATCTTGAAATGAATTTATATTTGTGGAAAGACGAATGTTGGCTATTTGATTTCATTGTAGTAAGGGGGTGAGCCAGTTTGAATGCATTTTAGAAGTGTTTTGAGAACTTGATGTGTTGCCAACCCTATATAGGAATTTGTGATGAATGAAATGTGACTATTTGATTTTGCAAATGTGATCATTTGAATGAAAACCCTTTGAAATTTGTTTTGAAACCACAGTTGACATGACAGTCCCTAACGGTATTCCCCATTTGTAATGGCTAATTGGGATATGATACGTGATTATGTGACTTTCCTCTCTGGCTTGCCAGTTGAGGTTGAGATTGGATAAATACTCATATTGCTAGCTAGCCTTTGTCTCCCATTAGTCATGGCTATTGGGGTGAGATTACTTTGTCATGGTGTACAACACGGCATTGATTGGAAATTTTATGTCATGGTCTAAACTATGTGAATGCTGGCAACACTTGTGAATTGTGAATGCTTTAATAAAATGTGATTGAAAATAAACGATTTGGTATTGATTGAAAAATATTGTAATGATTTTCATGGTTTATGAAAAATTTAAATCTTGCAAATACCTCATTGTCAGTTGATAAGTATTTTGTATTGTGTTTTAAAATTCATAGTTGTGTACCATTGAGTATCATTACTCAGCGATAGCTGTTTTATGCTGTCGCAGGTGAAGGGAAAGATAAAGCGGTAGAGTGAGCTTCCTTGAAACTGTGTTTCAAAGTCGGGTTGGATTGTTTTTGGGTATATCTTGGGTATACTCTTGTAAATTTCTTTTTGATATAAATTAGAACTATATGTATATAAAAGACAATTGAGCAGTTGTATAAAAAGGATTGTAATAATATTTTTGTAACTTTGAAAATTGCACATTGTAATTAAATATTTTTTCTGATTTATAAATGATGAGTGAATGTTTCTTTTGTATTATAAATGAGATCTTTTATTTTCTTAATGTTGAATGAATAAAAGAAATCTCTTGAGTATTGTTTGATTTGAATTTATGCATATTATAAATTGTCAAAGGTTGATTTTTAATAGGTTTAAAATTTTGGTTTTGTGAATTTTTAGCCGTTACTATGCTGTTTTTCCAAAAAATAAAATGAAATAAAATTCCTTGATTTATAAAACACTTAATTTATTTCTTAATGATTTTCTTGACTTTTCAGCAATCATTTAACAAAAAATAAATAAATAAATAAATTTAATTCGCTTAAAATCCCTTGTAGTATATTTAGTGGATTAAGTAGGCGGAGTTCGGTAATTCGTTAGGTATACTTCGGGATTATATCATATCTTACAGAGGGGTAAGGTGTGACAATACAAACCCTCAAATATTTATTAATTGAAAAAAAAATAAACATTTGGCCACACACATGCAGCTCGCAAAAGATTTCTTTTTATTTTTTTATTTTTCCTTAACATATAACTTTTCCTATCAAAAATTTCATATTACAAATGCTAAGGTTTGGTCCTAATTTATAGGAAAATAAATGGCTGTTTAAAAACAAAATTAACTGACTCATCCAGCTAATAATTTGCTAGCTTATTAACATAGTTAGGAAACATTTGTTGGACTTCTTAAGGGGAAAGTAAAGTGGTGGGACCAACCTTTTTAACTAAAGATAAACTTAACTAGGCACATGCATACCATACTCTAACCATGTATTGGTTTTGTCAAATTGCTTTCGGACTAAAGTGAAAAACTTGTTTCCAACATATTGTTTTAATCTCCAATTCTTGAATACCTAAGTCGGCATAATCAAGTCTAGTATGGTCCTTGTAATTCTTACGATAATCAAGCACATCATTTTTTTTCTCCATTGCCACAAGCACATCATGTTCACAATGGGTCATCTTCATATGTTTCCTCTCCATCTTTGCTTATTTCTTGTTAGCCTGACACAATAACTAATCATCACATTACACTTGATCTTACTAATATGAGTATGGCTTCAGAATGTAAGGGTAGAGATCAACTTCACATTGGTAATGGTGATGGATTGTATATATCCCACATTGGCGCTACTTCAATTCCTTTAGCAAATGGTAACTTGAATTTATCTAATGTTTTGCATGTCCCTAACATTGTTAAGAATTTGCTTGCTATTCGTCAATTTTCCACTAACAATAATTATTTCTTTAAATTTTGGCCTAACCATTTTGTGATTAAGGATCAATCAACGGGTCAACCTCTTCTTGGTGGAACCAATGAGAAAGGCATTTATGATTTTCGTCTTTAACCTTTCAAGCAAATGCTTGATAGTCATTATTCTTCTTATTCGTATTGGGACGTTCGCCTTGGTCATCCTCATTCCAAGCTTGTCAATAAAGTAGTTTAACAATTTTCTCTACCAGTTGATTCTAGCAAATCTAAATTACCTTTTTCATCATATAATTTAGGCAAATTAGCTCATTCATCCCTTTCCTCTATTGAGAATAAGAGTGAAGGTCCCTTTGATATTGTTCACTCTAATGTCTAGGGTCCCAAATTAGCTTGTTTATCCCTTGCCTCTATTCAGAATAAGAGTCAAGGTCCCTTTGATATTGTTCACTCTAATGTCTGGGGGCTTACTCCTATGCTCTCTAGTCTAAGCCATTGGTATTTTGTTAATTACTTCAGTCATCATACTTGGATTGATTTAGTAAGAATAAAAGTGATGTGTTTTTCGGTGTTTTAAAATTTTAAAGCATTTAGACATCATCAATTTAGTTTACATATTAAGTCTTTTCATTTTGATTGGGGTGGAGAATATCAAAAGTTAAGTAAACATTTCTTTATGCCAATGGTGAAAATTTGTGTCTTCTACATAGCAACTTATCTTCCTCACATTTCTTGCATTTTACTACCAATTGTTTAAAATCTTGTGATATTGGTGTAGGAATTTCAGCCAAACTTGGGTCAATAATGTAGGAAATTTTCAATGCAATAAGTAGGAATATCTTATCCTTCCAACGAACAAAGTTTATCCCATCAAAGTGATACAATTTCACGAACTCTTGATTTATCACAGATATTGCCTTGGACACCATTGCATTGAATAATTAATACCTTAAAATTATTATAATAGTAGTTAGAATCCTTGGCTTTTGAGGTGTGAAAATCACTATCTTTAATGTATTAATTGCCTTTATTATATTGTTGTAGAGTTTAGGCAATATACCTAAAAAATACAAGAAAGGCTATAGCCTATAACTAGCAATAGTTATAGACTAACTAGAAGAATTTTTATATGAACTAAAAATGCGAGATTTTAGAGTAGAAAGAAGTTAATGCCTTATTTGAATAATTTCTCATATTTATATAGAGTTAAAATCAATTATGAGAAGTTTAAAATGACACCAATTCGTAGGGAATTAGAATCAATTATGAGAAGTTTAAAATGACACAAATTCATAGGGAAATGTCTCTTTATACCCAAAGACATGACTTTTTATTCAAGAGTCATGTTTTTCTGGGTTCAGAACATACCATAATTGGGGTGTGATTTACTGTCTCGGACCATATCCAAGGTGTAATCTTTTCTAGACACAAAAAACCCTTTGAATTATTCACCACAACTAGGGTGTAATACCAAGCCACATGCCACAGCTAGGCCATGGTTTTCTTTATGAGTATGAGCCATCCTTTTTTCATTCATCATATCTTGTTCATGATTTCTCTGTCTCTTCTACAACCCGAGTGTGATCTCTTCGAGAAGGTTTGTTATTCTCACAAACTTTAATTATTTTTAATTACTCTTTTAATCTTTTTTTTCTTCCAAACTAAATTACAGGCTATTATAATACAAACTAATCCATGCAAATTTAGATCATGCTTGCTCATTCCCTCCTAAATAAAGTTTTCAGTAAAACAATTGCAAATGAATAACAAGATCCTATTTCCACCAGCAAACTCTTTTCATGATCATCTTTCTTTTTTCATTCCTTTCATACTCCATTTTATTAATTTGATTCAACAACCTCACAATCATTGAATTAGCTTGTCTTGGAAAAAAGGATCAAGCCATTCAAAAAAATGGTAATAATTTCTTCTCTGCAAAACAATAACAATGTAGAATCTCCTTTCAAGGTGAAAATTTGTCGATGAATTTGTCAATTTCCCTTTTTAATCACATTGGTATAAAGAAATACCATTTAGGGAGACCAGTTAAAACTATACATTTTTAGCTATTTGGAGTTTTTTTTGTTACTTTTTTATCTTAACTAGCTGAAAATCAAGTGGTTCTTCACCTTCATTTGCCAATATCGATTGCTTCATCTTTATTAGTGGAGATTAACTACTTCTTTACTTTCACCGTCTATCACCAATTATTTTGCTTCCTCACTTAAGTACTTTAAGAATGAAGAAGGATTAGTCAAGACAAAAAAAGTATTTCTTCACTTTATTTCGATGAACTAATAAAAAGGAATAAAAAATTAATGTAAAGGAAAACAAAGCTTGGTGAATAAAGATAATTTTTATTGACGTGGATGTAAAAAGATGATGATTTTATTGTAATAACGAGTTTATATTACGTTAGCTTGTAACTCGTAAATTGATTATAAGAAGTGAAGGAGATTTTTTTTTTTGCATATTATTTCAGGCATATGTAATTCACACGAAGTTAAAACTCATTAGCTTTTAAAATTACTTTTTAATTGGTTTTTAAAAAATATATTTTTAAAAACCAATTTCAATTGGCTTTTTTAGTGTCCTTAGCACAGTATCAAATGGAGCATGCTGTGGGCTAAGATGGAATTTTTAACTTTCACTGATAAACTTCGCCAGCGTTATTTGCGAGGGTAAAACTTATATCCCCATTGGAATCTCAAGCTGGGGGTCGAGACCCAGATCTTTATATCAGAAAAATTTTCCATTTTTCAGCACTTAACCAAACCTTGCAAATCAACGGACAATGGCGGTAATTGATCGTCTCTTTCTCTTCGCCGGAAAATTTCTCAACATTTTCCCGGGAAAGTAACTCTTTAATCTCCTTTGTGTTTATTTTCTTCTCTTAGGATTCGTCGGGGACCACGTTGATGGATCTGATAACGGCGGACCCCGCGGCGTCGACCTCAGGATCGACGACGCTGCCTCCATCTTCGGTATCTGCATCTGCGACGTCGGCTTCGCAGCAGCCGTCGGGATCAGTAACGACAACATCGTCATCTTCATCGTCAGGGAAGACGATATTAGGAGAGAAGAAGTCAAAGAGAGCAACGCTTATGCAGATCCAAAGCGACACCATTTCTGCTGCTAAAGCTGCCTTGCATCCTATGAAAACTAATATCATGCCTCAGAAACAAAAGAAAAAGGTGCTTAACCCTGTGACAATCTAACAACAACACTTTCTATTTCTTCAATTGTAATTTCTCTTTCCATGTATATGTGCATTTTTGTGTGTGTGAAATTGAAATGATTATTGCATTCTTCTATGCGATTATTTATTTGGATAATAGTAAAATGCCACTGATTTCTATGATTTAGTATATTGTTGCAATTTTGCTTTTTCGTGAAAATTTTTTGTTGATCCATATTGGCTTGGCTCAACTCAATTGAGTTCATCTTTGCAGCCAGTTTCTTATTCACAACTTGCAAGGAGTATCCATGAACTAGCTGCCACATCTGATCAGGTGCATGTTAGCTGCTTTCTACTTTCTGTCTTCACATTTATTTGATGGATATGCTTCCGAATGTTTCTTATCTATTGTTGTTTGATTTGTTAATAGAAAAGTTCTCAAAAGCAATTAGTGCATCACGTATTTCCCAAACTTGCTGTCTACAACTCAGTTGACCCTTCGTTGGCACCATCTCTTCTCATGGTAGGTTCTACTTTTGTTTGTCCTCTGACAATTTCTTAATCATTCTGCTACGTTACTACGTTTCTAGTAGGTTCTTGATGCAATATTGGATTTAAGTGCATGTGTTTGGTTGATCTGAATTGTAGAGAAGGTAGGGCTTTTTGTGAGCTATCCTTAGCAGAAAGAATGGTTAGGGATCAAATTAAAATGACAAAAAGAAAATAGTTGGGCTGTTTGTGGTGTAATTTTGGTATTGTGAACAGTATCAACAGTAAGCTGAGAGAATACAGAGTTCTTTGAGATAATTTGATAGGGAAGTTAAGGTTTTAAGAGAAGGTTTATAGGGTTTGATTGGAGGAGTGTCAAAAACGTATTATATCAAAAACTACTTCCAAACTTTAAGAGGGATATGAGGTTGTAAGCCTCATGCCATAATATCATAGGCTTCATGCTCAACATTTTTTAGGTGTCACACTTAAGGTTTATTTCATGATATAATTCAATGAAGCAAATTTGGTGGAAGGAAAGTTCTCTGTATTGACTGAGTTTATGGACTCGAGATATCTCTAAACCCTTTAGGAATTGGATGTCTAAATTTAGACGCCGTCCTCTAGTGATATGGGCCGTCTATTGAAAAATTGATAGTATTAATGTTGTACTTGTCCATTGATGACTAAATTATGGCACCAACAAAAACAAGATTTAAAGTAAAAAACTAAAGATATGAAACCTAACTCATTCCACCAAAGTTCAGAATGCCTAAAATGCCATGAAGACAAGTAAATTAAGCTCTAACCATTCTAATGCATGGAGACATACATGGCTTGGAAACACTTAATCTACACTATAACCTTAAAGTCTATTATTCTTTGATCCTAACTTTTCTCCCTTTTGGCATTGAGGTTCAAGGCTAAAAAAGTGCTTTTAAAAAAAAAAAAATTAGATTTTGCTAAAAAAAGTGGTTTGAAGAAAGTTATTTTGTTATTTTAGAGTTTTTATGACTAAAATATTCCAAATTTAATTTTGAATCAAATTTTTTAATACTCTCTAACTGATATGTTTGAGAATGTATTTTTCTCAACATTAGCTTCAAAAGTAATGTCAAACAGTAATCTATAGTTTCATAAATTCTTCTATATACTTAATATTTGTGCGTTCTTCTTCTTCTTCTTCTTCTTCTTCTTCTTCTTCTTCTTTTTTCCTTGACTTTGATGCTGTGAATCTATGGTATTAGCTTTTAGTTTAACATTAAATTAATATCTGTGTTTGAAGCATTTTTTTAACTCTTGATTGTGCTATACTTTATGCTCTAGTTATTTGTGGAAGAATTTCATTCGATATTGATGTTTGAAGCACTTTTGAAGAAATATTTATGGCAGATTGAAACAATGCTTGTTAATATATGTTCCTCTTTAATTTTACAGTTGAATCAACAGTGTGAAGATAGGACTATCCTACGCTATGTCTACTATTATCTGGCTAGAATTTTATCTGATACTGGTGCTCAAGGTCTAAGTTCAGGTGGTGGCATCCCAACTCCTAATTGGGATGCTTTGGCTGATATTGATGCTGTTGGAGGCGTGACCAGAGCTGATGTTGTGCCAAGAATAGTAGAACAACTTTCAGCAGAAGCTTCAAATGCTGATATTGAATGTAAGGGTTTAGTCTTTTCTTTTGATATTGACTGCTTCTATGCAATATGTGGTATTATGTCTTTTGATATAAATACAAGGGAAATAATTTAGATTATGTTTGTAGTGGTGTTATTTTGGTACTACAGTGCCAACACAATTACTTGAGAAATGGTTCTTGTTTTGGATGTTGAGTGGTATTGTGATTAAATGCAATTACATTTTGTTTACTTGCAAATCTCATTGTTGTAAAAATTGTGTTTTTCTCTTACTGTAGTTGAAGCTTGAAAGGGTTCATTCTTTTCAAAAATTCCTGAAATCATAAGTGTGATTTGTAATCAAATGGTATGTTTTGGATTTATTATTGCAGTAATATGCCATTTTCATGTGATGAACAATAAGAAATAGATTAAAACGCACGATGTAAACAAGACTTCTTTAAGGTTTCTGGATTTGATGCTTTTTTTTTTGTTTGGTTTTCTAAGAGGAAACGTTCTTATGAGAAACAAGGATTGTGTTGCCAATATAAACTGTTCTTGCAAATTACCTGTTTGGGCTTCTAAGAATGGGAAGACTCTTTTTTTGGATCTTATATTGGGGTTAACTTTTGACATATATCTATTTTGTATCTTGAAGTTCATGCTCGGAGATTGCAAGCTTTGAAGGCACTTACTTACGCTTCTGCAAGTAACACTAATATTTTAACCCGATTGTATGAGATTGTATTTGGCATTCTTGATAAGGTTTGTCCTTCATTATCTTCCCTTGACATTTAATTTCAGAATGCTGTATTGACTTGTTTTTACTTACTAGAAGCTAATGTTTAAATCCCGCATGGAAGATTACTGTTTTTTTTTTTTCCCTGTATAGTTAAATAGAGTAAGGCAAGCTTAAGTTGCTTTTGGCATTGGTGGTGTAAAAGTTATTAGTTTTAATTTGAGGAACTGCCCTGATAGTGGTTGCCATAAGATGTTTTGAGGGAACAAACTGCTTGTTTATTTGTTTTGCTTTCCTTATTTGTATGTAAAAAGTTCTTTTGTGGAACTTCTAATGGTTACAAACAAGATAAAAATAATGAACTCGATTTTTTGGCTTTAGGAGATTTAAAAGTGCTACTAATTTTAGAATTCTAATATGAGTAATGAATCTCTTACAATTGACTTAAAAAATTGTCTATGATAAACTGCAACAGTATTGGCTATCCTTTTCTTTAAATTAACGTAAAACAAACCTTTGGCTGGAAGGCAGGGGTAACTGCTTGGTTGGTTCAATTTAATAGTCAAAAAAATTTTAGAACTAAAATAACTGAATTGCACTGAATTATTATAAAAATCGAGTTTATTGAAGTGGAATAGTAACAACAATGCCAAACAAACTCTTAATATCTAGCAAGCCTAAATTATTACATGATTACTTAATATAGCCATGTTTCTAGGTCTATAATTTGGGAATTTTCCCATACTAAAACCTTGTGTTGGCAGGCAACATTGTGCTTTTGGGTTTGTAAGTTCCTTCAAATCCTTATCTGAGCTCTTCTTTAAGAGGATAAGGAGACCTTGTGAAAAGTTCCTCAAAGAGAGTTTTGTGTCATTCATAAAGAGATTGCATCACTTTCCTGCGGTTAATTCCTTGGCATTTTTCAAGGATCAGAACCTTTGGTTTTAGATGGGCATCCATGTTAATGTCTAAATTCATAAACTGGCCTCATCTGCACTCGCTATAAAATTGAATTTTGGTCTCAATGAGTTGAAGACATTGTGAATATATGAAATTTGTCGGGTGAGGTTGAGAAAGCTAGTTCTTTTAGTTCCTCACTCGAACTCTGTGATAAGAGTGCATCACAAATATCTGTTTTTCCTATGACAGCATGACGCATTGCAAATTCCATTTTGAAGCATGATTACAGCCTGATTATTTCTTCTGTCTCATGATTGATTGTAGTTTATTATAGTTTTCTTATTCATGATGGATGGTTGGTTTATGTTTAAAATTCCTAAATTGTAACTTTGTGCTATTTTTTCCTTGTGAGGAAGTGCTTTAAAATTTATATATATATATATATATATATATATATATATATATATATATATATATATATATATTTTTTTTTTTTCAGGTTGCTGATGCGCCTCAAAAGCGAAAGAAAGGCGTGTTTGGGACTAAGGGTGGTGATAAGGAGGTAAAATATAAGCATACAATTATGATAGTCTATAAACTTCTTAATTTGCTATCATGCTGTTGCTTTGCATATCTTATAGTTAGTAGTAACTCTTAAGAAAATGGGCCGAGTCTAACTCATCCTCAAAAGTTAGGTAAGGGGAGAGAAGTGTCCAAGGCTTTATAAGGGGCATATTATCCTATAACAAACAAATGTGGGATACTAACACACCCCTTATACTTAGGACTGAACACTTGGAGTGTGAAACACTTACCCCTGGTTTGGATGATGGTTTATCATGGTTTCATATTGTATGGTATGGTTATACTTCTTGTTTGTTTATATTGTTCCTAAAGAATGGTGGTAACCATTATTTTATCACTGTTTTTCAAACCACGAAATTGTGGTTTGAGATAGTTTTAAATTTTTATATTCTCTTTTTATACAATAATCATTTATCTATTTAAAACAATAATAAGGGTTTTTTTAATAATTTTCATATTTATTTTACCATATCATACCATCTAGCCAAATAAGAAAAGGTTATTAAACCATTCTATGCTATACTATTTTTTCAAATCCATACATGTTAACAATAAAAACCATATCATACAATACAATGTGATACATTAATAAACTACGCTGCACTTAATCCAAATGGGATATTATGGAGGCCCAATATTGGTCGGGGAGGCTCTAATACTATCTTAAGAAAATGGTTCGGGCTTAACTAACCCTCAAAAGCTACCTCAAGGAGGGAGGAGTGTCTATGTTTTTATAAGGGGCACATTATCCCTATCTCAAATCAATTTGGGATATTAAGAGTAACCATTCTTTTGTTTTAATAATCATTTGCTACAGAACAATGAATACTAGTATGTTGGGTCCTTATACAGTATGCTTTGTGCAAGCTGTCCTTAATTTGCCTTTTCTAGTAATGTTGTTGACCATCTTTGAATAAAATGATCTTTCAAATGATAAATGTTGCCAGATTATTCACTTTGGGCTGTTGTTGTGACTCTATCTTCATAATCTTAGTAATGGTTTCTTAAGTTCTCCTTATTACTCATTATGCAAAAATTGGGTGTGCTTCCTCTCATTGGTGCTTGCCCCTTCCTCTGCATTCTCTCCCTCACTTTGTTATTTTGATTGGATTCGTTGTTGCATTTGTAATTTTGGTCTGTTTTACACAATTAGCCCCTGGCTGATTATACTCTTTCATAGTTGAATGATTTATGAGGTATATTATACTTATTAAACAAATCCCCAATTGATTTAGTTTCATATTATGCTGGGTTCCTTGATTGATGCATGTCATTTTAGTCTATCATCCGGAGTAATTTACAATACGCTGCTCTAAGTGCACTGAGAAGACTTCCTCTGGATCCTGGAAACCCAGCCTTCTTGCATCGTGCTGTGCAGGGGTAAGTTATCTTATCAGGTGTACAACCATTCTTTACTTGTATGAGTTGGGTTAACATATTATTTTGATGTTTTATGATTCTGGTTACATAAGGCAATATATATGTGTGTATGTATATATATATATATAAAGAGAGAGAGAGAGAGAGAGAGAGAGAGAGAGAGAGAGAGAGAGAGATTATTTTCTTTAGTTTTACGATGCAACACACACACACACACACACACACACACACACACACACACACACACACACACACACACACACACAGAGAGAGAGAGAGAGAGAGAGAGAGAGAGAGAGAGGTCATTTCAACTTTATCCTCAACTTTTGAAATTTGCTATTTCAACCTAAACTCGACAAACAATTTCTATGTTAGTGGTCTGATCTGTAAATTTTAGGATATACTAACAAAGATGGCATGCAGTAGCACATGATTTGCTGAATGTTTGATAAAATAAAAGGTAAAAGTGTTACCCTTAACAATTTAAAAAATGCAAAAAAGAAAAAATCAAGAAATTTATCTTCCTCTTCTTTCTCTGCATAAACCAAAATTGCCCTTTTGTTTCTATTTTCCAAATAATTAAAATTAGGACAAATGGGTCAGTATGAGGTCATCTTGATTCTGCTTTCTCTTCTTCAGTCCTCAAGTTCCCAGCCCAATTGAGAATCGTATCCAACCATTAGTTCTATTACTATCATCCATGAAACATAAATGAATTGAGTTTTGCTCTACTGCTTCCTTGATTGTTTCATCGACATAAAAGTGTCTAAAGAAGGTGATACGAAGTCCAAGTAACAGCTTGGAAACTGGGTATTGGTCTCTTGTACTAGAAGGCCAAATAAATACACACAGAGACTCGAGCTCACACATCGAAAGAGAGGCAGATGTCTGTTCAGGGACATTTTGGTCTTACTGTTGCATCAATGGCTGTTTACTTTTGTCTTTGATTGTTGGGAATGCTACTTGTGGTCGAATTAGATATTTTTGCCTTTGCCTGTTTAATTGTGAATTATAGGCTTGCTACTGTGTACTGTGATTAGTTGAAGGGATAGAGAGGGGCTTTGTTTTCAAGAAGAGGTTGGGCATGGGTGTTGCACTTTTACACTTTAATTAGTGGGAAAATTAAAAATTAGGGAAATAGGTGAGTCTAACTGGGGTTTTATTTACAGGACACTACGACACACATGGGCCAATTTGTAGGATTTTAATGGGAACAATCCAATATTTATCAATACACCATGGATGATTCAGAAAATCACATTTTGTTAATTTCATAATGTGTGAAACAACATTCACTTGAAAAATACAAAAATTTTTATTAGGTAGCAAGCTGCCATTGATAGTTCTCCTTTTCTTTCTCCCCCAGGTTTAAACAACTTCCATTTTCTTACTCCTTTTCAAATTCCTTTATTATTATTATTATTATTATTATTATTATTATTATTATTATTATTATTATCTGGGTCTTCATGGGAAGCTTAAGATTTTAATGATTCAACACGTAATCTCCCCTTTCTCTTGCTGATCTTCAAAATTTCAGGTTTCATGATGGTATTTTGAAGTTACCAGCCCTTTGATGTCGATTGCCTTCCATCTGTTTCCTCTTTAGTCGCATTACCAGTCACCTTCCATCCACTAAAATATATTAGGAGAGAAACTAGCCTATTTTAGGCTTATTAAGATTTTGCCTTCTCCTTTAATGCCCACCATAATTAATATGTGCTTTTTCTTTTCCCTTTTCTTTTGCTTTGTTTTGTTTTTTAAATTTCTTTGAAGTTAATAATGCTTGTATTTTTTTATGCTATTAATAGTTATAAATAAGTAAAATTTTAAGATCTATAAGTTTTTAATCCAAAAGATATTTTGTTAATGGATGTGGGGAAATAATTGTTAACTTATTATTTTGATTGTAGTATTTTTAATTTCTAACTTTTATAAGGAAAAGTTATTTATTATTTGCATATTTATAAAATATGTAATGTATTGAAAGCAATTTGGTCCATTTTGCCTTATTGAAATAATCATTTTGGTGGTGAGTGGTGACCAGCAACTATATTATATAATAAATTGTTCCTTTGGGTGTTTATTGATTTAATATCTTCCCTATTTATTCAATTCTTGGTGTAGTGTTGATTTAAGGTGAATTGGCAATGGTTTGAGAAACTTCATTGTAGCGTCAGCTGATTCAGTTTGATTCTGCAATGCCATTTCTGGTTTTCATTTTGTAATTCAAAATCATGAGTCTGACCCATGGATGCATAACTGCATTTGGATGCTCATACCGGAGTCTTAAGTAACATTTGCAGACCTAATATTTCCTCATCATACCCTATGAGATTAAGACTTGATATGTGATTAAGAGGTGATATGTGCCAACTTGTCCTCTTTTTCTTGTTTGTCTTATTCATGCAAAATTCATGGTTTTCATTTTAGAGCATTTTAACAGGGAAGTTAACTAAAAGCTCCTTAGGATTTAGCCTTAGATACATTTTTGTCCTGTCTATTTAGAAAATAGGCGTCTTAATCCTTTTACTATGATTGTTGAAGATGTAATATATTGAGATGCAAGAAATGTTTATTAGTGCAACAATTCAAGGATAGAAGTGCAATAAAATTTTAAAATTTAGGAATATAGTCAAATTTTAAATATCAAGGACTAAAGTGTTATAAAAAATTTATTGCGTTATGCCTCAAAGGCTTGAGTGCCATGCTGTCAATAATCTCAGGGACCAGAATGTTTAATTTTGAAATATCAAGTATGAAAAGTCTGTATTAGGCAATTATTTATTTGTTTTTTTTTCCTTTTTTTTTTTTTTTGGGGGGGGGGGGGGGTGGTTAATAATGTTTTTAATTTTTCCTGTACTTATTTTAGACATCTTAGATATTGCTTCTTAAGATTTTAGTCCTTTTTTATGTTGGGTTGTTGGGACAAGTTCATGTTTGATTGCAGGCTTTCATTCTCGGATCCTATTGCTGTGAGACATGCTTTAGAAATCATCTCTGAATTGGCAACAAAGGATCCTTATGCAGTTGCAATGTCATTAGGTGACTTTCTTGGAATTTTGCATATCATTATAATGTTTTATGTTGGGAACTGTATTTCTTTTTATTTTGTGAACTTGATATGATGATTTGTTTTTTATTAAGCCTGATGTGCTACCATTGTACTTTCTTGCAGGAAAACTTGTACTTCCTGGAGGTATGCTTCCTAATTTTTGTATTATAATTTCCTTGAATATTTTGAGGTTTCTAGATTTCATTCTTTAGATGCACTAAATTAGTAGCAATTATGTACTTATATTAATTACTTCTATTTCTTCAGTAATAATAAGTTATTGGCCTAATCATACAAGAAATCCAAACCTTTGTGCTAATTTGCTATCTAATCCAAATTTTAATTTAGGCAATTTATGCCAAATTGACCAAATTGGTTGCAGTTTTATTCGTCTGACCAAATTGGTCAAAACTGAAATTTAATATTTTATTCATTAAAACATATATATTTTTTTCTTTTACTCTCTCTCTCACTCACCTTTTCCTCCCTTCCCCTTCCCTTTATCTTGCAAACTGTTCTCTCATCATCATCCTAGTGCCACTGTTGTTAGTCTTGCCTAGTTTTCTTGAATATGTTGGTACTAGCCACGCTCCACGATGACCAGCTTTTTGTGAGAATCTAAGCTTTGAAGCTTTGGTCACCACCCTCAATGATCTCCATCTCCATCTCCAGCAATTCCCTTGTGACTCTGCTATCATCAGTCCAAGGTAGTTAAAAGCGTAAGGCGCACTCAAAGCGATGCAGCAAAGACCTGGCTAATAATATAAATTGTGAGAATCTAAGCTTTGAACCTTTGGTCAGCACCCCATCACTTAACGCGCAAAGCACAAAGAAGGAGCTCGCTTCATTGAAGGAAGCGCAAAATTATTAAAAAAATTAGCTAATAATATAATATGCAAAGAAAATACAATCTCCTATATAAAATTTAAACCCTTGGGAAATTATCAAACATCCAAAAGTTTTTAGCGTTCAAATTCATAGTCATAACCTAGAGATCTTCACTAGAATTCCCATCAAAGTTCTCAACACTTTCATTTTCATCTCCAAAATAAGATCCATTTCCATCAATATCTTCATCTCAATGAATCTCAATATCTTCTAATGTTGGCCTTGAAGTTGAGGCTCTTGGCATTTTGTGCTTTAAGCGCAAAAAGGCCTAGCTGCACTAAATGGGCTTCGCTTTGCATATGTAAAAGCGCTTTCCTATTTGTCGCTGCGCTTTAGCAAGTGTTTTTTGCGCTTTTGACTACACTGCATCTGTCAACTCTTGTAGCCACGACAACCTCCTAGTTATCCTTCACTCTTCTTGTAATCGCCGGTGGTGTTGTGAATGAGCTTGAGAGGCTATGCTCTACTATTCCTCTCCTTCTTTTTCTCCACTTATGTTGTTTCATTTGGAGGGTCAGTGGACAATGAACGGGAGGAAGGAGGAGCTGAGGATGCCTAGGGTCAGAGTTGGGGGGCATTCAAGTAGACAATAGAGAGATGCACAGACAGAGAGAGTGATAAGAGAGAAAAGTAGGGCCTCGTTTGCTTAGAGAGAGAGAGAGAGAGAGAGAGAGAAGAACAAGAAAAAAATAATAAATAAAGTATTATTTTTTAATTTCAAATTTGACAATTTTGTTACTTTGATAATATTGCAACCAATTTGGTCTAAATTGCCAAAATAGAAATATTTGGATTAAATCGCAAACTCACGTAAAGATTTGGATTTTTGGTGTAGTAGGCCTAATTTATTTCAAGCATTATCATATTTAGGTAATTATATATATATTTTTAATATTATCCAAGTTATAATTCAATTATTAATGGCATGTGCTTGGCATGAAATATTGAGAAGCGCTACACAATAATGCCTCATGGACCATAGAAGATTTAGATTTAGAAATATTCACGCCTATATTTCAGAATTAATTTGGTTTGGTGGGCTTAGAACGGAGATTGCTTAGGTGCTTCTTTTTAACTTTTTTAGTGGGCTTGAATCTCAACCATGCTTTCTTTAGGAAATGTGGTGTTGTCCATTTTTGCCCTGCTATGAGGTGATACACAACCTGTCTCATTGGACATTAACCTGCTCCTCTTAATAAAATAGTGCTTCATCTCACGCTCAACATTTTCAATCTTTTGCTTCATTTTTCTTATTTCATGGATTTTAAAACCTTACCATAATAGAGTATTTCAATGTGATTTTCTTATTTAAATATTTATTTACAGCATAGAATATATATATATATATATATATATATATATATATATATATATATATATATATATATATATATTTGTAGTTGAGTGATCTCATAAAATCTAAGAGAAAATCACTATTTCCACATGGTATTGATGCTTTAGTTGATATCCAGTTCCCTCTCTTTCTCTGCAACCAGAAATACTACTGAATCAGGAATGAAACCATACTCATTTTCCTCATCCTTAGCTACATAATCTTCTTCTTCCTCCTTTGCTTCAAAGTTAAAACAGTTATTCTCAAACTTCCTTCTATGGTAGACCCTTGTTATGAACATCCTTTGGTGCCATCAAGTTTTAGACCATATTGTTGGCACATTTTTATGTCCTTCAATCTCTACTGATTCTGTAGGACAATCCGTTCCCAACCTAGCTCATTCCAATTTGCAACAAATTGATTATGCTAATTTTTGGAGTTACGCCAGATTGCCGGTCACGTTTGATGTTCTTAAACTTACCCTTCATCTTGGTAAAAATTTGTTTGTCCATGAGAGTCTGCCTGAAAGTGAAAAATTATTTCAAGACCATGTTAGTGCAAAGTACATGCAACTCAAGTTCATTTTCATCAACAAAACAAAGGCAGAAGATCCATGGGTGATTATCTAAAATACATCAAATCCATGGCCGATTCACTTCAGGCTATTAAACATTCAGTTTCAGATGTGATATGATCCTACAAATTTCATGATAGTATTTTGTAAACATCTTTCTTCTTGGAGTTGAGATGCTTTTTACTAGCACCTGAAGCTTGTCTTCTTCAAAATTCTCCTCTTTCATCTTACATGAAAACTACATAGGCCTTGGTTATCACACATAATCGTGGTTGTTTTTGTAGAGCAAGAAGGGGTTCAATTTTAGAATTGTGGTTGAAATTTCTCCAATGGCTGAGGCAGTCAGTTTTTGGAGGAAGAAACGGAGGAGGTTATTCATCTTCATATTGCAATACTGGTTTCTCCTAGTCAATGGTAGTCTTCACAGAATTCAGCCCTATTTGTTCTTGTTGGTCTAGTACAGTGCCAACTATGCTATGAGTTTTACCACATGGCTAAAACTCATCCAAATTAGTCTCGAGCGCCCTTTGTTATTTCTGAACCTCCTTTTGCTGGTGTTCACTTACAACAATTAGTGCATTTGCCATCTGCTTGGCATATGGACAAGTAGATTTAAATCGAATTGAGAGAATGGTTCTATTTCTTTTTATATTCCTGATTTTTTTCATGGTTGTACTTCTGTTGCTTATAGCACTGAAGTAATTCAAGTCTTAGGTTTTCACACAAGAAAACAAAACATTTACTTTCATTCTTTTTAGGTGCACATGCTATGATGTGCTTATCTTGGTGCTTCTAGGACAGTTTCAACTTTCAGGTTGAGTGGCATTTGCTAATTTGCTTTATGTTGATCACGTTGTTGTTACTTGTTAGATTTCCTGGATGCTGCTGTTAACTTTTGGGATTTTATGTGAATTAGGGGCGTTGCAGGATGTTCTTCATTTGCATGATGTGCTTGCTAGAGTTTCACTGGCCAGGCTATGCCATACCATATCTAGAGCTCGTGCACTAGATGGTATGATAGTATTATGTTTTCTGCTTTTGAAATGTTATGCAAGTCCCTGAATTTTGGAGGTGTTTAATTTCTTGACACTGTTGGCGACAGAGAGGCCTGACATTAAATCTCAGTTCAACTCGGTGCTCTATCAACTCCTGCTAGATCCCAGTGAAAGGGTCTGTTTTGAAGCTATCTTATGTGTATTGGGCAAATGTGATAACACTGAGAGGTAGGTATTCTCATGATTACAACTATCCATTTTTCTAGTTTTTCCATCATGTGTGTAGCACATGGACTTGTAATTTTTTTTTAATTATATGCACATGGACTTGCATTTCTTAAAAATTATATATATGCAGTTATGCACATAGCAAATGCTAATATTATATATAAAATACAGGTACTTCATGTTGATATGTATTTAATTATAATTTGCATGTATTCATACAAATGAAGTGAGAATTAAATTAGAATATAATTATTTTTTAAAAATATTGATAAATTATAAACAAATTATACACTCAAGTCCTCCATGCCTGATTATGTATTGTCAAAATAAATTATATCAAATCACATTGAAAAAAGCTTCCTCATATAGTTTTTTCCTTAAAAAAGATCATGTTAAAAGAACAATTACAAAAACACAAGAAAATAAAAAGTAAATTAAAAATTTAATTATGTACTTGTTTCATTCAAACATGTCCCTTACATACATAATGCTAAGGAAGAAGTATATACACATATGTTTGCGGATATTATAGGTTATAAAACTTTAAGTACTTGCCTTCAATTGATGAAATCTAGATTTTTTTTTAAAGATTGAAATATTTGTGGATAAATTTCGATATTTAATTTAGAGTTAGGGATTGATTTTGTTTCTTTTATTTCCTCCTTTATTTGACTCACAATAAATTGTGTTGATTTTGAATAGAATGGTCTTTTTTTTTTTTTTAACATATTTAAACTTTAGAGATAAAATATTAGATTTTGCCGTTGGGCTACTACTCTAGTGGTTGGTTAGCTCGTAGTGCAAGAGGTCAGGGGCCTTACCTTTTAAGAATTTCCTAAATACCCAAAAAAATGATTTTAAAAATACAAGAATTGACTTATATTTTGCTAAACCTTAGGACTAACTGTAAAATGTCAGTATATGTAATATTAGATAATAGGTTTATATACCTATATATTGACCATAATTTTCATTTGAAAGTTTCAATCATGATATGTTTTCTATTATATTGCATAGAGACAATGTTGAATGAAAATTGTGATTAGATCAAACAACAACCAACAAATTAAATCAAAATTTTAAAAAAATTCTTACAATTAGCTTCTTAGTTGATGTAATCACCACCACAACCCATTAGAAACCTTGCTCTAGGCATATATGACAACTTACGCTGATTCTATTTGTATCTAATAGAAGGCTTCCAAATTTGCTATTCAATAACCTAAAGAGACTATTCATTATTCTTGAATTCCTTTTCCTTTATATGCAATATAAATTTATTACTTATATAATTAATAAATTCATTATTTTTCTTTTGGTTCATTGGGCTCCATGTGGGGTTTTAATTTAATGCCTTACAATTTTAGAGATGATTTTAATACTAGTAAGCCAAAGCTTATTGTCAATGTATATTATTTTCTTTTTTTTTTCATGTTTTTTATTAAATTAACATGGAGTTTACTTTTTTAAAATAGCAACCTACATGGGTGTTTTTAATTAGCTATTTGTTTTTTTTAAGACCATAATAACTCTAATTAAATTAGAAGGCTAAAAGCTCCTGATAAAATAGTTTCCTAATTAAAAGAATAAATTTTAATATGTATTTCCTAAAGAAGGTGAAAACACTAGTTTGTTGAAGCTAAAAACCTAAAGAAAAAAATCCTTGTTAAGTAATGTTATAATTAAAAGAAAATAAAGAAGTGTCAACAACTACAATTAAATCTTAATGCCAAATTAGATGTTGTCCATATGGATCATTTTTTGCCTATCAATTTTGTTAGAAATCAACTCCGCATCAATTTTTAAAAATTGTAAATCTCTTGATACCTCCCTCTATGTCATTTTAGGTCTCTCTTTTCCTTTTCATTTTTTCTACCACTAACTTATCACACTTTTGTTGGACATTTGTTGCTCTACGTTAGACATGACCAAATATCTTAATCGAGTTTCTCATTTTATCCCCATTACGCGTTGCATGCATCCCCATTACGAGTATCATTATTGTGTTATCAGAAATCTATCATAACATTTGTATTTCTGTCACACTCATTTTATGGGTATGTTGTACCTTAGACGTCCAACATTCGCTCCCATGCAGCATAGCTGGCTTGATCACTGTTATATAGAACTTACCTTTTACTTTGTCAGGGCTCCCTACGGTCGCATAGCACATTAGTTGCACTCCTCCATTTCATCCATCTTGTTTGGATCATATGAGTTACGTTCTTATTAATTACTCTGTTCTTCTGGATCATATGCGTGACATGGTTTTTCAGTAATTTTGGTTGTCCCTCCTATTCACATATATATAAATTATAAATTTTATTTTTTTAACAGTTTCATCATGTTTTATCAAAGATTTGTTTACGTAACATGCAATTATCATGCCATTGCTTTCCCTTGGCCGTCTGTTTGGATGATTTTCAAAGATTATCCTAGTTTTATGTATTTAAATACTGCAGGACTGAAGAGCGGGCTGCTGGATGGTATCGCTTGACCAGGGAGATTTTGAAGTTGCCAGAAGCACCATCTGTATCATCAAAGGGATCCACTGCTGAATCAAATGATTCATCAAAAGCTTCCAAGGATAAATCTCAAAAAACAAGACGTCCACAGCCACTTATTAAACTTGTAATGAGGAGGTTGATTGAACTCTTTCTCCTTTTCTTTTTTCCTTCCCTTTTAATTTGGTTATTGAATCTTTTTTGCTTGATTTCTTGATATTCTTAATATGCTTGAACTATGGCACGGCATAATTGTTGGTTGTAAAAGTGTCTCTGCTTTCAGGCTTTCTTTGAACTTGATTCTGTTCCCCCCCTCCCTTCCCTTTTCTTGTTTTTTATTCAGGTTGGAGAGTGCTTTCCGTAGTTTTTCTAGGCCAGTACTTCATGCAGCAGCAAGAGTTGTGCAGGAGATGGGAAAAAGTCGTGCTGCTGCCTTTGCTGTAGGCTTGCAAGATATTGATGAAGGAGTTATTGTGAATACGCATTCTGATGCAGTAGATGATACAGCTTTTAATGAAAACCCATATGCAACTGGTAACTTTTTTTCTTTTTTAGATGTATCTTTAATGTCACATGGTAGAGGGATCTCAGATCATGACATTATTTAAATTCTATTTCTGTTTAAGAATCATTACTGTTCTAGGTTAAATAGCTTCTTATTGGACATGTTATTATTGACTACGGACTAATCTCTAGTACTCTCTATTCTGTTGTGTTTGATGCAAGCTATTTTTCCCTTAGTTCATTGACTGGCAAAGTTTATATAATGAGTATTCTGATTCATTTTTGTGATAAATTTTTGTGCACATCATTTTTTTTTGGTGCTTGTGAAGTTTGGAAATTAAGTTTGGGCCATTGGCATGTCACTTACGTCTGCATGTGTAAATATAAATCAATTAATAGATGCAAACTCAATGAGAGGTCATATACAATATCTAAATTGAATTCTATTGTAGTGTTATAAGATTGATTTTACACATCAAAATGACTAGTCAAGTCAATGCTGTAATCTAACCCCTTATATGTAGGACTTAGATTCCCAACACTCTTCTCTGAAGTGCAACCACATGGTTATCACTTGACAATTAGTTAGTAGTAACCCAATATGGGTCTAATTATGCAGGCTTATTGGCAACTAAAACCCACAACTCAGTTCAGGCTCTAATACCATGTTAAATTCGGAGAGAGTGTTGGTCAAATTGCAATTTAATTTATTTTAATTCGGATTTTTATAAATGATTAGATTGCTTTACACATCAAAATGACTAGTCAAGTCAATGCTGTAATCTAACCCCTTATATGTAGGACTTAGATTCCCAACACTCTTTTCTGAAGTGCAACCACATGGTTATCACTTGACAATTAGTTAGTAGTAACCCAATATGGGTCTAATTATGCAGGCTTATTGGCAACTAAAACCCACAACTCAGTTCAGGCTCTAATACCATGTTAAATTCGGAGAGAGTGTTGGTCAAATTGCAATTTAATTTATTTTAATTCGGGTTTATATAAATGATTAGATTGCTTTACACATCAAAATGACTAGCCAAGTCAATATTGCAATCTAAACCTTTATATTTACCATCTCATTTTTATATTTTTCCGATGTGGGACTTAGATTCCCAACATAAGTCTCATTTACATCCAACCTTGGCTATTTTATTCCTGTGAATATTCAATTTTAATATTTCTATACATTGTCAGGTTTCTTCTTTTCTTGTATATTTTGTTGGTAGTAAATTGAGATGTCATCTTTCCTGCTGTTCCAAGATCTTCAAATCTTTTTAGTTAATTTTTGGGGTTGATGAATTTGGGTAACATTAACATCTAGGTGCTAACATTTTTTATTTTCAATTTTACCCATTATCAACTTCTTTATTTAGTGTATGCATTTTTTATACATTTGAGCATTAGCTGATTGTTTTTCCTTTCTTCCTTTGCTTTTTCTGCCTTTTAGGCGTCCGAAGGACCTCTTCTGTATCTAGTGGAACAGGTGGTAAGGATACAATTGCGGGCTTATTGGCTTCATTAATGGAGGTAGTGCGGACAACTGTAGCCTGTGAATGTGTCTATGTTCGAGCAATGGTGATTAAGGCATTGATATGGATGCAAGTTCCACATGAATCATTTGATGAACTGGGATCCATTATTGCATCAGAGCTTTCTGATCCAGCTTGGCCAGCCACACTGCTGAATGATATTTTGCTCACCCTGCATGCTCGTTTTAAGGTTTGATATTTTTATTGCAGAATTAACCTATAGCTTGAGAACATTGTTTCCTTCTGCTACTTTGTAATATTATATTGATTTCCTCCTAGTACATTCTTAAGTTAGTTTCTGAATACATATTTAAGGTAGATAATTAGTAACACAAATGCATTATAACTAATTTGAAAGGCCTAATGAGAAAATAAATGAACTAAGAACACTTTTGCAATTGTATACTATGCTTTCAATTTAATGGATCTGGTTCATAAGTTATGCATTTTGTTTCAGTTGTGTCCAAGGAATTTAACGCATGCACAATTGTTTAAGTAACAACAAAAATTGAAGGCAAATCTGAATGTACTTGCTTTGAATAAACTGAACCTACTTTGACTTGAGAGCAACCAAACAGTTGTGTTTTACAAAGTTTTTGCATTTTGCAAAATTTTGCAACTCTGTAAGAAGGGGAAATTGCAAAATTTCGTTACTTTATAAGAAGCGGAAATTTTGTAATGTTTAGCTGCTGCAGGTCCCACTTCTTCAAAATTTTCAACAATTGTGCATACTCTAGTCTAGATTCATTGGATACAGTTGGAAAAAAATGAGTGACTTCTGAAACAAATAGATAAATTTGAAAGCATACGATAATTGCAAAAGCATGCATGGTTCAGGAATTATTTGCTCAGTAGCCCAATTTGAAAAAATTAAAGCAACTTAATGTTATGATTAGAGTTTAGCGTGGTTTAGCACAATCTTATTTTTCTAAATGGTCAATCTCCAAAATCAACTTTTTGCACATTGCAGTTTTGTTTGCTAAGTTCTCAGTTCCTCTTCTTAAGCAATTTTCAGTTTAGCTCATCATCATCATTGTGGTCAGCATTTTGAGGAGTACATGTAGTTGATTATAAATTGCTTTGTCTGATGACTCTGATCAATATACCGACTAAAGGTCAATTATAAGGCAAAGTTACATTAACTGAATTGCAGTAATTAGTGAGAGGAATAAAGTTGATGACGAATCACTGCTTTAAGAGCACTTGAAAAGACAAATATTCTTAAAATAAAGAACCTTAGGAAAATCAAATTATTGTCAGAAAGCTTCTGGCATTAGAAGGATCTTGATTTTTATTTTGTTTGATTTTATGTTGTAAATTATTTTTAGTTTGATGCTTTTGAATGTGTTCCGCGCCTGTAATGGTAGTTATGTACAATTTATTTCATTGGTTGGCCAGGCAACTCCTGATATGGCTGTCACTCTGCTTGAAATTGCAAGGATCTTTGCTACGAAAGTTCCCGGGAAGATTGATGCTGATGTGTTACAACTGCTTTGGAAAGTAGGTTTCCACTACTTATAATAACATTGATATTACATCATCTGTTTTGGGTTGTTCTACAAGATGCATTTAATTTTATTGTCTCAGCCATTCATGTCTCTAGCAGTAATTTAGGAAGTGACTTGAAATTAGATCTGATATTAAGTGTTAATCTTGTCGGTCTGTTGATCATGGTGAATATGTACAAGTGGTATTTGATTACCCTTAAAAAGGACATTTAACTTTAATTTGCTTTTATTTTTGCATTTGTAGACATGCCTTGTTGGCGCTGGTCCTGATGGGAAGCACACAGCCTTGGAAGCAGTCACGATAGTTCTTGACCTACCACCACCACAACCTGGGTCAATGTCAAGACTAACATCAGTGGATAGGGTATCAGCATCTGATCCAAAGTCAGCTCTGGCGTTACAGAGATTAGTTCAAGCAGCAGTAAGTAGCTTCCTTGGTTTATGACAATAGATTATGGTGCCAATCTACTGTTGATTTAATGGATAGCATATAGTAGGCTAATTTTGGCTTCAATGATTACCTTTTGCATATTTTCCTCTTTTAACTGAGAGCCCACAGGTATGGTTCCTTGGGGAAAATGCAAATTATGCTGCTTCTGAATATGCTTGGGAATCTGCAACTCCTCCTGGTACTGCATTGATGATGCTGGATGCAGATAAAATGGTTGCTGCTGCCAGTTCCCGTAATCCTACTCTAGCTGGTGCACTGACTCGACTACAGAGGTGTGCTTTCAGCGGGAGCTGGGAGGTACAAGTTATTACACGTCGATCATTTTTTGCATGTGTGCTGCCTGTACTTGGAAATTGGAATGACAATGAAATTGTCCATTTGGATATTGGGGATGTCATGGTATTTAAGGTGTTGAACTTTGTGGTTCCCCAATTAATTTAGTTGTTTGTGTAGGTATGAGCAATTAATTTGACAATGGAATCAAGCAAGTTCCCCTTCAATCGTGGATGTGTTATCTGTGGAGCACAAAAATTCCAAGCCCTCTTCCTTCACATCTTTACCCATGTTATACATCTGTTGCAAATATTCTTTGGCATATAGAACTAAAACACTAGATTACTTCATGACAACCTATAATTGTATGCATGATGCATTTAGGATATACTGCAGATGCTTCTGGGTTCATGTCTTGGTTGCTGTCCTCATAATTTCATTTTTCTCCCCAATCCAACACAAACCTCGCATCCCCCCCACACCACCACCACCACACCCCCCCCCCCCCAAAAAAAAAAAAAAAAATGCAAGATAGCTTTTTTTTGGGTGGAGGGATGGGTTTCAGTATCCAAGTTGTCTTGTTTGTTTGTATCTTAACTGTATTTATCTTCCCTATGCTTTTGTCTGTGCGTTTTTGTGTCCATGCTTGCACATATATGGTGCTTGCTCATGAGAAATGCGATCCGAAGGATAGGACCATAATGTTGTTTCTGGTGAGGGAAATTAATTTTGGATGCAGCTAAAATGGCAAATTAAGTTGCTGCAGTTTGTTTCAAAGTTGGATTAGAAGAAAGCTTATAATTGTGGGTGGGATTTCCTTACTTGATAAGAAGAATTTCAAGGTTATATGTAGAAAATGGATCGACAGTGGTTTTTCCCCATCTATAAAGTATTGTTTATGCCCCACCTGTACTGCATGCCTCCTCTAACCTGTCCTTGTGTATTTTGATTCTTAGTTAAACCCTGTTTGTCCATGTGAATTCCTAGTCGTTCTAGATTTCCAATCATGACCCTAAAAGAGCCTTATATAGTCTAATCCGTGAGTTGTCTTCAGAATAAATGCTTGCTTGTCCATGTTTTCCTAGTCGTTCTAGATATGTAATCATGACCCTAAAACATCCTTGGATAGTCTAACGTTCTTGCTGTTTTACTTCAGACTATTGCTTATGAAAGTTCTTATATAATATTTTTGGTGTTTCACTCTTTTTTCCTTGTTTATAACATATAAAGTCAGGTATGTTCCTGATATTTGCTTCAAAGAATCTTCTAGTACTGGAATTTCTTTTATCTAATATTCTCCCCTGCCTTCAAAGAATCTTTGTTCTCCATGATACATCTATATGCTTTTGAAAAGATTTCTGAACTTACCAAAGTCAAAATCCTTCTAACTTTCTGACCTAGGAAATAACTGAAAAGAATCGAAGCTATGTAACACTTGTATTATAAATTTTGTGTAGAGAGTTTTGGCTGTAGGTTTGCGTTCTTTTTCGATATCTTTTATTTGCTCATCTTTGGACACTCAACAGGTTCGGATTGTTGCTGCTCAAGCCCTCACAACCATGGCAATCAGGTCTGGTGAGCCTTTTAGACTGCAGATTTATGAATTCCTAAATGCATTAGCACATGGTGGTGTGCAGTCTCAATTATCAGAAATCCATCCCAGTAATGGGGAAGATCAAGGAGCCAGTGGTACAGGCCTTGGATTCTTAATTAGTCCCATGATAAAAGTTCTTGATGAAATGTACAGAGCACAAGATGAACTGATCAAGTAAGAGCAAAAGCTTCTTTTTTCCCCCCTTTGTTATATTATTCTTTTAATCGACCTATATTAAGTTTTCCATTGTTTTAGGGATATACGCAACCATGATAACACAAATAAAGAATGGACAGATGAAGAGTTGAAGAAACTTTATGAAACCCATGAACGGTTGCTAGATCTCGTTTCATTATTTTGTTATGTTCCCCGAGCAAAGTATCTACCTTTGGGGCCAATAAGGTACAGATTTGCATACATGTTATTTGATCTCAACTTTATTGAAATTAATGTTGTCCATTTTGCTTGAGAAGAGGTGAGCCACCATCAATTCAAGAATTGGGCCATGTGATGCTATAATTACTTTACCGTTCATATTTTATTATTATTATTATTTTGGGAGACGGGTAGGGTTGGAAAATGGGGAAAGAATTTGGGGTTAAAGAAAAAGGGAGGAAAAAGAGAGAAAAAATAAAGGAACAAAAAAAAAAGCTAGAGTCTGCTATTGGGTCTCCTTTATCCAATCCGTAAATGTGGAGAGAGGGAGAGGAAAATCATTGTTATTGAACTCCATTGAATACTTTTATATAAAATTTAAAAGCACCACTAAAATATACTTAACTATAACCTAATAAATGTTGAAGGTTTGATTTTAAATAATTAAAACTTAATTAGTTAGATTTATTTATTCATATACAGGTGTTATATTTAATTAATTTTTTTAATAATTCATTGGTTGAACCATTGACTTACTATTTGAACCAGTGACCCCTCGATTCGGTCCTTTCATCGGGTCAATCTTTCCTCCCTTTTTTTTTTTAATTTTCCAAACAAAAAATGACTCGTTTTTCTTTTTTTCCTTTTTATCCTTTCATTTTCTTCGCAGTCAAATAGGAACAGAGAAATTAAATCTGTTCTTTGAATTTTTCCCCACATTTTGTTCCTATCACTTTCTTTACATTTTTTTTTTGAATATATGTTATCATATCTTTAATTATAATTTGTTGGGGCTAATTTCTTTGAGGGTCATATATCATGTGCATTAGTTAGTCAATCACAAATTCATGGTTTTAAATTGCGGCCACGGCTGCGTTTGCGGTTGCAGGTAACGAAAACAGGCTTGTAATGGCTGTAACATAACGGATCCTAGCGTTATGCAAATTTTTTTTGAAAAATTTGCAAAGTTTATGAAATGAGTAGATATTAGTAGATATAAGTAAAATTAAGATATACAATTATATAATAAACATAAATATATCAAATCAGATGTTATTTTGTAATTAATTGGTAAAATTAATTCTAAAAAATAATTCAAATTAGAAAGTATTATTGGGGTGACGGCGTTACCGTTACTTAACTGTAAATAACGGCCATTATTGTTACATAACAGTGGTAACGTCCATCACCCATGCAAATCACGACATGCCTTTAAACAACAGCCTAACGGGTAATGGACGCCTGTAAAAAACCTGTAAATAACGGCCATTACATTATGTAACGGCTTTTTTTTAAAACCATATTGACAATAGTGTTCTTTTCATCATTCCTTTTCTAGATCATGCTATGATGACTAGTTCAAAATTTTGAGTTGGAAGCTTGTTGATTAGGTTTATGAAAATCCTTTATTCTGGGTTTAGATACCAAAAAAGAAAAGGCAAACTTTTCTATTTATATAATTGTAGCCACTTCTTTGGGAATGTCTATTATAAAAGTCTATACTTCATATTTTAGTCACAATTCTGACGAAAGCAAAAAATTCATTTCTAGATGATGATACTCAATTCAACTCAACTCAACTCATCCTTTATCCCAAAAATTTATTGGGGTCGGCTATATGAATTCTCTTTCTCCACTCTAAATGTTTTTGGGTTAAATCATTGGAAATGTGTAATGCTTCTAGTTCATGTTTTACTACTCTCCTCCAAGTCAGTTTAGGTCTATCCCTTCTTTTCTTTCTATTCTCTAACCCAATGTGCTCTACTTATCTAACTGAGTCTCCGTATGTCTACGTTTCACATGACTAAACCACCTCAATCTCCCTTCTCTCAATTTATCCTCAATTGGCACCACTCCTACCTTTTCTCTAATACTCTCATTACGGACTTTATCTAGTCTAGTATGGCCACTCATCCACCTTAATATTTTCATCTCCGCAACTCTTATTTAAGACACATACGGCTCCTTCATTGCCCAACACTTACTGCCATATAACATGGTCGGTCATATGGCTGTACGGTAAATTTTTTTTTTTTCAACTTATTGAAAATCTTGCGATCACATAAAACTCCCGTGGCACGTCTCCACTTTAATAATATTCGGCTTTAATCCTATAACTAACGGTATCCTCACATCCTCCATCTACTTGAAAGATTGAGCCGAGATATTTAAAGTGATTACTTTGGGGCAATACCACTCCATCCAAACTAACTCCTTCCCTATTACCAGTTCGGCCTTCACTGAACTTGCAATGCATGTATTCTGTTTTTGTTTTACTTAACTTAAAGCCCTTTGACTTTAGTGTACTTCTCCAAAGTTTCAGCTTTCTATTGACTCCTCGTGTCTCATTTATCAGAACTATATCATCCGCAAACATTATGCACTAAAGGATACTCTCATGTATATGTTTCGTCAATTCATCTAAAACTAATGTAAAAAGGTAAGGACTTACAGCTGAGCTTTGGTGAAATCCAACTGAGATGGGGAAATCTCGTGTCCCCTCCCACTATGCGCACATGGTAGTTGTTCTTTCATGCATATCTTTCAACACTTGTATGTACCTAATAGATATCCTTTTTTGTTCTAACACTCTCTATAAGATATTTCTTGGAACACTATCATAAGCCTTCTCCAAATCGATAAAAACTATATGTTGATATTTCTTCACATCTCTATATTTCTCCATCAAGTTTCTAATGAGAAAGATCGTTTCCATGGTTGAACAACCGGGCATGAAGCTAAATTGATTGGGAGAGATAAAAGTGTCATGACGTAGTCGATGTTCCACAACTCTCTTTCACAACTTCAAAGTATGGCTCATGAGTTTAATTTCCCTATAGTTTGAACAACTCTGTATGTCTCCCTTATTTTTAAAAATAGGTATTAAAATATTCCTCCTCTATTCATCAAACATTTTCTTTGAGTTTAGAATCTCTCCCACATCTCCCAAACACTTCCACACTTCAATTGGTATTCCATTAGGTCTACAAGCTTTACTCACTTTCATTCTTTTAAGTGCTTCCTTTACTTCTGAAGATCTAATTCTTCTACTGTAATTCACATTCTTTTCTATTGCTCTGTAGTCTATATTCACGCTATTACCACTTTGACTATTATTAAAGAGATCTGTAGTCTATAATGTAATGCACCTAACTTGATTGAGATCTTGACATTTCTTCTCTCCTCCTTGTTAATCTATAAATATCTTTCTCCCCTTCTTTAGTTCTAAGTTTATCATATAACTTTTTAAAGGTCTGCGCTCTTACTTAACTGATCACCTTTTTTGCCTCTTTCTTTGCTATCTTGTATTGTTCATAAGCCTCATTATTATCAAACTTAGATAATTTCTTATACCATTCATTCTTTCTCTTTACTGCCTTTTGTACTTGCTCATTCCACCACCATTTCTTTTGAGGGTGGTTCATGTCCTCTAGACTCTCCAAGTACTTTTCTAGCTATTTCTCTAATCTTTGATGCCATCTGTATCCACATACCATTGGCTTCCACATCCAGCTTCCATGCTTTGGACTCGAGAAGCTCATTTTTGAACTTCACTTGCTTTACTCCTTTGAACACCTGCCACTTTGTTCGAGCTACAATATTTCTTCTAGCCTTACTTGAATTGTTCATTAACTTAACATCCAAGACCACTAACCGATGTTGACTTGTTAAAGCCTTTCCTGGAATAACTTTGCAATCATTGCATAAAGTTTTATTTGTCTTTTTGTTTAAGAGGAAGTCAATTTGGCTTCTATGTTCTCCACTTTTGAAAGTCAGTAAATGTGACTCATTTTTTATAAACTAGGTATTTGCTAGTATTAGGTCGTACGCCATGGCAAAATCTAGGATGTTTTACCCCTCCTCATTTTGGCTACCAAAACCAAAACCTCCATGAACATTCTCTTAACCTTGCCTATCATTTCCTACATGTCCATTTAAATTTCCACCGATAAGAACATTCTCTTCATTCGGCATGCTTTGCATTAGATCATCCATATCTTTTTAAAACCTTTTACTCTCACTATCTAGTCCTATTTATGGGGTATAAGTACTAACTACATTTATTGTTTCTTCTTCTATCGCTAGCTTTACTAGTATAATTCTATCTCCTACTCTTTTCACAGCCATTACAATATCTTTCAATGTCCTGTCTATGATCATGCCCACTCCGTTTTTGTTCATTTCATTTCCAGTAAATCACAGTTTGTATATTGAATTACCTACTTTCTTACTTTTTTCTCCTACCCATTTAGTCTCCTGAATGCAGGTAATATTCACTATTCTCCTTTTCAGGGTATCCACAAGCTCCATTAATTTTCCTGTAGGTGATCTAACATTCTAAGTACCAATCCTGATTGTTCTCCTATTCTGTTCCTTAATTGATCTCTTTCTAGGATATCTTCTATTGTTCTCTATGCCTATCTTGTATTCTGTTTCACTGTCTGTTCTACTATCTGTTCTATGGACTAACTTCTTTACTCACACCAGTCCATGACGTGGGAATCCTTGCTCATTTAACACCACACTTGGGCATCGGCATGGCGCGTCGCTTTTGGTGAAGGCCCTATACCCTTGCATATTTCTCACTATACCTGGGCTCCAATGTAGCGTGTCGTAAGTAGAGGATGTTCCATCATTTATATCGTAAGAATCCATATCATGAGGTGTGATGAAATTTTTACGCTGATTGTCACCTACCGCAACACTACTTCTTTATCCGGGTTTGGGACCGGCTAAGTACAAACTACTTAGGCGGAGTTTCTAGATGATAATACAATTGTTAAAATAGTGTTTTGGTTTTTAATTAAATATCAACTCCACCCGCAAACACATATGTGCATGTACATTTTATTTTAATGATCCTTTGAAGGCTACTTGCGTGTTTTCTTCTTTTTTGAGGAGGGGTGAATTGGACTATACAGATTGTACTGATACTGTGCTTAACTTTTTTTTTTTTTTAATTACATTGAGGGATATGATTTCTGAAATTTCTCATAAAATTTTCATCCTATAATGCATAGAAAATCCTTTTTCAGCAACTTCTCTACATTTCAAATTCGAAGGAGAGGTAAATGTTGTTTTATAAGTATATTTTTTTCTAGGTTTAGGTGAAGGAGGGGGAGTGGGTTAGTTATTTTATTCTTAATAAAAATTTTTGAATTTTTTTTATGATATTTCTTTTTTAACTTTTCGCATATGACTTTTAAAGATTTTTATAACTAATCAATGGTTGCTACTTCTCATTTATTTTATCAAAAAATTCTTTAATTGAGAAGGTTCTGTAAGGTTAAGGGTTGAATTGTAACAATTTTTTATGATGGGCCAATTTAAAAAGTAGTGGAATAGATTAGGGTTTTTATTTTTGTGTAATTACCCTTGTTAATAATAATAATACCAATTATCGCCCAAGTGAGATTTAGACATGGATTATTACCCAAGTGAGATTTGGACATGATATAAGCTTTATGGGATGAAAAAGTAAGCATCTCAATAATAAACATTATTGTTTTAATACTCATGTCAGTGCGTTGAAGCTACAATTGTAAATTTGTAACTCATTACATGGGCTATAATAATGAATTTTCAAAAAATTGGCAACTACTTTAATTAGGTGTAGGTCTACTTTTTTTTTTTTTCAGTCATTAACCCTTTTATATTGCTGTACGTGTTGTGTTTCATACTTTGTGACATTCATTTCATTTTTAATGTAGTTTTTTACTCGTTTTGTGTTTCTCATGTTGGTGATTGTTTTATTTTTGAAATTTAATTTCAGTGCAAAACTTATTGATGTCTACCGTACAAAGCACAACATAAGTGCATCAACTGGTTTAAGTGACCCAGCTGTTGCTACTGGAATTTCTGACCTAATTTATGAATCTAAGCCACCTCCTGTTGAGTCTGATGCACTTGATGATGACTTGGTGAATGCCTGGGCAGCAAATCTTGGTGATGATGGGTTATTGGGAAACAGTGCACCTGCAATGAACAGGGTAAGTTGAGTGAATTTTAAATTGAAAAATTATCAAAGAACAAAGTAAACAATTGAGACATATAAATTCGGAATTTTTAATGAATTTGAAATTGAAAAATTATGACATTCCCTTTTGCTTTAATTACCCTTTGTACTTTATTATTCCACTACAAAACCTCTTTTAAGGTGTTCTATTGCCTTTTGACCCACTTAGAACTTCCACTGCCACATTATTTACCTTAGTTGCCAACCATCCAGTCCACATGGTGTTTGCTTGCATGTCACAATTTCAGGTTCCATGCTCTGGGAGCTTACTCATGAATGTAAGTTTAGTTTGAATGTTACTGTCTGTGATATTAGCAATAGATTTAGAGAGAGAAGTGTAAAAATTTGTGAAGATGGTATATCTAATCATAAAATATAATTATGTAGAAGTATTGGACGAATTGAGGTATAACAAAATTGAGGTTGGTTTTTTATGCCCTCTAAACGATGGCTACAGTTCCACTGTGTGTTATAGAGGTCTAGTGCTCTTGGAAGTGATAAACTATAAATAAAAAGTACTGGATTTTGACTTTATGTTACCCTTTGTTGTAGGAACTATGATACATTCGTTTACTGCTTTCTTTCTATCTTCCTCCTTTTTCTTTGCTTAAACGGCTCTCTAACAGCCTAAAAACTGATTGGTGTTTTTTTTTTTTTAGTCTAAATTTGGATTTTGACAATAGTCAAATCTTAGGCTATTTCATGTGCAAGGATATGTTATTTTGTTCAACGTTATATATGAGTTTCAATATGTACTCTTCATATTAGGTCAATGAATTTCTTGCTGGTATTGGAACTGATGCTCCCGATGTTGAAGAAGAGAATATAATCTCTAGACCTTCAGTTAGCTATGATGATATGTGGGCAAAGACACTATTGGAGCCTTCAGAATTAGAGGTATGAAAACTCATTATGTTTTGTGAATTGAGAATAGCATGCAATCTAGCTGCAGTACTACTGCACTAGACATTGGAAGCCTGTACATGTCAAATGGGCTTCTGGATAAATAAAGTAAATTTCTATATTTCATTGAATTTGCAGGAAGATGATGGGAGGTCATCTGGGACATCTTCCCCAGACTCAACAGGATCTGTTGAAACTTCCATATCATCCCACTTTGGTGGAATGAGCTACCCATCACTGTTCAGTTCAAAGCCAACCAATTATGGAGCATCACAGAGCTCGGTAAAATTTAACCCATTGGTTTTATCTGAAGACATTTATTAATTCTGCATGTGCCCACTTCTTAGGAAGTTGCTTCTAAAGAATTGGCGCTTGCTAGGAAATTATTTGCTAGGTTGCATTTTTTGACTTTCAATTCACATTCTTTTTTCTAGGAAATGTGCTGATTACTTTGATGAATCATGTTCAATTCACTTGCCAACTTCTCAGAAAATATGTTTACAATATGATACTAATTTATCACTCCTTAGGTTTTTTAGGGAACTGAGTATAATGGTTAATGCTGTTAATTTGTTGTAAAATTAAGCTTTAATCTCAACCTACTTGGGTGACCTCAACTAGTTTGAGATTAAAAATTGTAAATCTTTTGCTGTTGTTTCCCTTCAAGTCTTTACCTTTCCTTTCTCACTCCTTTAAGTACCAACTTATAACACGTTTCACATGTCCAAACTTTCTTAATGAACCCTCTCGTTTTATCCTTGATGTGTGTTATATGCATTCTTTGGTGAATGTGGTCATTTCTAATCCTATCCATTCTCATAATGCTAGATATCCATCTTAACATTCACATTTTTTTAATACTTATATTATGGGTATATTATATCTTAGGTGTCCTACATTTACTCCCATACAACATAGCTAGCCTCGCTACAATTTTATAAAACTTTTAAATTTGTCAAGATCCTACGGTTGCATAGCACACCCATCACTATCCACTTCATCCATCATGTTCTAATTTTATGAGTTACATCCTCATCTATTATTTTGTTTTTCTGGATGGTAGAACTTAAATATTTGAATTGATTG
The DNA here is from genome assembly GCF_030052815.1 of Hevea brasiliensis. Lineage (NCBI taxonomy): Eukaryota > Viridiplantae > Streptophyta > Magnoliopsida > Malpighiales > Euphorbiaceae > Hevea > Hevea brasiliensis. The sequence continues at coordinate 2,156,140 of NC_079508.1, read as the reverse complement.
CATTTCTTTAGATTTTAGTATGTCATTGAATAACTTGGTTAGCCAAGTTACTCCAACCTCCCAAGCATTTCTACACTTCTATAGGACTACCATCTGGGTTGCAAGCTCTCCCTATCTTCATATTCTTCATGGCCTCTTTAACTTCAACAAACCTAATTTTACGAGTGTAGTTAAGGTTCTCTATCAAAGGAACATTAAGGTTTGTAAAGTAATCCTCATGACTCACATTGAATAGTTAATCAAGGTAGCATTCCAATCTCTCTTTGATGTCACTATCTCCTGACAAAACTTGTTGCTTATCATCTTTAATACACTTAACTTGATTTAGATCTCTACTCTTATTTTCTTGCAGCTGTGCTAGCTTGTGTATCTCCTCCTTTTGTGTTCACAAGTTTTGATACAAATTGGCTAGAGATTTCCCACAAGTCTTGCTAGCTGCTTTCTTAGCTTCTCTCTTATAGCCAACTTGTATTTCTCAAAAGCTGCCTCATCATCTTGTAACTTTTTATACCATTTTCTTTTCATTTTAATAGCCTTTTGAACCTCCTCAGTCCATCACCAAGAATCTTGTGGGCATGGTCCTCTATCTTTGGGTACACCGAGTATGTTTGTTCATTGCTACTTTCTTAATGCAGTTGGCCATCACTCTCTGCAATATCAACATTATTGCCTAAATTCCATATACCTTTTATTAATAGTTTCTCCTTAAACGCTATTTGCTTCGTAGTCATGAGAATTGATTGAGTTTTACTGCAGCCGTTAACCTACCTCAACCCTCTTCTCCTCGAGCTTGGGATCAATTATGTTTTGCTAAGCTTGCATAGGAGGAGTTGAATTAGCTATACCCATATCTTACAAAATTAGTAAAATTTGCATTTGAAATTTACAAATGAATTCTATATTTGATAATTAAGATACTAAAGCTGGAACGAATTTCACGTTCATTTGATCCAAACACGATGTTGAGAAATTTTCTTTGGAAATACTATGATTATGCTTCCACTTTGACTTATTTCGCTCACTCACTTTTATGCCCAATATGGTAAATGCCTAAGCCTGTAATGAAAAATTACGCAAATTAAAATATTTGAAAATACAAAAGTTTTGATTATTGCCTGATAGACAAAATAATATACTATGAAACAATATAATCACTAATAAGCCTTTTCTCTTATGAACCCTTAGTACAGATGCACTAGATGCTGTTATACTTTCTCTAAAATTCTACTTCAAATTAAAATGTGTTGGTGCATGGTTTGCCTTTTTCTGTCCTTGTATGAACACATTGTAATTGTCATTAACACACTCCAAATGTCTATAACAGGAGAGGTCAGGGGGAAGAAGGTATGGTGGCTCCTCATCAATTTATGAGACAGGGTCTCCGGTGAGGGCTCATAGCCTAGCATTTTATATGTCGTTTACATTGTATCTGAAATTCTGAGTATATTCTCAATCTTTTAACTCTTTTCAGATTAGAGAAGAGCCTCCATCATATGCATCATCTGTCATGCAGAGGTACGAGTCATTTGAGAACCCTTTAGCTGCTCGTGGGTCCCAGAGTTTTGAATCTGAGGATGAGGAGCGACTTTCTTCTGGAAATCCACAATCAGGAAAGGCACTCTATGACTTCACTGCTGGTGGAGACGATGAGGTATTTTGAATGTCCCTTTTTCTTTTTATGGTCTTGGAAACTGTAGTTGTTGGTCCATGATCCAATGATGTCAACACTTTATTACAATTCAGCATGATTATTTCTGTGATTCTTCTTATAGGAAGTTGAAGAAACATATAAAGAATAAATTGATTTTTGGTTTTAGTTAAAACATTAAAATGATAAATAATTTTCCTTGGCAGTTAAATTTAACAGCTGGAGAAGAGGTCGAAATCGAATACGAAGTTGATGGATGGTACCATGTAAGTCATATTATTGGTTTCCTTGAGTTCAATTTTTTTTTTTTTGGATAAAAATCAGTGTGTGAGGTATTCTTAACGTTTTGATATGAACATTTGTTAATACAGGTGAAGAAGAAGCGTCCTGGAAGGGATGGTAAAATGGCAGGGCTAGTTCCTGTCCTTTATGTCAATAAATCTTGACATCTCACAAAAGTAACAAATCCTTATTCTTCACCAATCACCATGTGCCATATATCAATTTTCTGTAGAATAATGTAGCGTGCTTGAGTTCTAAGAGGTTATACCTTTTTTTTTTTTTTTTTTTTAAATATATATCTGATTTTTTTTCCCTCCAAATTTGATAGGTGAAGTTGGAGGAAACTGTCAGATTAGCCTTAATATTTGTTTTTTTTTTCTCCATATATTCTATGTACAAAACTCAACAGAATTGAAATTGTAAAAGCTTTTTAAGACATTAATTTACTACCAAAAAGAGAATTTCTTTGCATCATAAAATAATTTATGAAATTAATTTTTATTTTTATATATCGATAATTAAATGGAATATAAGTTATTTTTAAGTATGATTATAAGAATAAATATTAAAATATTCAAATAAGAATAGGTTTTAGTCCTGTTAAAATATTTAAATAGAGTATACGATTAAATTGCACACGCTTAATAACTTGGATAAAAAGAAATATACATCCATATAAATAGAAGTTAATAAATAAAACTCTTAAAAGGAATTTTAAATAGAAAAAAATTTTTTTCCAACACGAAATGAAAGAAAAAAAAAATTAAAATCAAAAGAAATTATATATGAAAGTAGGGCTTAATGGACTTGGACTTTTATTTTAATAAAATTTTTAAATATTTGATAACTTAAATAATAATTTATGATAAGTGAATTTATAATTCAATAAAAAAATTGGCTTATACTTAACATGTAATTACCATCTTTCTTCAATAGTAAGTTTAAATGCAAGTTGAACAAAGAAATTAAAGACGTTAAATATATGTAGGATTATAAATTTTAAATTTATATAGATTTTAAAATTAATTGGAATAATAAAAATATTAATGTAAATTTTTAAAAGTAAGGGCTTTTTCGTAATTATATTATTCTCCCATTCTCACGTGTGTATAATTTAGACATGCATTTTATAAATTTTATAACATACTGGTCTATAAATTTATAATAAAATCATATTCATTTTGTTTGAGATCAAATTTTAATAATTATGAGCTTGATGCGTGTATTTGTAAAAATAAAATTGAGATAATTTTATAATATTAATATAAGTGTTATATATAATATATTTTAAATTAGTAAATTTAAGTGAATAAAAAATTTTATTTTAATTAAATTAAAGTATAATAATTAGATTAAATTTATTATTAAAATTATAAATAATAAAATTAATAAATAATAGCCTTAAATGATACATACAACTCATATATTATGTTTGTATATTTTCAATTATATATATATATATCATTTTCTATTGTAACGCCCCTTCTGGCCCGCTGGATAATATTGTCTATTTTGACCCATTGGACCTTATGGTTTTGTCCCTTAGACCCTTTCTTTGAGACTCAAAAGCGCGCTATTCAGGTTAAAAGGATTGTCACTTATATGGACCTTCACTTTGATGTGGGACTCGATTCATTTCTGCCCCCCATTTGGACAAGGTCACTAGCGAGCCCCTTACTCAAGCCGAGGTCCTTTCCCTTTTCGTACGGGATGTTACAGGCCCACCAGCTTTCACCTAGTTCGTCCCTGAACTACACTGTACTATGAGAGGTCGGCTCTGATACCATATGTAACGCCCCTTCTGGACCACTGGATAGTTTTGTCTGCTTTGGCTCACTGGACCTTACAGCTTTTTCCCTTGGACCCCTTCTTTGAGGCCTAAAAGCGTGCTATCCAGGTTAGAAGGCTTATCACTTATATAAATCTTCACTTTTCCCTCCCTTTCTAATGTGGGACTCGGTTTATTCTTGCCCCCCATTTGGACAAGGTCACTAGTGAGCCCCTTGCTCAAGCCGAGGTCCCCTTTCCATATGGGATGTTACTGGAAAACAGTCAATACTCATATTTTAAAAAATTACATTTTAGTCCCTATAACTATCATGTTATTATAAATCATTCAAATAAGCTCTAAAATCTCTATAAGGGGGGAAGAATGTAACACCCTAAATTTTTTAAATAATTATTTTATGTATAATTATATGATTTTTGACTATTTTGGAGGGTTCAGGAGGAGCCATATGATGTTGATGAGACGTGGATATGAAAAATGTGATTTAGAAGTGTTATTTAGATTATTTTGCAGGTTGGGTAGGTCCTACGTATAGGAAGAACTCTGCCGGATTTTCGGCAAAACTTAGGATGTCCTTTGATTCTTTAAAGTTTTGCTTTAAGTAAATATTGATAAATTTATGATATAATTTTTAGGTGAGTTGGGTTAGCATTCCTCCTCCGCCCAGCTATCGCAGTGACTTTTAATTAATTTATGAGTAGATATTGATTTTATTTATAATTTCAATACTATTGTTATTATATGTCACAGCATGCCTATACATTACTTATAGATATATGTATTAGCTACTATAGGCACGCTTTGTGTTGCATCTTTACTTGATGGTTTGATGTGGATGTTGCCTTAGGGTAATTTAGAGTTGTGTGCATGTGTCGGCGTGCGTGTGGTGTGGTATGGTGTGATGGATATGGGTAGGATGAGAAAATCAGCTTGAGCTAGTCTCGCTTGGGGCCGATCCTTTTTGAGAAAGTCGGGGTCAGTACAGCTTTGAGTTGATCTCGCTGACCTTCGCATTTAAATTATTAAGCAAAAGTCCGGTTCAAGTTAATCTCGCTGGCAGGCCTTGGATTAAGAGAGCTGTATAGGGGATCAGCTTCCATATGTATATATCTGTTGTGATGTATTGGTGTGTGTAAGTGCTCTAAATTATTCTTTGTGCAAATATTGCTTGAAATTGGTGAAATTGCTTACCAGTGTTGCATTTCATCCTTAGGGATACATTAGAACTAGATAGTTATAGAAACTATTTTTAAAATCAATATCTTACTCTATGAGTTGAACGGTCATTCCTTTTCACCCTATTTTTTCCAATATACAGGGGGAGTTCCTTTTTTAAAGTAACATGCTTTCTTCCTTGCAGGTTTAACATCAGTTATTTATTTGTTTTATTATTTTCTAAATTTGAAATCCTGAACATCGCATGTATTAGTAGTAGCATGGGTCTTGTTAGAGACTATGTTAATTTAAGTTTTTGATATCAATAAATGAAAATTTTTATGATATTTATATAGCTTATAATTGATGTATCCGGGTTGAGCTAGGCTCCCCTGGCTTTAAATTTTAATAGTTATTGGTAGGGGTGAGCAGACTTCAGTTCAAACCGAAACACCGAATTGAACCGAATCAATTCCATTCAATCAATTTGGTTTTAAAATTTAATTGGTTTGGTTCGGTTTTATATTATAAAAATTTTGATTATTTCTGTTCGGTTCGGTTCGGTTTTGAAGAGAAAAAAATCGGTTAAACCGAACCGAAGTAAATAGTAATTTTATATATTCAAATCGAATCAAATCAAATCGAATCGATTTTTGAATTGATTTATTTTTATGAGGAATTTACGAATTATATTTAATTATATATATATAAATTATTTAATTTCATTGATTAATGGTTAATAGGTTCAAACCAAAGTCAAAATTAGACAAAATAACTTGAAAATCAAGTCTAAATTAAAAAATCAATCAAAAATCAAAACCGATTAGTTTGAACCGAACCAAATTGAAATAGAATAGGTCGGTTAGATTCAGTTTTTCATCAATTTTGGTTCGGTTCGGTTTCTAAAATATGCAATTCAGTTTTCATAATTTAATTTGGTTCGATTCGATTCGGTTCGGTTCGAACCGAATGCACACCCCTAGGTATCAAGTTGGGTTGACCTGAACAAAAACATAACATAACATTTTATTTTTATTTTATTACATGTTGGGCCTCAGTTTTTGGGCCTTGGTTATGGATTTGGGAATAATAAGACTTACTACGGGCCTCGGGGCTTTATACCGGCCTAGGTCCTAGTGCCAATTCGGCTCATGGGATCGAGTTGTGACAGCTATGTAATTTTTTTTTATTAATTTTAAGATATATATAATTCTTAAATTTTCATACTGAAATAAAATATTAAAAAATTTAAAAAATATTAAATAAGAAATTATGATGCTTTGAAACAATAATCCAAAACAGCTAAGTAACGGTGCTTCAGGAAAAAATATGGAGGTAGACTCCTTAATGTCTCTAAGGACATTAATTAGATTCTGGACATGAAATAGATTATTTTTTGCAGGTCATGGATTGGTGACATCTAGGAGGAAAACTATCTAGTAGAGATATCTACTCTCCCATAAGGAGCTCAAGTTGAAGAATCTCTTTTCTCTTTTCTTAACCCTTATAATGTCTATTGAAGACCCAGTAATGGACTTGTTTATGGCATTGCATGAGTTTAATGTCTATCGAAGACCCGGTAATGGCCTTGTATTGCATGAGTTTCATTAGATTTTATGAATGACGTAAAGTCTCAAAGATGATGAGTTGCCAAAAACCTCAGCCTGCTTTTATTCCTGTTACTCAACCTCCCCTTTCTAATCTAATAAATTTTACTTCATTTCTTTCTCTATCCTCCCTTTGCCAAAGGACACTTTCATCTAGGATTGATAACTTAGTAGAGATATCTACTCTCCTAGAAGGAGCTCAAGTTGAAGAATCTCTTCTCTCTCTTCTCAGCCTTTGTAAAGACCTGGTTCTCTTGCTAGAAGCATTAGATCTGTTCTTACATCACGAAGATCACTTCCAAAGGAATTTGTCCAAGCTTCTAAGATGGATCAATGTAGTAGTATGCGACTCTTAAGATCCCTATTACTCTAGTTCCTACAAGGAAAGCACAAGGATATTTACATCTTCACTTTGGCATAGTCAGATTAATGCTTAGCCTCCATGGCAGATGTGGCCTTCTAGTAACTGCATGGGTGTGTTTATTAGATACTCAATTCCTTCACTATGAAAATGCTGTTATTGGAACATTTCTGTCAACATTTTATGCTGGAAGTGTGGTCTTAACTTTCTTTCCAAATTACAACATGTCACTAAGAGACCCAAATCTCTATACCTCCTTGAAAATCCAAGTCCAAATTATTGGAGCAGAATAAGTTACTTCCTCTATGATAGTCACCTTGCATCATCATATTATTTATAGACTTCAAGATCATACGGTTGACTTGTCCCAACCGAGTGTTTCTAATAAAGCCCTTCTTATCTTGGCTGATACTAAAACAACCCCGACAATTGTTTAGATTCTCAAAAAGATACCACGGGAAGAACTTAAGCAGCTTATTCCTCTAATATGGCTAATAAATTATGAAAGATTCATGCTAACTCTAGACTTATCCAGTCTACTGAGTCATCCTTTCCTTGACAGTTAGATGGCACTATTTAGGCTACATTGCAGCCTCCTTGGAGTTCTAGAAGCACTCCTCCTATCTTTTAGTCACTGATGATCATTCCTGTTGATGAAGAACGAGAAAATATCCCTTTTCATTCTATAACTACAGAAGGATACTATGTCTATCCTAGAAAGGTAGATGGCCATTTCCTTTGGGATATTCCTGGATTAGGTATGTGTGACCCCGATTGTGACTATGAAAATGAAGATTGGGAAAGAGACAATGATCATCCTTTGGCTCTAAGACATTGGAATAAACTATAACACCAATCTCATTCTCGGTGCAAACACTATAAACCCAGAAGAGATGCTCTCCTGATTCTAGCCCATGGATCGGGATTAGAAAAGAAACTCAACAAAGAAATCCTTTGCCCATATAAAAGAGCCAAAGAAGGAAAGTCGAATTCACCTCCACCACCTCCTCCGGTGCTACCCCTTGTAGCTCCGTGTATGATGTTCTCATAAGAATCATATGAAAAAACCTTTCCTCTCTTACGTTATGTGATTGATGCTGTTACGGGAATTCCTTCCAGGCCTTTTGTCAAACATTCTACTATAGATGTAGAAGGAAAACTTGCATCTCTCACTCCTGCTGAAGAAATCCTCAATTGGCAAACACAAAATGCAAAAGCTTAAAACAATTTCCTGGAGAAAATTGATTCAAAGATTGATTTGGTAATAAGCCAAACTCAATTAACAGAAACTAAGCTTGACTCCTTGACCCTATAAGTCAATACTTTGCATGCTGAGCTTCAGGCTAGGACAACTCAACTTGATAAAGACCTTAGGACTCTTCTTCAACAGAAAAGTTTGGCCATGAATTTGACTAGAAAGAATTAGAGACTAAGAGATTAAAAGCTCAAATTGCCCAAACTGAAGCTGACCTCACATCTAAAAGGCAGACACCTCTTTTACAGCCTTCTTTCACCCAAAACATTTTATTGCCCCTCCTACTAGTCCTTCATACCCTATGTCTCCATTTCACTCCTTATTCCCTACTACACCATTTTATCAATAACCACTTTTCTCTTCACCTTCCAGAACTCACCCCTCTTCCTCAACTGCTCAGCCTATGCACAATCTCTTTTTCTGAATTTATGGAAGAAGACAAACCTAATGACAAACTTAAACCTAGACCCAAAAAGGACAAACAACACATGAATCCTAAACCCCTTCCTCAGCATGTGGCCCATCCAGCTCCATCGTCATCTTCTGAAGATGAAGAATCCTCTTCTACCTCTGATTCCGAAACAAATATAGCAGACATTGCCAATGAAGGAGATAAAGAACCTCATGTTGAGCATCCGCCTAACATAAAATTTATGGAAATAATGGGTATTGCTCATACCTAACCTACCATTGGATCTTGGTTCACTCTTAATGATATCCTTCCTTCAAAATGGAGAGATCGTCTCGCAGAGTTTGGAGCATGGCTAAATGTTCAGATACTTAAGCCTGATGCCAACTGACTGAAAGTCTTGAAAGAATATTCTTCCCAAGCAACTGACTCTCTACAAGAGTGGTTTTCCACTCTCGGAGAATATAGATTGATTCAATTTTATCAACTAATTATATTGGGTGCAATCAATGTTCTCTACCAAGAATTCATTGATGATGCCTCTCTGTATAACAAACAATAAAAACAAGAATTTTTTGAAGTGAGATACGGTTCATTGAAGCGAAGGGATATTGAAAGGTACTACTAAAGAATGTCACAGCATTATTATTTGTTAAATAGGTATAATGATGTCAACTTATGGCACACATATATAGCCCCTTTACTAGAACACCTTTAATTTGAATTGTAGAGATCAATTTTGGCCACCCGATAAGAAGTTGCACAAATCACTCTAGGAGAAATTCAACACATGACACTGGCAGCCCTTGATAAGATGTGTGACCAACAAAAGTCTTTTCATGAGATAATGGAAAATAGTAAGTCTCTACGAAAAGCATGTTAAAAGTCTCATCTCTCGATTAAGTGCAAAGATAAGAATTGCACTTGCCAAATAGAAAAGAAATCTCATCACAAAAAATATTTCAAATTCACATCTGGGAAATAAAAGGGAAAGAAGAAGAACAGGTCATTCAGATTTTTTAAATGAAGATTAGCTCATAGTAAAAACAAAAAGTCTGATAGATGTTATATCTATGGAAAAAAAAGGGCATTATGCAAAAAATTATCCCCAAAATCTTAAGAAGGTAGCTAAGCTAATCCAACAAATTCACCAAAGCACCCATCTAGATTTAGAAGGTGCTGATGTTGAATCTTTGTTCTCAGAACAAGATGTAGCCGATGGAGAAACTATCTTTGCTCATGAAGCTGTATGAACAGATAGTGAAGACTCCTCAGAACTAATGAGTTCTGATGATGATTCTGACTATGTAACTATCAATGCTCTATAGCCTTGTTATTCTGCTCTACCTTCTATCCCTATCCCTCTGATGCACTCATATCTTGCCTTTCAAGTATGATAAACCTATCCTTGTTATCGGGTTTATTGATACTGGAGCACATAAAAGCATGATGAACCCCGTTATCCTCCCTGAAGCAGCATGGGTTTCCCATTCAGATTATTTTCATGCTGCAGATGGAAAATTATTCAAGATAGAGCTGATCACTAAGAGACTTATAGGAATATAGTTTTTCCTCGACTGTATTATATGGACAAAAATCATTGGCACAAATCTTCCAGATAAAGATTTGTTGATTGGGTTTGATGTTTATCAGCAAGCACAGAAATTGCAAATCTTCCGCATAGGATTAAAATTCAAAAGAAACTTCAAGCCTTTTACTACAGTTTCAAAGATGTTCTTACTATCTGAATATTTGAGCCTATCCTACACAGTGCACTCATCTAAATTGATGACATCCAACTCTTCTTAAAGGATGTTTAGGCCCACAAGGAACTTCTCTCCCAATTTCAGTCCTTAATCCATCATTATGATATAATACTTTAAGAAAAAAGAGCTACATGGCCCAATTTATTATTGAGTTCTTAGGCATGAAATTTGAAGATGGTAGATACTAGCTTGGTCCGCATATTGCTTAGGAAATGCTAAAGTTTCTTGATAAGAATCTGACGATAAAGCAAGTCCAACAGTTTCTTGGCATCATTTAATTGTTTGAGACACTTTATTCCTCATGTCTCAAAACATGCCAGTTAGCTTTCTAAAATGCTAAAGAAATAGGCCCCTCCTTGTAGAAATGAGCAAACAACAACTGTCCAAGCACTTAAGCAGATAGCTTAAAATTCACCTCCTTTAAAGATTTCTAGTATAGAAGCAATGAATACTGGGGAGCTATCTTGATTGAAGACATTAATAGACATAAACACATCTGCGAACATGCTAGCAGACAATTTAAAGAATCTGAAAAGCATTACCACACAGTTTACAAGGAGATCTTAGCCATTAAAAATGGTATCAAAAAATTTGAGTTTCATCTCATAGGTCATTGTTTCTTGGTCGTAATGGACAACTCGTCCTTTCTTAGGGAACGAGAGTCTTCCTGAACTGCAATTGCTAAGACTAAAATACTGGTTCTCCAAGTATAAACACACAGTCCAGCATATCAAAGGGAAACATAACCTCATACCTAATCTCCTAAACAGGCCACAAACCATCCACATTATCTTCTCCATCAACTCTTTTCCATTAATCTACATGGCAAACTCTTCCAACAATTCCTTCAGTACTCCCAATTACCTGATTCCCCCATTTGACAGTTTTCCTCCTGGATGTCACCTATCCATGAAATTGTCACAAATCTAAGCCTATACAAAAAATAATTTGTTTCATTTCCAGATTCTAATCAATGTCCTTACAGACATTAAAGAGTCCACCTCTACATTTTTTCTTGAAGCATTGTTTCTTACCTGTTTTGCACTAAGTCCTAGTACAAACCTCATACTTGAGGAAATATGATTCTTATGGTGCATGATAGTTCTGTATGCTACAACATTTGAAGTACCTGTCATAGGTCTTTATGACTTTCACAACAGTGGTGATAATCAAAGGTCCCTGTTATGGCGCTTCCTAGAATGGTTTTGCCCTATCTCCTCTTGGAGACATAATCTGTACAAAATTATTGAGATTAATGGAATATGCTAAATGCCTCCGGCACAGGCAACCAAAGTCAACTCTCCGTTTATTCTTCATCAACCATTTTTTAAAAACCCTAAAGGAATCCTTTGGTCTTAAAACTCTTGTGATCATCTCCATTACTTTAGTCAGAATCTGTACTAAAATTTAAAAGTGGTTGTAATAATAATGTCAGTGTGCTTTAAGTCATGTGAAAGGACCATAGGGCCCTACTGTCTACTGTTTATGTTTGGCTTTTCCTACCCTCTTCTCTTATATAAGAGAGGGTCTATAATATGGAAAATCATCAGAAGATCAATAAATCTTTCAGTGTGTTTCTCTATTTATGGCTTTCTAAGAAATATTTTCTCTCCCGAAAGTCTAAGAGCTTATGACATTCTTAAGTTCTTCCCTAGCATGAGTATGCTTTGCACTTGCCTCATTAGAGGATCCTGTGCATCAGAAAATGCCTAAGTCATTGATCCAATGCGACAGTCCTTTTATTCTGATAAGACTAGTGAAACAAAAGGGCGCTGCCTTGTTTATGGCTTGGGTAACTGCCTTGTTTATGACATTGCATGAATTTTGTTAGATTTATCAAGGTAAGGGGTTCTCAGGTGTATGTGTGTGTGTGTGTGTGTGTGTGTGTGTGTGTGTGTGTGTATGATGATTTATTGTTAATTAATCATGAGATTTGTAATATTCAAATTCAATTAAATAAATATAGCTACATATTTTGTAAATTTTAGCTATAATTATAATATATATTAAACTAAATTATATTTTTCTTTTAAGTGATAATAACAATTATGATAATTCAATGGCAATCAATATTGTGACAAAAAATTTTCTTTTTTTATTAATTAATTACACAGAAATTTATTTGAAAAATAAAATTACATTAGAATTGAGAATCAGTAGAATTATTAAAAAATTTTGAGAATGGTAGGCTATAAATGTCACACCTTACCCCTCTGTAAGGTATAACATGATCGCGTAGAATACCTAATGAACTATCGAACTTCACCTACCGAAAACTCATTAAGTACCCTACAAGGGATTTTAAAATAATTTTCTTATTTTTGATAAGTGGTGAGCATTTCTAATAAGTATTTAAAACATTTAGTTAAAATTAAAACTAGTTAATATTTTTGGTTTATTTTATTTTTTCGCAAATTTTATAAAAATTTAAGCAGAGTTCTGTCTGTATTTTGAGAAAACTGTTCTTCAAATACCTGTAAAAAGCACTTATAAAAATGTTTTCTCAACAATTGCTTCAATTTCACAATCAAATTCAATCTATTTCAACAACTCCACAATCATTTCAATCAATTTCTCAAGTTCAAAATTCAATAATCCTCAAAATACTAGCAATACATTTCATTCAAATTAAATAAAATAGTTCCACTCATATTTCATTAGAGACAAAACAATTTATATACACCCCTACAAAATTTACATCAAAAGAAATACAAACTAAATTTTATTATAAACTTCATACAAATTTTGTACAAGCTGCTCAAGACCCATTTACATGTCCATACATTTATATGCAATACATAAATCAAAAGAAATATTTACAATTAGGGTATAAATTATATCCGATAACTTCAAGCTGAATGATCTTTAATCCTTATCAGCTCAGTCTGCTGCTCTTCTAGTCTCTGTATCTGCGACAGCAATAGAAGCTATCGCTGAGTACTAGGACTCAGTGGTGCACAACATACTAAAATAATCTTTATGCAAAACTTAAATCACATTTATTCAAAAATTTGACTGAACATGAAAATTAAATACAATTCATGCATTATGAGATTTTAATCCCAACACTTTCAATTTGAAGTATCAAATCACATTTCATAAAACCCACAGTTAGTTCATGCCATTCGAAACAAATAGAATTTCAATAGCCAGAGGCTAAAGAGAAATCACATCACAAGGCTAGCTAGCTCAAATACATGGATATCCATTCACATCCTCTTCTACTGGCACACCTCAACACTTCTCCAGAGAAGGAATCAAAATTCCAAACTAATTACCCCCACTAGTCGTGCTAGTGAGGTGTTCAAATATATGGTCATGATGCTGTGGTTTCAAAATTTATCTTAACAGTTTGCTAAACATTGTCATTTCAAATATACACAATAACTTTCAACAATTTCGATTAAAGCATCATAAATAATGTCTCAATTCACTTTTTCAAATCATTCAAAACAATATGCAGCAAATAATTTACAAAAATTACACGTTATGCACAAACCTCAAGCGAGTCGCCTCTTGGCCTCGACTCGGTTCCTCGAGTTCTTTCCCGGTATTTTTTCCAACTGAAACACATAATTTTACAATGTTTCAGTACTAGAACTTAAAATAAATCCAAAATAAATTTAGCTTCACTTTTACCTAACTCTAACGCGCTTAACTCGACGTTCTTGAAATTTTGTGTTTCGGGTTACTATTCACTATACTATTCAAGTCAAATTGTTGAATTTCTAAGGCTTAATAGGTATGGGAACTCTAACTTCACCCACATACCACATTTTGGTCACTAAATTTATTGGTTTTGGTCATTTTCTCAAAACTTAGGTCTTTTAGGCAAAATTGCCAATTTTCAGTTTTGAAGTCCTAAGTTGCACTGTTCCATTGGTCCTTTTACTGTTGGAATTTGGTAAAACTTTCTTCATAGAAAATGTTCCCTATTGTCTTAAGTTTATTCTCCTTTTTGAATCACTCCAATTGGAGTTTTGTAGCTCAAGTTATGTCCAACATATGGTTACTGTTCATGCTGCAGATTTTGGTTCTAGCAGATTTATTGATCCAATTTCGTTCAGCAATTTGATTAAGTTAAGTCCATAATTTGATCTAATTTTCTTCATGTGAAATGTTATACTATGTCTTAGATTTCCATCGGTTCAAGAATCACTTAAATCGGAGTTTTCTAGAGAGAGTTATAGCCATTGAAACTTTACTGTTCATATGATAAATCTGCAGTCCTGCAGATTCAGTGATCCAAATTTGCTCAGTAATTTGATTGGGTTATGGCATAATTTGGGTTGTTGTTCTTCATGAAAGTTTTAGGTCTATATCTCATCTAACTACTGGTAAAATTTCAAGTCATTTTGACCTGCCTAGCTCAAGTTATGACTAAATGAACAAACACTGTTCATTTGGTCAGTTTATACAGGGCAGCCTGCAATTTTCCAACTTTGGTCAATTTGTTCACTAGGTTTTGGTCACTTTTTGGGCATGCTTCCTAAATGAAAATTGTGTCATTTAGTGCCTATTTTCATTCTCAATTGGTCTCATATCAATTGGACTTGTAAAATTTCATTTTTAGTCCCTCAAAGTTGACTTTTGGTCATGCTTCATACCCAATCCGAATTTGGCTTTGATTTAAACACTTCTAACACACTTAATTAGGTCACAAATGACAATTTCTTCCCTTAGACTATGTCAAAGACATCATTTGGCACTTCTTCATATTTTTGGTCTCTAAACCCTAATGTTCAAAACCCTAATTCATGTCATTTGTTGCATTTAGCTAATTAAATACTTATAAACATGCTCCCTTAACTCAATTAAGCTTCCTAACATTTTTAGCTCAAAAAAATTTATACTTTGTCCAACTAAACCCTAGCTGTCCAAAATTCTATATAATCCCTCAAAAAATTTTCTTTTCATTTTAAGTTTATTTACAAGCTCAATAAGTTAGAAATGTAAGAATCAAACTCAAATTATCAAATTTGATTACTAACCTTTTATGTAGAATTTCTTTTTTCTTCAAAACTTCTTCCTTTCTTTTTCTTTTTGTTGTCAAGCTCCTTATCTGGGTCTAACTACAAGATTTAATGTTGGAGAGTAAGGTTTTTATGGTGGAATTGAAGGTTTATGAAGCTTAGTTTTGGAGCTTCAATGGTGGTTTTTGGTGAGGAAGGGAGGAAAGAGAGAGTCACGTTTTTTTTTAGAAGAAGATGACTTTATTTTTTTTTTCTTTTCTTTTCTTTTATGTCTTAGGAAGACCAAAAATTTCAATTAATTAAATATATTAATTATTATTTTTATGGCATCATGCATGATGTCATGCATGATGTCATCACCTTTTTAACTTTTTCATTTTTTTTCTATTTATTTTTCTATTAGTTCTTTAATTTAATTCTCGATTCTGAAATTTTTGTTTCTCCGATTTTATTTGACAGTTAGGTCAGGAGTCAGCTCTCGGGGTCAATTGACCAAATTGCCCCTCACCGGTTCATCCCAGTTTGTAAATAATTCAATATTTCTTCCGGCTCCCTGACCTAATTATTTGACTGACTTAACAGTTCTTTTTCGTGATTTTCTCTTTTCCACTGTGTTCATAAGGGTCCTAAGGACCGCGGCGTCACATTTTACGGTTTGAAATTTGAGTTTAAAATGACTTCGTAGTCGTTCCCGAGAAGGTCACCCATCGCTGTGACTCTCGGCTCGTTTAACTTCTTATGTTCTGTTTTTCTTATTTATACTTAACTAATTGACAATTTCTAATTATTTGTGTTTATGGCTTCTCTAGTTGTTTTAAGTATGGTTCTAATCCCCTTAATTGTCTGGACCGACACCGATCACCGGAACAGTGAAATATACCAGGCTATACAAATAGGGGTGTTACAATTCTCCCTTAAATAAATTTCGTCTCGAAATTTTACCTGGTATCAATCTCTGAACAGCTGTGGGTGTTGTCTCTTCATGTCCTCTTCTAGTTCCCAAGTAGCCTCCTAGCCCGAATGATGGTTCCACAGCACTTTCACCAACGGTATCTGCTTGTTCCGTAGCTGCTTCAC
This sequence comes from Hevea brasiliensis, assembly GCF_030052815.1. Lineage (NCBI taxonomy): Eukaryota > Viridiplantae > Streptophyta > Magnoliopsida > Malpighiales > Euphorbiaceae > Hevea > Hevea brasiliensis. Next base: position 2,139,818 of record NC_079508.1, on the reverse strand, counting down.
CTTATAAGCCAGAATCACTATGGGTTCTTCCTCATATGTGAGGTCTGGATTCACTTCAATTTCTTCTACTGGTAGTACATGAGATGGGTCTGATCGATACCTCCTCAACATAGACACATGGAAGACATTATGTATCTTCTCCAACTCTGGAGGTAGTGCCCAACGATATGCCAAAGGACCCACTCTTTCCAGAACCTCATATGGCCCAATGAAACGAGGACTTAGTTTCCCCTTTCTGTCGAATCCCATAATTCTCTTCCAAGGAGAAACCTTGAGGAATACTTTCTCACCCACTGCATACTCAATATCTCTTCTTTTCAAATCAATGTAGGACTTCTGACGGTCTGATGCAGTCTTAAGTCGATCTCTGATCACCCTGATTTTCTCCTCAGTTTGCTGAACAATTTCGGGTCCAATCATTTTTCTTTCACCCACGTCATCCCAACACAATGGGGTTCTACATTTTCTGCCATACAAAGCTTCATATGGAGGCATCTCAATGCTTGATTGGTAGCTGTTGTTGTAAGCAAACTCAATCAAAGGCAAGTGTGTGTCCCAACTGCCTTCAAACTCAATCACACAAGCCCGTAGCATGTCCTCCAAGATCTAAATTACCCTCTCAGACTGGCCATCTGTCTGTGGGTGGAATGTAGTACTAAAGTTCAATCTAGTTCCTAGGGCTCTCTGAAGACTACCCCAGAATCTAGAAGTGAACCTAGGATCCCTGTCTGATACGATGGATACTGGCACTCCATGCAGTCTCAGAATCTAGAAGTGAACCTAGGATCCCTCTCATACTCTGCCACTGATCTATTCCCTTATTTTAGACTCAGAAACTCTTGTAACTTCTGATCAACATATGCATCTGGGATGTATTTCTGTCTGAACTCTCTAATGAAGTCGTCCCAGGTCAGCACTGGTGGTTCAGCCAAGCTGTAGGGGATGGTCTTCCACCAATCATACGCATCCCCTTGTAGTAGAAACACAGAATACTCAAATTTTAGTTCATCTTGGCAGTGCAGCTTCTTAAATACTCTGTCCATTCTTTCAAGCCATTGCTCTGCCTCTAAAGGGTCCACTGTACCCTTAAATTCTACAGCCCCATACTTCAATAATTTATCATACTGTCAGGCTGGAGGCAGTGGTTGTGCCACAGGTGTCTGAGGTGGAGCTTGAGCAGGCATACCCCCAGCCATTTATTGAAACATCGCAGCAATCTCCTGTGCGAATTGTGCAGGAAACTGTGGCATTTGCGGGGCTGGTGCTACTGACCCACTGACATTCTGTAAAGCTGGGGCTTCCTCTTGTGCCTCAGCTTCAACAGATTGCTCGACTGAGCGATCTCCTTCCTCCATTTCAATCTGAAGTTAGGGTATCTCCTGAACAAGTAACACATGGAGATTCCCTCCATTAGTTCATATTCATGATGTAATGCAATGTATGTAACAAATATGGACATTGAGCAGTTGTACTTAACAAAGAAAAGACACAAATTCATAAGTTAAAACATACTTCAAAAATTTTGCTCTGTAAGGCATAACATGATCCCGTAGAATACCTAATGAACTACCGAACTTCACCTACCAATAACTCATTAAGTACCCTACAAGGGATTTTAAAATAATTTTCTTATTTTTGATAAGTGGTGAGCATTTCTAATAAGTATTCAAAACATTTAGTTAAAATTAAAACTAGTTAATATTTTTTGTCCATTTTATTTTTCTGTAAATTTTATAAAAATTTTGGCAGAGTTCTGTCTGTATTTTGAGAAAATAGTTCTTCAAATACCTGTAAAAAGTACTTCTAAAAATGTTTTCTCAACAACTACTTCAATTTCACAATCAAACTCAATCCATTTCAACAACTCCATAATCATTTCAATCAATTTCTCAAGTTCAAAATTCAATAATCCTCAAAATACTAACAATATATTTCATTCAAATTAAATAAAATAGTTCCACTCATATTTCATGAGAGACAAAACAATTTATATACACCCCTACAAAATTTACATCAAAAGAAATACAAACTAAACTTTATTACAAACTTCATACAAATTTTGTACAAGATGCTCAAGACCCATTTACATGTCCATACATTTATATGCAATACATACATCAAAAGAAATATTTACAATTAGGGTATAAATTATACCTGATAACTTCAAGTTGAATGATCTTTAATCCTTAGCAGCTCAGTTTGTTGCTCTTCTAGTCTCTGTATCTACGACAGCAATAGAAGCTATCGCTGAGTACTAGGACTCAGTGGTGCACAACATACTAAAATAATCTTCATGCAAAACTTAAATCACATTTATTCAAAAATTTGACTGAACATGAAAATTAAATACAATTCATGAATTATGAGATTTTAATCCCAACACTTTCAATTTGAAGTATCAAATCACATTTCATAAAACCCACAGTTAGTTCATGCCATTCGAAACAAATAGAATCTCAATAGCCAGAGGCTAAAGAGAAATCACATCACAAGGCTAGCTAGCTCAAATATATGGATATCCATTCACATCCTCTTCTACTGGCACACCTCAACACTTCTCCAGAGAAGGAATCAAAATTCGAAACTAATTATCCCCACTAGTCGTGCTAGTGAGGTGTTCAAATATATGGTCATGATACTGTGGTTTCAAAACTTATCTTAACAGTTTGCTAAACATTGTCATTTCAAATATACACAATAACTTTCAACAATTTCGATTAAAGCATCATAAATAATGTCTCAATTCACTTTTTCAAATCATTCAAAACAATATGCAGCAAATAATTTATAAAAATTACACGTTGTGCACAAACCTCAAGCGAGTCGCCTCTTGGCCTCGACTCGGTTCCTTTGGGTTCTTTACTGGTATTCTTTCCAACTGAAACACATAATTTTACAACGTTTGAGTACTAGAACTTAAAATAAATCCAAAATAAATTTAGCTTCACTTTTACCTAACTCTAACGCGCTTAACTCGACGTTCTTGAAATTTTGTGTTTCGAATTACTATTCACTATACTATTCAAGTCAAATTGTTGACTTTCTAAGGCTTAATAGGTATGGGAACTCCAACTTCACCCACATACCTCACTAAATTTGTTGGTTTTGGTCATTTTCTCAAAACTTAGGTCTTTTAAGCAAAATTGCCAATTTTCAGTTTTGGAGTCCTAAGTTGCACTGTTTCATTGGTCCTTTTACTGTTGGAAATTGGCAAAACTTTCTTCATAGAAAATGTTCCCTATTGTCTTAAGTTTATTCTCCTTTTTGAATCACTCCAATTGGAGTTTTGTAGCTCAAGTTATGTCTAACATACAGTTACTATTCATGCTGCAGATTTTGGTTCTAGAAGATTTATTAATCCAACTTCGTTCAGCAATTTGATCAAGTTGAGTCCATAATTTTGTGAGACCCCTTACCCGACTACAGTGTAGCCGAGCAAGCTATGCCACTCAGTGTGCCGGAGCACTCTATTTTATCTGATTTCATTACAGTCCTTGATTTATTTATTCAAAAACTTTATTGAAGATTTAGGCTATTTTTACTTTTATCAGAATCTAACTCAGTTGGAAATTTCAAAAATTTTAACGATAATCCGACAAAGTGTCGGCTGTAATTTGGACTAACAGTTCTTCTGAACCTGCCAAAGACAATTTCAATATATACTCAATTTCTCAAACTTAATAGTCTCAAAAATTTTCAAACATAGTGTATCTCAATACAGTATCCAGATTTCTCAGAAATCTCATTAGATTTTCAATATCTCAACATTCACAAGTATAATCTCATTATAACTTAAATTCAATTCACATACTAAAATACTTACTTTGAATAGCTTCCATAATTCATAGGTTAATTACATGAGTTTATTTTGTACAAGATATACAAATAATTTACAATGTGCTAGGAATGAACAATATACATAACATGTATAAAATGAGCCCTATCTACATGCATTGCTGAGGAGGTGACAATCTTGAACTCTTCTGACACTTCTGCAGATCTGGACTCCAAAAATCTCGATGACACCTCTGGTTTTTACCTTGATCACTGCGAGGAAGCAATTCCATCGCGCTAAGCATTTCTGCTTAGTGGTGCAATAATATAACAAGAAATAATATATACAAATAAAGAAAGAACAGAGCATAATTTGAATGCTTAAGAATCAATTTAATTTAATACAATGTGTTTAATGTTAATTATCTTTTGTTCTCATTTGTTTCGCTTTGGAAGCGTTTAATTCCGAAATTCACAGTGATAATGTACGATATACAGAATTAATAAAAATACTCAATTTATTTTCATATGGCAATAGAAGGTACATGTAAAATATTTAGTTAAGTTATACCTATTTTTGCAACTCTCTTATCATTTTACTTAACAATTTTTATGTGGTTTGGATCATTTCATAATTGTAACTAATTCTTTTGAAGTTTTATTAACTCATTTATTTGATCTCTAATGTTTTTAATTATTAATAGTCTTAATTTATTTCAATAAATTACACTGCCCAAGTGACCTACGACAGGCTGACTAAACTGGATAACGGGTCATTGGCACTGGACACCGCGGTGCCTCGGGCCGTCATACCATGGGACGCAGAACGTCAACCATGTATGCAGTCAGTATGGCTAAAAAGCCATGATATCACATAATCGGGCATAAAAGCCATGAATACGGGCATAAAGCCATGAATACAGGCATAAAGCCTTTCGCAGTACTGCTAAAACAATACCCTATTGGCATGCCAAACTATCCAATCTGACACACATGTCTAGGCAATACAAGGGCATATAATATCATCAAATATTAATATGTTGTGTTTTATGTCTTTATTATTTCACGATAAATTTCATAATTTGTACATTGATCATAATATTCATACATTCCTTACATCATTCCTATTGATCACAATTCACAATAATGGTATTCATATACCATTGTACTCAAAATATTTCTCCTCTCTACAATAATGAGAACTAATGTCTCATTCATACATTAATATGGTTCATTTATTCATTCATTATGTTATTCATATTGATCACAATTCTAAGCAATGGTTCACATGTACCATTGTATTCAAAACATTTTTCTTTTCTCATTTATACATTCAAGAATCTATTTATGTAATTACAAATTTTATATTTCAAGTTGAGTTACTAATATTTTATGAATTCCATTTGTGATGGGCATATATGCCCTAACTATCTATTCACATCAATTAGGTGACTTATTTTTCATGTTTCAAGTAATCCATGAATATTTCATGGATTTCAAATTTATGGCCTAAATTTCTTTTTAACAATTTTGACTAGGATGCATAGTCCATATTTGTCATACAATTCTAAGCATTTAAGCTTAGAATTGGTTCTAGGTCTTCATCTTAATTCACTAATCATTTTGATTACTATTCACCATACTAGTCAACCAAAATGTTGACCTTTTTATACTTAATGGATATATTAATTCTAATTACACCAAGATCTCACATTTTGAGTTTTACATTTACTAGTATTAATTGCCAATTGCAATTTAAAGTCTCCTAGATGCATTTCTAATTTCAAATTTTGAATTTCAAGTTTTGGTGTCACTATTCACCTCATTGGTCAACAAAAATGTTGACTTTTGCATAGACAATAGGTACATTGGTTTTAACACTCCCAATGTACCACATTTTGCATTTAAAACTTGTTGGAATCAATTACCAAATCCATTTCCAAGCTTATTTCAAGTTTTCATGTCACTATTCACTTCATTAGTCAACTAAAATGTTGACTTTTGCATAGAAAATATGTACATTGACTTTGGCACTTCAAACATACTACATTTTTCATTTAAAACTTGTTGGTTTTGGTCACTTTCTCAAAACTTAGGTCATTTTGGCAAAATTGCCAATTTTCGGTTTTGGTGCTCCGAAGTTGCACTGTTTCATTGGTCGATTTACTGTTGGAATTTGACAAAACTTCCTTCATAGAAAATGTTCCTTATTTTGTCTAGTTGAATTTCTTTTTTTGAATCACTCCATTTGGAGTTTTGTAGCTCAAGTTATGGCGAAAATAAGTTTACTGTTCACAGGTACTGTTCCTGCTGAAATTTTGGGTTTTGGCAGATTTTGGTCCAACTTTGGTCAGTAATTTGACTAAGTTAAGTTCATAATTTGGTCTAACTTTCTTCATATGAAATGTTCTACCATGCCTTAGGTTTCCATCGGTTTAAGAATCGCCTAAATCTGAGTTTTCTAGAGAGAGTTATAGCCATCCAAACATTACTGCTCAAATGAAAATCTGCAGAGTTGCAGGTTTGAACAGTAACTGTGACTGCCATTTGGGTTAGGTTATGGTCATAATTTGGGGTAGGTTTCTTCATGAAAGTTGTTTGTCTATGTCTTAAATTGTTTCTGTAAAAATTTTAGGTCAATTGACCAAATCTACAGTGAGTTATGGCCAAATGAACAGTTACTATTCATTTGGTCATTTCTGCAGGTGCTGTTGCAGGGGATCCGGATTGGGGCCAAGTTTTGGTCCTCTTGCTTTGGTCTTTTGGGCATGGTTTCTTCAGCAAAAATGTGTCATTATAAGCCTAGTTTCATGTCCAATTGGCCAAACACCAATTGGACCTACACAGCCAAAGTTATGGCAGTGCAAGTGGACTGAATTTTCAGTCCCTCTGCTGCACTAACAAGGCAGCCTACACATTCACTTGGCTATACTATTTTTCAGTCCAATTCATGGTCAACATACCTAAAATGGTCACTAATTGACTCTTATAATGTTTTTTCACAATTCCATAAGCTAAATCCAAGTTTCACTTCTCAAAACCCTAATGTCCAATTTAAATTATCCATAAACCTCAATTAGCACACTAATTCAACATCCATGCATATTCATAACTTAAACATCATTTCTATCCATTCTAAATTCATTAAAACAATCAACCTCATCCTTCCTTAGGGCTGCTAAAAATTAAAGATGCCCTAACACATATAACTTACTTCAAACTCTTACAATTTCTTAACTTAAAATGATGCTTTAACAAGGATTAAAGGAGTGAGAGTGAAAGGATAGCACTAACCTCACTTTAACCTCTTGTAGGGCAGATTTCTTCAAGCTAAAACTTCACTTTCCTTCTTCTTCTTGGCTGCCAAAAGCTTCCCCAAGTGATATGGTCAAGGTTTAATGAAAGGGGTTAGGGTTTAGTAGTGGAAACAAGAGAGAAATGAAGCTTAAAGGAGCTTTAATGGTGGAACCTCTTCTCTCTCTCTCTCTCAACGTTTTTTAGGCTGCCCAAGGTTGAAGATGCAGATTGGTTTTTCATATTTTTGGTCTCTTTTATCTCTTTTAATAAGTTTAACAAATTATGATTGGTGGAGGAAATTTAAATGACATCATATGATGTCATAATTAGCATTTTCTTTCATTTTCTTTTCTTCTCTTCTCTACTCATTTTCAATTCAATTTCTAGTAATGTTTATTCATATTTTATGTCATATTAATTATTTACTCAACTGGACAAGTCGGCCAAAAATCACCTCTGAAGGCGAAATGACCAAAATGCCCTCCGTTTGGCTTAACGGGTCTAAATCGTCTGTACCGATTGAAAAATTTTTCTAGGTATTTTCTTGGCATTCTAATGCCATAGGAATCTCAATGACCCTTCTCTGGAGTCCCAAAAATTATTTTATGAATTTTTACCTGGGTCTAGGGCTCCTCGTTGCGAGAACCGCAACTTACCTCTGGTTACCCATCGCTTAGGCACCGGCTCATTTGACTTGGTTGCATTTTATTTCTAAAATTTTTACTAAATTTTTCTTATTAATATTTGAGTTAATTATGGTCACTCACTTTGATTTGAATATTTTTCCGGACGTTCTAGCTGTCCGGACCGACACCGGTCACCGAAACAGTAGACTGTGCGGAATTGCTACCGGGAGGATGTTACAACTTTGGTCTAATTTTCATCATATGAAATGTTCTACTATGTCTTAGGTTTCCATCGGTTCAAGAATCGCTTAAATCGGAGTTTTCTAGAGAGAGTTATAGCCATTGAAACTTTACTGTTCATATGGTAAATCTGCAGTCCTGCAGATTCAGTGATCCAAATTTGCTCAGTAATTTGATTGGGTTAATGGCATAATTTGGGTTTATGTTCTTCATAAAAGTTTTAGTTCTATATCTCATCTAACCACTGGTATAATTTCAGGTCATTTTGACCTGCCTAGCTCGAGTTATGACTAAATGAACAAACACTGTTCATTTGGTTAGTTTATGCAGGGCAGCCTGCAATTTTCCAACTTTGGTCAATTTGTTCACTAGGTTTTGGTCACTTTTTGGGCATGCTTCCTAAATGAAAATTGTGTCATTTAGTGCCTATTTTCATTCCCAATTGGTCTCATATCAATTGGACTTGTAAAATTTCATTTTTGGTCCCTCAAAGTTGACTTTTGGTCATGCTTTATACCCAATCCGAATTTGGCTTTGATTTAAACACTTCTAACACACTTAATTAGGTCACAAATGACCATTTCTTCCCTTAAACTATGTCAAAGACATCATTTAGCACTTCTTCACATTTTTGATCTCTAAACCCTAATGTTCAAAACCCTAATTCATGTCATTTGTTGCATTTAGCTAATTAAACACTTATAAACATGCTCCCTTAACTCAATTAAGCTTCCTAACATTTTTAGCTCAAACAAATTTATACTTTTTCCAACCAAACCCTAGCTGTCCAAAATTCTATATAATCCCTCAACAAATTTTCTTTCCATTTTAAGTTTATTTACAAGCTCAATAAGTTATAAATGTAAGAATCAAACTCAAATTATCAAATTTGATTACTAACCTTTTATGTAAAATTTCTTTTTTCTTCAAAACTTCTTCCTTTCTTTTTCTTTTTGTTGTCAAGCTCCTTATCTAGGTCTAACTACAAGATTGAATGTTGGAGAGTAAGGTTTTTAAGGTGGAATTGAAGGTTTATGAAGCTTAGTTTTGGAGCTTCAATGGTGGTTTTTGGTGAGGAAGGGAGGAAAGAGAGAGTCACGTTTTTTTGAAGAAGAAGATGACTTTATTTTTTTCTTTTCTTTTCTTTTCTTTTCTTTTATGTCTTAGGAAGACCAAAAATTCCAATTAATTAAATATATTAATTATTATTTTTATGGCATCATGCATGATGTCATGCATGATGTCATCACCTTTTTAACTTTTTCATTTTTTTTCCTATTTATTTTTCTATTAGTTCTTTAATTTAATTCTCGATTCTGAAATTTTTGTTTCTCCGATTTTATTTGACAGTTAGGTCAGGAGTCAGCTCTCGGGGTCAATTGACCAAATTGCCCCTCGCCGGTTCATCCTGGTTTGCAAATAATTCAATATTTCTTCTGGCTCCTTGACCTAATTATTTGACTGACTTAACAGTTCTTTTTCGTGATTTTCTCTTTTCCACTGTGTTCATAAGGGTCCTAAGGACCACGACATCACATTTTACAGTTTGAAATTTGAGTTTAAAATGACTTCGCAGTCGTTCCTGAGAAGGTCACCCATCGCTGTGACTCTCGGCTTGCTTAATTTCTTATGTTCTGTTTTTCTTATTTATACTTAACTAATTGACAATTTCTAATTATTTGTGTTTATGGCTTCTCTAGTTGTCTTAAGTATGGTTCTAATCCCCTTAATTGTCCGGACCGACACCGGTCACCAGAACTGTGAAATATACCAGGCTATACAAATAAGGGTGTTACAATAAATTTTGAAAAAAAAAAAAAAAGAACAATAGACTAAATCAAAAAAGGATTTGATAGCACTTAGATGAAAAAAAAAAAAAAAACTTGGTAAAAGTAGAATACTTGATATGCATCATTACCATGCATAGGCAAACAAATGGAAGCCATTTAAATAAAAATTAAAATTTTTCATTAAATATTATTTAGTTGAAAAATGATAGCAAAAACATTTAAATTTAATTTTTATAACAATAAAACGTTTCTTATTTACTTGGCTATTTCAGTTCAATAGCCATAATTTACAATAACAACAACAACAATAATAATTTGCATATTAATCTTAAGAAGGTAAAACGAAAAGAAAATTAAATTATTAACATAAAAAATAATATATATTAATTATAAATAAGTTAAATCTCTATATTTTATTTTTATAATTTTTTATGTACTCAAATTTTCTAACAAACATTTCACAATAAAAATAATAAAAAATATAACAATATAATAAAAATATTTATTAAAGGTATAAAATTATTTAAGGTTGATTAAATTATATAATTATTTTCATGATATTAAAATATCAAATTTCTTTGTTCTCTTAATATATTAAAAAAATATAATATATTCAAATACTATCTTTATTTAGTAATATTAATATTATTTTAAAAAATGTTATTAATAATAAAAAAAGTAATAAGATAGTGAAGAAAAAAAAATAAAAATAAAGTTATATGTATGTGCAATAAAATTAAATTAATTATAATTTGATAAATAATTTTTCACATGTAATGCCATATGGCAGGCTCTTAGAAGAATTTAACCTTGCCACTTGTAACCACTTGAATTACCATATGACAAACTCTTTTCTCATGATGCCACTTGTATGGATTACTTGTATTTATGGCCTTCTGGTGAATCAGAAATGATGCAAATAAAAACTAAGGGGGTGTTTGGTTTAGCTGTTGGATGTAGCTGATAGCGGATAGGTATCCAAACAGTTGAATTTAAGTGTTTGGTAAAACTCTAAAAAATTAGCTGATAACTGAAAGGCAGCTGATAGGATACCTACCAGCTACAGATTCTATCAGCTCTAAAATAGGAGCTGTTTAGAACTGCTCTATATATTTTTTTATTTTTTGACTAAAATATCCCTACTTTAATATTTATGCAATGTCCTTCACTGTATTATCTTCTTGCTCCTATTTGAATCAAAATAACGATTTCTTTTCAATCTGTCATTTTCCTTATTTTATTTTCTTGCTTCTATTTTCATCAAAGCTGTGATTTCTTTTTAATTTTTGTGCCATCATTGTGTCTCCTTCTTGAGCTTATCAATTGAAATTCTAATTGCTTCTCAAGGTAGAATTAACTTGTGACATTAAAGTGCATCAGATTATCCCTTATTGAGTCAAGAAGGTATGATTTTCTGATTTTTAATTCTATTTATATTACTGTTATGTCTCCTTTTTTAGTTTTGAATTTAATTTAATTCTGATGATATGTGATTGCACTGCTTATGAACAAAGGGTGAAAGGTAGCAACCCTAAACTCAAATTATGAACTCATACATTATGATTTCTATTTAGTGCATATATATATATATCAACTGTAATTTCTTTTCCTCCGATGCTATTCACCTCACAAAGAAAAAAATCAATTACTTTTTCTCCTGTTCACCGTGCAATGATGAAATAACTGCTATATATATATATATATATATATATATATATATATATATATATATATATATATATATATATATATTTATTTATTTATTTATTTATTTCCTATTCACCTCACAAAGGAAAAAACCTCTCAATGATTCCGATGCTATTCACCTCCTAAAATTTATTTTTTTCCTATTCACCTCACAAAGAAAAAAACCTCTCAATGATTCCGAGGCTATTCACCTCCCAAAATTTATTTTTTTCCTATTCACCTCACAAAGAAAAAAAAGTCAACAATAGCTGCTATATATATATATATATATATATATATATATATATATATATATATATATATATATATATATATATATATATATAGCAGCGATTGTTAACTTTTTTTTCTTTGTGAGGTGAATAGGAAAAAAATAAATTAAATTTTTTATTATGAGGTGAATAGCATCGGAAATCATTGGGAGGTGAATATATAAATATATATATAAATATATATATATATATATATATATATATATATATATATATATATTTATATATTCACCTCCCAATGATTTCCGATGCTATTCACCTCATAATAAAAAATTCAATTTATTTTTTTTCCTATTCACCTCACAAAGAAAAAAGTTAACAATAGCTGTTATATATATATATATATATGTGTGTGTGTGTGTTCTTAAATGTTTCATTTATGATGATAGACATCAGCTAATTCCATAAAATTCCATTTATGAGTGAATGTTTCATTTATGATGATAGACATCAATTTAACTTATATATATATATATATATATATATATATATATATTTTTTTTTCTTTTTTCCTGATGCTATTCACCTCACAATGAAAAGAATCAATGGTGTTTATGAATCTAAGAGCTTGACTTAGAAATTATGTTCTGTGCCTAGAACAGTAGTAATCTTGTTCCATTTATGATGATAGGCATCTTTAGATGTATGAATGCTTTGCATTAGAATAGTCATCACATCATGAATTATTTCAATTACTCCTTTGCTTCCAATGTATCATATGGAATCAAGCCTGTTTCAAATGGAGTTTTGGTTATTGGAATTTAGAATAGGTCTAACACATTTGAGATCAAGTAGAAAAATTAAAACACATGAGACATCAAATTGTACCTTGAGTTCCTTTTGTGGGCCTTCATAGGGCATGGTTAGATGCCTTGAAAGTGTGTGGATCTTTATTGTGATTTTCTAGAACCTTGAAGGTATGCTGAAACTATTACTTAAATCAAATGAAAATTTTCTTCAGTTTGATTCTGCTATAGATGTTAATTAAAAAGGTTAATTGTAATGAATAGAAAGCTACACTAATAGAAAGAAGAATCAGTAATTACTTTCATTTGGTGCATGATTGCCTGAAAACATGGGGAGCAATAACTATTTGTGTTATTATTAAGCACCTTTGGTCAAATATTGTTGAATTAAGCATCAAATATAGTGCTTCAAACACAATGTTTATTTCTAGCAGAACTTTCTTAGGGAAAAAGATGTGTTATATTTATATAGCATGAGAGCTTATGACAAGTTATTATTCATTGCCCTTTGAATCGATCCAAAAGGTTCAATCTAATTCCAGTATGTTTAGTAACCCAGATATGAGATAATAATTTAGTTGAGGACATTATTAATTTTGCCAAATATGGGAATCACACCTTGGAAATAATTAGGGACCTGAAAGTAGTATGGCTCAAATTTATTGATCAGTCCTTCGAATTCTCATTACTACTGATTTGGTTTTGGTTGAACATTGTTCTTAATCCAAGATAGAACAAACTTTAAAATTAAACAATTAATATGAAAAAAAGAATTGTTAATTATGTTAGATATATAAAGTCTAGAATATGGTGATCTCGTGTTTCTTGGTATTTTTTCAAGAGGTCAATTTGTAATAGAAGTTGGTTGTACAGTTCTTTTATTAACTAAACAAGTCAATTTCCAATTCTCATGATCAATTTTAATGCTGGAATTAGCTATAATACTAGGAATTATTTGATGTTTATCATTGGAATTTGGAGATTATGGAAAGAGTTATTATTAGTTATCTCATGATAAATTCATGTAATACTGAAGGTCTAGATTATTATTTTTAGTTTTATTTGCCTTTCAAAAGCTTGAATTCTTACAAAATAGGAAACTTACTTTCATGCTTTTTTTCTTGAATTAATCTCAAATGGGGATTTATGTTTAATACTTTTGCATACTTTTATTTACTTGAATGTTATTTTTATTTGGAGTTAATAGCATTCATCTTTATAGGTTGATATGGCTACAAAAAATAAGGGTGCTGGAAGGGTTGCATGGAGTAGTGAACAATTTAACTTGTTTGTTAAAATTTGTGTTCGAGGCACTAATTTGGGCAAGAGAAATGTCGGTGGATGGGGTGACAAAGGATATACATGGTTACAGAATGAATTGAGGCAAGTTGGTGTAGAGTATACTAAAGAGCAATTAAGGCACAAGTGGGATTGGATGAAAGATCAATGGAAGATGTGGAAAGCATTAAAAGGGAATGAAACAGGATTAGGATGGGATCCCATAAAAGGCACAGTTGTTGCTCCTGATGAGTGGTGGAACGAAAAAATTAAGGTAAGTTAAATAAAGAACTAGCTTTTAAGGCTTTATTAAACAAATAGGCATTTAATTATTTATTAACACTAGTGTTTTGATTTTTATATGTATTAAGAAAATTCAAATTTTGCAAGATTTCGAGAGAAAGGAATTGGACAAGAGCTTTATGAAAACTATCAAGAATTATTTCTAGGAACTGTGGCTACTGGAGAATTTGCATATGCACCATCATCTGGAGTTTTATCAAATGAAACTCAGGAGACGCAACAATTTAATACTGCAGATCATGTTGAGGAGAATATTAATGCAGAATCTAATTTTGATGATGATTTAAATGAAATGATGAATGCTGGTTTTGGATCTGGAGGTTCATTCAGTCAAGCAGTAGGTGAAAATGTGGGTTTAGAGAATACAAAAAATGATAATAGTCAACATAACGTGCAAAAACAAAAGAGGAAAGAGTTGTCTAATGACCTTGTAACAAAGAAAAAAAAAGGATAATAAGGGCAAAAAGGTTTCAGGTGCTACACAGATGACTGATACAGTTAAAGAGCTAAAAGAAACTATAAAAGAGACCATGGAGTTTAAGACTGCAACTATGTGTAGTCTTTTGGGAGATCGCCCAGGTTGTTCTATTGAAGAAGTTATGAAAGATGTATTAACTTTGCCACTTATAGAGAAAGGAAGCGATATTCATTTTTTCTGCACACTATTACTTGATCAAAAGTCAAAAAGAGAGATGTACAATACTCTCGAAGATGCAGAAACAAAGTGGAAATGGCTTCAATTTCATTTCTCATTATGGACTAATGGTGTGTGGAAGCCTTCTACTTAGTAGATGCTATTGCTTGTATTTGCTATTTTTCGTATTTTCATTACTTGTTCGAACTCTTAATTATCAAGTTTAGCATTATAAAGTTTTAGTGTAATCATGAACTTTTAAAGTTAAAATATTTAGTACTTGATATTAATTTATATATGAGGTTTATTTGTTTTTATTTTTTCTTGATAGATATGAATGTTGTTCAGCGAATGATTTGGGATGATGATGACGATGAAGTTTGGTAGACAACCACATATGCAGTTGATATTATATGTTGCTATTACTTGTCTTATATTCATAAAGAACCTTGTATGGATTCATTCCATACAGGACTTGTATGGTTACAAGAAATAATGAGAGGTAATGAGAGAAGATGTGTTAATTTATTCAGAATGGATAAAGACACATTAATAAAACTTTGTCTAGACTTGGAGTGTCATTACAAATTAAAATGTTCTAAAAAAATGACTATTTTAGAAAAAGTTGGCATGTTTTTATATGTTTTAGCTTTGGGAGCTTCAAATAGGCAAGTTCAAGAAAGGTTTCAACATTCAGGAGAAACTGTCAGTAGGAACTTTCATGAAGTATTAAAAGCAATGCTGTGCTTATCAATTGATATGATAAAATCGACAGACCTTGTTCAGTAATATTCCTCCTGAGATACTGAATGATGACAGATATATGCCTAATTTCAAGGTATATTTTTCAAATTTTTTTCTTATCTTTATATGTAGTACTATATTACAAATATCATTAAAAATCATTAAGTATTTTAATTTTAAAATCTAAACGTTTGAAAACTAGGACTGCATTGGAGCAATTGATGGAACTCATGTGTCTGCTTATGTTCAAGAAGAAAATTTGATTCGATTTATTGGTAGAAAAGGGGTGCCTACCCAGAATATTATGGCTGCTTGTAGCTTTGATATGCAATTTACATTCGTAATGGTAGGATGGGAAGGTACAGCTCATGATGGACGCCTTTTCCAGTATGCTATCAATAAACAAAATTTAAACTTCCCCAAACCACCACCAGGTAAATGCGTATTTTATTTTCATTTTTCTCATTTCTTTTTTCAATTGGTCATAAAAAGGCAAGTACACAGATGTACACAAATATATACACACAAACCTTATACTATTATACATTAGTGATTTGTTTTTTTAATAAAATATATTTCATATGTAGGAAAATATTATTTAGTTGATGCTGGATATCAACAGATGGAAGGATATCTTGCACCTTATAAAGGTACTAGATATCATTTACCTGATTTTCAACGTGGTGGAAGACCAAGGGGACTCAAAGAAATTTTTAATCGTTGGCATTCATCTCTAAGATGTTGCATTGAACGAACTTTTGGAGTTTGGAAGGCAAGATGGAAGATATTACGAACAATGCCTCCTTATTCATTTTATGTACAAAGAGATATAGTAGTTGTGTCCATGGCATTACATAATTACATTCGAAGAAAAGCGTTGGCTGATCCAGCATTTGAGCGATTAGATAAAAGTCCAAATTTTATACCACCAGACATATTTCGTGATGTAGATGACATTCAAGCGGAAGAAAGTAGTCAAGAAAGTGGAGCACTTCAAATGAATGCATTACGTGATCAAATCGCTTGTAGTTTAATGTTGGCAAACAATGATTATTAATTTTTTTAAATAAATATTATTTACTATAGTTTCAAATATATTTTACTTTAAAATATTTAATTTTTATTTATATATTTCAATAATAATTAAATTTTTTGAAATAATAAATTAATAATATATATTTATTTTAATAATAAAATAATTAGCAATATATAAGAAATTAATAATTATATAATTATTTTAATAATAAAATAAATTACATGATACATACCCTTATTGGTCATTTTACATATGAACAGCAGCAGCCAACATAATTTTACCAAACACTTAACATCAATCAGTTACTATCAGCTATCAGCTATCAGCTAACAGTAATAGCTATCAGCTACTAGTTATCAGCTGCATCTAACAGTTAAACCAAACAGGCCCTAAGTTTGAGAACATTCAAGGCCTCCCTAATTGTTGTGGTGTGGTTGAAACCACTTGCGTCGTGATCCTGTTGCCTTCCCCGGACACTTTAAGTAATGTATGGCTCGATAATGAGAAGAATCACAGCATGGTTGCAGGCAGTTGTAGTGCATGTTTGATATTATGTTTGATATTGAGTTTGGAAGTATTAAATTATTTTTTTTAATAAAAGTATTATTTTAAATGTTATTAAAAAATTAATTTAAAAAAATTATTTTATTATTTTAATATTTTTATAATTAAAATTTATTAAATTTAATTTTAATTTATTTTTTAATACTCATTGACTAATATATTTAAAAAAATAATTTTCTCGATAAATAATTTTATCAGCTATGTCACAATAAATATTTTTTTATTTTCAAGAGCTTGGTTGGCCAGCAAAGAAATTAGTTTAACTGTTACTTGAGAGTGTTTCTGAGATATGATCTCTGAATGCAGGCTATAAAGATGCAGTCAGTTTCCTTTTTCTTTTTTAATATTGTTATTCTTATTTATCAAATTGTAAATAGCCTGGATAAAATGGTGGATTACTTGGCATTGTTCATGAAACCATAAGGCAATGGTTGGGACAAGACAGCAATGTGAGAGAGACATTCCAATATAGGACTCAAAGTTGCTCACAGGAGTTTCTAAGACTCCTTCACGCTTCAGTAATGGCTCCAGAATAGAACTTCATCTTTTTGGTTTTATTATGGAAATCTCATATCTCAATTATCTGGTTTTACTATTATTTTTTTTAGTGTATCTGAGTATTCTTTATGTCCATTTTATGACCTACAGAAGATTAATCTCTTCAGTTTATAGCTACGTTATTTGGAAGTATAATGGGCCTTATCAATTTTACTATTACTAGTTTCTTTCAAAACGTGCATTGCATGTTTTCTGCACTAGTTGTATGTACTTGTAATTTAATATTTTTATACGAAAGTTTTTATTAATTTTTATATAAGATAATATATTAATTATTGTTATTATGATTTTTTTATGACATATATATTGTATGTATATTTATAATTTTTAGATTAAGTCTCCATTTGTTTCATGGAAAATAACTTGTATAGAAAAAATATTTTTCATGAAAAATATTCCATTGTTTTGTATATAATGTTAAATTAATGATATGTATTTATTTCATATATGTATAAATGTGTTCACATTTTAATAAGATAATTAAAATTTTAAAAATGAAAATGACTTTGTTTTTTGAAAAATGAAAGTCATTTTCCTTAAAAATGATTTAGTTTTTCTTTGACCAATTTTTCTAAGTGCCCCAAACAGTAGAAGATGCAGAAAATGTATTTCAGGAAAATATTTTCTGTGAAACAAATGGAGCCAAGTTAATGAAATAAAAGTATGCCAATGAAAATAAAAAATTATAGAAGTGAAATTTATTATGAAAAGTTTATTATTATAATATAATTTTATAACTAGTGTTTTATAAATATTTAAATTTAACTATTTGTTAATTTGTTGGTTCATATATTTTCGTGTTAAATTTATTCAATAATAAAGTGTTAAGTTTATAAAGACTAATTAACTTTTAACATTTTATAATTTTTATATAATATATATATATATATATATATATATATATATATATATATAATTAGTGTGAAAAATTTAAATTTTTTTTCAATAGAATTTATATATATAATAGTAAAATAAATTCAATTTGGTATAATTTCATATAATGTTAATCATTTTATTTCTTATTCTTTTCAATTTGATTTTAATTTTATTTGCTAAAATTAATTGTTAACACCAATATTAATAAATATCAATATTATTAATTTTTATTTAATATATAATATTTTACATAATTTCATATTTTCTTGTGATATGGAAAAAAAAACTTTAAAATAAGATTGACAAATATATTAATGCAAATAAATTAATAACTAAAATTTTCTTTTTATACAAAAAATAAAAAATCTATGTTAATAGAATAAAAATTATAGTAAAAAATATAATTATTATTTAGTTTATAATAAAATATTTTGTTAAACTAATTTATAATGTATTTTTAAATTAAATTTTTTATAATTATTTTTTAAAAGTAAATGTCAAATTTCAATAAAAGAGATTATTAAAAATAAAAAAATATATAATTTTTATTAAATGATGTAACGCTTGTATTTATATTTAAATATAAATTTATTAAATTAAAGTAATGATTCTATATTTAAAGTATAATTTTTAATTTTTTTCTATGTATTTATTATTTGCTAAGTTAGAATAAAATTATGGTATTAAAAAATTATTATTATTTTTTTTTTATATATATATACACATTAATATTGTTAAATTTTTTTATAATGTGCCATTTTAAAATAAACAAATTAGTCTTATAAATTTTAGTTATCCTATTAATTACACTAATTTTATAATTAAACTTAATTTTTTAAAAATAAATATTTATGTATTTAAGTTTTTTTCTCATATATATTATTGATTTTATACACATAATTATATATTATTTAAAAATTTTACATTCATATAATTTTATTGTGTATTACATATTATAATTAATTTTTTTTATAAATCAACGAATATATATATATATATAAATTAATAAAAAAATTTATATGTTTGACTGACAAAAATTATTTTTTTATTTATTTATGTAAATTTAAATATTATAGTATTAAAATATTTCTCATAAATAATAATAATTAAGATAGAGATAAAAATTCATTAAGATTCATAAAAAAAGTTATTCACTTAAATTTTAAGTCATAAGAATTTTAAATTTATATAAACTCTAAAATTAAATTAAATAATAAAAATATTATTGTAAATACTATAAATATTGAAGGATAATTTACATATATATATATATATATATATATATATATATATATATATATATTTTTTGTTTGTTTGGCCTACTACTTCCTTCGCTTTATTTCTCTTTGTTTTTTTATAAAAAAAATTAAAAAAAAAAAAATCCTCTTCTTCTTCGGTTTTTCTGGCAATCCAGCCTTCCTGATCCTAACAGGACTCCAAATAGTTGATACGGCTTTTAACCAAACTCTACCGTTCTCTTAAATCTTTATTATATGTATCTTCTTCTAATCCAAATCTTCTGTCCAAGAAGAAATCCCACAAAACCAAGTTCGACCCTCTATGTATATAACTCTTATCAATTTCAAGTAAACAATATCCTTGTTTAAAGAGAAACTTTCAGCCTCCACAACAGCAAGAGGAGCAACAAGCTGCTGCGATTTATTCCTACTATAAGCAGCAACAACAACGACGATTACTTCCAATGGATCTACAATTTTATGCATATCAGTATCATCAACAACAGCGACAACTACTACGTCTACAGCAGCATTATCTAAGGTTACAACAACTAGGTCTGGTTAATCAATCGGCAGTGGACTACTCGCAATTCACAAACTTCTTGACGAACGATTACTCGTTCTTGACGCCGTGGAGTTGGAAGCCAGATGATCAAAGTGATGGAGGGTCAAATACTGGAGAAAAGGAGCTAATGGTGTTCCAACCTGGTTCTTTCTTCAGTTATGATGTGAGTTCGTATGGTTTTCAACGAAGGTTACTTCTGTTTCTTATGCAAGGTAGATCAAACTTAGTTTACGAATTGTATCCTCTTGAAGATACCCACATGAAGCCTGAGAAAGGTTCAAAACAACCCCCAAACCTTTGAACAAAGATTTTACCTCTTTTGAAGAGGAAAGATTCTCTATTGTTCCAAGAGACTAATCAAGCTGGGAATTTTCTCAAGTTAGAGAAAAAAATTTTGAATTTAGAATCTTGCATGGCTAGTGACAAGTTATGTACTAACTCAAGCTTAACCTACTTTACTTCTTATCTACTTGTTGAGGGTTGAGTCTCTTTAGCATTTAACTGTTAGAATTGCTGTTAGAAGAAAAAAAAAATATTTTTTTAATATTAGTTTTGAATTTTTGATCATCGAAACACTGAAATAGCTAAACATATTTTTTTCAAACTTGTTTTTTCAACATTTAAAATATTTTCTTTTTCTGAAAAATAGTTTTGAATTCCAAACTTTTTTTTTTTTTTTTCTGAAAAATAGTTTTGACTTTCAAACCGCAATGTCAAACAGACACTATGAACCTTCTTATTGTTATAATTTATTATTTTAAGTTTTCTCTAATGATTTACTCTTGTATTCATTTTAGGAGTAGGATTTAGTTTAAACTAAAATAATTAAAAGAATTGGATTGAATAAAAAATTTAGTTCTAATGAAGAGATATATAACTATCATTTGAACTCTTGTCTACAAGTTTAAACTTTTAAATTGAGTGATTCCTTAACATGGTATCAAAACCTCTTAAATCAAAAGGTTTAGAGTTTGAATCCAGCTGAATATTTCATGCTTCCAACCTGGATGGTTTTGCGAGCAGGAGTGCAATAGAGAGATAAAATTAATTTTGAAATCTTCATCTCTAAGCTTAAACTCTTAGGTTGAATAGTTTCTTGACACGTTCCTTTTATAAAATAACTAGGCAAATAGCAATGCTTTTCACGTGACTAATAGTAATTTTAATATATAAAATATTTTTAAAATTAAATTAAATAATAATGGTATATTACAACCGTTTAAAAAATGAACAAAAATTTAAAGTTGATATATCCCCTTTTTTTTTTAAATATAATTTTTTAAATTAGTGGATAATTAACTATCAAAATTAAAGAAAATTAACTCTTTTAAATTGTCTAGATTTTGATTTTCAATATTTTAAGTTGGTGAATGATTAATTTCAAATTATAAAAAATAAAAAGAAAGTTGTTACAATTCCCGATTACCAATAGTTGCTATTGTTACAATATCACGTGACAGACTCTGAGAAATACCTTTCTGCTTTATGTGTGTGTGTATGTATATATATGCTTTATGTGTGTGTGTATGTATATATATATATATATATATATATATGCTTTATGTGTGTGTGTATGTATATATATATATATATATATATATATATATATATATATATATATACATACACACACACATAAAGCATATATATATATATATATATATATATACATACACACACACATAAAGCATATATATACATACACACACACATAAAGCAGAAAGGTATATATATATATATATATATATATATATATATATATATATATATATATATATATATCAACAACATTAATGTCGACTTGACCTTGACCTTTTTTTTTATAATTTAAATATTTTCCAACGTATTGTTTACACCAAAAATAATTATTTTATTTAATAATTATTTTTAGGTCTAAAAATTAATTAAATTAATTAAATTAATTAAATTTTATTAATTTAATTAATTTGTAGCTTTAGATAATTAATAATTAAATTAATGGTGGTTCTAAAAGAAAGGAGTTGACAGTGGTTTCAAGTAATTCTAAGGAATGGGTAGGTGACTACAAGTAGCTGCAGAACGTGACAAAGTGTGTTCTAGAGTCTTCCAGATACATGTAGGCAGAATTATAAAAGTAAAATACACTGCAACGTGAAAACCCCCCAACAATATCAAACAATAATAACTTAACCAGATTCTAGCAGTCTTTTATCTTTATTTTATTAGTACTTTATTTTTTCAAAGCTCTTATATTTAATTTCAGGCCTTGTATTTTCCTTTTAGGCAATCAAAGCATTCAATTCTAATTCACTTACCTTTAATTACTTGTTATTTATGAGATTGATGAAGTTGCGTACAGTAAAGTTAGTTTTCACATTTGTTTGATTTGAGAAGTCAGAGCGCAATCCAATGTGATATACTCTTAGTATCTGGCATGCTCGTGCAACCAAAAGCTGTGAGATAACTAAATTGCTTCTCAAAAAGGCAATAATTTTTAGCATGCTCAGTGGGACAAAGGTCTCATTTCATTCGGCATTACTGTTATCATTTTCGTTTTTACTGGTAGCATCATGCCTCCAAATACCAAAAGTGGTCTTGGTAAATAAACTATCGATCTTAGGACATGAAGGAAGTCCTGCTACAGAAGGCTCGAACATGCATGTTCCTCTCATGGTTGAATGCCTTAAAGGGAGATCAGGTCCTTAAGAAGAAGAAGTTCAAAATCCATTTACTACAGAAACTGTATGTACCTTATCTATTGATCTAGTTTAAGGGTGAGATGAGATATGTGAATGAATTCTTAATACATTGGAAACTCTTGCATCGACCATCACTGGTATCTTGATGAAAGACATTAAATAGTGGTTAGAAACTCTTAACCAATTAGTGGAGAGAATTGATGCAAGTATGGCAAAAGTGGTTGATAAACTTAATTCCCCAGTTCCAGTACTATCCGATGGCCAAGTCTTTAACATGGCATCCAGTGGCACTAATGAGCTTAGGGGACAATCTCAACCCTGTACCCCCTACGGTAGTGCTGATGGAAGCCGCGCTAGCAGTGAAGAAAGATACCAGCCACCCTACAGGAGAAAAGAACCAGTAGCTAGCAAACCAAGAATAGTAGTGACAAAACTATTGTTCCCACCTAAGTTTTCAGTAACACTAACCTGGTCATTTACTTTAGTGTTTATGATGCAAAGGTAGTTGTAGGTCCTTAAGTGGTATAAGCCTCTCAATAGGCGCAAACTCTTCAAGTGACCTTTGGCTCGGGGGGGGGGGGGGGGGTGTGGTTAATAACTTTAGAGGGATTATATTGTTTGCTATGCAGGATCTCCAAACAATTGCACCAATCCCTCAGATGGCGGCACTTGTAGCTCCAATTCCAGTAGTACCAATAATACCTCAAGTGACTCCAGACTCGGGGGGCAATGGTAACATCATCATCATGGGAACTGATGCCCCTATGGTATAGATTCTTAACATTACAACTCCAATTGATAAGTCCCTAGAAAAGCGAAATTCAATCTTGCAAATGACAGAAGGCAAATTTAGTCTCTAAGTTCCTATAGCTTCTAATGATCAGTTCCTCAGGCCGAAGGAGCCAAATTTGACTTCCAAGAGTATCAGAGAACTCAAGAGGCACCAGCTTAAAATTTCCTTAGGAGGCAATATTAGAGAAATTAATGATCCTATGGTCCAGGTTCCCCATATGACAATTCATGTTGCTCCGATCTTTAAGGTGGCTATTCTTATGACATGATTCTACAAGTCCAAAGTTGTAACACCTTTCAAAAAACCAATGGGATAACACCAAGCGTAAATTAGCTAAGGATGACTCACGACCTCAAATAGCCAACTTTATGGCTTTTTCTAATAACCTTGCAAAAAATGGAATAAATAAAGCCAACATAATGAATACAGTATAATTGAGTGAGCATTGTTGCCACTTATGCAAAATAAATAGAGGAATAATGTGATAAGTAGGCTTCATGGCCACTTTCATTAATAAATAAAAAGCCAAAACACGATTTATTGTTTAATAATTATCCAAGTATTTACATGTATGCTAAATTTATTACATCAAAATATAATGATTACATCATGCAGAAAAATTCTTGGAGGAAGCTTGGAGTCAATAAATAGCTCTAAAATAAGGCTGGATAGACAACTCCCCAGTATTTGATATCGACACTTGACGAGGAAGTGCCAGAGACCTACACTTACATTCTTTGCAAAAATAAGAATAAAGAAATGAACACCTATGAAAAGCACTTGAAGAAATTAGCTCTTTAAGTGTACAATGGTCTTTGGAGATCACAGGTACTTAAAGGAACCTTAACAAGAGTGGATGAAGGCTAAGTGCCTATAAAAGTACATGTAGAGGTATCAGGTTCCAAGTACTTATATAGACACCTGCGAGTCAGTAAAGGTACTTGGTCAACAAAGATTTTGATAGTCTCCTTTGTAATACAAACATTTAGAAAATTGGCTTTTCAATATTTATCCAATTTCTAATACAATAACAAAAACAACTGGCAGGGGAAGCACATAATATAAAGATTCATCTAGTAGGCACAGAAGTGGCAGAAGTATTTACACCAGGTGCTGGCACTTAAATGCAGATGTCGAGGTACTACAGCAGGGGAGCTGGTACCTATAGAGCTATAGATACCTGCAAGGTGGCAGGTACCTGAGTGGGCGCTGGGTACCAGTTGGTACCTATCAATGAGAGGAGAGTATAATGCCATCTCTACAAATACAAAGGATATGATTATCATTCCTAAGCAATAATAATCAAGCAAGAAACATAGGTTTTGACATACAAGTTCAAAATACAACACTTATATTTAATAGATACAGACAATTAACAGGTACCTGCCAACTTATTATAGGTACCAATCAACATACTGTAGGTACCGATCAATATACCATAGATTCTGACCAATATACTATAGTTACCTAAGTAGGTAGTTGCAAAATTCTGAAATCTAGGAATAATCAACAAGACCCATTCAAAATTCTCCAATGCTACATGATAGGACTACATCAAAGAAGTGATAGAAATTTTCAATTTACCTAAAATCAAGAGAAACAAGAACACAAGTGCCATTAACTAGTGACCAAAAGCTGCGAATAACGACCGATGTTTGAGATGATGCCATCGATGGTGAAGAGTGACCCGATGAAACTAGTGAAGGGAGAATCGCACGGCGGTGAAACAACGTGGATCTAGTAGGAAAATCAATCGCCAAAGCTTGCCCAAATGGCAATAGAGTGCTATTCTATTCGAGGGATATGACGATCGGCAAGACAACGATGATGGGGCACCAATAAGGTTAGAGGAACAATCGAGGAAAATGATCGGAATTGATAGCTTGTTGGCAAGGAGACTAGAATCTCATGGTGATAGTGCACCAAATGGGAGAGAAAGGAAGGAAAAGAAAAAGAGAGAAAGAGAGAGAAAGAAAGGAGAGAGAAGAAAAAAAAAAATTTATTGGTTTCTCTTGGTTGGATAGTGGTAAGTGTGATAATGAAAAAAAAAAAATAAATTAGCTTTGAGTGGCCCTTGGAAAGGTAAATCTGCAGTAATTAAGAGGTTTGTAGTAATTAGAATTCTACGGGAACAATGATTTGCAGTGATTAGAGTTCTACAGAAAATTGAACTCTTATTGGATAGAGTTAGTTTAAAATTCAAATTTCCAAGAAGATCATAAGGAATACTGGATTATTTTTTGAATTTTGAACAGCAAGAAGATGAGTTAGAACCAGTTCTTGTCCACTCAGAATGGCTTAGTCAACCAATCCAGGTGCAGGGGGCAATTATTTACACCAAAAATAATTATTTTTTTTATTAATTACTTTTAGGCCTAAGAACTAATTAAATTAATTTTTTTTTGTAAAATTAATTTAATTAATTTTATTTTATTAATTTAATTAATATGTGACCTAAGATAATTAATAATTAAATTAATGATGGTTATTGGATGGTCATATGAAAAAAAGGAGTTGACAACATTTTCAAGTGGTTCCAAGCTATTCTAAGGAATGGGCATATAACTACAAGTAACTACAGAATGTGACAAAGTGTGTTCCAAAGTCTTCCAGGAGTCTTCCAGATACTTATAGGCAGAACTATAAAAGTCAAATATATTGCAACATAAAAAATCCCCCAACAACATCAACCAACAATAACTCAATCAGACTCTGGTAGTCTTTAATATTTATTTTATCAGGCTTTTATTTTTCTAAAGCTCTTGCATTTAATTTCAAGCCTTGTAATTTCCTTTTAAGCAATCAAAGCATTTAGTTCCAATCCACTTGCCTTTAATTTACTTGTTATCATGAGATTGACGAAACTGTGTATAATAGAGTCGATTCCCACAATTGTTTGATCCAATAAGTTAGAGCACAATCCCAAATGATATATTTAATATTTGGCATGTCCGCAAAACCGTAAACTGTGAGACAACCAAATTGCTTCCCGAAAAAGAAAAATGTATGATTTGAATTTTCAACCTCTAATTGAAGGGTACAACATGAATTTTTTTTAATCCAAAAATAGGAAAATGGTTGAAATTTTTTGCTCTAGTTTATTAGTTCTTCTAATTTTAAGATATTTTTATGGTTGAATTATATCAAATTACTTTTTATACATTTAGTGGTAATAACTTATTATTTTTATCAAATTTTGATTAAAGATATCATAATTAGAGTCCCAATTAATATTTTCAGTTATTAAATTATTAAAAATCGATAAATGTGACTCAATTGAAATCAATATATATTTTATTTTTATTATAATAAATTAAAAATTCATAATTTACTAAAAGTAATGGTAATTTCAATAACTTTGGATGACTAGTTCTAAAAATAAAGTCCTAAAATCAGAATCTGGAACCATTTTTCTAACGTTATATTTAGAACAAGGAAATAATAATTTTCAATTCACAGAATATAAAAATAAAAAAGTTAACAAAATTAATAATTACTCATATTTAAAAAAATTTAAAGAATAGAAATATTTTAATAAAAATAAAATAATACTTCTGAAAAAATTTATAATAGTAAAAAAAATTATTATCTCAAAAGAAAGCTGGGTGTGTTTAAAGAGAACTAATTCTTTTTTTTTTTTTTTCCTTTCAATTTTGTTAAACTCTGTAAATATTTACTTTCTGAAAATAGTAAATTAAATAATATTTCACTAAATTTTATTTTATTATTATTTTTTTAAATTTACTTGAAAGGTAATGAATTAAAATATAATAAAAATATGAAGCATCTTTCTTTTCAAAAACCAATCAATCGATTACTTTTCAAAAATATATGGAAATTTTTGTAATTTATTTGGCTTGCACAGTTGTACCCTGAAAATGATAATAGTGAAACACAACAGAAGATAATTTTCGAGGTTTCACTTAGCTATCTGTAATCTAAGGGAAGAAATAATGAGAAAGACAAAAAAATAAATTTAATAATTACAATTGTCTTCTATTTTGGTTGGTTAAAAAATAATTTAAAATTTATTATTATTTAAAATTTTTTAATTTGATTAATTAAATTAGTTTCCATTTAAATCCAAATTGTAATATATTAAGAAATATTGTCTATATTAAAAAAAAAAGAATGGTATCTTACGCTAATAACATGGCTTAACAGCATTGAATCTATCGCTAATCTAGTCTAATTCATCACTAATAATTTTTAATTACTCATATCCTTCGGTAACAGTGCTTAGCAATGATGTTTTATGCAACAAACAAAATTTGAAAATAAATTCAATTTTTAGTGTTATTATAATTAATATAAAAATAAAATTTTGTGTTATAAATTCATATTTATGATGGATGTCAATTTAGATTTTTAATAAATCAATTTGTCTTTTTTATAAGTCTATTTTAAGGAATAATTTGTATCCTATAAATAGGAGTTTTCTTAACTCTATAGTGATCATCTATAGACTCATCTTCTATCAATATAATAAAGTTCTCTCTACTTTTTCTTATCTTTGATTGTTGTTATTTTATAATACGTAATTTTACCATTCTAAGCACTTGTTTTGAAATAGACTTAAGGTATTTCCTTCTTTCTTCATCATGGCAAACCTTGCAAAACTTGAATTTGTGGCCCTTGATATTTTGGGCAAGAATTATCTGTCATGAATTTTAGATGTTGAAATTCACCAAGATGCAACAGGTCTTGGAGACAGCATCAAAGATAAAAATCAAGCATGAAAACAAGACTGTGCCAAAGCAGCATTTAAGGCTATAAGATTTTAAATCAATTAGTGAGTATAATTCTGCTATGTTTAGAATAATATCTCAGTTAAAATTTTGTGAAGAGACTTTTAACGATAATGATGTGTTAAAAAAAACATTATCCACCTTTCATGCCTTGAATATGCTCATGCAGCAGCAATATCGAGTGAAGAGTTTTTAGAAATATTCTAAGCCAATTTCATGCCTTCTTGTGGCTGAACAAAATAATGAATTGTTAATTAAAAATCATGAAAGTTGACCAATTGGTTCTACCCCATTCCCTAAAGTGACTACTTATTATTATAGACATGGAAGTGGTCATAGCCCTAGTCATGACCGTAGTTGAGTAAGAAATATGCATTTTAATCGTGGTGATCATATTTGTAATTCATCAAATTATAAGAATATGTCTCACCATCATAAGTGGAAAAAAATGATGAGAAACCAGAAACAAGACAGTATAAAAGTTCAAAATAAGTATGCTATTGGTGTGGTGTGAAAGGACACTGGTCACGTGCCTATCATACACCAAAATATCTCGTTGATCTTTATCAAGCATCATTAAAAAAGGAAAGATCAAAATGCAGGAGAAAATTTTATTTTAGAAAGTGATGATGTTGATATTGATATAAGATACCTGGATATAACAGATTTCTTTGAGCATCCTTAAAGAAAAATTGATCATTTGATTAGTGATGGGACTATCCATTAAGTCATTGAAATGCTTTTATTTTTGTCTGATTATCTTAGTTAATATTGTCATTACATGTTATTTTTTATATTTTACTTAAGGTATTTTTGTCATGTCATATTAATAATATTATGATGTTTTATTTTGGTAATGATTTTTTTTTTTAAAGTCTTACTTTATCTATTTCTCATATTGTATTTCCTTTTCTTTTTCTTTTGAAGATAATATGGATATAGATAGTTCAAAGTTTATGTTTGGGTTAAAGTTAAATGATGAAGATATGTGTCTAATTAACAACGCAATTACATATACCATATTTAAAAATAAAAAATAATTTTCTCATTTGCTTATGGAAAAAGCAAATGTTAACACAATATCTAGTAGTGCAAATTTAATTGAAAGCTCTAGAAGAGCCACCATATTTCTACCTGAGGGAATAAAACTCATAAACAATGAATTGTTTTCTTTCCAAGTCTCAAAGAAATTTATTAAGTTTCAAAGTTATCAACTGAAATGGATACCATAGACACTAAATGAAATGAATGTTAAATATCTTTGTGTTACTGATAATATCTCAAGTAAGAATTTTGTATTAGAAAAACTACCCACTTTGTCTTTTGGCTTTTACTATACAAAAATTAGTACAATTGAAGCACATCATATTGTAAACCAGAAGTTTACTGATCTAAACATTTTTATACTTTAGCATAATTGATTGGGACATCATGGATCCATAATGATGAGAAGAATAATTGAAAATTCACATAACCACACTTTAAAGAACTAGAAAATTCTTATAACTAACGACTTTTCTTGTGTTGCTTGTTGTCAAGGTAAAATGATTATTAGACCATCACAAACAAAGGTTGGAATTGAATCCCTTACATTTCTAAAATGTATCCATGGGGATATATGTGGACCTATACAGCAACCTAGTAGGGAATTTAAATATTTTATAGTCCTAAAAAATGCCTCTTCAAGATGGTCACGTGTGTTTATTATCAACTCAGAACTTGGTATTTGCAAAATTGCTACAATTTCCATATTATCCAATTAAATCTATTTGCCTTGATAATGCTACATAGTTCTCATCCCATGCTTTTAATGAATATTGTTTATCAATTGGAATAACTATTGAACATCCTGTAGCATATGTTCATACACAAAATGACCTAGCAAAGTCATTTATAAACATCTCTAATTGATAGCAAGATCATTACTTTTGAGAACAAAATTACCCATTTCTGTTTAGAGTCATGCTATTTTTCATGCAGCAGCATTTGTTCGTCTCAATCCAACAAATTATCATAAATTCTTCCCATTATAATTCGCTTTTTGTTATGAACAAAATATTTCTCATCTAAGAAATTTTTAAATGTGCTATATATGTGCCAATAGCACCACCACAACGCACCAAGATGGGTCCTCAAAAAAGGTTAGGCATATATATTGGATATGAATCACCCTCCATTATTTGCTATCTTGAACCATTGATAGGAGATTTATTTACGGCTCATTTATCTTGGTCCTTGTGTAGCCATATGTGAACAAGAAGTTCAAAAGATCATTCATTTGTAAAAAATAGCAAATCAAATGTCAAATGCATTTACTGATTCAAAAAGAATAACCAAATCACCTATACCAGCTACAAATATTCCAGTTCAGATTAATATCCATTCATTAGTGCTATTGCTAATGAATCTAAAGTACGTTTGAAGCTTGGTAGACCATTGGATTCTATAGATAAAGATCCTAGAAGGAACAAAATAACAAATAATGAAAATAACACTATTAAAGAATCAAATGAAAAGGATCAAGATATCATTAATCATCAAATTCTTACACAAATAATTCTTGAAGAAATTCATATACCTGAACCTCAAGAAATGAGGAGAAATCAATAAGTTTTGTTAATGTAGGGAGAAATTTAAATCGAATGGCAATAATAATCGATGATGTTTTTGCTTATACCGATGCACTTGATATTGTAAAAGATAGTGAGAATCTTAAAACTTGATCTTTCGAAGATTGTAACAAAGATATGATTGGCTGAAATGGAAAGATGCAATTCAATCATAATTGAATTCACTTGCAAAATGTGAAGTTTTTAGACCTATAGTCCAAACAACAAAGGGTGTGAAACTAATTGGATGTAAATGGGTTTTTGTGCGAAAACAAATTGAGCATAATGAAATTATAAGATATATAGGATGCCTTGTGCACAAGGTTTTTCGCAAAGACTTGGTAATGATCATGAAGAAACATATTCTCTTGTATGGATGTAATTACATTTTGATATCTCATATGTTTGGCAATACAAGAAAGCCTTGAAATGCATTTGATGGATGTGGTTACAGCCTATGGCAATATAGGAAAGCCTTGAAATGCATTTGGTGGATGTGGTTACAGCCTATCTATATGGCTCATTTGATAGTAACATCTATATGAAAATCCTCAAGTATTTAAATTGCCTGAAGCATATAAGTAAAATTCCTAGGAAATATATTTAATTAAATTACAAAGATTTTTGTATGGCTTAAAGCAATCTTGACGCATGTGATACAACAGCCTTAGTGCATATCTGGTTAAAGAATGCTATATAAATGACCCAATTTATCCATGTGTTTTTATAAAGAAATCACTATCTGAATTTGTTATTATTGCTGTATATATTGACAATATAAATCTCATTAGAACTCCAATAGAGTTCTAAAAGATAGTGAATTATTTGAACAAAGAATTGGAGATGAAATATCTTAGAAAAACAAAATTTTATCTCGTCTACAAATTGAACATTTACCAAAAGGAATTTTTGTTCATCAATCTACCTATACAAAAAAAAGATTTTGAAACAGTTTTGTATAGATAAAGCACACCTATTAAGTACCCCATTGGTTATTTGATCATTAAATGTGAATAAAGATCTATTCAGCCTCAAGAAGAAGAACTCCTTAGTTCTAAAGTACCATATCTCACTGTAATCGATGCACTTATGTATCTTGTCACTACTACAAGACTGGATATAGTCTATTAATATGCTTGCAAGACTGGATATAGTCTATTAATCTCAGGATATTAATATGCTTGCAAGATATAGTTCCACTCCTACTCGGAGACATTGGAGTGGAATTAAGCATATATAATGATATTTAAAGGGAACAATTGATATAGATCAAATCTAATTGGTTATGCAGATATAGGGTATTCATCTGATCCACAAAAAAGCAAGATTTAAAATAGGCTATTTATTCATTTGCGGCTATATCATGGTGATCTACAAAAAAAAATCTATACTTGCTACTTCTTTAAATCATGCAAAAATAATAGCAATTTATGAAGGAAGTTGAGAATACATTTGGTTGAGATCCATGACTCATTTTATTTGAGAGAAATGTTGCTTATCTTACAATAACATACCCACAGTATTATATGAAGATAATGCAACATGCATAGCCTAGTTAAAGGGAGGATTCATTAAGGGAGATATAACGAAACATATTTCACCAAAGTTCTTTTTCACACATGATATTCAGAAGGATGATGATATCGATGTGCAACAAATTCATTCAAGTGAAAATCTGGCAGATTTGTTCATCGAGTCTTTACCAACTATAACATTTGAGAAAATGGTATATAAGATTGGAATGCGTTGGCTTAAGGTTTTAAAAACAGATCTTCATGAGGGGGAGTTAAATTATTAGGCACAAAGAATACGATAGATCGAACAAAGTGGTGGGAGTTTAAAGGAGTAAAGCAAGTCAAGTTTAAAAATGAGCTTCTCGAGTCCAAAGCATGGAAGCTGGATGTGGAGGCCAATGGTATATGGATACAGAAGGCATCAAAGATTAGAGAAGTAGCTAGAAAAGTACTAAGAGAGTCTAGAGGACATGAACCACCCTCAAAAGAGAGATGGTGGCGAAATAAGGAAGTATAAAAGGCAGTGAAGAGAAAAAGGGAATGGTATAAGAAATTACCTAAGTGTGATAATAAATAGGCATATAAACAGTACAAGATAGTAAAGAAAGAGGCAAAAAAGGCAGTTAGTCAATCAAGAGCACAGGACTTTGAAAAGTTATATGAAAAAATTGAAACTAAAAAAGGGGAGATAGATATTTATAGATTAGTAAGGAGGAGAAAAAAAATGTTAAGATCTCAATCAAGTTAGGTGCATTATGGATAAAGAAGGAAAAGTGTTGGTGAAAGATGAGGACATTAAAGAAAAATGGAGAAATTATTTTGATGATATCTTTAATAATAGTTAAATTGGTAGTAGCGTGGATGTAGACTATAGAGTAATAGAAAAGAATGTGAATTATACTAGAATTTTTAGAAGTAAAGGAAGCGCTTAAGAGAATGAAAGTGGATAAAAGCTGTGGACCCAATGGAATACCAATTGAAGTGTAAAAGTGTTTGGGAGGTATGAGAGTGGCATGGTTAACTAAATTATTTAATAAGATTCTAAACTAAAAGAAAATGCCTGATAAATGAAGGAGGAATATTTTAGTACCTATTTTTAAAAATAAGGGAGATATACAGAGTTGCTCAAACTATAGGAGAATTAAAATCATGAGCCACACTATGAAGTTGTGGGAGAGAGTTGTGGAACATCGACTATGTCATGACACTTCTATCTCTCCCAATCAATTTGGCTTCATGCCCGATCGTTCAACTAGGGAAGCGGTCTTTCTCATTAGAAGCTTGATAGAGAAATTTAGAGATGTGAAGAAAGATCTACACATAATTTTTATCGATTTGGAGAAGGCTTATGATAATGTTCTAAGAGATGTCTTATCAATAGTGTTAGAATAAAAGAAGGTATCTATTAGGTACATACAAGCATTAAAAGATATGTTTGAATGAGCAATTACTATTGTGCGCATAGTGGGAGGGGACACAAGAGATTTTCCTATCTCAGTTGGATTACACCAAAGTTCAGCTGTAAGCCCTTACCTTTTTACATTAGTTTTAGATGAATTGACGAAACATATACAAGAGAGTATCCCTTAGTTCATGATGTTTGCGGATGATATAGTTCTGATAGATGAGACACGAGAAGGAGTCAATAGAAAGCTAGAGCTTTAGAGAAGTACTCTAGAGTCAAAGGCTTTAAGTTAAGTAAAATGAAGGCAGAATCATGCATTACAAGTTTAGTGAAGGCTGAACTGATGAGGAAGGAGTTAATTTGGATGGAGTGATACTGCCCCAAAGTAATCACTTTAAATATCTCAGCTCAATCCTTCAAGTAGATGGGGGATGTAAGGAGGATGTTAGTAATCGGATTAAAGCCAGATGGTTGAAGTGGAGAACTGCCACGGGAGTTTTATGTGATCGCAATATTCCCAATAAGTTAGAAGGAAAATTTTACAGTACAGTCATACGACCAGCCATGTTATATGGTAGTGAGTGTTGGGCACTGAAGGAATCATATGTGTCTAAGATAAGAGTTATAGAGATGAGAATGTTGAGGTGGATGAGTAGCCATACTAGACTAGATAAAGTCCGTAACGAAAGTATTAGAGAAAAGGTATGAATGGTGCCAATTGAGGATAAGTTGAGAGAAGCGAGATTGAGATGGTTTGGTCATTTGAAGCGTAGACATACGGAGGCTCCAGTTAGACAAGTAGAGCACATTAGGTTAGAGGATAGAAAGAAAAGAAGGGGTAGACCTAAGCTGACTTGAAGGAGAGTAGTACAACATGACCTAGAAGCATTACATATTTTTGAGAATTTAACCCAAAATCGTTTAGAGTGAAGAAAAAGAATTCATATAGCTGACCTCAAATTTTTGGGATAAAGGCTTAGTTGAGTTGAGTTGTATGATTTTTTTCTCACTAGGTTCAAGGGGAAGTGTTATAAATCCATAGTTATGATGGATGTCCATCAGATTTCGATGAATTTATTTATCTTCACCGTAAGTCTATTTAATATTTCATTTAATATTGTATCTTTTGGGGTATAGTTGGTATCCTATAAATAGGGGCTTCCTCAACCCTATAGAGATCATCTTTAAACTCATCTTATATCCGCAAGATAAAGTTCTCTCTACATTTTTTTATTTTTGATTGTTGTTATTTTATAACATTTTGATATTATTTTAATAATAACTTTACTTATACAAAAATCCTACTATAATTCTTAATTTAGAAGTTTGATAATTCCATGGGATAATTAATTTATTAAAAATGGTTCAATATATTAAAATAAAATGAATAAAATCTTAAACACTGAATCTCACTTTCACTAATTTATTTTTTTAATTATTCTATATATTACAAACTTATACTATTAAATTTTAATTAATAAAAAGTAACTGTATGTGCTTCAAAAATTAATAAATTCAAATCAATTATTTGACAATTTATGAATCTCAATTCTATTTTGACTATAATTTTGTGTCAAGACTTATAAAATCTTAATACCATAAATAGCTTTTATAAAAATAACTCTTAATTATATAAAACAAATCTCTTAATTAATATATTTATAAGTAGTTCACTAAACATTTAAGAAAAGAAAAAGTTTCTTGAATATGTGAGCGAAAAATAAACTTCACAAATAAATTTCTATATAAAGGTATTTGAATCCTTTTTATTCATTAGCTTTTATAATTTTCTTTTCCTTTCCTTAATTTTATGCATTGAGTTATTATTAGTATTTTTATACTGATTTTGATATTATGGTCAAATGACATATATGATTGAAGTTTGTTTAAAAGAACTATAACCTATATTCAATCATAAGTTTATGTAAAAATCTAAATTAATTTTACTGAA
This sequence comes from Hevea brasiliensis, assembly GCF_030052815.1. Lineage (NCBI taxonomy): Eukaryota > Viridiplantae > Streptophyta > Magnoliopsida > Malpighiales > Euphorbiaceae > Hevea > Hevea brasiliensis. The sequence goes on along the minus strand of NC_079508.1, from coordinate 2,103,872 downwards.
AATTTGCCAAACAATATGTATATATTAAAATTAATTATTTTATAAAATATATTAAGTAATTATATCTATTTTAAAATGTTATTAATTATAATTAAACATAAAAAAATTATAAAATATTAATTCTAATTTAATAGCTATAATAAACAAAGTAAGACAAACAATTTTAGTTTTGTGATATTAAAATAATATTTTTATCTTTTAAAAAAATTATTCTTTAATGATATGCATATGATTTTCATTTTATTAATATTTTACTTTATTTCTACAACAGTATCTACGCACACACAAATATATCTACCCATCCCATAACTAATTTTATTATATACAAATATTTTACACCATTCTAAATTCTACCTATAATTATCATTTTATATATGAAAATATTAAAAATAAAAATATTGTTCGTCAAGAGCTTTTTTTTTACATTTAATAATATAAAAAATATTATAATTATATTTGAAATGCTAGAAACTCCAATTATTTAATTTCCATATTAGGATACATCAGTGATCCCTTCAGTCCCTTTCTCCTTTGCATTAGCCCTGACATTAATTGGAGCAGGATGTATTCGCTATTGTGGTGGCATAATAGAAGCCTGTGACTCATGTTTCGCTGCTGCATCTTTGTTTGTGCCCTTCGTTAAAAACCATGTAAAAACAAATAATTTGCAGGCATAAATTTGTAACTCACTAAAATAATGGCATAAATAATTGACCAGGGTTTCAATTTATAACCGAGTGATATTGGGTTTCAATGGACACCCATTTTTGTTATGGTCTTGTTCCCTACATAAGGAGCTTGTCATCTTTACACCCTTCTTAGAATATTTTCCTATCTTCCTTGGCTCATCCTTATCTTTTCTTCTATTCTTCTTTGGTCTTGTTGGTTATTTATTAATTACAAGTGGCTTAGTTAGTTTCCTATTCTCTTTCCTCATCTTCATTCCACTAACTAGTTGAATACATGCACCATATTTTGTCATGTAATACTCCTTTACGTAGTACATGGAGATCACCATCTTGGCGAGGATTCTACCTCTTGAAGTTATTTTAGGGCATATATGAACTTCATGGTTACCTCAGTTTGTTGAACCCTTTTGGGGATGTTTAATGCTCCGATTAAGGCTTATGTTCACATATTAGAGGCCTTATAACTCTAGTTGTGTTAAGAGTTATGCCCTTAGAGTATGACGTGCCCAATTTTTATCGAGCACTTCAATTTTTTTCAATTTTTAGCCATTTATATGTTTCTTTGACATAGTTATTGCTACCAAATTACCAAATCACCATTTGAGAAGGCAGGAGTTCATTTAGGCTTTCAAATGAAAAATTCATTATGAGCCCTCGGAGGTGAATTTTCCAACGGATACCTCTTGGAAAATTTAGAGAGGGTTATTTTATGACAAAATTGAACTCGAGGATGACCTCAGTTGGTCATGCCCTTTTAGGGATATTTAAATCTCTGAGTAAGGATTTTGTTGATGTATTACAGGCTTCATAAATCTAAGTGTGTCAAGAGTCATGCCCCTTGAAGTATGACAAATCCGTTCATTACCAACATGCTTCAATTTATTGCAATAATTTGGCCATTTATGTGCTCATTTGAGGCTGTTATCAACTCCAAATCGCCAAATCACAACTTTTGGGTAGTATGAGTTCATCTAGGCTTTTAGTTAACAAATTTGTTATGAGCCCTTGGAAATAAATTTTCAAAGAGGTATTTATTGGAAATTTAAGGGCTATTTCAAGGTAGATTTGAATTAAAAGATGATGATTGTTGGTCGACATGTTTAGGGCTATGAGTAAGTTTTTTGTTGATATATAACAAGTCTCATAACTCCAATTATATCAAGAGTTATGGCCCTTGAAGCAAGACGTGCTCTTTTTTACCGACACGCTTTAATATTTTACAAGATTTTAGTCATTTATATGCTCTTTTGAAGTAGTTATGGAGTCTAAATTGCCAAATCACCATTTTGGGGTAGTAGGAATTCATTTAAGCTTTTACTCAACAAATTTGTTTCAAGCCTAAGGAGTTAATTTTCAAAAGGATAACCATTGAGAAATTTAAAGGGCTTATCGCGAGGCATATTTGAATTAGAAAATGATGTCATTTGGTCAAGCCCTTTTGGGGATCTTTAGGGATCTGAGTAAGATTTATGTTTATATAATTATAAAGATTTATGTTGATATAATTATAAGCCTTATAACTCCAATTGTGTCAAAGTTATGGTCCTTGGAATACATCATACCCATTGTTTACCGATGCACTTCAATTTTTTTTATTTATAATATTTTAGCCATTTATGTGCTCCTTTGACGTGTTATCGACTCCAAATTGCTAAATATTCATTTTGGAGAGACAGGAGTTCATGATATAGGCTTTCAGTTGGCAAATTCATTTTTAGTTATTAGAGGCCAATCATACTACTTGGAAAATTTAAGGGGTCATTTCGAGATAGATTTTGAATTAGAAAATGATCTCAATTGATCAAGCCATTTTGGGCTGTTCAGGGCTCTAAGTAATTTTATGCTGATTTATTATAGACCTTATAACTCCAATTATGTCAAGATTACTTAATGTTGTCAAATGCACCAATTAAATAAAATACTATACTAAATTAACTAACTTGTAGCAAGAGCAAGCAAAGGTCGATCCCATAGAGAATGATTAACCAATTAGCAAGGTGAACTCATGTACTCATCTACACTAATAATAAAAAAAAAATAGGGAGTTTTGAATTTTAGTAATTCTAAGGAAACTAAACTAGGCCAATTAAACTAAAAGGTAAAAGTATGCAAATCACTAACGATGAAAGTGATAAGAGTGCAACTAAGACAAATAACACAATATGGTAAACGACTGAATAGAGAGATATGTATCCACCATGGAAATTAACTATCAATCATTGACACTAATGTAATAATTCATTCAATTAAACAAATTGGCTGTAGAAACTGAACAAGCATCAATTTCCATATCTCTCCTTGCTTATTAGATTAATCGAAACAATCATCTAATTAACCCCTAACCAATTGAACAATCTTAGTCAAGCACAAGATTTAGCTCAATGATAGGTTTAACATACTAGAGAAACATGAACAATTCTAGATAATAAATACAGAACAAGCAGCATAATCATTTAACCTAGACTATCAAACTCTAAGCAATATGATGAATTCACACAATATCGCCGTGCTATTGATGTAAAGTTAATCAAGTAGTTACGAATTTAATCAACTAGACTAGCATTAGAAATACATGAACAATTAAGTAGTAGGCCACCTAAATAATTAAACATGCCATCTTTTCATGAATTATAAGAGAAACATATATATTCAAGTGAAGAAAATAATGATTTTATTGATAGCTCAAAATAGTCTCATAATATTTATTCAATGGTTTCAACAATCCTCTTTACTAAACAAGCAGACTACTCACTCATGATAACAATAGAAAACACATTCAAAATAACAAAAACAAAGAAGAACATGCTCCCTTTATGAATGGAATTACAACAACTTAAATCTAATATTAATGATGATGCCACACACTCCAAAGGGAAGCACAAGCGTTCCGTAAGCCAAAGAAGAAGAAGAAATCACACCAATAACTAGATCAAGTAATTAACACCTTTGAATGCAGAAAGAAAGAATTTGGCCACTATAAGTAGAAGGGAATTGATGAGCTCCAGATCTATATTTTAGACCTTTTTTTATAGAGAAAAACAGGTTAACTAAGACCTAGATCTAATTTGAAGTCCTAAATGCAATCTGACTTCATTCTCTCTTAAGAATCCTAGTTAAAATAGGAAAACAGGTTAGTCACCTTATATAGATTTGCCACTTGCACTATCTTGGGGACCCACATACCTATATTTTATTTATTTTGGTCCTTAAATAAAATAATTAAACTCACCAATTAAGGCCCTAACTCTTGGTTCCACATAACTCAATATAAAAAGCCCAAACATACCCAACATGCGACCTTCAATGTGATCTGGCCCAATTGCACTCATTTTCCATATAACACCTCAAAATATGTTAATTAAGGTCCATCTAAGCCCATAAGGTCAGATTCAAACTCTAAATAGCGTATCACATACAAACTCCATTAAAGCTGTCCAAAGAAGCTCAATGTGGGTTGATGTCCAAATCTATTCGTCTTCACCATTAGCCATCAAATATCATGAATAGGACTCCTCTAAGCCTATTTTGTCATTGGATAAGTCCTTATTAAAATTGCACCTTCATATGCCTTAAAATGCTTAATGTATGCTTTGCTCTTTTTTTTTTTATGCACAATTCACCTCTTTATGCTTCAGAAGCTCTTCCATGTTCTTGTAAACACGTAAGAACATCAAAACAAGCATTAACAAGCTAATTAAACAAGAAATAAACTCAAAAGTCTAAGTGTGCATTCATAAAAATATGACATTATAAGCAACTATCAAATTCCTCCACACTTAGCTTTTGGCCATCCTCGATCAAAACTAACTAAAACCTAGAACAATGACTCAATCTATACTTCTTAAGATTATAAAAAACAAGCATATCATAAGCATGTACATAAGCAAGCTCTCTAAGTATCATAAATATCATATAAAAAAAAAATCTCTTCACATGCATTAGAACTTCACTTAACATAACAATCTCATCAAAAAAACTAAACATACCAACATGGAGGATCCTCACATAGGCACAAGAATCACTCCATCTCTCATGTGTTTGGGATAAAGTGTTTGCTCTCAAAATTCAATTCATGAACATGACCAACCATAAGCTTGCTTGTTCATCTCATCTCTACTACTTACATTATATGCATATCACAAATCAAAAGGTCTTTATCAAGGTTGTAATGAGGCTAGGGTAAAGGTATGGAATAAAGGATAAATAATTTTAAAAATCAAAGAAACTATTAGAGCATTCAAATATTTAAACTCATGAAACATGCATATCACATTAAAATCATAGTTCTTCAACTTTCACCATAAACTCACTAGTTCTTTCTTTCCTTTCTTTTGCTTCTTTTCATTCTTGTTTTTGTTCACCCTGAACTTACAATGAGAATTCAGCTTGTGTTCCTTGCATATGTATGAGAGTCATATCACCTTATTTACATGCATGCATACATACATACATACATATATATATATATATATATATATATATATATATATATATATATATATATATATATATATATATATATATATATATATATGTATATATATATATATATATTACATTTTCACAACTCTTTACTTTTGGTTTTTCTTTATGCACATGAAATAAAAGAAACACAAGCTGTACATTAAGAGTATAACATAATCACTTTACAACTTTTTGTCCATATGAACCAACCATAACCCATCCTATCACATATTCAAATGCTCCACTAATCCTAAGGTTGGGGTAGAAACATTTGTTTTACGGGCCAAAGCTTGTACTATAGTTAAATCACAAAGAATAGTAACAATGTAGGCTTAACATTGACTCACTAATGGGATAACTCTCAGTTGTCAATAGGGACAACTCTCAATTGTGAATAGATTGGCTATTTAAGCTCAAGTGGTTACTCCTAATTTGCCTTCATCATTTTCATGGATGCATATATCAATTTAATCTCAATAAGATTAGAAGCAAGTTTTAGAGATACAATATCCATGAATAAATATCGCACATAATAAGAAATAGAGATTGACACAATTGTCTCAATCTTAGGCTTAAAAGCTCACATAAGGGCTATTGATCCACCATGTTATCATATTCAACCTTTTAATTCAACTACCACATGCAAAAAGACTAAGTTGTAATTTAACTCATTCACTTTATCCATTCTCTCATCAAGCTCGATCAATCCATACTCATAACATACCTAATCTCATTAATCTTAAAAAGCACACACAAAAGACATAACATGTAGGCACCAAAAATTTGAAAAGAAAATGCAAAAAAGACATTAACTCCTCCCCTACACTTAAAACTTGTATTATCCTCAATGCAAGGGAAAGGAAAAGAAAAACAAAACATAAAAGTAAAGAGGATAACGAAAGCAAATATGATTATTGAAGATCCTTGGGTTGCCTCCTAAGCAACGCATTTGTTTAAAGTCTCATGCTCAACTTCAAGTTTTTCCTCTCATCCAACATCAAGGAAATACAAAATCTCCTCCATCTCTTCACCAATGGCAAGCTCCCTTTTGAATTGGTGATACTTTCTTTTTTCAAATAATGGAAAAGGTCCACCTTTAATGGGTCCTCATCACCTAACTCACATATCTCATCAGCACATCATTAATAACATCTAGGTGAGAAACAGAATGCACATCACTAAGATATCACATGGCATCAAAAATATTAAACCTGCAAATCTCACCATCAAATTCCATGGTAAGTGAACCATCACGCACATCAATCTTTATCCTAGATGTCTTAAGAAAAGGTCTACCTAACAAAATTAGAGATGAACTATAAGAATGATCATCCTTCATGTCAAGAACATAAAAATTAGTAGTAAAGACCAATTCATTCACTTACATTAAAACATCCTCAATCACACCATCAGAATATACATTTGACCAATTAGCCAATTGTATGATAACACTAGTATTTTGCAATGGTCCCAAATTTAATGAAACACATATAGATCCATGCATGACATTTATAAATGCACTTAAATCTAACATAACTCTTTCAAATCTAGTGTTACCAATCTTGCAAGAAATAAAAAAAATATATGGATCTTTGTACTTGAGGGAAAGCTTCTTTTGTATGATAGCTGAAACATTCTCTCCCACACTTACCTTTTCATTACCTCTCAACTTCCTCTTGGAAGTGCACAATTCTTTTATAAATTTGGCATAACTAGACACTTGCTTAATAGCATCCAAGACAGAAATGTTTACTTCCTCTTTTCTGAACATATTAAGAATCTCCTTCTCCTCCTCATCTTTCCTAGACTTTACAAATCTACTGGGGAAGGGGGTGAAACTTTAAATTCAGTATTAGAAGCAAGAGGTGTTACCTTAGATGATGAAGATGATGCATTGACCTCTTTGGATGGTTCAAGCTCCTTTTCTACTTTTTTTGCTTTCTTTTTTTTCTATGGTCCTTTTTGGTGGTTCTTCCAAATCTTGACCACTCCTCAATATAATTGTACTAGAATTTTCTTTTGTATTAATAAGAGTTTGGGAAGTAAGCTTACCTGACCCTTGTGTTTCTAATCTACTCACTAAAGAAGCCAGTTGGCTCATTTGATTCTCCAAGTTTTGAATACTAGTCCTTGTCTCTTTTTGGAATTGTAAAGAATTGGATGCAATTGTTATGACCATATCCTCAAGTGGAATACCTTGGCTTTGAGATGGCGTAGCTGGTAGCCTTTGGTGGTATTGTGGTTATGCTTATTAGAAACCTAGAGGACCATTAGGAAAGTTGTTCCTTTAAACTTAACCACCATAGCTCAAATTGGGGTGATCTCTTCATCCTGGATTATATGTGTTAAAGTAAGAATCATAACTCCTTTTTAGCTATCTAGGATATCTACCCATAGCACTGACTTGCTCAATTGGCTCATCTTGCAATGTTAGGCACTTGTTAGTTGCATGCCCTTGTAGTGAGCAAATTCCACATTTTTTGACTTACTACACATTACCTACAACCAATTGGCTCACAATAGAGGTAAGATTGGCTATTTGATTTTCTAAAGAAGAATGACTTACCTCACTCACTTTCTTTTGTGGTGCTTCACACTTAGTGTTAAATTGTTGAGAATTGGCTGCCATATTTGCAATCAAGTTCCTAGCAGCTTTAGGTGTCTTATCAACCAAGGCACCACCACTTTCAATATCAATCATGCTTCTATCAGTTTAGAGAATCCCTTCATATAAGTACTAGATGAGTAGCTAATCACTAATTTGATGACGGGGGCAACTAGCACACAATTTCTTAAACCTCTCCCACTACTCATGTAACGTCTCTCCATTGTACTGCATGATGCCGCAAATTTCCTTTCTTATATTGGTAGCTTTAGAGGCAGGGAAGTATTTATCTAAGAAAAGCCTCTTCATGTCATTCCATGAGGTGATGGATCCTGGTGATAAGTAGTAGAGCCAATCCTTAGCTAAATTGACTAGAAAGAAAGCACAAGCTCTAAGCTTGATTTGCTCTTTAATGATCCCTATTGGTTTCATGGTAGAGCACACCATATGCAACTCCTTTAAGTGCTTATGAAGGTACCTGCAAGACCATAGAAAGAAGGCAAAAGATGTATCAATCAAGATTTCAATTCAAAAAGCACCATTAAAGTTGGTTACTCAATACACAATTATTTTTTTATTAGTGTTAGAAGTGGCCAACTCCTTTATAGTAGGATTGTCATTTTGATTCACAACCATTTACAAGTGAAAACAAGCTGCACATGGTGAGTTTCCATGGCTGCCGAAATGGTGTTTCACCATTAATCCATCAAACCTCAAAACTTCCTCAATAAAACAACTCACTACAACATCCACTCAAAGTTTAATGAAACAAGAATGGAAAATACTCACTTACCACTTTTGCAGCTTGATCAAAACCTTACTAAACTTCTTAAAATTGCTATCAAACTCTTCCTTGCAAGGTGAGGATTAACTTTAATGAAGGAACCTAGTGAAAATGGTGGCTTAAGGTTGGTTGCATGAAGCTCCTTCAAGCTCGGCCATGGAGGTTTTTCTTTCAAATTATTTCGGCTAGTTGTCCCAAGGATGAAGATGACAGAATTTTCTATCCATATACTGATTAAAAGTCCACTTAGGTGATGTTAGTGGAGCACTAATAAAGTTATAATATTTGTTTAATAAAAAGTTTCACAATTCCCACATTTAGCCTCATTTCTTTTACTATTTAAATTATGGACCACCATTTTAATTTTCATGATATTTTCAAAGTTTAATATCATTTATTTTTAATGGACATTTAAGTCAAAAGACAACTCGGGATGTCAATTGACTACAATGCCCCTATTTGGGTTGCATTTTGACTTTTTCAGTAACACCGATTTTTGTCGGTTCTTTTCGATTTCTCGTTTTTCTTTGTACTAATTAATTAATTTTTGTTTGATATTTTTAATGAAATTTATGCTTTAATAAGTCTTTAATTATATCTCGAAACTAAATTCTGAGGGTTCCCTGCAGTCCTGGGGTTGGCTATTGCCTGCACCGTAACTTCCCCGTGTAGTCACCCATCGCTGCGGTGCTGGCTCGTTTAACTTAGCTTCATTTTATTGCTATTATTTTTCCTTTGTTTTTCTTGTATTTTCTTATTTTGTATTTTATTATTTTATGTCTCCTCACTAACAATTAAATGTAGTTCTAGGCATCCTAGCTGTTCGGACCGACACTGATCGTTGGAACAGTAGAACGCACTACCGAACATAGGGGTGTTACAATTCTCCCCCCCTTAAAATAAATTTCGTCTGTGAAATTTTACTCAATAGCTGTCTTACAATATTCACACATTATTTTCTCCTTTTTATATGATCGTATAATCTTCTTTCCTCTGAATTTGTGTAAGACTTTTAACAATCTAATATAATATTTACTTTGTTTATACAACACTAATCTTTTCTTACTATCATTCTGTCTAATATTTCGATTCATGTTCCCTTCTTGAATGACCATTATGGTCGTATTAGAATTACTTATCTAATCATGGGTCCTTTGACCATTCTAGTCAATAATCTTATTCACATTCGTAACATTTCTTTGTTATATCTGAGCCAACTGTTCAAATTTTTACTTCCACAAGTCTTTTTATCTATTAATATTCTATAATTTACTTCCCTTTTGTACTAAACTATAACCTTTCGATATTCTAACTTTTGAGTTATAACTCCCTAAGTAGGATTTCCAAACTTATTTCCAATAATAAAATTTGTCCTGGCATAACTATACCAAAACAGATGCCGTTGGCAACTATTCTCATCTTGGTGTACTATCGGGTAGTACGTAGCTCTACACAATAATCTCAAGTCAGTACTGTAATCTGCAGCTTACAGTATAAACATCAAGAACATTGCATAGTTACTACGATACGTTCCCATAGATCAAACTTTCCTATATTTTATCCTTTTCGAATTTACTAATATTCGAATCTTATTCTGTTTACAATATCCATCAACAATTACTAATAGTAACATCTTTACCCTCATCTAGGGCGATTCTATTACTGCAATTTACTTTTACGTCCTCTTGCCTTACATTAAGTAGGCTTGCCATTTAGCTTTATAATTTATGGTGTGTTAAAAAATACTTTTTGCTGATAAACTCTTCCAAAACTAATTTCACTTATTATCACAATCCTTATCTTAAAGGACTAATCACTAATGCATCAAAATTTATTTCCCTGTAAAGGAATAACAATAGAACATATAGTTCTAACACTAACATACAACTAAGTAGTGCTGGGATTAAACAAAAATAATTAATTGTTTCTTTCAAAAATTAAGAATTTACTAGTAACTACATCCGAAGTTTTTGTTCTTTTCCCTTGGCGCATAGTGGACGCTCTAGCTGATGCACTACTATGTTCGGGTTGATTCACTATGTTATGGTTGTGAGGAGTACCAACTCCATTTCTATCTTGACCTCTACTGACTGTCTGTGAACTTTCGAGAGCAGATCGAGGTACTCTAGTACAATTTCTAACAAATTTTCCAAGCTTTCCACAATTGTAGCAGGCTCCAGAGGCCTTACGACAAATATCTCCATGTAGCTTACCACAAACATGGCAGAAACGGAACTTCTGGTTGTTCGACGATTAGATCTTGGTGTTCTATGCCCTGATGATCTGCCTCTGTCATATCCCTGAGCTCGGGATTCCTCAAATTCTTTTCTCTTTGTGACACCCCTTACCTGTCTACAGTGTAGCAGAGTAAGATATGCCACATAATGTACCGGAACACCATATTTTATTTTATTCATTTTTATCCTTCCTTATTTATTTTTATCATAGTTATGAAGTACAATATATTTCATTTAAGTCATATATTGAAATTATAATTTATTTGAGGTTCCGCAAATTTTATAGAAAATCCGGCAGAGTATCGGCTAAAAATGGATAAAACAGTTCTTCAGAACCTGTGAAAAACACTTCCAAAATTTTCAATCAATCCCAAACTCCATTTCATCAACAAAATCTCAGTATTTCTCAAATATACTCCCATTTCTCATTCATTCATTTCATATGATATTATATAAAAGTCATAAATAAATGTTCACTTTTTCATTCATAAACACAATTTCCATTATTTACATCAATACCAAAATACATTACTTAAGTCTTAATTACACATGAGAAAATAAAAGTTAATTACAAAATATCAAAATAAAACCTAGTGTCCTACCAATGCACTGATGACGGTGAGTTGATACGGATACTATACAGAGTTGCAGAAGATCTCACCCAGTCTGTGGTCTACTGGGCTCTCGGTCGGTCTCTCCAGAACCTACGCATGACAAAAAGCAACGCGCTAAGCAATAATACTTAGTGGTGCCAATAATAAAATAAAAAGAAATAACAGAAAATAAATATGCAGTGCATGTTCTGATGTCTTATGCAGACAATTTTTCGATCATTACTGGTAATCTTATTTATTTTGTACTTGTTATATTCATAATTTCATTAAATTTATTCACTTTCATTTTTTGGTTGTCCAAGTAACCTATAATGGATGACTGGACTGGATAAACTGGTAAACTGGCACTAGGTATCTAGTACCTCGAGCCGTCACACCATTGGTCACATATGCATCTCCCGGTGTGTAATAGAACAACTAATTAAGCTGTAATAACATTAGGCACAAGGCCAAGTATCAACATAATGACAGAATGGCTAAAAGCCATGAAATCACAGAATGGCATAATGCCATGTGCAGTACTGCTAACTGAACCCTATTGGCATGCCAACCTATCCAAACCAATCTTGCTAGGTGTACTAGGGCATGTTACACTTTTAAATTTTTCAATTCGTGAAATTTAAGTTTAGGTGTTACTATTCATTTCATTAGTCAACTAAAATGTTGACTTTTGCATAGACAATAGGTACATTGGTTCTAATACTCCCAACATACCACATTTTGCATTCTAAAATTGTTGGTATTGGTTGCCAATACCATTTCTAAGCTTAGTGTTAGTTATTCAAAATTTTTAAATTTCAAGCCTCATATTTACTGTTCCATTGGTCATTTGTACAGTAGGAATTTGGCAAAATTGTCTTCATGAAAGTTGTTCCTTATTTTGTCCAGTTACATTTCCTTTTTTGAATCACTCCATTTGGTGTTTTGTAACTCAAGTTATGGCCTAAAAACCATAACTGGCTGGATTGGACAGAATCCAAAATTCTGGGCAAAACTGATTCTGCCAGATTTGGTAACCTAAGTTTGGTTGACAATTTGACTAGGTTATGGTCAGATTTGGATTTATGTTCTTCATGAAAGTTGTAGGTATATGTCTCAGCTTTCTTCTAGTAAAATTTTAGGTCAATTGGACCTTTCTACACTGAGTTATGACCAAATGAATAAGCACTGTTCATTTGGTCATTTTGCCCAGGCACAATGCAAGTCACCCGGATTAGGGCAACTTTTAGGTCAACTTGGTTTGGTTTTCTGGGCAAGGTTTCTTCACCAAAATTGTGCCATTATGTGTCTAGTTTCATGTCCAATTGGCCTTGCACCAATTGAACCTCTACAACTCCAGTTATTGCTGCCCAAACCTGCTAGACTCATACTCAGTCCTGTAGGTCAGCCAAGGCAGCTCACCTAAACTCAAATCCAACATCCTTACTCACTTCAATTCCTTCTCACACACATTCAAATGGTCACTAATTGACCATTACAAGGTTAATAAACCATTACATGAGTAACCCCTAGCTAACAAAAGTTTTAGAGTGCACACACACACATTTTTATCTTGTTTTCTTACATTTCCTACTTACTTCATGCCATTAAACATGAATTTAATCAAAATAGCAAAAGTTTGGACACTAACCTTGATTTAGATAATTCCCAAAGCTTAAGAACTCCTCTTTTTCTCTTTCTTTTTACTGCCCAAGACTTGCTCTAGGTGTAAGGGTAAATATTTATGAAGGGAAGCTAGGGTTTTGGGGTGATTTGAGTGGTAAACTCAAGCTTGGTAAAGCTTTAATGGAGTTTTCCTTCCTCTCTCTCTCTCTCTATGTTTTTGGCTGCCCTAAAAGTTGAAGATAGCTGTTTAGTTATTTAATTTTTATCTCCTTTTATTTATTTTTAAGTAGTTTATAATGACGTGTCAAAATTTGGTTGGGTGGGAGGATGTTTAATGACATCATAATGATGTCATAATTCAAATTTCTTTCAGTTTCTTTCCTTTCCTTGTCTACTTAATTTGAATTTAATTTTAGCAATATTTATTCACATTTTATGTCATAATAATTATTTACTTAACTGGACAAGTTGGCCAAAAATCGCCTCTGAAGGCGAAATGACCAAAATGCCCTCCGTTTGGCTTAACAGACCAAAATTATCTGTACCGATTAAAAATTTTTTCTAAACATTTCTTGGAATTTTAATGCCATAAGAACCTCAATGACCCTTTTTTGGAGCCCCAAAAATTATTTTATGAATTTTTTCCCGAGTCTAGGGCTCCTAGTTGCGAGAACCGCAACTTCCCACTGGGTTGCCCATCGCTAGGGCACCGGCTCATTTAACTTGGTTGTATTTATTTCTAAAATTTTTTCTAAATTTTTCTTATTAATATTTGAGTTAATTATGGTTCCTCACTTTAGTTTAAATATTTTTCTGGACATTCTAGCTATTCGGACTGACACTGGTCACTAGAACAATAGAATGTACGGAGTTGCTACAGGGAATGTGCTACAACTCTTCCCCTCTAATTTAAATTTTGTCCTCGAAATTTACCTGATGTAAATAGTTGAGGGAACTGTTACCTCATCGTCTCTTCACTTTCCCAAGTTGCCTCCTCAGTGTTGTGGTGCCTCTAAAGCACTTTCACCAGTGGAATCTGCTTACTCCTCAACTCTTTCACTTCCTGAGCCAGGATCTATATGGGTTCTTCTTCATATGTCAAATCCGGTTGTACTTCAATTTCTTCCATGGAGATGACATGTGAAGGATCTGAGCGGTATCTTCTTAGCATAGATACGTGGAACACATTGTGGATCTTGTCCAGCTCTGGTGGTAAAGCTAGCCTGTAGGCCACTGGACCCACACGTTCAATGACTTCATATGGGCCAATGAACCTAGGGTAACTTACCTTTTCTTCCAAACCTCAGTACCTTCTTCCACGGTGACACCTTGAGGAATACTTTGTCGCCAACTGTTTAATCTTTTTCTTTTCTCTTCAGGTCGGTATAGGATTTTTGTCTATCTGAGGCAACCTTCAGATTGGCTTTGATTAGCTTTACCTTCTCCTCAGTCTGTTTCACCAGGTCTGGGCCTACCAGTTTGTCTTCGCCCAATTCAGTCTAGCACATTGGAGTTCTACATTTTCTCCCATACAGTGCTTCATACGGGGCCATTTGGATACTAGCTTGGTAGCTATTGTTATATGCAAATTCTGCCAGTGGGAGGTATCTATCCCAACTTCCCTCAAATTGAATGACACAACTCCTCAGCATATCCTCAAGGACCTGACAAATATTTCATGTTATTATTATCATTTCAGTTCAATATTTGTATTAGTTCAATTGATTTCAATTGTTTACCTGGATTACTCTTTCTGATTGCCCATCCGTCTGAGGATGGAAAGCTATGCTGAAGTGGAGTTGTGTACCCAAGGATTCATGCAACTTCTTCCAGAATCTCGATGTAAACCTTGGGTCTCGATCAGATATGATGGAAAGTGGAATTCCATGCAGTCTAACTATCTCACTGATATACAATTCTGCTAACTTCTCCAATGAGTAGTCAGTCCTTACTGGCAGAAAGTGTGTTGACTTCGTCAATCTATCTACTATCACCCATACTGCATCATGCTTCTTCTAGGTGAGAGGTAGACCACTTACAAAATCTATGGTGACCCGATCCCATTTCCATTCAGGTATGCGTATAGGCTGTAGCAAACTCGATGGAACTTGATATTCTACCTTAACTTGCTGACATGTCAAGCATTTAGTCACATAGTCAGCTATGTCCTTCTTCATACTAGGCCACCAATAATGAAGCTTCAGATCATGAAACATTTTTGTACTTTCTGGGTGCATAGCATAAACACTGGTGTGTGCCTCTTTTAGAATATTGGCTTTCAATTCCCCATTATCTGGTACACATACTCTTCCTTTGTAGTACAGACACCCATCTACTTCACCTCATAGTCAGTTACTTTCCCTTCTGAGACTTTACTCACAGTAGTCATTAACTTTTCATCTACCTTCTACCCATCTAAAATCTGCTATAGCAGGTTTGGCCTCATTTGCAACTCAACCAAAATAGCTCTATCTCGTGCTAAGGATAGACGGGCATTCAATGATCTCAAAGCTGTGATGGATTTTCTGCTCAAAGCATCAGCAACTACATTTGCCTTCCCAGGATGGTAGTCAATCACACAATCATAGTCCTTCAGGAGCTCAATCCATCGCCTCTATCTGAGGTTGAGTTCCTTCTGGGTTGGCAAGTATTTCAGACTCTTGTGGTCTGTGTAAATGTAGCACTTTTCACCATATAAGTAATGCCTCCGTATCTTCAGTGCGAAGATAATTGCTGCAAGTTCTAGATCACGGGTAGGGTAATTCTGTTCATGTGGCCTTAGCTACCTGGAAGCATAAGCGACCACCTTCCCCTCTTACATCAATACACACCCTAACCCATTATGAGAGGCATCACTGTAGACCACAAAGTCCTTTCCCGACACTGGCTGTGTTAACACTGGTGCCTCTATTAACATAGCCTTTAACTTCTTAAAACTGGCCTGACACTTGTCATTCCAGTCAAATCTGACATTCTTGTGTAACAACTTGGTCATTGGAGTAGCTATTAAAGAAAATCCCTTCACAAATCTTCTGTAATACCCAACTAGCCCCAAGAAACTTCTGACCTCAGTTGTATTTCTGGGAGGCTTCCATTCCATCATTGCTTCTATTTTCTTGGGATCCACTCTAATCCCATCAGCTGACACTATGTGTACAAGGAATGCAATCTCATTCAACCAAAAGTCACACTTGGACAACTTAACATACAGCTTCTTTTCTCTCAGGGTTTGCAGAACAATCCTCAAATGCTCATCATGTTCTTCACT
This sequence comes from Hevea brasiliensis, assembly GCF_030052815.1. Lineage (NCBI taxonomy): Eukaryota > Viridiplantae > Streptophyta > Magnoliopsida > Malpighiales > Euphorbiaceae > Hevea > Hevea brasiliensis. Next base: position 2,087,606 of record NC_079508.1, on the reverse strand, counting down.
AGTCTTGGAATACACCAAAATATCATCAATAAAGACAACTATGAACCGATTTAGGTATGGATGGAAGATACAGTTCATAAGGTACATGAATACTGCTAGTGCATTTGTTAGGCCAAAGGGCATCACCAGAAACTCATAATGCCCATATCGGGTCCTGAATGCAGTCTTTGGCACATCTGCATCCTTCACCCTCAACTCATGATACCCTGATCTGAGATCAATTTTGGAAAATACTGCTGCTCCCTTCAACTGATTAAACAGATCGTCAATTCTAGGCAACGGATATTTGTTATTCACTGTCACTTTATTCAACTACCGGTAATCGATGGCCAACCTCAAAGTCCCATCCTTCTTTTTCACAAACAGCACTGGAGCTCTCCATGGTGACACACTGGGGTGTATGAACCCCTTATCCAGCAACTCCTGTAATTGGATTTTCAGTTCCTTCAATTCTGTGGGTGCCATCCTATAAGGAGCAATAGAGATTGGTGTTGTACCCGGCAGTATTTCAATAGCAAATTCAACTTCCCTTGCTGGTGGCAATCCAGGCAATTCTTCAGGGAACACATCTGGGAAGTCTCTTACTGTGGGTATGTCACACAGATCTGGCTTAGCCTACCTAGTATCCACCAAATGTGCGAGGTAGGCTTCACAGCCTTTTCTCATCAGTTTTCTTGCCACTGTGGTTGAGATGACATTGGACAAAAAATCTGTCCTTTCGCCCACAATTGTGATCTCATTACCCTCAGGAGTTTTCAAAGAAATTCTCTTCAATTTACAATCAACCATTGCTTGATGATGTGACAACCAGTCCATTTCCAAAATCATGTCAAACTCATGGAAAGGTAACTCAATCAGGTCTGCCAAGAATTCATACCCCTGAATCCTTAACGGGCAACCTTTGTACACTTTGTTCACCACTACACTGTGGTATAATGGATTAGTGACCAGGATGTCTTGGTCACTCTCCCCTACTAGTATCTCCCTTTCTATGGGTAGGTTGATGCAGATGTATGAATGAGTAGATCCTGGATCCACCAATGCATGTAGAGATGTATTGTAGAGGGAGAATGTACCCCTGATGACATCCGGGGCATCTTGCTCCTCCTGAGCTCTTATGGCATAGGCTCAGGCAGGTGCTCTGACCTCTGGCCTCTCTGATGGCTCAGATGTAGGTCTCTATGATGGTCCCACTGCCTCAGATTTGCCAGATTTCCTACCCCTTTATGGTGCAGGAGCAGGTTTGTCTACTTGTGTTGGAGCAGCTGTAGCAGTTCTGCGTGGACAGTTCCTCAACTGATGCTTTGTTGACCCACACCTTAAGCAGGCACCAGTCACTCTCCAACACTCCTCCTTATGCCACTTCAGGCAATGTGGACATACAGAAGATGCTGGGGCTAGTCCCTTGAACCCCGTCCCTAGAGAGCTGCCCACTGATGGTGTGGACTGACCTCTCCTAGGGGTAAACTATGGCCTGGGCCCCTGAGATTGACCCTGACCTTGAGGTTGACCTAAACTCTATGCAGGTAGACCTTTGAACTTCTTTCCTGGTGCAGGAGATGAGCTAGACTGACCTGGGCCCCTCTTCTGCTATTTCTCCCTTTTGGTCTGCTCACTTATTCTAACCTTTTCAACTTTTAATGCAGCTTCCACTAACTTGGTGAAGTCTGTAATTCCCAAGGCAGTAATCATGATCTTTATGTTGTCATTTAATCCCTCTTCAAATCTCTTACACCTTTCAGCTTCATTAGGGACTATCTCCCTTCTGTAGCGGCTTAGTCTGACAAATTCCTTTTCATACTCGGCCACTATCAGCTGTCTTTGCCTCAGGTTAATGAATTCTCTTCTTCTCTCTTTCAGGTATACACTACCCACATATTTCTTCTTGCATTCTGAGAGGAAGAAGTCCTAAGTTATTACTTCTGGTTGCACTTCACTAGACACTGTATCCCACCATTGGTAGGCATCATCTTGCAACAGAGATACAACAGCTTCTAGATTTTGTTTTGGAGTGCAGTGAGGTTGTTTTAAAACCCTTCCTATTCTGTTCAACCAATTTTGGACTGTAACAGAATCATCTTCTCTCTTGCCAAAAAAAATCCACTGCTCCAAATTTTCTCAGTCTTTCCAGGTGTGATTTCTGCTGTGGAGGTGGTGGTGGTGGTGGTGGCATTACTCCAGCCATTTGTCTGAAAAACTCGACCATTTGCTGGAACATGGCCTGTAGAGGCCGAAAGGTGCTCACTGAGTCAAGTGAGCGAGTTCTCCCCTACCCCCAGTCTCAATTGCTGCAGGTGGAGCATGACTCTCCACTTTTTCCTCAACTGCCCTCTGAGATGTAGGGTCCATATCCTATTTAACAAAGACAACAGATCTGCATTAGTGTCACTTCGACTCTTACAAATGCAATGCATGGTATGGACTCGATCTAGGCCTAGAAACGCCTAAACTATGCTCTGATACCACTAAATGTGACACCCCTTACCCGTCTATAGTGTAGCCGAGTAAGATATGCCACACAGTGTACCGGAACACCATATTTTATTTTATTCATTTTTATCCTTCCTTATTTATTTTTATCACGATTATGAAGTACAATATATTTCATTTAAGTCATATATTGAAATTATAATTTATTTGAGGTTCCGCAAATTTTATAGAAAATCCGGCAGAGTGCCGGCTAAAAATGGATAAAACAGTAAAAACACTTCCAAAATTTTCAATCAATGCCAAACACTATTTCATTAACAAAATCTCAGTATTTCTCAAATAAACTCCCATTTCTCATTCATTCATTTCATATGATATTCATATAAAAGTCATAAATAAATGTTCACTTTTTCATTCATAAACACAATTTCCATTATTTACATCAATACTAAAATACATTACATAAGTCTAATTACACATGAGAAAATAAAAGTTAATTACAAAATATCAAAATAAAACCTAGTGTCCTACCAATGCACTGATGACGGTGAGGTGACACGGACACTATACAGAGCTGCAGAATATCTCACCTAATCTGTGGTCTACTGGGCAATCGGTCGGTCTCTCTAGAACCTACGCGTGGCAAAAAGAAACTCCCCAAGTAATAATGCTTAGTGGTGCCAATAATAAAATAAAAAGAAATAACAGAAAATAAATATGCAGTGCATGTTCTGATGTCTTATGCAGACAATTTTTTGATCATTATTGGTAATCTTATTTATTTTGTACTTGTTATATTCATAATTTCATTAAATTTATTCACTTTCATTTTTTGGTTGCCCAAGTAACCTATACTGGATGACTAGACTGGATAAATTAGTAAACTGGCACTGGGTATCTAGTACCTCGGGCCGTCACACCATTGGTCACATATGCATCTCCCAGTGTGCAACAGAACAGCTAATAAGCTGTTATAACATTAGGCACAAGGCCAAGTATCAACATAATGACAGAATGGCTAAAAGCCATGAAATCACAGAATGGCATAATGCCATGTGCAGTACTGCTAACTGAACCCTATTGGCATGCCAACCTATCCAAACCAATCTTGCTAGGTGTATTAGGGCATGTTACACTTTTAAAATTTTCAATTCTTGAAATTTAAGTTTAGGTGTTACTATTCATTTCATTAGTCAACTAAAATGTTGACTTTTGCATAGACAATAGGTACATTGGTTCTAATACTCCCAACATACCACATTTTGCATTCTAAAATTGTTGGTATTGGTTGCCAATACCATTTCTAAGCTTAGTGTTAGTTATTCAAAATTTTCAGATTTCAAGCCTCATACTTACTATTCCATTAGTCATTTGTACAATAGGAATTTGGCAAAATTGTCTTTATGAAAGTTGTTTCTTATTTTGTCTAGTTGCATTTCCTTTTTTGAATCACTCCATTTGGTGCTTTGTAGCTCAAGTTATGGCCTAAACACCATAACTGGCCGGATTGGACAGAATCCAAAATTCTGGGCAAAACTGGTTTTGCCAGATTTGGTAACCTAAGTTTGGTTGGCAATTTGACTAGGTTATGGTCAGAATTTGGATTTATGTTCTTCATGAAAGTTGTAGATCTATGTTCAGATTTCTTCATGTAAAATTTCAGGTCAATTGGATCTTTCTACACTGAGTTATGACCAAATGAATAAGCACTGTTCATTTGGTCATTTTGCCCATGCAGAATGCAAGTCACCCGGATTAGGGCAATTTTTAGGTCAACTTGGTTTGGTTTTCTGGGCAAGGTTTCTTCACCAAAATTGTGCCATTATGTGTCTAGTTTCATGTCCAATTGGCCTTGCACCAATTGAACCTCTACAACTCCAGTTATTACTGCCCAAACCTGCTGGACTCATACTCAGTCCTGCAGGTCAGCCAAGGCAGCTCACCTAAACTCAAATCCAACATCCTTACTCACTTTAATTCCTTCTCACACACATTCAAATGGTCATTAATTGACCATTACAAGGTTAATAAACCATTACATGAGCAAACCCTAGCTGCCAAAATTTTTAAAGTGCACACACACACATTTTTATCTTGTTTTCTTACATTTCCTACTTACTTCATGCCATTAAACATGAATTCAATCAAAATAGCCAAAGTTTGGACACTAACCTTGATTTAGCTAATTCCCAAAGCTTAAGAACTCCTCTTTTTCTCTTTCTTTTTGCTACCCAAGACTTGCTCTAGGTGTAAGGGTAAATATTTGTGAAGGGAAGCTAGGGTTTTAGAGTGATTTAGGTGGTTAACTCAAGCTTGGTGAAGCTTTAATGGAGTTTTCCTTTCTCTCTCTCTCTCTCTACGTTTTTGGCTGCCCTAAAGGTTGAAGATAGATGTTTAGTTCTTTAATTTTTATCTCCTTTTATTCATTTTTAAGTAGTTTATAATGATGTGTTAAAATTTGGTTGCGTGGGAGGATGTTTAATGACATCATAATGATGTCATAATTTAAATTTCTTTCATTTTCTTTCCTTTTCTTGTCTACTTAATTTCAATTTAAATTTTAGCAATATTTATTCACATTTTGCGTCATAATAATTATTTACTTAATTGGACAAGTCGGCCAAAAATCACCTCTGAAGGCGAAATGACCAAAATGCCCTCCGTTTGGCTTAGCAGACCAAAATTATTTGTACCGATTGAAAAATTTTTCTAAGCATTTTCTTGGCATTCTAATGCCATAGGAACCTCAATGACCATTCTCTGGAGCCCAAAAAATTATTTTATGAATTTTTCCTTGGGTCTAGGGCTCTTAGTTGCGAGAACCGCAACTTTCCACTGGGTTACCCATCGCTAGGGCACCGGCTCATTTAACTTGGTTGTATTTTATTTCTAAAATTTTTTGTAAATTTTTCTTATTATTATTTGAGTTAATTATGGTTCCTCACTTTAGTTTAAATATTTTTCTGGGCGTTCTAGCTGTTCGGACTGACACTGGTCACTAGAACAGTAGAATGTAAGGAGTTGCTACAGAGAGGGTGTTACACTCTTCCCCAAATTACTATTCAAGCTTTGACCCATAGGTTTCTCCCTCTTCTCTATTTCACACTGCCCTTGTGGGGGTTGGGTTTGTGCTTGAGCTTGAGCTGATAGAGTATCAGCCATTTGTTGAAAGAAAGTGGCCATTTGCTAGGCCATTTGTGCAATAATTTGTACCGGTAAAACTGGTATTGTCAGGCCTTCGACACTTTGTGGAGCTAGGGCCTCAACTTGTACTTCTGCCATCACAGACTATTTTATTGTCTCATTCTTCTCTTTCATATCTTTTCACAAGATTTTCTATTCTTGTACAACTAACACAAGGAGATTCCTCTCCATTAGTTCATATTTATGATGTAAATGTACTATATATATCAAACATTTGAGCAGTTATAGTTGCCGACGAAAAGATTTCAAATTCACAGTTCGAAATTTACTTTAAAACCATTGCTCTGATATCACAAAATATGTCACACCCTACTCCCCCGTAAGATGTAACATGATCCTGTAGTACACCTGATGAATTACCGTACTTCGCCTACCAATAACACATTAGATATATTACAAGTGATTTTAAAATAATTTTCATGAAATTTAAATCATCGATTAAAATCTGGTGTTATAAAAATTTTTCAAAATTTCGGCAGAGTACCGGCTGTATTTTGAGAAAACAGTTCTTCAAACCTGAAAAGGTAACTCCTAATATGTTTTCTCAAATACAACTCCAATAACTTCATTTCAACTCACAATTCAAATCTCAATAATCAAATCAATTCATTTTCAAACCAATCTCATTATAAAGAACATTTCATTGATTACAAGACTCAACATTTATATCACAATAATTTACATTTAATTACATACCAAAATATTTTACAAGAGGTTTTATACAACTGCTCAAATAATTTATATACATTTTATTACATGCATACATCAAAACCTATGTACATGGGTATACCTATGATATACCTGGAGCTGATCTGAATGTGTCTTCGAAGAAGCTTACTCAATTACTCTATGCTCTTTTCACCTGCGACAGCATACAAAGCTATCGCTGAGTGGTGAACTCAGTGGTGCACAACTATAACTTAAAACATAGTTCAATATAACTTAGCAAAATTACAACAAATAATTTGGAAATCAGGATACTCATCAAATTCCAAAAATCAAATTATTCAGTACCAATAACATAATCATTTGTATGAAATGACTTTGATAACAAAATTCAATTTATCAAATCACAACGAAACATTTAAAGTAATTTCAACAAAATCAGTTATACATAAATCATAATTGAAATCACAATTCTTTACTATTCAAAAACCATTCTTTATCTCAAAAGCCATTCTTTATCTCAAAAACCATTCTTTATCTCAAAAGCCATTCTTTATCTTAAAAACCATTCTTTATCTCAAAAGCCATTCTTTATTTTAAAAACCATTCTTTATCTCAAAAGTCATTCTTTATCTCAAAAACCATTCTTTTTCTCACTAACTATGCAAGACTAATCCGAAAGGGCCATCTTCGGGGATCTAACTCCCTATGGTCGGGGAGGTCGAATCGGATTCTAACTCCCTATGGTTGGAGAGGTCGAATCATCGTGCACAGTACACATCACAATAATGAATCTTCCGAAATGGCCATAACATAAAACTTAGATCTAACCTCTAATTAGTCTCATACCAATTGGAGTTACACACTTAAGGTTCTAAGCTAAAATATACACTGCCCTACTACACATTCTTCATCACTTACTAATTACACATCCTATACTTACCAAGTTAACTCTTTCATGCCAATTCTGGTTTGTACCATACCATTAACACACTTTACAACACATTTTGGTCATTTTGGACAGGTTGTAACCATTCTCAATATACACACTATAACTCAGAATTTTCCAAAGTCCATTTACACAATTTAACCACATGAACATACCTCATTTACATATCCAAATCCAAACAATTATACACATACACATGCTGCCACAAAAAACACCATAATTCAATAAACCAAACCATGAAACAACACATTTCAACTACACTTTAAAGTTGCCGAATTACCTTATGAACACATCTCCTTCAAATTTGCTTTTAAGCTTCCCAAACTAAGTGCACTATCACACATACACTTAGTATACATTATCTAAATTATTTCTATACGCATAAACACTTACATCAACATCTTAAACAACCATTTACAAGTGAAAACAAGCTACACATGGTGAGTTCCCATGGCTACCGAAATGGTGTTTCACCATTAATCCATCAAACCTCAAAACTTCCACCACAAAACAAGTCACCACAACATCCACTCAAAGTTTAATGAAATAAGAATGGAAAATACTCACTTACCACTTTTGAAGCTTGATCAAAACCTTACTAAACTTCTTAAAATTGCTATCAAACTCTTCCTTGCAAGGTGAGGATTAGCTTTAATGAAGGAACCTAGTGGAAATGGTGGCTTAAGGTTGGTTGCATGAAGCTCCTTCAAGCTTGGCCATGGAGGTTTTTCTCTCAAATTATTTCGGCTGGTTGTCCCAAGGTTGAAGATGATAGAATTTTCTATCCATATGCTGATTAAAATTCCACTTAGGTGATGTTAGTGGAGCACTAATGAAGTTATAATATTTGTTTAATAAAAAGTTTCACAATTCCCACATTTAGCCTCATTTCTTTTACTATTTAAATTATGGACCACCATTTTAATTTTCATGATATTTTCAAAGTTTAATATCATTTATTTTTAATGGATATTTAGGTCAAAAGACAACTCGGGATGTCAATTGACCACAATGCCCCTATTCAGGTTGCATTTCTACTTTTTCGGTAACACCGATTTTTATCGGTTCTTTTCGATTTCTCGTTTTTCTTTATACTAATTAATTAATTTTTCTTTCATATTTCTAATGAAATTTATGCTTCAATAAGTCTTTAATTATGTCTCGAAACTAAATTTTGAGGGTTCCTTGCAGTCCTGGGGTTGGCTATTGCCTGCACCGTAACTTCTCCGTGTGGTCACCCATCGCTGTGGTGCTGGCTCATTTAACTTAGTTTCATTTCATTGCTATTATTTTTTCTTTGTTTTTCTTGCATTTTCTTATTTTGTATTTCATTATTTTATGTCTCCTCACTAAAAATTAAATGTAGTTCTAGGCATCTTAGCTGTCCGGACCGACACTGGTCACCAGAATAGTAAAACGCACTACTGAACATAGTGGTGTTACAATATCTATATTTTGGACCCTTTTTATAAAGAAAAATAGGTTAACTAAAGATAGGTTAACTAAGACTCTAGATCTGATTTGAAGTCCTAGATGTAATCTGACTTCATTCTTTCTCAAGAATCCTAGTTAAAGTAAAAAAATAAGTTAAAAATAACTCTCCTTATACTGATCTACCGCCTGTATTTTATTTATTTTGGACCTTAAATAATGTAATTAAATATACCAATTAAGGCTCTAACTCTTAGTCCCACATAACTCAACATAAAAAGTCCAAACACACTTAACATACGACCCTCAATGTAATCTGGCCCAATTGCACTCATTTTCCATATAACACCTCAAAATATGTTAATTAAGGTTCATCTAAGCCCATAAGGTCATATTAAAACTCTAAATAGTGGATCATATACAAGTTTCATCAAGGCTATCCAAAGAAGCTCAACACGGGTTGATGTCCAAATCTGTTTATTTTTCACCATTAGCCTCCAACTACTATGAATAAGACTCCTTTAAGCTCATTTTGTCATTGGCTAAGTCCTCATCAAAATCGCACCTTCATATGCCTTAAAATGGTTGATGTGTGATTTCTTCTTTTTATTCTCAATTCATCTTTTTATACTTCATAAGCTCTTCCATATTCTTATAAACACCTAATAACATCAAACAAGCATTAACAATCTAATTAAATAAGAAGCAAACTCAAAAGACTAAGTATGCAATGATAAAAATATGACATTTTAATCAACTATTATTTATGCCCGTTAGACTACATCGTTCCCATTGTTTATTCAAATGCTTTAATTTTTTTTTTTTTCAATATGTTGGACATTTAAGTGCTCATTTTACTCAATTATCAACTTCAAGTAATCAAATCGCGATTTTGGGATGGCAAAAGCTTACCTAGATTTTTAGTTGATTAATTCATTTTGGCCATCAGAGGTCAATTTTTAAAAGAATACCCTTTGTAAAATATAGGGGTTATTTTGGGCAAATTTGAACTAAAAGATGACATCAGTTGGTTGAGATCTTCTAAGTATTTTTAAGGCACCTAGTGAGTTTTTTGTTGATATATTAGAGGCATCATAACTCCAATTGTGTCAAGAGTTATACCCTAGAAGTATAATATGCCTTTTTACACTAAAATGCTTCAACTTTTTACAATATTTTGCCCATTTATATGCTCGTTTGGACTAAATATCAACTCTAAAACACCAAATTACCATTTTAGAGTGGCAAAATTTTATATATGCTTTCAATTGATAATTCATTTCAAGCCCCAGGAGGCCATTTTCATAAAAGGTAATCCTTTGAAAATTTAGGCACTTATTATGGGGCAGATTTGAATTGGCAGATAACCTTAGGTTGTGAGGTGCTTCTACGGATATTCAAGGATCTAAGTAAGATTTCTATTTATATATTGCAAATCTCGTAATTGTGTCAACAGTTATGACATTTGAAGTACGCTGTGCCTATTTTTTACAAAAATGTTTTAATTTTTTTTGTAATATTTGGCAATTTATGTGCTTTTTTAACCCAATTACCAACTCTAAATCACCAAATCATCACTTTGGGGGTGGCAAGAGTTTATTTAGGATTTCAGTTGACATATTCATTCTGGGCCTTTGAAGGTTAATTTTCAAAGGGTGCCCTTTGAAAAATTTAGGAGATTATCTTAGAACAGATTTGAGCTAAAAGATGGCCCCAATTTCTTGGGATGTTTAAGGTTTTGAATAAGCTTTCTGTCAACATATTTTATTTTTTTTTTTCCCAATGTTTTGGCAATTTAAGTCCTCATAATCCTATTACTGACTCTAAATTGCCAAATCACCATTTGGGATGCCAGTTCATCTATATTTTTAATTAACAAATTCTTTTCGAGGCCCTAAAGGCTATTTTTCAAAGGAATACCCTCTTGAAAATTTAAGAATTATTTCAACACAAATTTGAACTAGAATATGACCTCAGTTGGTTTAGCCTTTTTGGAAATATATAAGCTCTAATTAAGTTTCTTGTTGATATATTATTGGTCTTACCAATCTAATTATGCCGAAAGTTATGGATCTTGGAGTATGGCATATGTTTTTTTATGATATACTTTAATTTTTTGTAATATTTAAGTTAATTATATGCTCATTTGTTCCAGTCAACAACTCCAAATTGCCAAATCGCCATTTTTAACTGGCAGAAGTTCATATGAACTTTCAATTGACAAATATGTTCAAGACCCTTAGAGGCCAATTTTTAGAAGGGTATTATTTAGAAAATTAATAGATTATTTTAAGGTACATTCGAATTAAAAGATGACCTTAGTTGATCAAGCCTTTCTCAAGATGCTTAAGGCTTTAAGCAAGCTTTTTGTTGGTATATTATAGGCCTCATAACTCTGACTGTGTTAAGAGTTATGTCCATTGGAGTACAACATGCCCTTTTTTACTAACGCATTTTGTGCTTTTGCAATATTCTAATCATTTTTTGTATTTTTTAAATCTAGTTATCAATTCCAAATTAACATATTAACATTATGGGGCTTTAGAAGTTCATTCAGGCTTTCGATTAACAAATTCATTCTAAGCCTTTATGGCTTATTTTTTAATGGGTACCTATTGAAAATTTTACAGGTTATTTTGGGATAGATTTGAACTAGAAGCTGACCTCATTTAGTCAAGCACTTTTGAGATGTTTAAGGCTCTGAGTAAACTTTCTTTTTGGCATATTAGAAGCCTCATAACTCTAATTGTATTAAGATTTATGCCCTTAAAAGTATGACATGACCCTTTTTATCCATTCATTTTAATTTTCACAATATTTTGGTCATTTATGTCTCCTTTGTCCCAATTATTAACTTCAAATCACCAACTTGGGGAGGGAGAAGTTCACCTAGGCTTTCAGTTAACAAATTTATTCCTCGTTCTTAGAGGACAATTTTTAAAGGTACGCTTAAGAAATGAAAGGAGTTATTCTAGGAATATTTGAACTAAAAGATTACCTTGGTTCATCAAGCCCTTCTTGATATTATTAAGGCTCTGAGTAAGTTTTTTGTTGATATATTATAGGTCCCATAATTCCAATTGTGTCACCAGTTATGACTCTACAAGATAGATGTGTGCTTCCTTTTTACTAAAGATTATACACACACACACACACACACACACACACACATATATATATATAGTACTTTAAACATTTATATGCTTGTTTAATCTGGTTATCTACTCTAGATCACTAAATCACCATTTTGGAGTGGTAATTGATTTAGGATTTTAGTCGACAAATTTGTTAGGGACCCTAAAGGCCAATTTTCAAAAGGGTACCCATTAGGAAATTTAGGGGTTATTTCGAGGCAATTTTGAACTTGAAAATGACCTCAGCTAGTTGAGTCCTTCTAATGATATTTAAGGGTGAGTAAGCTTTCTATTGATATGTTATAGGCCTTATAACAACAACTGTGTTAAGAATTATGTCCTTTGGTATTTGATGGATGTTTTTTTACCGATGCACGAAGCCACCTATTTTCCCACAAATCTTCAAATTCTTTGTAATAGGTGGCCTAATCTTTAAGCTTTTCCCTCTTACACTTCAGTTTCACATGAAATTTTTGCTTTGGTTTAATGTTTCCACACATGGGAGACCTAATTGCTCAATACATTAATCAGAGTCATATAATCAAACTCAGTTTAAACAAATTACATAAACCTAACTTGAGCACAACTTTAATTTTTGAACCATTTCACAAGGTATATCCAAGACTATGGTATACAACTTCAATGAAATTTGCACAGTTAGTTAATAAAATTAAAAAGACTTTAATCTAAGTGTACAAAATGTAGTTAACTAGTTTTGTAAGATAAAAAAATTTAGCCAACAAAACTAGTTAACTAAGTTGACTTAGAATAAAAAAGTTGTTAACTAGTTTTGTAAGATAAAAAATTTAGCCAACAAAACTAGTTAACTAATTTGGTTACTACTTGACTTGAAATTTGAAATTTTGAGTTTTTGAAAGAGAGTTGTAAAAATTATTTTGACCACTTAACAACCTTATGAATGATACAAAAACACTTTCTAAACACTTGAATTTAAAAAATAAATTGTTTATAGGTCTCAAATGCCATAAATTCTCTCTAACCTTACACAAATGACCTATGAACATAATTCTATCTTGTGTTATACAAGATGATTCATCTTGTGTTATACAAGATGATAATCTCCTTTTAGATTAGCCACCTTAATAAAATAGCCCTTCCACTAATGTCTTTGCAAATTATATCCTGTAAGATCGTTTAAAATACTATGCACAAAGGGTATAAGTATTTTTCATAAAGTTTTGCTATCATCAAAACCAAGCTCTTAAAGCTTATGGGGCCTACATTATCCTCTTTTTTGATGATATCAAAACTTAATGATTCTATGAAGCGCAGAAAAATTAAATTGTATATCTATTTACATGTGTTATGTATATAAGAACTTGCTTTGATGCAAGCTTCTTCTATGTGCATGTGTAAAATCATTCAAAGCGTAATAAAGTTTAGGAACCACAAAATAACACCCTTTTAATCCAGTATCCACATCTTTTTGAATAGAACAACACATATATAACAATTTCTATTGCTTACAATCAACCAACTTAATGCAAAATATATTAGTTTAACTCAATATAAACTCTCAAAGTCAAGAGTAAAGGATAATCAAATTCCATAATTGTATTAACTTGCCAAAATATCCAAATATTCATCAAATATATATAAAAGGCACTATTTACATCATATTGAAATGTATTCAACATATGTAGTAGAAAGCAAATAACAACAAATTAAAAACTAGTTAACTAAAAATATACTAAGTTAACTAAAATAAAATTGTCAGATGAGCACATGCATACTTCTCCCCCCTTTTTAACATTAATAAAAAGTAATAGGAGAGTTAATCCAAACACAATCCAAAATAAGTTTTTCAAAAACCAGATGCAACAATCCAAATCTGGACCATCACCAATGCTAGGGCACTGGAAAGCATAAGGCCACAAAAACTCGTAGCGAGCCTAATCCTGACATTTCTTTTAGCTACTTTATATTGCATCTTTATAAATATTTGGGTGAGACAAATTAGCACATTAATCAAAAAATATAAATTCATTTATCAATTCCCCCAATTTACTAATAGATTCCACTTTTGTTTCATGGAGCTCATATTATATAGGGCCTAAGCAAGGCTTATCATCTCTTTCATTTGCATCCTTTCTTTAAAATTGGAATCTACGTAAATGGAGTCTTTCTACTTTCTCATACTTTCACATTCAATTTGAAAAATACAATACTTTCTCATAAGATTTGTAAATATCTTTAATGTAATCTTAATGCAAAACACAGTAGCAAGTGCAAAGCCAAAGCAACTAAAATTTTGCATGTCTCAAAGTGCCTCCACAAAAATGATACAAAATACATAGACTTGATTACTTTAAAACTTAGAGGTTAATTATCCTAAGTTTGCTGATTATTGCCCTTATTCATGTCCGTATAGGGGATAGATAGAAGAAGGGGACTAAGTATAAAAATTAGAGAATAGAGAATTACTAGGGAAAGTAAAACAATAATAAAATACATTTGAAGCATATGAATGCATTCATCCATATGAATAGTTAAATAACACAAATAAGTCACAGTAAGTTAGCTATATCACCAAAGGTTCCCCCTATCCCTTGCTTCTAATTAGGTGTTCTCCTTTTAACTCTAGCCCTTTTAATTCTATCTTAAATCTATAAAGAGACAGTGTACAAAAGAATATTCAATTAATTGTTTTCTAAAAGTCAAGTAATATATATGTGTGTGTGTGTGTGTGTGTGTGTGTGTGTGTGTGTAGACAACTTTGACAACTGAACTTGACTTCAGCTCCCAAAGTTGCATACATGTGTTACCTACTATTTACAATACTATTTACATAGATTAATTAATCCATTGAAACCCTATCATCAAGTGCTACTTTAAAATAATTCTACTTATTTATGCTACTTATTTAAATCCTTCAATTAAAAGAACATAGATTCAAGGAGCACTTACTTGTTAAGCTTCTAGGGTTTTCCTTTCTCCTTTTTCTTCCTTGACCTTAGATTCTCCTCTCTTATTCCTTCTAATGTTCTTTAAGCTATAGTGTATCTAGGTTTTCCTTAGTTATTATTTTTAATTAGCCTTTTCGTTATTCTTTCACTTTATTATTAGTCATTAGGATTTTTAGTCATCCTGTCCTGAGAGAACATTCTGTGAAAGGTGTTACACCAAAAAAATTGGGAATAAAAAGTTTGAAACCATAATGAAAAAAGACTTAAAACAACCCTAATGGTCTAAAGATTTATCCTTGTTGCCATCTTATCCAAGCTTTGCTACTTTGGTGGCCATAGGAATTTTGCCACTCCTTTTAAGCTAGGTAGGATCAATGACTTTAGGTTGTTTCTTCTTCTTTGGAAGGGTTTTTTCAATTATTAGCATTGGAATGCTTGGAGGTATAGGTAAAACTTGCATTTTATTTCTTTTAGAGCCATAGTGTAGAGGCAAAAAAAGGTATGACTGAGGTGCAGGTTGTAAGCTAGTAGCAACAGGGTTTGGTTGGTTAAAAGGTGGCTTTTATGGCTATTCATCTATTGTATTATAGTTGCTACCACCATCTTCTTTTTCCTCCTCTTGACATGAGCTACTACTGCTATCATTTTGCCCTTCCTCACTACTGCTACTACTTGTAGAGCGTGATGAGGAAGATTTCTTAGATTCTTCTTTATCAAATTCTACTTCCTCCTTAGATTCCTCTTCCTTTTCTGATTGCTCATTTATAGCCTCTTCCTGGTCATAAAATTTCTCTTTTTCCTCAATTATAGCCTGTTCAGATTCTCCTTTTCCCTTCTCATCAGCTTCCACATTTTCTTCCTCATCCACCTTAGAAATTTTTTCACCATTTGGACCAATGAAATGAGATTTTTCAGTCTCCTTTATACTACTACTACCAGTTGTTCCTTGTGGATAACTTGAAAATAACCAAATTTCCTAAAAAAATCACTAAATAATTTATTTTCTACCTTTATCACAAATCATTCCCATCCATCCATCCTATTAATCAACATATCTATTTTGGAATTTTGATTTGCCAAAATGCCTTACTATTGTTCTTGAGATTTCTCTAAGAGAATAAAACTCAAGCCACTAATTTCTCTGATTTCCCTTATCATCTCTATATTAGCTTTAGCTAATTCCATGAAATCATGCATAGTTGGCTTCTTTTTCTTTTTCTTCTTTGAACTCTCTCCTTTTTTAACATTTTTCTCTACACTACCTCTTTTCATTTTGCCTCCAAGAATGTTAGATTTAGTTTCAAAATCTTATTCTATTTCAGATTAAATCTCCATTTCAGTTTGCTCATTCTTCTTTTTCACTTCCTTATTTCTCCTTTTTCTACCATCATCTTCCTCAAAGATCTCCTAACAGGAATGTTATTATTATATCCTTTCTCCTTTCTTAAATCAACTCCCATTACTAGAAAAATTAGGGTCAAAGGCATTGCATATGGTAACTTTATATACTTATTAGTCTTGACAATAACTTTGAAAATCAAATATGGCAAATTTAGTTAGACTTTGTTAACCAAGTACCACATAATGCATAAATCAAGATTAATAGCATAAGAGTGACTTCCACTTATAGGGTTTAGCAAGTACCGAATGAAGGATTACAAAATTCTATATTTTTGAGGGACAAAACTTATATTAGTTAACTCATCATCAGGAGTACCTTCAGGAAATATAGTTTTCTGAAACTTTTCTTTATCATAATCCTTAAAATCCTTGACTTCTTTAAAATTCCCTATCCTATTTCATTTGTTAGGAAGCTTTAAAACAAATGCCAAAAACTCAACAATGATAACCTAACTTTTCTTCTTAACTTTTACACTAAAACCTTCTCCTTTTTTTTTTTTTTTTTACTTCTTTTATACTCTTATAAAACTCTTGAATCAGGTTTGGACAATAAAACTCATTTAACTTAGAAAATTCCATCCATTCTGCAGCAACAAAAAGATTCTTAACATCAAATGGTAATTCAAAGAAAAAGTCCCACTATTGCATAAAGGGTTTTGGAATAGGAGCCTTCTCTATTTTCTTATTCTTCTTTGATGGTTCTAACGCAGCAACTACTTTCCCTTTTCTCTTTCTAGCCAATTCATCTACTATCTCTATTTCCTCTTCACTTTCGTCAACCTCTGCCTTCTCTTCTCTTTCCTTTCTTGAACCACGAGGCATCTCCCATGAATTTCCAAGGGCGATGTGCCACTTGTTTTACTTTAGCCATGGGTTTTGAATAATTTCAAAGTTTGGTAAAGATTTGACGAACAAAGGGTATTCGGTGTTTAGGATTTTTGAAGAGGAAATTGGAGAATTTTGGTATGCAAATGATTTTAGGAATTCTAAGGTAGTGGGAAAGTTAATGTAACAAGAAATAAGGACATTTTTAAGGGATTGACTGAATTGATAGATGATAGTTTCCAAAAAGATGAAAATAATTGAAATTTTAAAAGAGAAAAATTGCCTCCTTTGTTAATACCAGGAAACTAATTTATGCCCAGAAATCATTTTTGCCCTTCAAAACATAAAACACTTTTTGTCTTAGGGGTAAAAAGGTCAAAATAAAAATATAAAAATAGAAAAATTCTTGTTAGACAGAAACTAGTTTTAAAATAGGCACATTCTCTAAAAAACATATAGAGGCAAAATTAGTTAACTGATTTTTCAAACCCAGCTAGCTAGTTTTATACAGGTACAAAACTAGATAACCACCATCAAAAAATAGTTAACTAGAAACACACACACAAAAGAATTAACACATTGCACAAGTATAGAACTAGACAACCACAATCAGAAAATAGTTAACTAGAAACACATACACACAAGAATCAACACATTTTGTAAACAAATACATATTCCACAAATTCAAGTAGCAAATTCACATCAAATGCAACAAATATAATTTAATAGCTTCACTTATGCCAAGATCTCTTGTAATTCTACAAAAAATTTTCTCATTGAGTGGTTTTGTAAAAATGTCTACCAATTGTTATTCTGTAGGAACAAACTTTAACTCAGTATCTCCATTTTGAACATGATCTCTAATAAAGTGAAGTCTAACTCTATATGTTTAGATCTAAAGTGTTGGACTAGCTTTTAGGATAGGTTGATGCATTAGTGTTATCACACCTTGCAAGAACATGATCAACTTCTAGGTCAAAATCTTCTAATTGTTGCATCATCCATAAGATTTGTGCAACATAACTTTCTGTAGCAATGTATTTTAACTCAATAATAAAAAGGGCTACAAAAGTATGTTTCGTGCTATACCAAAACGCTAAGGGATGACCTATGAATTGGCAAGTACTCGAATTACTTTTCCTATCTAGCATACTTCCAGAAAAGTCATAGACACTATAACCAACTAGATCAAATGTGTCACACTTAGGATACCATAAACCAAATGAGTGTGTGCCAATGGGGTATTTGAGAATTCTTTTAATAATAATTAAATGAGATTCCTTGGGACATGATTGAAACATTGCACACAAACACACACTAAAATAAATGTTGGGCCTAGATGCAATTAAATACAAGTGAGCCAATCATACCTCAATATAACCTTTGATCCACATCTTTACATTTCTCATTATTTTCCTATATGATGTTGGAGCTCATAAGAGTTCCAATACTCTTAAAGATATCCATCTTGAATTTCTTTACATATCTTTGATGTACTTGGATTGATTTATGAAGATACCATCTTTATGTTACATAATTCTGTAGTTAAAAGGAAAAAGGTGAGTTCTCCCATCATACTCATCTTAAATTTATTTTGCATTATCTTGGAAGAACTTTTGCATAAAGAAGCATTAGTAGTACTAAAGATGTATACCATCAACATAAATTTGAACAAGAAGCATATCATGCTTGTGTGTTTTAGTTTGTTGTCTACCTTTCCTTTTTGAGGAACATTTTTCAAAATAAACTTACTAAGCCTTTTATACCAAGCTCTAGAACTTTGTTATAGTCCATACAAGACCTTAGTAAGTTTGTAAACATGAATAGGAAATTCATAGCTTTCAAAATTGAATGGTTGTTCAACATAAACTTCTTCATCAATGTAACCATTAAAAAATGCACTCTTAACATTCTTTTGATATAGCATGGAATTCTCATAGCATGTAATTGCACATAACATCCTAATAGCTTCAATTCTATCAAAGGTCCTTAGGATGTTATATGCATTTGCATGCTTTAAGAATTTCAAGCTATATCAAATGGATATTAAGCGTGCATTCTTGAATCATTACATTGATAAAGAAGTTTATGTAGAACAACCACCAGGTTTTGAACGCTATGAACTTTCTAATCATGTTTACAAACTCACTAAGGCCTTGTATGGATTGAAATAAGCTCCTAGAGCTTGGTATGAGAGGCTTAGCAAGTTTCCTTTGGAAAATGGTTTTCAAAGGGGAAAAATAGGCAGCATGCTTTACAAAAACACACAAACAAGGTATGCTTATTATTCAAATTTATGTTGTTGATATTATATTTGGTGCCACTAATGCTTCCTTATGCAAGATTTTTTCCAAGATGATGCAAAATGAAATTGAGATGAGTATGATGTGAGAATTCACCCTTTCCTTGGACTACAAATTAAGCAATACAAAGATGGTACCTTTAAAATTCAATCTAAGTACATCAAAGATATGCTAAAAAAATTCAAGATGGATAATTTGAAGAGTATTGGAACTCCTATGAGCTCCACCATCAAATTAGAAAAGGTTAAGAAAGGTAAAGACGTTGTGCGTCAAATGCTATATAAAGGTATGATTGGCTCACTCTTGTATTTAACTACATCTAGGTCTGACATTCATTGTCGTGCGTGTTTATGTGCAAATTTTCAATCATGTCCTAAGGAATCTCATCTAATTATTATTAAAAGAATTTTCAAATACCTCATTGGCATTCGCTCAATTGGTTTATGGTATCCTAAGTGTGACATATTTGATCTAGTTGATTATAGTGATTCTGAATTTGTTGGATGTTAGCTAAATAAGAAAAGTACTTCAGATACTTGCTAATTCTTAGGTCATGCCTTAGTGTCTTGGCATAGTAAGAAACAAAATTATGTATTGCTACAGGAAGTTGTGTTGCACAAATCCTATAGATGAAGCAACAATGAGAAGTTTTTGGTATAAAGGTTTATCATGTTCCTACAAGGTCTGATAACACTAGTATCATCAACCTAACCAAAAATATAATCCAGTACTCTAGATCTAAGCACATACAGACTAGGCATCACTTTATTAGAGATTGTGTTCAAAATGGAGATATTGAGTTAGAGTTTGTTCCTATAGAATAACAATTGGCAGACACTTTTGCAAAGTCACTCAGTTAGGAAAATTTTTGTGGAATTAAAAGAGATCTTGGCATGATGAAGCTATTGAATGATATTTGATGCATTTTATGTGAATTTTCTACTTTAATTAGTTAAATATGTATTTGCTTGCAAAATCTCTTAATTCTTGCACGTAGCGTATGTGTTTCTAATTAACTCTTTTCTGAATGTGGTTTTGTTGTTCTATACCTGTACAAAAACTAGTTAGCTGGGTTTCAAAAATCAATTAATTAATTTTGCCTTTATATGTTACTGAGAAAACATGCCTATTTTGAAACCAATTTTTGTCTGATGGGAATTTGGTTCTCTTTGTATTTTCATTTTGACCATTTTACCCCTAAGTAAAGATAAAAGTGCTTTTACGTTTTAAAGGGCAAAATTGATTTTTGGGCACAAATTTTCTCTTTTAAAATTCAAATTATTTTCAACTTTTTGGAAACTATCATCCATCAGTTCAATCAATCCATTAAAAATTTTCTTATTTTTTGCTTCATTAACTTCTCCACTGCCATAGAATCCCAAAAATCATTTGCTTACCAAAGATCTCTAATTTCCTCTCTAAAATCCTTAAACACCAAACACCTTTTTTCCTTAAATCTTTACCAAACTTTAAAACTCTTCAAAACCCATGGCTAGAGTAAAACAAGTGGCACATCACCATGAGAAATTCATGGGAGACACCATGAAAGCTCTTTGTGGTTTGGAAAAGAAAAGAGAAAAGGAGGTAGAGTTTGAGGAAAGTGAAGGGAAATTAAGATAGTGGTTGAAATGGCTGGAAAGAGAAAAGGGAAGCACTTTTTAGGTCAAAACCATTAAAGAAGAAGAAAAAAGTAGAAAAGGCTACTTGTTTTGAAACCCTTTGTGAAACAAACTATCTTTAATCCAAGGTACATTAAATAGGACTCTTTTCTGAATTACTTTTTGATCTTGAAAGTCTGTTTATTGCTCAACAATGGATGGAATTTTTTGAGTTAAATGAGTTTTATTATCCAAACATGATTCAAGAGTTTTATGAGAGTATAAAAAAAGTAAGAACTGGAGAAAGTTTTAGTGTAAAAGTTAATAAGAAAAATCAGGCTATCACTATTGAGATTTTGGCCTTTGCTCTAAAGCTTCCTAACAAATGAAATAGGATAGGGAGTTTTAAAGAAGTTAAGGATTTTAAGGAATATGATGAAGAAAAGTCTTAGAAAACTATATTTCCTTAGGTTACTTCTAATGATGAGTTACTAATATAAGTCTAGTCCCTTAAAAATATAGAATTTTCCAATCCTCATTCAGTACTTGGTAAACCCTAGAAATGGAAGTCACTCTTATGCTAATAGTCTTGATTTATGCATTATGTGGCACTTGATTAACAAAGTCTAATTCAATTTGCCATATTTGATTTTCAAATTTATTGCCACAACTAGCAAGTATAGAAAACTATTTATTATGTCTTTGACCCTAATTTTTCAAGCAATGAGAGTGCATTTAAGAAAGGAGAAAAGGCTATAGCAACACATTCTTATTAAATAAATTTTCAAAGCAAATGATGGTAGAAAAAGGAAAACTAAAAAAGAGAAAAAAAAAAAAGGGATAAAAAAACTTAAGTGGAGGCTAAATCTAAAACAGAATCTAATATCCTTGGAAGTAAATTGAAAGAAAGAGATCCCTCAAAAATGTAGAAAAAGGAGATAGTTCAAAGAAGAAAAAGAAAAAGAAGTCAAATATGCCTAATTTTGTGGAATTAGCTAAAGCTAATTTAGAGGTGATAAGGGATATCAAAGAAATTAATGGCTTAAGTTTTAGTATTTTAGAGAAATCTCAAGACTTGCAGCAAAGCATTATGGCAAATCAAAATTCCTAAATAGATATGCTAAATAATAAGATGGATAGATGGGAATGGTTTATGAAAAAGGCAGCACATAAATTATTTGGTGACTCTTTTGGGAAATTTGGTGATTTTGGAAGTTATCCATAAGGAATAGCTACTACTGGTGGTGCAAAGGAGTCTGAAATTACTAATCCAAGTGGTGTAATGATTTCTAAGATGAAAAAGGAAGAAAATATGGAAGTTTATGAAAAAGGAAAGGGAGAATATAAACAGGTTGCAACTAAGGAAAAAGAGAAATCTAATGAGAAAGAAAAGGTTGTAAACGAGGAATCATAAAAGGAAGAGAAATCTAAAGAGGAAGAAGAATATGACAAGTAAGAATCTAAGAAATCTTCCCCGTCTCACTCTAAGAATAGTAGTAGCAGTAATAAAGCACAAAGTGGTTACAACAGTAGCTCAAGTCAAAAGTTGAAAAAAAAAAAAAAGAGATGGTGGTAGCAACTACAGCACGATAGATAAACAACCACAAGACCCACTTTCTGACCAACCAAACCCTACTTCTAGCTGACAGCCTGCACCTCAATGATCCCTTTCTTTAGCTTTACATTTGTAACACCCCTAAGTTCGGTAGTGTGTTCTACTGTTTCGGTGACCAATGTTGTCCGGACAGCTAGGATGCCTAGAACTACACTTAGATATGAGTGAGGATACATAAAATAACGAAATACAAGAAAAGAAAATACAAGAAAAACAAAGGAAAAATAATAGCAATGAAATGTAACCAAGTTAAACGAGCCGAGAACCCTAGCGATGGGTGACCGCACCGGGAAGTTGCGACGTGGACCGTTGACTAGTCCTGGACCGCGGGGAACCCTGGAAAATGTTTTTAGGACTTGAATAAATGTCTATTGAAGTATAAATATAATTAGAAATATCAAAGAAAAAATAAATAATTAGTAAAAAGAAAAATGAGAAATCGAGAAAATGAAAAAAACTCGGTATTACCGAAAAATCGGGAATGCAACCCGAACAGGGGCATTGTGGTCGTTTGACACCCCGAGTTATCTTTTGACCTAAATGTTCATTAAAAATAAATGATATTACACTTGGAAAATGTCATTAAAAAAATTAAATTGGTGGTACATAGTTTAAATAGCAAAAATTGGGAGTTAAATGTGAGAATTTGGAAATTTAGATTAAACAAATGTTAAATTAACACATAGTGCTCCACTAACTCACCTAAGTGGACCACTAAATCTTCATTTTGGACAGATTTTCATCTTCTTCAACCTTCTCAAAGAGCAGCCGAAACCAAGAAGAAACAACCTCCATGGCCGCATTGTTTAGAAGCTTCATGCAAGCATGATCCAACCATGGAAACTTTAAGCATCTTTCATTAAAAGTCGTCCATACACCTTGGGCAGTAGATAAGCAACAAGAAGATCAAGTTTTGGTGAAGTTTTGAAGAGTTTCCAAACTGGTAAGTAGGTATTTTTGATGCTTGCTTCATTAAAGTTTGTGTAGATGTTATGGGTAGTTGAATTGTGGAAAGATTTTTGGAGTTTGATGTTTTAAGGGAGATGTATATTTTTGGCAGCCATGGAAACTCCATAAGAATAGTTTATCTTTGTATTTAAATGGTAGATTAAAGTGTTGATGAAGTGTTTATGTGTGTAGGAATAAATTGGGTGATGTATATTAGGTATATATGAAAGTACACTTGATTTTGGAAGCTTGGAAATTAATTCAAGGAGAGGTACAATTTGGCAATGTGAAGTGTGGACCAAAATATGTTGCTTCATGGTTTGGTTTATGGAATATTATTGTTGAATTATGGTACTTGTTATGGCAGCATGTATATGTGTATAAGAGTGTGAGTTTGGACATGTAAATGAGCTATATTATATAGTTAAATTGTGTGTAATTTGAACTTGGTAAATTCTGTACTATAAGGTGCATATTGAGTGTGATTATAAGCTGCCAAAATGACCAACAATGTGAAGTAAAATGTGTTTAAGTCATGGTATAACCAGAATTGCATGGATGTGTAACTTGGTAATGTTAAATGTGTCCTTTGATGAGTGATGAATAATGTGCAATAGGGCAGTGTGTATTTTGACTTAGAACCTTAAGTGTGTGGCTTCAATTAGTATGAGACCAATTGGAGATGAAACTAGGCACAAAAAGTGCCAACTTTCATGAAGGAAGCTTACCAAAATTCTGCCTAAAAGGTGACTTAAAATTTGACCAAATCCGGATTAGTGCATTTAAGGCCTGAAAATTGACCATTTGAGCAGCACTTAGTTTTTTTGCCATAACTCACTCAAAACAGGTCCAATTGACCTGAAATTTTTACCATGAATAGTTTATGCATATATCTACAAGTCTTATGAAGACACCAAAGCCCATAAATGACCATAAGCAAGTCAAATAGCTTGCACAAGTTCGGGTCTAAAAACTGGCCGAACCTAAAAATGACCTAAAGTGACCAATTTTGGTACATTCTAAACAGCAATAGTAAATTGACCATAACTTGGTCTACATAACTCAGAATGACCTGAAATTTTTCTCCGCGTGCAATAAGACATAGATCTACAAGTTTGTAGTTTTGACCGAAACCCGAAAACTGAGGGACTAGGTCATTCGACTAGGTCAAATTGGTATACCGAAATCCAACAAATTGCAATAAAACGCAATATATATGGAAATGAATTAGGTAACATGTACCAACCCTAAAAGGCTACAAATGTGATATATTAGTAATATTAAAACCTAATTCACCTAGACTGCATCGAGGGTCAACATCTTAGGTTGACTAAGGAAAGAATAAAATTCAATAAGTTAATTATTAAGCTTTATTCTTAGAGACAATTTAAATGAGTACTGAAACACTTCAAATTGTGTTTCTCAGTTAGCAAAGACTCAAGGAAGGGGAAGGAAACACTGAGTCAGAGCCAAGAGACAGTAATCAGAGGTTTGTGCACAACAGTTATTTCTTTTAAATTTTTCAATTAAAATAAATTATGACTATTTGTATATTATTGTTTTAAATTGTGGAAATGTTTTTGAATGGATACTTATTGCTTGAAAAGCATTGTAAATGGTTTGAAACTATGAAAAATTGTTTGAATGATATTTGATGGATACTTATTGATTGAAAAGCATTGTAAATGGTTTGAAACCACAGCTATCATGTATATTGATTGAATTCCTCGCTAGCTTGTCTAGTAGGATAAATTAAATTCCCTCTCTGGCTAAAGTGTTGAGGTGTGTGCCTGTTGAGGACGAATAGAATGAGTACTCATATTTTTGCTAGCTAGCTATGTTATTCCTCATTAGCCATCGACTTTTGGGACGAATTGAATTCCTCATTAGCCATCGGCTTTTGGGACAAATTGAACTTTGAAACATGATTAAGCTGCGTGTGATTTATTGATATGTATTGTGAGATTGTGAAATGGAGCTTAAATTCTTATTGACATTCACTGTCTTTTGAATTTAACCATGTTTTGATTTATTGAGATTTATTGTAATATTGTGAAATGGAGTTTAAATTCTTTATGACATTCATTATCTTTGAATTTAACTATGGTTTTAAGTATCCACTATTTATATGACTTATGATTTGTGATTTAAAGTTGTATTTGGTTAATGTTGTGCACCACTGAGACATTATCTCAGTGATAGCTTTTCATTGCTATCGCAGTGACAGATCGGTGAGGCGTGACTAGGTCGCTAGTGCTTCAGTAAGAGATCATCGGGTATATTGAGTATACCATATTTTACATTTTGTATTGTAATGTATGTTCACTGTATGTATATAGTGTTCTTGGTTTTGAGCAGTTGTAAATTAAAATTGTACGTTGAAGTTGTAAAATAAATTGTGAATTATTTTGGCTTGTAAAACTTGTACTATATTTCTTTTATCTCAGCCTTTGGAAATATTGAAAAATTATTATGGATTTGAGTTGAGAAACATATTGTGTTGATTAAATGTTGGAGTTTGAGATTGAGAAATATATTTGAAGTGCTTTTTACAGGTTTTTGAAGAACTGTTTTATTCAAAATACAGATGGCACTCCGCCAAAATTTTTACAGAAATTCCTAATAATTCAAATGTGTTAGTTGTTTCACTTCAGTTCAAAAATATTTTTTAACACCTGTAAATAGTGCTCACCACTGTAAAAAGAAGTAAAAAAAGTTTTAAAATCCCTTGTAGCGTATTTAATGGGTTATCAGTAGACGAAGTTGATAATTCATTAGGTATACTACGGGATCATGTTATGCCTTACAGAGGGGTAGGGTGTGACATGTTTTAGTGGTATCAGAGCCAGGTTTTTAAATTCTATTTTCACCTGTAATTTGAATATTCTTTCTTCATAGTGCAACTGCTTAATGTCATTGTTTGACACATACAGTACATTACATTATAAATATGCACTAACAGGAGGAAATCTCCTTGTGTTATTTGTTTAGGAGGTCTAAGATCCTCGCATTCACTATGGAAGGGGGTGATCGTTCAGTTGATCAATCTATAAAGGCTGAGGTACAAAGGGATGCCCCAGCCCTACATAATGTCAATGGATCAACAAATGGCTGGTAATGTGCCTACTCAAGTCCCACTACAGACACCAGTGGTACAACCATAATCTTCTGCTAGGCAGTATGACAAATTAATGAAATATGGGGCTACTGAGTTCAAGGGTACAGTAGATCCTCTAGAGGCAGAACAGTGGTTAGAGAGAATGGATAGGGTATTCAAGAAGCTACATTATACAGAGGAGCTCAGGTTTGAATATTCAGTATCTCTACTACAGGGGGATGCATATGACTGGTGGAAAACCATTCCCCACAGTCTGGTAGAACCTGCAGTGCTAACATGGAATGATTTTCTACGGGAGTTCAGACAAAAATATGTCCCTGATGCTTATGTGGACCAGAAGCTGCAAGAGTTCCTAAGTCTAAACAGGGGAGTAGATCAGTGGCTGAATATGAAAGGGAATTTTCTCGCTTAAGCCATTATACAGTAAATTTACTTGCTACCAGCAGGGAGAGATGCAAGAGGTTTGAAACCGGCTTGAAGCCCAGTATCAGATTACAAGTGGTCAGATTCAAACATAACAACTTCTCTGAACTTATTTCTCAAGCACTAAAGTTAGAAAGAATTGAATCTGAAGCGGCCCCAGAGAAAAAGAAATCAGAGAAGACAGAAAAAGAGGGGAAGTCACTAGAACAGAGTTCGAGTGGTCCTACTGGAAAGAGGAAGAACCATGGGGGACATAGCAGAAGTGGTAAGAAGTCTGGTAGGGGAAGATATTCAGGACAGAAACCTCTTCTATCTGATCAGCAAAGTACCAGAAGTTCCTACCCTCCCCGCCAATGTGAAACTTGTGGAAAAAATCATGGTGGGATATGCTACAAGGCTATTGGAGCCTGTTATAACTGTGGAAACACAAGACACTTTGCCAAAGACTGCACCAATACTCGCAGAGTTGGACCACCTCCTACTACTGTAGAAAGGTCAGTTCAGAGCCCTGTCACTAGAAGTTCACAACCACCCAGCAGAGGTAGAGGTAGGGGTAGAGGTAGCCCAGCAGGCAGCCAAGGCACAGTGAAACAATCAG
Source organism: Hevea brasiliensis (assembly GCF_030052815.1). Classification (NCBI taxonomy): domain Eukaryota; kingdom Viridiplantae; phylum Streptophyta; class Magnoliopsida; order Malpighiales; family Euphorbiaceae; genus Hevea; species Hevea brasiliensis. Next base: position 2,060,036 of record NC_079508.1, on the reverse strand, counting down.
AGCAAGACAGTGCTCCAATCAGAGTCTATGCAATGAGACAGAGAGAAGAGGCCAAGACATCTGATGTTGTGGCTGGTACCTTCTCAACTTTTAATCAAGATGTATTTGTGTTATTTGATCTGAGTTCTACCCATTCTTATGTGAGTGCTAGCATCATTGATTGCATTGCTGTTCCATGTACAAAAATGGACTTTGAGGTGCTAGTAACAAGTCCGTTAGGACAAGAGGTCAGGGTTAATAGAATGTATAGGGATTGTCCTTTGGTAATCCAAGGACATACTTTTCTATCTGATCTCATTGAAATGCCCTTTAGAGATTATGATATCATCTTGGGCATGGATTGGTTAGCCAGGCATCACGCCATGATTGACTGTAGGTTGAAGACAGTCACTTTTGGTCTCCCTCAGTATAGTGATATGGTAATACATGGGGAGAGGCAGTTATTGCTATCAAACATCATTTCGGCTGCACTAGCCAGAAGAATGATCAGAAAGGAGTGTGAAGCATACTTGGCACATGTGGTAGACACCTAAGTGGGAAGTCCAGCATTGAGGGACACACCTATAGTATATGACTTTCCATATGTGTTTCTTGATGAATTGCCAGGATTACCTCCAGAAAGAGAGGTGCAGTTTGAAATTAATGTTATGCCTGGTGTGGATCCAATCTCCATAACACCATGCAGAATGGCACTAGCAGAGTTGAAGATACAGTTGCAAGAACTACTTGAAAAGGGCTTCATCCGCCCTAGTGTGTCACCTTGGGGAGCGCCAGTATTGTTTGTTAAGAAGAAGGATGGCACTCTTCATTTATGTATTGACTACCGGCAGTTGAATAAGGTGACAATAAAGAACAGATATCCATTACCTCGCATTGATGATCTGTTTGATCAGTTGAAGGGTGCAGCTGTATTCTCCAAAATTGATTTGCGATCTGGTTATCATCAGTTGAAGGTGCAAGAGCAGAGTATTCCAAAAACTGCTTTCAGAACTCGATATGGCCACTATGAGTTTCTGGTAATGCCATTCGGGTTAACTAATGCTCCAGCTGCTTTTATGGATCTGATGACCACTATCTTCAGACCATATCTCGACCAATTTGTGGTGGTGTTTATTGATGACATTTTGATATATTCGAGGAATGCAGAGGAGCATGACAGACATTTGCGGATTGTACTGTAGACTTTAAGGGAGAAACAGCTATACGCCAAATTGTCAAAATGTGAATTTTGGCTAAAACAAATCTCCTTCTTAGGATATGTTGTGTCAGCTGAAGGGATCAAGGTAGATTCCAGCAAGGTAGAAGCTATCCTTAATTGGAAGCCGCCCAGGAATATCACAAAAATTCGCAGTTTTCTGGGTTTAGCTGGATATTGCTGCCGGTTTGTGAAAGGGTTTTCTATGTTATCTTCTCCACTGACTAAGCTGCTTCGAAAAGATGTAAAATTTCAAAGGACAGATAAATGCCAGTAGAGTTTTGATGAGTTGAAGAGGTGTTTGACTGAAGCGTTTGACTGAAGCTCCAGTCCTTACTTTACCTACTTGGGGTAAAGAATATATAGTTTATAGTGATGCTTCTCACAATGGGTTAGGCTGTGTACTGATGCAAGATCAGAATTTCATTGCTTATGCATCACACCAGCTAAAACCACATGAGAGGAACTACCCAACACATGATTTGGAGTTAGCAGCTATTGTTTTTGCTCTAAAGATCTGGAGACACTATTTGTATGGGGAGAAATATTACATTTATACAGATCACAAGAGCTTGAAATATTTGGGCACCCAGAAGGAATTGAATTTGAGGCAGAGGAGATGGTTAGTACTGATTAAAGACTATGATTGCTTAATAGACTATCAGCCAAGGAAAGCAAATGTGGTGGCTGACGCCTTAAGTCGCAAGACTATAGCAAGTCTCAGAGTTTCTCTTTTGTCCATGGTGTATGAATTGAAAGCACAGCATGCCAGTTTAGAGATTGATGAGGAGGAACAGACAGTAGTTGCATGGTATGTACAGCCAGTGTTGATTGATCGATCGTAATGGTCGCCGTAATGATGAAAAATATCAGAAGCTACTGAAAGAAGTCCAGCAGGGCAAGAAACCTGAATTCTCTGTGAGAGATGATGGTTTATTGTTATATCAGGCAGAATGTGCGTTCCTAATGATGTTAAATTGAGACGGATCATTATGAAGGAAGTACATGAGTCTCCTTTTGCTATGCACCCTAGTGGAACTAAAATGTACAGAGGGCTGAAAAAGCATTACTAGTGGATGGGTATGAAGAGGGATATAGCTGAATTTGTTTCCAAATGCCTAACTTGTCAGCAAGTAAAGGCAGAACATCAAGTTCCAGCTAGTTTGTTACATCCATTGCAAGTACCAGAGTGGAAATGGGAACGGATAACTATGGATTTTGTGATGGGACTTCCGAGGACACAGAATAGTCATGATGCAGTATGGGTTATAGTTGACAGACTAACTAAGTCTGTTCACTTTTTGCCAGTCCGGATGGACTATAGCCTGGAAAGATTGGCCAGATTGTACATATATGAGATTGTAAAACTACATGGAGTGCCAGTATCGATTGTATCTGACAGAGATCCTAGGTTCACTTCTAGATTCTGGGGTAGTTTTCAGAAAGCCCTAGGAACTAGATTGAACTTTAGCACAGCATTCCACCCATAGACAGATGGCCAGTCTGAAAGGGTTATTCAGATATTGGAGGATATGCTACGGGCTTGTGTGATTGAGTTTGAAGCTAGTTGGGATACACACTTGCCTTTGATTGAGTTTGCTTATAACAACAGCTACCAATCAAACATTGGGATGCCTCCATATGAAGCTTTGTATGGCAGAAAGTGCAGAACTCCCCTATGTTGGGATGAAGTAGGTGAAAGGAAAATGATTGGGCTAGAAATTGTTCAGCAGACAAAGGAAAAGATCAGATTGATCAAAGATAGACTCAAGCCTGCATCAGACCGTCAGAAGTCCTATGTTGATCTGAAGAGAAGAGACATTGAATATGTAGTGGGTGATAGGGTATTCCTCAAAGTTTCTCCTTGGAAGAGGATTATGAGATTTGGCAGAAAGGGGAAACTGAGTCCTCGTTTCATCGGGCCATATGAGGTTCTGGAGAGAGTGGGTCCTTTGGCATATCGGCTAGCATTACCTCCAGAGCTAGAAAGGATACACAGTGTCTTCCATGTGTCCATGTTAAGGAGGTACAGATCTGACCCATCTCATGTACTATCAGTTGAAGAGATTGAGGTAAATCCAGACCTCTCATATGAGGAAGAACCCATAGAAATTCTGGCGTATGAGGTGAAGCAGCTGAGGAACAAACAGATACACCTGGTTAAAGTGCTGTGGAACCATCATTCAGGCCAGGAAGCCACTTGGGAACGTGAAGAGGACATGAGGAGACAGCACCCACAGCTGTTCAGAGACTAATGCCAGGTAAAATTTTGAGACGAAATTTATTTTAAGGGGGGGAGAATTGTAACACCCCTAAGTTCGGTAGTGCGTTCTACTGTTCTGGTGACTAGTGTTGTCCGGACAGCTAGGATGCTTAGAACTACACTTATATATGAGTGAGGATAAATAAAATAACGAAATACAAGAAAAGAAAATACAAGAAAAATAAAGGAAAAATAATAGCAATGAAATGTAACCAAGTTAAACGAGCCGAGAACCCTAGCGATGGGTAACCGCATCGGGAAGTTGCGGCGTGAGCCGTTGACTAGCCCTGGACCGCGGGAAACCCTGGAAAATATTTTTAGGACTTAAATAAATGTCTATTGAAGTATAAATATCATTAGAAATATCAAAGAAAAATTAAATAATTAGTACAAAAAAAAGTGAGAAATCGAGAAAACGACAAAACTCGGTATTATCAAAAAATCAGGAATGCAATCCGAACAGGGGCATTGTGGTCGTTTGACACCCCGAGTTGTCTTTTGACCTAAATGTTCATTAAAAATAAATGATATTACACTTGGAAAATGTCATGAAAAATTAAATTGGTGGTACATAGTTTCAATAGCAAAAATTGGGAGTTAAATGTGAGAATTTGGAAATTTAGATTAAACAAATGTTAAATTAACACATAGTGCTCCACTAACTCACCTAAGTGGACCACTACATCTTTATTTTGGACAAATTTTCATCTTCTTCAACCTTCCCAAAGAGCAGCCGAAACCAAGAAGAAAGAATTGTTTAGATGCTTCATGCAAGCATGATCCAACCATGGAAACTTTAAGCATCTTTCATTAAAAGTCATCCATACACCTTGGATAGTAGATAGGCAATAAGAAGATCAAGTTTTGGTGAAGTTTTGAAGAGTTTCCAAAGTGGTAAGTAGGTATTTTTGATGCTTGCTTCATTAAAGTTTGTGTGGATGTTATGGGTAGTTGAATTGTGGAAAGATTTTTGGAGTTTGATATTTTAAGGGAGATGTATATTTTTGGCAGCCATGGAAACTCCATAAGAATAGTTTATCTTTGTATTTAAATGGTAGATTAAAGTTTTGATGAAGTTTTTATGTGTGTAGGAATAAATTGGGTGATGTATATTAGGTATATATGAAAGTACACTTGATTTTGGAAGCTTGGAAATTAATTCAAGGAGAGGTACAATTTGGCAATGTGAAGTGTGGACCAAAATATGTTGCTTCATGGTTTGGTTTGTGGAATATTATTGTTGAATTATGGTACTTGTTATGGCAGCATGTATATGTGTATAAGAGTGTGAGTTTGGACATGTAAATGAGCTATATTATATAGTTAAATTGTGTGTAATTTGGACTTGGTAAATTCTGTACTATAAGGTGCATATTGAGTGTGATTATAAGCTGCCAAAATGACCAACAATGTGAAGTAAAATGTGTTTAGGTCATGGTACAAACCAGAATTGGCATGGATGTGTAACTTGGTAATGTTAAATGTGTCATTTGATGAGTGATGAACAATGTGCAATAAGGCAGTGTGTATTTTGGCTTAGAACCTTAAGTGTGTGGCTCCAATTGGTATGAGACCAATTAGAGGTGAAACTAGGCACAAAAAGTGCCAACTTTCATGAAGGAAGCTTACCAAAATTCTGCCTAAAAGGTGACGTGAAATTTGACCAAATTCGAATTAGTGCATTTAAGGTCTGAAAATTGACCCTTTGGGCAGCAGTTAGTTTTTTTACCATAACTCACTCAAAACAGGTCCAATTGACCTGAAATTTTTACCATGAATAGTTTAGACATATATCTACAAGTCTTCTGAAGACACCAAAGCCAGAAATGACCATAAGTAAGTCAAATAGCTTGCACAAGTTTGGGTCCAAAAACTGGCCGAACCTAAAATGACCTAAAATGACCTAAAGTGATCAATTTTGGTACATTCTGACCAGCAATAGTAAATTGACCATAACTTGGTCTACATAACTCAAATGACCTGAAATTTTTCCCCGCGTGCAATAAGACATAGATCTACAAGTTTGTAGTTTTGACTGAAACCCAAAAACCGAGAAAACTAGGTCATCCGGCTAGGTCAAATTGGTATACTGAAATCCGACAAATTGCAATAAAATGCAATATACATGGAAATGAATTGGGTAACATGTACCAACCCTAAAAGGCTACAAATGTGACATATTGGTAACATTAAAACCTAATTCACCTAAACTGCATCAAGGGTCAACATCTTAGGTTGACTAAGAAAAGAATAAAATTCAATAAGTTAATTATTAAGCTTTATTCTTAGAGACATTTTAAATGAGTACTGATGTAACACCCTCCCTGTAGCAACTCCGTACATTCTACTGTTCCGGTGACCAGTGTCGGTCCGGACAGTTAGAACGTCTGGAAAAAAATATTTAAACTAAAGTGAGGAACCATAATTAACTCAAATATTAATAAGAAAAATTTAGAAAAATTTTAGAAATAAAATACAACTAAGTTGAATGAGCCGGTGCCCTAGCGATGAGTAACCCAGTGGGAAGTTGCGGTTCTCGCAACTAGGTGACCTACCTAGAGAAAATTTCATAAAATAATTTTTGGGACTCCAGAGAAGAGTCATTGAGGTTTCTATGGTATTAGAATGCTAAGAAAATACTTAGAACATTTTTTCAATCGGTACAAACAATTTTGGCCCGTTGAGCCAAACGGAGGGCATTTTGGTCATTTCCCCTTCAGAGGTGATTTTTGGCCGACTTATCCATTTAAGTAAATAATTATTATAATATAAAATGTGAATAAATAATGCTAAAAATTAAATTAAAAATGAGTAGAGAAGAGAAGAAAAAAAAATGGAAGAAAATATCAATTATGACATCATATGATGTCATTAAACACTTACCCACCAATCATATTTAATCAACACTTAAATTAACTAATAAAATGTGGATAAGAATACAACAAAAACTCATAAAACCCAGCAGCCATCACCTTCCCGTATCCCTCAAGCTCCATACCCATTCCACCATTGAAAGCTTACCAAAGCTTTATAACCCACCCAAATCTCACTTAAAACCCTAAGTCCACTTCAATAAAATTTGTCTCTACATCTTAAGCAAGTGTTTGGCTGCCAAGAAAGCCAAAGAAAGTGAAGGAATTTTGAGTGAAAAAATTCTGCTCACAAGGTTAGTGTCCAAACTCTTACTACTTTTACTTAATTCATGCTTAATGCCATGAGATAAGTAGAAAATGTAAGAAAAACAAAATAAAAATTATGTGTATTTATTTCCTAGAATTTTGGCAGCTTAGGGTTGATTAGGGTTGATAAGTTTGCTTGAAGTAAAGTGGTTCATAGGCTGCCCTTGGTATTAAATGATTAATTGAACCAAATTGTGTAAGTGAAATACAAAGTTTAGGCATGTATGAACATGGAAAATGTGGACAATTAACAACAATAGGGTTTGCTCATGTAATGATGAAAGTGAGTTTTAATGGTCAATTAGTGACCATTTGGTTATTGGTAAACAAGAAATGAAGTGTTTTTAGTGATGGGATTTATGTTTAGTGTGGCTGCCCTAGGTGACCTGCAGAATTAGACATGAGTCCAACAGGTTTGGGCAGCCATAACTTGAATTGTAGAGGTTCAATTGGTGTTTGGCCAATTGGACATGAAAGTAGACACATAATGGCAAAATTTTGGTGAAGAAACCATGCCCATAAGGCCAAACCAAGTGGACCAAAAGCTTCCTCCAATCCGGGTGACCTGCAATCTGTGTCTGCAGAATGACCAAATAAATAGTGTTTGGTCATTTGGCCATAACTCAGTGTAGAATGGTCCAATTGACCTGAAATTTTACCAGCAACAAGCTGAGATATAGAACAATAACTTTCATGAAGAAACCTAACCCAAATTATGACCAGAACCTATCCAACAAGTGAGTTTCAGTCACTGTTCACTGCACTATAGATATGGTCAGTCCAGAAAAATTCCAATCCGGCCAGTTGTGGTTTTTGGACCATAACCTGAGCTACAAAACTCCAAATGGAGTGATTCAAAAAAGGAAATTCAACTAGACAAAATAAGGAACAACTTTCATGTTGATCATTTTGCCAAATTCCCACTGAAAAAATGACTAATGGAACAGTAAAAATAAGGTATGAAAACTGAAAATTCTGCTCAATTAACTTTAAGCTTAGAAATGGTATTGGCAACCAATACCAACAAATTTTGAATGCAAAATGTGGTATGTTGATGATGTTAAAACCAATGTACCTATTGCCTATGCAAAAGTTAACATTTTTGTTGACCAATGAATGGAATAATAACACTAAAACTTAAATTCCAAAAATTGTGAAACTTAAAAGTGTGAAATGCCCTAGTATACCTAACAAGATTGGTTTGGATAGCTTGGCATGCTAATAGGGTTCAGTTAGCAGTACTGCACATGGCATTATGCCATTCTATGATTTCATGGCTTTTAGCCATTCTGACATTGTGTTGAGACTTGGCCTTGTGCCTAATGTTATTACAGCTTATTAGCTGTTCTGTTGCACACCGGGAGATACATATGTGACCGATGGTGTGACGGCCCGAGGTACTTGATACCCAAAGGCGCCATTACCGCTTATCCAGCCGACTGCCCAAAGATAGGTTACTTGGGCAACAAAAATGAAAGTGGATAAATTTAATGAAATAATGAATATAACAAGTACAAAATAAATAAGTCTACAAATACTCAACGAAAATTTATTTGCAATGAGACATCAATACATTCACTGCATATGTATTTTATGTTATTTCTTTTTATTTTATTATTGGCACCACTAAGCATTATTGCTTAGCGCGTTGCTTTTGCCATGCGTAGATTCTAGAGAGATCGATCGAGAGCCCAGTAGACCACATACTGGGTGAGACCTTCTGATCATTTTGCCAAATTCCCACTGCAAAAATGACTAATGGAACAGTAAAGATAAGGTATGAAAACTGAAAATTCTGCTCAATTAACTTTAAGCTTAGAAGTGGTATTGGCAACCAATACCAACAAATTTTGAATGCAAAATGTGGTATGTTGTTGATATTAAAACCAATGTACCTATTGCCTATGCAAAAGTCAACATTTTTGTTGACCAATGAATGGAATAGTAACACTAAAACTTAAATTCCAAAAATTGTGAAACTTAAAAGTGTGAAATGCCCTAGTGTACCTAACAAGATTGGTTTGAATAGCTTGGCATGCCAATAGGGTTTAGTTAGCAGTACTGCACATGGCATTATGCCATTTTGTGATTTCATGGCTTTTAGCCATTCTGACATTGTGTTGAGACTTGGCCTTGTGCCTAATGTTATTACAGCTTATTAGCTGTTCTGTTGCACATCGGGAGATACATATGTGACCGATGGTGTGACGACCCGAGGTACTTGATACCCAAAGCGGTTACCTGTTTATCCAAATTCCCTGCCCAAAGATAGGTTACTTGGGCAACAAAAAATAAAAGTGGATAAATTTAATGAAATAATGAATATAACAAGTACAAAATAAGTAAGTCTACAAATACTCAACGAAAATTTATTTGCAATGAGACATCAATACATTCACTGCATATGTATTTTCTATTATTTCTTTTTATTTTATTATTGGCACCACTAAGCATTATTGTTTAGCGCGTTGCTTTTGCCACGTGTAGGTTCTGGAGAGATCGACCAAGAGCCCAGTAGACCACAGACTGGGTGAGACCTTCTAATCATTTTGCCAAATTTCTACTGCAAAAATGACTAATGGAAAAGTAAAGATAAGGTATGAAAACTGAAAATTCTGCTCAATTAACTTTAAGCTTAAAAATGGTATTGGCAACCAATACCAATAAATTTTGAATGCAAAATGTGGTATGTTGATGATATTAAAACCAATGTACCTATTGCCTATGCAAAAGTCAACATTTTTGTTGACCAATGAATGGAATAGTAACACTAAAACTTAAATTCCAAAAATTGTGAAACTTAAAAGTGTGAAATGCCCTAGTATACCTAACAAGATTGGTTTGGATAGCTTGACATGCCAATAGGGTTCAGTTAGCAGTACTGCACATGGCATTATGCCATTCTGTGATTTCATGGCTTTTAGCTATTTTGACATTGTGTTGAGACTTAGCCTTATGCCTAATGTTATTACAGCTTATTAGCTGTTCTGTTGCACACCGAGAGATACATATGTGACCGATGGTGTGACGGCCCGAGGTACTTGATACCCAGTGCCAGTTTACCCATTTATCCAGCCCAGTCGTCCAGTATAGGTTACTTGGGCAACCAAAAATGAAAGTGGATAAATTTAATGAAATAATGAATATAACAAGTACAAAATAAGTAAGTCTACAAATACTCAACGAAAATTTATTTGCAATGAGACATCAATACATTCACTGCATATGTATTTTCTGTTATTTCTTTTTATTTTATTATTGGCACCACTAAGCATTATTGCTTAGCGCGTTGCTTTTGCCACGCGTAGGTTCTGGAGAGATCGACCGAGAGCCCAGTAGACCACAGACTGGGTGAGACCTTCTGCAGCTCTGCATAGTGTCCGTGTCACCTCACCGACGTCAGTGCATTAGTAGGACACTAGGTTTCATTTTGGGTATTTTGTAATTAACTTTTATTTTCTCATATGTAATTGAAACTTATGTAATGCATTTTGATGTTAATGTAAATAATGGAAATTGTGTTTATGAATGGAAAATTGAGTATTTATTTATTGCTTGTATATGAATACCATGAGAAATGAATGATTGAGAAATGGAAATGTTGTTGAAAAATATTGAGATTTTGATGATGAAATGGAGTTTGGGATTGGTTGAAAATTTTGGAAGTGTTTTTCACAGGTTCCGAAGAACTGTTTTCTCCATTTTTAGCCGGTACTCTGCCAGATTTTTTATAAAATTTTCGGAACCTCAAATAAATTATAATTTCAATAAATGACTTAAATGAATTATATTTCATAAATTTTACTTCATAACTATGAAAAAAAAAACAAAAAATAAAAAATAAATTAGGAAGAATAAAAATGATTGAGATAAAATAGAGTGTTCCGGTACACTGTGTGACATATCTTACTCGGATATACTGTAGACGGGTAAGGGGTGTCACAACTGAAACACTTCAAATTGTGTTTCTCAGTTAGGAAAGACTCAGGGAAGGGGAAGGAAACACTGAGTCAGAGCCAAGAGATAGTTATCAGACGTTTATGCACAACATTTATTTCTTTTAAATTTTTCAATTGAAATAAATTATGACTATTTGTATATTATTGTTTTAAATTGTGGAAATGTGTTTGAATGGATACTTATTGCTTGAAAAGCATTATAAATGGTTTGAAACTGTGAAAAATTATTTGAATGATATTTGATGGATACTTATTGATTGAAAAGCATTGTAAATGGTTTGAAACCACAGCTATCATGTATATTGATTGAATTCCTCGCTAGCTTATCTAGTGGGATGAATTGAATTCCCTCTCTGGCTAAAGTGTTGAGGTGTGTGCCTGTTGAGGATGAATAGAATGAGTACTCATATTTTTGCTAGCTAGCTATGTTATTCCTCATTAGCCATCGCTTTTGGGACGAATTGAATTCCTCATTAGCCATCGACTTTTGGGACGAATTGAACTTTGGAACATGATTAAGCTGTGTGTGATTTATTGATATGTGTATTGTGAGATTGTGAAATTGAGCTTAAATTCTTATTGACATTCACTGTCTTTTGAATTTAACCATGTTTTGATTTATTGAGATTGATTGTAATATTGTGAAATGGAGTTTAAATTCTTTATAACTTTCATTGTCTTTGAATTTAACTATAGTTTTAAGTATACACTATTTATATGACTTATGATTTATGATTTAAAGTTGTATTTGGTTAATGTTGTGCACCACTGAGACATTATCTCAACGATAGCTTCTCATTGCTGTCGCAGGTAGATAGATTGACAGGGCAGCAGACCAGGCTGCTAGTGCTTCAGTGAGAAATCATCGGGTATATTGAGTATACCATATTTTACATTTTGTAGTGTAATGTATGTTCATTGTATGTATATAGTGTTCTTGGTTTTGAAAAGTTATAAATTAAAATTGTACATTGAAGTTGTAAAATAAATTGTGAATTATTTTGGCTTATAAAACTTGTACTATATTTCTTTTATCTCAGCCTTTGGAAATATTGAAAAATTATTGTGGATTTGAGTTGAGAAACATATTGTGTTGATTAAATGTTGGAGTTTGAGATTGAGAAATATATTTAAAGTGCTTTTTACAGGTTTTTGAAGAACTGTTTTATTCAAAATACAGATGGCACTCTGTCAAAATTTTTACAGAAATTCCTAATAATTCAAATGTGTTAGCTGTTTCACTTTAGTTCAAAAAAAATTTTTAACACCTATAAATAGTGCTTTCCACTGTAAAAAGAAGTAAGAAAAGTTTTAAAATCCCTTATAGTGTATTTAATGGGTTATCAGTAGACGAACATTAGGTATACTACGGGATCATGTTATGCCTTACAGAGGGGTAGGGTGTGAAAACATTAGGGCATTAAAAGAACCAAAATGCAAGCTAAAAAATCTTTTTTAACCATCCCTCCAAGCATCCCATTGCCCATACCTAAACCAAAAAAGAAGAAACAACCTAAATTCATTAATCCTGCCTAGCTTAGAAGGAGTGGCAGAATTCTTATGGCCACAAAAGTAGCAAAGCCTGGAGAAGCAGGCAGTAAGGATAAACTCTTAGACCTTTAGGGTTATTTTGAGTCTTTTATCCTTATGGTTTCAAACATTTTTTCTGGCTTTTAAAAAAACTAATTTTGGATTATGTTTGGATTAACTCTCCTATTCTTTTTAGTTAATGTCAAAAAGGGGGAAAAATGCATGTGCTTATCTGGGAATTTGATTTTAGTTAACTAGGTATTTTTTTAGTTAACAAGTTTTTTATTTGGTGTTATCTATTTTTTGTTGTATATATTGAAGACATTTTGGTATGATGTATATGATGCCTTTTGTGCATATTTAATGAATATTTTCCAATTAATACAATTATGGAATTTGATAATCTTTTACTCTTGCTTTTCTGAGTTTATGTTGCCTTAAACTAATATATTTTGCATTATATTGGTTGAATTGAAATAAAAATTGCTTATATATATGTTGTTCTTTTCAAAATGTTGTGGGCACTAGATTAAGAGGGAGTAATTTATTATTCCTCAACTTTATTGCATTTTGAATGATTGTATATGTACATAAAAGTGGAGCTTGAATCAAAGCAAGTTCTTGCATACATAACACATGCAGATACATATACAATTTAATTTTTATGCTCTTCATAGAATCATTAAGTTTTGACATCATCAAAAAGGGGGAGAATGTAGGCCTCATAAGCTCCAAGGAGCTTGGTTTTGTTGACAATAATACTTAATGAAAAATACTTTAACCCTTTATTCATAGTGTTTGAAGTGATCTTATAGGACATAATTTGCAAAGATATTAATAGAAGGACTATTCTATTCTATTAAAGTGACTGATCTAAAAGGAGATTATCATCTTATATAACATAAGATGAATTAAAGTACATGAAGAAATAGGATAAAATTTTTATTCATAAGTCATTTGTATAAAGTTGCAGAGAATTTATGTCATTTGAGACCTACAAACAATTTAGAAAGTGTTTTTAAATCATTTCTAAGGTTGTTAAGTGGTCAAAATAATTTTTACAACTCTCCTTTAAAAACTCAACATTTCAAATTTCAAGTCAGATAGTAGCCAAATTAGTTAACTAATTTTATTAGCTAAGCCAAATTAGTTAACTAATTTTATTAGCTAAATTTTCTATCTTACGAAAATAGTTAACTACTTTTTATTCTAATCAACTTTTTTCATTTTAGTTAACCTTGAGAAAATTTTAGTTAACTAATTTTCTACTCTATCCTGACACAACTTTATTGCATGACTTTTTATGCAATAATAACCTAGTTTTTTGAAATTCAAAGATTTGTTTGATACATTCTTTAGCAGAAGTTTTTGGCCATGAAAACACCTATAAAAGGCTTCATTTACTATCATTTTACCTTATGAAAGTGGTTTTATTCATAGAGAATTTATTATGCTAATTGTTCAACTTTCATTCAACTCTCTTGTCCTAAAATGGAAAAGTCTTTCTCAATCTTATAGCATTTATTTATGGATTTATGAATTATTGAAAGAAATTTCAACCAAATCAAAACCTATTTAAGGTTGTTTAACTGTGAGGACACACTTATGAGTTATTTGCAAGCACCCATTGAAGCTTGTGAGTTAGTTGAGTAATGAAAAAGCATTGTAAAGGTTTCAAACACCTAATAAGCTTGTTATAAAGGCTTTGAACCTTGCCTATTGAAAAGATCAAATAATGGATAAACTCTCAAAGTGGGACTTTAAGGAAAGTGGATGTAGGCTAGGAAAGTCAAACCACTATAAATATTGTGTTTGATTTTCTTCTTCTCTTAACTCTTTAAATTCCAACACTTTAATACTTTGATATATCTTGAATGTGTTGAGAATTTGTTTTATTGAGTTAATATTAAGCTTGAACAATCTACCAAGTATAATTTGAATTACATGTGAAAAGAAATTTTTGAGAAAAATTATTAATTTGTGTTTAAGTCATTGTTTGTGCATTAACTTATTTATTCACTTAGTGCACACTTATATTAAAGTCTTTCCAACAATTTAGAAATGCCTAGCTATAATTTTTCATTAAGTCTTGTGTAAGGGCTGAAAAATCGCCTAAAGTGTCCAATTCACCCCTTCTTAGCCACTCTATTTGGGACAACAACATAGTTGGCTTACGCTAAGAAGATTGAATTTCAAACCTTCAACTAGTGCAACATTTCTATACTTGGATTCTTCCCAATGGAGCCACTTCTAATGATATAAGTTTTGCCTTTGTAGTATCTCACATTTCCACCATTCTTCATGGTAAAGTTTGAGAATTTATCCTTGTCTCTAGTCATGCGCCTTGAGCAAGCACTATCAACATACCACTTTTTGCATTTTTGCTTACTTATAAGGCGTACCTAAAATTGGTTAAATTAGTTAACCAATTTTAGGTACGTAAGAAAGTTTGGGTCCTTGGGGGTTAGAGACACTAGGAATTGTTCCTTTAGGTACTGAAATCTTTTTCACCTTTAAGGAACCTTTCCTTATAGGACAATGAGTAAATATGTGACCATTTTGATTGCAATAGAAGCAAATAACATTTGGCAAATGCATATTTATATTTTTTAATACTAAGAGATTCAAAATCACTTAACTCATTGTTGCTTTCTTTGGCGAGAACTTTATGGTTTGTTTTCTTTTAAAGCCATAATACAAATGTTTACAATCCCCTTTCCACTTAAGTTGCCACTTGAGGAGTCCTCATTATCATCACTCTAGCAAACAACCAATGCTTTCTTGCTCTTGTCTTTTGAGTCTTCTTTTTTAATCTAGGACAATTAGGCTTGATGTGGCCAGGTTTGTTGCAGTCAAAATATTTAATCTCACTTTGATCTTTACTTGTTTCACTTGTGCTTTTTTAGACATTTCTTATATTTCAATCCTCCCTTCTTGAATACTCTCTTAAATGTCCTTGCAATCATAGCAATATCACATGAAGTAGCCTTAAAAGCCATATTTTTCTTTGTCTCATCCTCTTTGTTTGACTTCAAGGCAATTCCTTTCTTTTTCTTTTCGTCATCCACATTACTTTGTTCTTGTCATAAAGCATTTGATGAGCAATCAGAGAACCAATAAGCTCATCATAAGTGAAATTGGAGAAGTCCTTGGTGTCAAAGATTATTCACTTTCGTTTCCCAAGATTTAAGTAGTGATCTCAAGGATCTCAAGACTTTCTTGACCAATTCTTCTTCAATGAATTCCTTTTCAAGTGCTTTGAGGACATTCACCAAATCAGTAAACCTTGTGCTCATTTTTTAGATGGTTTCTTCTGGTTTCATCTCAAATAGCTCATAATCTCTAGCAAGTCTATTTCCTTTTGATTCCTTTACTTGATTAATCCTTTTATAAGTGACTTCAAGCTTATCCCACATTTCTTTGTCCAATATACAACCAGAAATATGATTATACTAAGTTACATTAAGGGCATAATGAAAAATATTTAAAGTTTTAGCAATTAAATAAACTCTCTTCCAATCAAGTTCATTATATTCTCCTTTAGGTTTTTCACTATAACCTTCAGCATATGCTTCTATATCAATAGATTGTACAAAGTTTCTCATCCTCACTTTCCAAAAAGAATAATTAGAGTCATTAAACAAATGTGGTTTAGTGATAGAATGTCCTTCTGCTAAAGGTGCAAGGATACCAGTTGTGTTAGATGTGCTAGCCATTTTAGGATCTCTCTAAGGTGTTAAAAAGAGAAACAAGCTCTTATACCAATTTATTGTCCTAAAAAAAGTATCCAAGAGGGGGTGAATTGGACACTTTAGGAAATTTTTCAGCTCTCGCTAAAGGCTCTATGAAAAATTATATCCAGACACTTCTAAATATGTGGAAAGACTTTAATGTAAGTGTACACTATGTGAATCCAAGTTGTGCACACTTAAACACAAGGTAACAACTTGGGCTCAAAAATTTCTTTTCATAAATAACCCAAAAGATGCAAGGCAGATTATTTAAGTTCAATATTATCTCAATAGAATAAATTCTCAACACATTCAAGATATACCAAAGTAGTAAAGTGTTGAAATTTAAAGAGTTAAGGGAAGAAGAAAATCAAACACAATATTTATAATGGTTTGGCTTTCTTAGCCTGCATCGACTTTCCTCAAAGTCATACTTTGAGAGTCTCTCCACTATTTGATCTTTTCAATAGCTAAGAATGAAACACTTTACAAACCTAACAAGCTTTTCAGATGCTTGAAACCTTTATAATGCATTTTCTTCACTTAATTAATTCACAAGCTTCAATGGGTGCTTAGAAACCACTCATAAGTGTGTCCTCATAGTTAAACAACCTTAAAAAGGTTTGGTATGGTTGAAAATACTATCAATAACTCACAAATATAAAAATAAATGCTATAAGATTGACAAAGAATATGTATCACTTAAGAATAATAGAGTATTTAATAAAAGTTGAAAAATTAGCATAGTAAATTCTCAATGAATAAGAGCACTTTCATTTGTAAAATGGTGGCAAATGAGGCCTTTTTATAGATGCTTTTCAAAAACTTATGCTAAAGGATCTTTAAAATTCAAAAAACAGGCTGTTATTATATAAAAAGCAATGCAACAAAGTTATGTTAGGATAGAGTAGAAAATTAGTTAACTAAAATTTTCTCAGGGTTAACTAAAATGGAAAGTAGTTGACTTAGAATAAAAAGTAGTTACTAGTTTCGTAAGATAGAAAATTTAGCCAATAAAACTAGTTAACTAATTTGGCTATTGTCTAACTTGAAATTTGAAAATTTTATTTTTTGAAGGAGAGTTGTAAAAATTATATTGACCACTTAACAACCTTAGGAATGATATGAAAACACTTTTTAAATGCTTGAATTTAAAAACTAAATTGTTTGTAGGTATCAAATGGCATAAATTCTCTCCAACCTTATACAAATGACCTATGAACATAAATTTTATATAGTTCTTCAAGGGCTTTAATTTGTCTTGTGTTATACAAGATGATAATCTCCTTTTAGATCAACCACTTCAGTAGAATAGTCCTTCCATCAATGTCTTTGCAAATTATGTACTGTAAGATCACTTTAGACATTATGCACAAAGTGATGCAACCCAAGATCTTTACTCAAGATAGACGAATTAGCCTTTGGTATTCTGTATTCTTGCCTCTACTTAAAATGCCTCAAGTAATTGATTGATTTGTTAATTCACCTTAATTGGCTTAACCTAATTAATTCTAAGGTATTCTAAACCTTAACCCCAATTTAGTAGCAATTAAGAACAAATTAAATAGGAAGCTAAATTGTTAACTTAAGATTAAAACCTAAGTAAACAATTAACTACCTTAGCATAAAATTAAAGAAAGCTATCAACTCACTTTAATTTGAAAATTTATCAAAAGGAAAAACTCAAATCTCAAATCTTCTATCTTGCAAAATTCAGCTAATGCATATTTATAGGGATTAGAATTCAGATTTCCCCTTTACAAAGAGTCTTAATGATAGAATAATTCCTATCTAAGTTGATTAAGTCAAACCAATCAGAACAAAGTCCTAAAAGATTAAGGAAACTTGTAAAACTAATCCTAACTTAAAGAGTCCAAATTAACATTAATTTCCTAGGGGAATTCGACATCAACAACAATTTAAGGAAATAATTAAAAAATAATAATCCTAACTAGATTACAAGTCTTTGTCCAGTGGTCCACCAACAAACCAGCCTATGTATTAGGGCCACATGGCTCAATTAAATTAATTAGCTTAAGCTGGTTTGTGCCTTCATCCATCCATGTTTGCTGGTCCTTTAAGCCCTTAGTTGAATTAGACCTAAGTTGGCATGTAACATGGTTTTGTGCGTACATCTGAACTTAGGCTTTTAATTATTTCAGCTTGGATCTTGTGATTGGCCCATTATTTATCATTGGGAAACCATTCAAACCTTCATAATAGGCGGGCCGAACCTCCTCTTATGCATGGTCCATTAGATCTGCCTTTGATCTTGAATCATTCCCCCTCTCCTTAAAAGCATTCGCCCTCAAATGTAAATTTGCATCATCAAAAGGTGACAAATCAGAAACATTAAATGTTTCCCTAACATTATAATCACCTGGCAAATCGATTTTGTAAGCATTGTCATTAATTTTTTTCCAACACTTTGAATGGACCATCTCCTCTAGCATCTAGCTTTGACTTTTTTTTGGATGGAAACCTTTCTTTGTGCAAGTGTAACCAAACCCAATCACCAGGTTCAAATTGAATTTGGTGCCTCCCTTGGTTTCTATATTGCGCAATCTTTTCATTCTTTCTTTCAATTTGTATTTGTACTTTCTCATGAATTTTCTTCACCATATTAGCCTTTTTTTGCCCATCTAAATTAGTAATCTCATTCAAAGGTAAAGGCAATAAATCCAAAGGCATTAATGGATTAAAACCATAGACAATTTCAAATGGTGAAAACCCATGAGAAGAATACACACTACGGTTATATGCAAATTCAACAAATGGAAAACATTCCTCCCATGACCGAATGTTACTTCTCACCATTGTCCTTAATAAAGTTCCTAAAGTTCAGTTTACCACTTCAGTTAATCCATCCATTTGAGGGTGATAAGTTGTAGAGAAATGCAACTTAGTATCCAATTTAGCCCATAAAACACGCCAAAAGTGACTTAAAATTTTGACATCCTTATCACTAATAATAGTTTTAGGTATGCCATGCAATTTAACCACATGATCCAAGAGCAAATTGGCAATATTAGTAGCATCATCGCTCTTATGGCATGCAATAAAGTATGCCATCTTAGAAAACCTATCTACTACTGCAAATATAGCATCATGACCCTTTCTTGTTCTAGGCAGCCATAATACAAAGTCCATACTCAAATCAACCCATGGATGCATTGGAACAGAAAGTGACATGTATAACCTATGTGGTTGTACTTTCGATTTAGCTTACCTATAAGGAATGCAACATGCACAAACTCTTTCAACATCTTTTCTCATATTAGGCCAAAAAAAGTATTCATGCAACATGCTTAAGGTCTTATCTACGCCAAAGTGTCCCATTAATCCCCCATTATGAGCCTCTCGAACCAATAATTCTCTAATAGAACTAATGGGTATACATAGTTTACCTTTCTTAAAAAGAAACCCATCATGTCTATAAAAATCCTTAAAATCCGAGGGCTCCAGATCCATCTTTATGATTATGTTCAACAGTGGAGATAGGGATGTACGGGACTGCTCTAACTGTTTTGGCATCTGGCGGCTAGTAGGGCGTCTTTGCAGATGAGATGTGTGGTGAGGATCTGTTCACACCTACAATGCATTAACTAACTCGGATCTGACAACGAAGAGAGTTAATTGGAAGTTATTTAACCCCTCTACTTTCTCCGATCTCTAAAGGTCGTCTCCTATTTCTTCCGATTCTCCCATTATGACCAACCACTTTTTCGATCTCTATCTCTTGCATCGAGTCCCCTTTTATTTCCCTATCTCTCTCATTCATGATCTTTCCTCTCTATCTAACTTGCATTGGTCAAAGCAATAAACTATTCAGTTACCAATGCATCTGCTTCGGGTTCTGTATGTAATAAATGCCAAGGCCCTATATATATGCAACAATAGGAAATCACCTTCACACCTTCACAGTTTATTTTCAATGCACCACCTCCCCAATTCTAACTTTTCGGGTGATAATTCTAATTATAATGCCCCTTTTGATCTTTTTCTGATAATTTCCTTCATCCCTCGCCTAAAAAAATTATAACCCCGGTGATCGGAGAGCTATGAGAACGTCACCTAATAACAGTGAGGGAACCAGACTAATTTATCAATCAAGATTGAAAGTGACGGCCGTGCCTATCTCGAATCGGTCTATCGATATAATCGGTAGACCGATCTCGGATAAGAGGACTACTAATTTCAATCTTGATGTCAATGATCACCTCTTGAAGTTCATTTGGCTCCCAACCATATCGGGCATCCCGACTGCAGCTCGGTTTTGGTCAATGACATCGGCGATGACTCCGCTCAATATCAAGAGAGTCATAATCACCCTATCTGAGCTGCACATCTATCTGATATTTTGTGACTGGCTTTCTGATCAAACACATCTTTTGATTCAGCCACAAGACTAGGCTTTGATATAGGCCAGCATTCTGGGCCTCGGATTAATCTTAAGCTAGGTAGAATGTAGTGCTGATTTTGAGAGATCGCCCAAATGATGTAATTCAATCTTTTAAGATCGCCCAAATGATGTAATATGATCTTTTGAGATTGCCCAAATGATGTAATCCAATCTTTTAGAAATGAAAAGAAATTTTTATTTGAATGTTTTTATTTTTTAATTGCATTGGTTATTTTTTCGATCTCTGATAAGTGTACCCGATCTGATCACCATTCGTCGATCCGTGGGTTTGAAAATTTATTCGATCCGACGACCTCAGTTGACCGATCTCATTTATCTAATTTTTATTATGTTTTTGGAACCTTCTTGCAACGTGTCAAAAAGGTGGCCCAGTCCCGCTAACTGATGCGTCACTTGGGACTTCGTGAGCATTTAATACTCAGAAGGGTATAAATAGGGGAAGGGTGAGTCGTTTGTTTCCTTATGTCCTTTTCAGATCTTCCCCTAGCAATCTCAGAACTTCCTCTCATTTTCTAAAGTTTTCAGGCACCGATTTATACTCTGGTAAGGGTTTTGATCTTTTCTCGGTTGATTTCTTTTTGTTTTTCTGAATATGAGCAGTATCGATGGTCAAAGAGCTGCTAATCCTCCATCTGTTCATATTTCGTAGACGTCGGACGAAGTTGAGGTGGTCAGGCCTAGTGGGCGACCTGGACCTTCTACAACCTCTGTCTCAGCCCATGGTCGGGCAGCCCAATCAAAATAGGCATCTTCTTCAGGGAAAGAAAACCTACCTGTGGATGAGTTGCCATCGGTCCTCCAGGAAACCAAACTACAGTCCATTAGTCAAGAGTACAACCTTCGGACCGACTCTTTCGAGCTTATCAGATGTCATGGCAATCTCCGAGCCGATCATTGCTTTGAAGAAAATGACGTGATGATGGTGTATGAAGAATAATTGAAGGTCGGGCTTTAATTTCCCCTGGACGACTTCTTTAAGGCCGTTCTAAAGTTTCACCATGTATGTATAGACCAAGTGCACCCAAACTCATAGCGGATTCTAGTGGCTTTTAGAGGCTTATGCTGAGCGAAAAAGCTCGAGCCTACAGCAAAGGTTTTTGTTGAGTTGCATAGGCTCACTCGTCAAAAGGACGACAAGTACTAGTTCTTCCAAGCCAAGCCACACTGTGGGCTTTTTACCCATCTCCCTTCTTCATTGAAGAATTGGAAAAACCGATTCTTTATATTGAGGGGCAAGATTCTGAACAGCTTCGAGGTTATCCCACGGAGTTGGCAGTACCTGGTCCCTTCAGTTCCAAAGAAGATCGCCCTAAACAGAAATGAGGATGCCATGATAAAGGAATTGAAGGATCAGGTGGCCACTCACAAGTATTCATGCTTAGATGCCATTATGGCCGAATTGAAGTGGTGGCTAATGCAGATAATCGCTAATGAAGATTATGAGCTGCAGCTCTCTGACCTCGGACCCGGGATCAGTATAACCTAAACTTTAGCCTCCTGACTTAGGTGATCTCACTAACTTATTTTCCATACAGGTATGGCTGGAGGCGACGGTGTGAAGGAGAGCCGCAAGCGAAAAAGAGAGGTCGCCTAGAAGGTGCGGGAAATAAAGATTGCTGCGGTATCCCAAACACCGGGGTGAGACTCGACAGAAGGGCTATGCTCTTTGTCTAGACCTTTGGGACAGCCGTTCCCAGAGGTAGAGATCGCTCCTTCCCTTCCTCGATGAGATGAACTGCCACCTCCATCGGTTTCTTCAAGTGCGGAGGGAGGGTCTTCCCAACCTGTTATGAGGACCCTTTCTCGTGGGGCCCAGGTGAATTCACTCGCTAGAGAAGAATCACTCAGTTTGGGGGAATCCTGGCCTGGTCAAAGTTTTAGGCGCCACCATCTGCTTCCAGGACGACCAGAATAGGCTGACCCCAGATAGCATTGACAATCTCGTGGCCCAGACGATAAGCTTGAGCATAGAGAGCCTTATGAATCAACACATAATCAGAGAAAAGGCTCATCTTTTGAGACAGGAAATTTTGAAGGCGGTCCAGGATGCGACTTTCGCCAAATCCCAACTTTTGTCTGCTCAGGACTACATTGCTGAGATTGAGGGTCGGACGAAATCTTATGAGGATAGGATTGCTGAACTAGAGTGGGAACTCGAAGAAGCTTAGGCCCTCCGAACTACCGATGTCACTCGCCTTATCGAGGAGATTAGAGTGAAAGAAGAAGAGGCCATGACAAGGGAAGCTAGTGCTTATGTAAATGCTCATGGCGATCTGCTGGCCGAGCTTATAAGGCACTATCCTAAGGAAGACTTCTCTTGGATAGTGGATCTTGTCCCTAGGGGTGAGGAGGAGAGTGAGGAGGAGCCTGAGAGAGAGAGAAAGGATGAGAGAAATGATAATGTACCCAGTGAGTAGGTTGAGGGAGACCCTCCTGCTGAATGACTTGTATATTTTTATTTTAAAATGAATTGAAGTCCTTTTTTTGTTCAATTTCTTGATGAGATCGAAAAGTGTCCAAACCAAATTGTTTGAGTATATTGATTGAATGTAATTGAACATTAAACTTGAAAGTGACTATTAATCAGAAGATAAGGGATCGGAAAAACATTATACGTGAACATGAGATCGGACTAAGTCATGACCAAATACCGGATGAAACTTTAAAATATTAGAATTGCAACGATTTGACACTGGCTGGAACTTTTAAGGTCAAAACCATTATTAGATCAGATAAAAACCTTAACTTCATTTTGAGGAATGTCTGAGGTATTCAGGTGAGAAGCCCAATCACAACATTAGCCAAATGAAGTTCTCTAATATTTGTACAGAGAGATCGAAGAATATCAGTAGGCAAGATCGGATGGTTCTGAGACCCAATATTGACTCAAACTCATCTGATAAAGACCAAGAGATTGGAAAACAACTTAACTTGAGTGTGAGATCGATTTGTTCCAGGGACGAGCAATCGTTAAGTTCGGAAAAGCTACCTAGTGATCAGGACATCAGTAGAGAACGGATAATAAAGTTTCGATTTTAAAAGACCCTCGCCTTTGAAGGTCGACTAAAATATGGTGTCTACACCTTTTTATCAAATTGCCATGGCCTACCAAGCAGTAAATGGCTTGCATGCATGGGAATAACATTACATATTACTTCATCACTATATCACCTGATGCTAAACATCAATCTAACCTGCCTTGTCACCTTCAATTCACTTCCATTGTTCAACCATTGCAATCTATATGGATGTGGATGCTTCATGGTTAGCAATTTCAGTTTATTAACAAGTAAGCTACTTGCTATGTTCACACAGCTACCTCCATCAATTATTAAACTGCAACCCTTTTTATCAATAATTGCACGAGTAGGAAAGATATTTTCTCTTTGAGCTCGCACGCCATCATCATCATCTTTAACCTGTGAGTTCAAAACCTTACGGTATATAAGCAACTCAATATTAGCAGGTGTTTCTACATCACTACAATCTTTGAGAGGGGGCATCTCATCACTACTTTCCTCTTCACTCTCAGTTAGCACTTCCCCATCAATCATAACCATAGTCCTTTTGTTTGGATATTGAGAAGTAATATGCCCGAATCCCAAACACCTAAAACATTTGATATTTCTATTTTTGGTAGAAACATCTTTGTTTCTATCATTGTTACTCCTTCAGGCTTTAGCTTTGTCATCCCTTTGAGTTGGGGCAACTTTGTTATTTGTTGATTCAACCTTGGATTTGTTGAAAGGTTGATTCGATCTCCATGATTGATTGACTAAATATGATGTAGTGGTTTTTCCATCCCTTTTGAGTTGCTTTTCCACCTTGATTGCCATGTGAAGCATGTCTTCTAATTTGACATAATGATGCGGCTCTACAATGTTACCTATATCTCGATTCATTCTGGTTAGAAATCATGCCATTGTAGCCTCCCTATCTTCCTCTACATTGTCTCGAATCATCGCAATTTCCATCTGCTTGAAATATTCCTCCACGCTTTTGCTCCCTTATGTTAGGCCCTACAATTTAACATGTAAATCACGAAAATAATGTGAGGGTACAAAATGCCTTCTCACCACTTTCTTCATCTTTTTTCTAAAGGAGTGGAAGTGTGAATAGAAGGCATTAGAACCTTGAATTTCAAAAATTATTTCTAAGGTTACATGTATCATACCAAGTGTCTTATGATCCTAATCAACTTTCAATGCCTAATTGCATACCAAAACACATTTTAGCATACATTAAAATTTCATTTGCCTTTAAAGATGAATTAACATTTAATTCAATTAAACCCTAACTAAAAGAGGGATTTTTAGGTACTAACCTCTTGATGCACAATTGAAGCCTCTTAGGATGTTCTTAGGACCCCAAATGTTGTCCCTCTAGTTTGTCCACCACAAGCACAAACCAAAGATGCAATGGCAGCCCCTAGATTGGCTTCTTAAGCCTTGTCAATCAATTTTGAGATGGGTTTATGCTTTGTGAAGGTTGTATGAATGTATTGGGTGTTAGAAACAATTTCTAATAATTTTAATTCAAGAGGAAATCATAGTTTTTCCCTTGAATCAATTGAGAAATTGAAGAAGAGAGGGAGAGACAAAGTTAACGTCCAACTTGAGAGAAAAGAGAGAGGAGTGTGTTTTTTTTTATAACTTTTCTCTATATACTTAGGTCAAACCCTTACTTAATCCCTTGCTACATGTCATCACAAAATCTCATCTTGTTATTATTTGATTTAATCCTCTGAAGCCAAGTGTCAAGCTCCATTTAAATCATGACATAGGATTTTCCATCATAGGAAGACAAGTGGTAAGAACATATGGTGCCACATGTCACCATGTGAAAAGACCAATTTGCCTTACTTTTTAATTTGAGTTCTCAATCCAAAATTATAATTTTTCCTCTTTAAATCAATTTATATTAAATATAAATTAATTAATTAATTAATCTCTATTAATTAATTTCTCATAATTAAATTCATATTTAATCAAATTAAATATAAATTTAATTTATACTATACATCCAATAACCTAGATTTGGTTTCAAGTCATGCTAGGGACTTTGCAATCTTATTGTAAAACAAACCTCTTAAATTAATCAATTAAATCACATTTTAAATGGTGATTAGCTTGTGTAGATGTGTGACTTACTAGGCCCATTACTTATTGGCAATGAGAAATGATATTAACTCTTAATATCATTAGAACTCTTTCTTACCGTAAATAATTTCTCTAAATCATTTTAGACATCTCATAGACCATGGTTGACACCTAGCATAGTATGCCATGGCCACCCAATCAGTAATAAGGAATACCTTAAATGAACCTTTAATCATATGTTATCATGCACTAGAATTTCTCCGTTACAAAATGCCAATTCTAGCTGGAGTCATGGTTAATGTCAAACCCCATTTGCTATGAAACATTATGTTCTCTTTTAATTCCAGTTCTTGATTAATTAGATTTTCTTGTCAGAAACTCTTTTCTGACTAAATCTATCTATCCTGGCCAGGAACTTCAAATATTAAGAATAATTAAATGAACATAGGATTTTATCCCTATTTACTTAAGGTAGCGGATTCCATCTTGATGAACACCTATCTCCATATATAACTAGTAGAAGCCAACACATGCCCATATACCCATACACAGTACAAGTATGAAAGCAGTATCAAACTCAAACCAACTATATAGAAGATAACTGTGTTATCTTAGGTCTAAAGATTATATGCACTGATATGATATATGACAATGCATTGACAAGAGTAAACTCCATGTGCTTGTCATAAGCGTCACTGGTTCGGCCTACTTATCATGTATAAGTGCCTATCATGTTTGTTATGTGGCATAAGACTTACCACTCCATCTTACTTATATCTCGTATAAATACCTTGGGAACAAACATGATTATAATCTTTCTGGATAAGTCATATCCTTTCTGAAGTATCCTCAATTGTGAACCAATTTATGATACTTTGTGCTAGAAATACTGTCACTCATATTCTTAACAACTTAAGAATAGAATTTTTAACAAAACATCAATGGACCTTTTTAATTACACATAAATATATTATGTAAACGAAAAAATGAAATTTCCTTTTATTAATAAGATATGTACAAGATACATACAAAATGATATGCTCTAGGGCATATTACTAACAATATCCCACTAGCACATAACCATTCATTACAATATCTTAGACCCATCTTCTCAAGATGTCAGTCTAACTGAGTTTGTGACATAGGCTTTGTGAATGGATCAGCTGGATTTTCGGCTAATGCTATTTTCTGCATGGCTACATCGACTCGCCCAACTATCTCTCTGATAATGTGGTAGCGCCTTTCTATGTGTTTGGATTTCTGGTGAGACCGGGGTTCCTTAGCCTGTATGACTGCTCCATTGTTGTCATAGTAGAGAGGAACTGCTGACTCAATGGAACTACTGCAAGTTCTGTCATGAACTTCTTTATCTAAACAGCCTCTTTTGCAGTATCTGATGCAGCAATGTACTCAGCCTCTGTAGTGGAATCAACAGTCATACTCTGTTTGAAACTCTTCCAACTGACTGCACCTCCATTATAAATGAACACAAACCCAGAGGTAGACTTTCTATCAGTGATATCTGATTGAAAATCAGAATCAATATAACCATTCAATTGCAGGTCACCACCTCCATAAATCAAGAATAAATCCTTAGTTCTTCACAAGTACTTAAGGATATTCTTGATAGCTATCTAGCATTCCAAACCTGGATTGGATTGAAACCTGCTAGTTAAACTAACAGCATATGCGATATCCGGCCTAGTACACAGCATTACATACATTAAACTTCCAATAGCCGAAGCATATGAAATCCTGGCCATTTTATCTCTTTCTTCTGGTGTCTTTAGAGACATCTCTTTAGAAAGGTTGATACCATGTCTTACTGGTAACAATCCTCTCTTGGAATTAAGCATGCTAAACCTCTTTAACACCTTTTCCAAGTATAAACTTTGGGATAAACCAATTATTCTTTTTGCTCTATCTCTACAGATGAGAATTCCAAGAATATAGGTTGCCTCCCTTAAGTCTTTCATGGAGAATGTATTTGACAACCATACCTTGACAATTGTCAACATACCTATGTCATTACCTATCAATAAAATGTCATCTACATATAAAACAAGAAAAGTGACAGCACTCTCACTAACCTTCTTATATACACATGGCTCATCCATATTTTTTATAAAACCAAATGGTTTAATGACTTCATCAAAATGGATGTTCCAACTCCTCGAAGCTTGTTTCAACCCATAAATGGATCGTTTTAGCTTGCATACCTTGGAACCATCTTGGGATTCAAAACCCCTAGGTTGTTCCATTAAAATGTTTTCATCAATGTTTCCATTGAGAAAAGCTATTTTGACATCCATTTGCCAAATCTCATAATCATAGTATGCAGCTATTGCTAATAAAATCCTAATTGATTTAAGCATGGCAACAGGCAAGAAAGTCTCCTCATAGTCGATTCCTTGCCTTTGGCGAAACCCTTTCATAACTAGCCTTACTTTATAGGTCTCTACCTTTCCATCAGAACCAATTTTCTTTTTGAAAACTCATTTATTCCCTATAGGTACAATACCTTCAGGTGGGTCAACAAGGTCCCAAACTTGGTTCTTATGCATGGAATCAATTTCAGATTTCATAGCTTCAATCCATTTTGAAGAGTCTATATCTGATATAGCTTCTTCATAGGTATGAGGATCATCTCCATGATCTATTTCTTCATGAGTAAACAACTCTTGTTCATCTTCATGAAGAAAACTATATCTCTCTAGTGGGTGAGATATCCCTGGTCGATCTACGAGGAATTACAGTAGATGTTTCATCAATAGGTGTAGGTTGACTAGATGGATCTATATCCATTTGATCTGTTGGTTGGTCAAAATTCTCCAATTCTAACTCTATTTGCCTTTCTTTGCCACCTTCTTGAATAAACTATTGTTCAAGAAATATGGCATCTCTACTTACCACAACCTTTTGTGATGTAGGCAAATAAAAATAATATCCAAAACTTTCTTTTGGATATCCAACAAATCGACCTTTTTCTGATCCGGTTTCCAATTTATCAGTGTTCAGCTTTTTAATATAAGCTGGACAACCCTAAATCTTAACATGGTTAAGACTCGATTTTCTTCCATGCCGTATCTCATAAAGTGTGAAAGAGATTGATTTTGATAGAATCCTATTCAAAATATGTAAATCTAATTCTAATGTAAATCCCCAAAAGGAGACTGGCATATCAATATAGCTCATCATACTGCGTACCATATCTAATAAGGTACGATTTCTCCTTTCAAATACACCATGCAATTGTGGCGTTCTTAGAGGAGTCAGTTGGGAGACAATGCCATGCTCTTTCAAGTATTTATCAAATTCAGTACTTAAGTATTCACCTCCACGATCTGATCGAAGAGTTTTAATACTTTTTCATGTTTGATTTTCTACTTCACATTTAAATTATTTGAACTTTTCAAAGGATTCATGTTTGTATTTCATCAAATACAAATACCCAAACCTTGATTTATCATCAGTAAAGGTAATAAAGTAATGAAAATCACATCTAGCCAATTTCCTTAAATGGACATACATCACTATGTATAAGTTCCAAAATATTTTCAGCTCTTAACCCTTGTCCAACAAAAGGTGACCTAGTTATTTTGCCTTCAAAGCAGGATTCACAAGTTGGAGTAGGTTCAGAATCCAATGAGTATAAAATCCCTATTTTCTCCAGCTTTGCAATCCTATCTTCTGTAACATGACCTAATCTTAAGAGCTAAATATATTTTGAACTTGAGTTGATTTTCATCATGGCATTACATTCATTTAGATTGCTTGCATTAGATTTGTATTAATATTATTATCTAACTAATATTTGTGAAGTATCCTCGATTGTGAACCAATTTATGATACTTTATGCTAGAAATACTATCACTCATATTCTTAATAACTTAAGAATATAATTTCTAACAAAACATCAATGGACCTTTTTTATTACACATAAATATATTATATAAACGGAAAAATGAAATTATCTTTTATTAATAAGAACTCGGCCATTTGCTGGAATATGGCCTGTGGAGGCTGAGCAGGCTCTGCTGGAGCTGGTGGAGCAGGTTCTCCCCTACCCCCAGTCTCAGCTGCTGCAGGTGGAGCATGACTCTCCACTTCCTCCTCAACTACCCTCTGAGATGTAGGGTCCATATCCTAATCAAAATAATAAAGACAAATATATCTGCATTAGTGTTACCTCGACTCTTACAAATGCAATGCATGGTATGGACTCGATTTAGACCCAAAAACGCCTAAACCGTGTTCTGATATCACTAAATGTGACACCCCTTACCCGTCTACAGTATAGTTGAGTAAGATATGTCACACAGTGTACCGGATCACCATATTTTATTTCAATTATTTTTATTTTTTCTTAATTTATTTCTAATGGTTATAAAGTGTAATTTATGGAATATAATTCATTTAAGTCATTTATTGAAATTATAAATTTATTTGAGGTTCTGCAAATTTTATAGAAAATCCGGCAGAGTACCGGCTAAAAATAGAGAAAAAAAATTTTCAGAACTTGTGAAAAACACTTCCAATACGTTTTCAATCATTCCCAAACTCCATTATATCAACAAAGTCTCAATATTTCTCAACAATACTTCTATTTCTCATTCATTCATTTCACATGATATTCATATACAAGTCATAAATAAATACTCAATTTTTTATTTATAAACACAAAATTCCACTATTTACATTAATATCAAAATATATTACATAAGTCTCAATTATACATGAGAAAATAAAATTTAATTAAAAAATACCAAAATGATACCTAGTGTCCTACCAATGCACTGAAGTTTGTGACGTAACACGGACATATGCAGAATTGTAAATGGCCTCACCCAGTCTGAGGTCTGCTGGGCTCTCTGTCTGTCTCTTCAGAACCTACACGTGGCAAAAAGTGACGCGCTAAGCAATAATGCTTAGTGGTGCCAATAATAAAATTAAAAGAACTAAAAGTAAATAAATACGCAGTAAATGTATTGATATCTCATGCAGACAAATTTTCGATAATTATTTGTGGTCTTATTTATTTGGTACTTGTTATATTCATTATTTCATTAAATTTATCAATTTTCATTTTTGGTTGTCCAAGTAACCTATACTGGATGACTGGACTAGATAAACAGGTAAACTGGCACTGGGTATCATGTACCTCGGGCCGTCACACCATCGGTCACATATGTATCTCCCGGTGTGCAACAGAATAACTGATAAGCTGTAATAAATATTAGGCACAAGGCCAAGTATCACCATAATTTCAGAATGGCTAAAAGCCATAAAATCATAGAATGGCATAATGCCATGTGCAGTACTACTAACTGAACCCTATTGGGATGCCAACCTATCCAAACCAATCTTACCAGGGTACTAGGGCATGTTACACTTTTAAATTTTTACAATTCTTGAAATTGAAGTTTCATTGTTACTATTCAATTCATTAGTCAACTAAAATGTTGACTTTTTCATAGACAATAGGTATATTGGTTCTAATATCCCTAACATACCACATTTTGCATTCTAAAGTTGTTGGTATTGGTTGCCAATACTATTTTAAAGCTTAGTGTTGGTTATTCACAATTTTCAGATTTCAAGCACTAAGTTTACTGTTCCATTGGTCATTTGTACAGTAGGAATTTGGCAAAATTTTCTTCATGAAAGTTGTTCCTTGTTGTGTCTAGTTACATTTCTTTTTTTGAATCACTCCATTTGGAGTTTTTTAGCTCAAGTTATAGCCTAAATACTATAACTGGCCGAATTGCAAATTTTCTAGATTTTCTGGACAGAACCAAATCTATAGTGTTTTGTACACTGACTGCAGGTCAATTTTTGAACATGTTATGATCAAAATTTGGGTTTGATTGCTTCATGAAAGTTGTAGGTCTATGTCTCAGCTATCTGCTGGTAAAATTTCAAATCAATTAGACCTTTCTACACTGAGTTATGACCAAATGAATAAACACTATTTATTTGATTATTTTGCCCAGGCAGAATGCAAGTCACCCGGATTAGGGTAATTTTTAAGTCAACCTGGTTTGATTTTCTGGGTAGGGTTTTTTCACCAAAGTTGTGCCATTATGTGTCTAGTTTCATGTTCAATTGGCCTTGCACCAATTAAACCTATACAACTCCATTTATAGCTGCCCAAACCTGCTGGACTCACACCCAGTCTTATAGGTCACCAAGGGCAGCATGCCTAAATTCAACTCCAACATTCTTACTCACTTCAATTCCTCCTCACACACATTCAAATGGTCACTAATTGACCATTACAAAGTTAACATATCATTACATGAGCAAACCCCAATGTTGTTCAAATGTCCAAGTTTTCAAGTTCATTCATGCACTATACTTGCATTTCACTTACACAAACATGTTCAATCACTCATCTAATACTAAGGGCAGCTCATAAACACTTTACTTCAAGTAAATTCATCAAACCCTAGCCATCCCTATGCTGTCGAAATTGTTGGGATGAATATACATAAGTTTTATTTTGTTTTTCTTACACTTTTTCACTTATCTCATGCTAATAAATATGAATTAAGTAAAAGAGATAGGACATTGGACACTAACGTCTTTGGGCAGAATTTCAAGCTAACAAAACTTCAATCCTTTCTCTTCTTTTTGCTACAACTAGCTTTTCCAAGATGTGGGAATGATTTTTAGTGAAGTGAGTTTAGGGTTTTGTGGGGTGGAAGCTTAGGAAAATCAAGCTTTAAAAGAGGAAATGGAGAGAGCTTCTTGGCTATGGTGGACGGAAAGTGAGGAAGAAGAAAGTAGATTTCTTTTTTTTTTTGTTTTCTCCCATTTTATCTCTTTTTATTTGTTTTAAGTGGGCTTGGTTAAATGTGATTGGTGGAAAAGGGTTTAATGACATCATGTGATGTCAAAATTGACATTTTATCTCATTTTCTTTTTTTTCTTCTCTACTCATTTTCAATTTAATTTTTAGCAATGTTTATTCATATTTTATTTCGTGATAATTATTTACTTAACTGGACAAGTCGGCCAAAAATCATCTCTGAAGACGAAATGACCAAAATGTCCTCCGTTTGGCTTAACAGACCAAAATTGTCTGTACCGATTGAAAAATTTTTCTAAGCATTTTCTTGGCATTCTAATGCCTTAAAAACCTCAATGAATCTTCTCTGGAGTCCCAAAAATTATTTTATGAATTTTCTCCTGGGTCTAGGGCTCCTAGTTGCGAGGACCATAACTTCCCACTGAACCCATCACTAGGGCACCGGCTCATTTAACTTGATTGTATTTTATTTGTAAAATTTTTCCTAAATTTTTCTTATTAATATTTGAGTTGATTATGGTTCCTCACTTTAGTTTAAATATTTTTCCAGATGTTCTAGCTATCTGGATCGACACCGGTCACCGGAATAGTAGAATGTACAGAATTGCTACAGTGAGGGTATTACAAAACTTCCCCTCTAATAAAAATTTCGTCCTCGAAATTTACCTGACGCAAATAGTTGAGGAAACTGTTACCTCATTGTCTCTTCACTTTCCCAAGTTGCCTCCTCGGTGTTGTGGTGCCTCCAAAGCACTTTCACTAGTGGAATCTATTTAGTCCTTAACTCTTTCACTTCCCGAGCCAGGATCCGTATGGGTTCTTTTTCATATGTCAAATCTGGTTGTACTTCAATTTCTTCCATGGAGATGACATGTGAAGGATCTGAGTGGTATCTTCTTAACATAGATACGTGGAACACATTGTGGATCTTATCCAGCTCTAGTGGTAAAGCTAGCCTGTAGGCCACTGGACCCACGCATTCAATGACTTCATATGGGCCAATGAACTTAGGGCTCAACTTACTTTTTCTTCCAAACCTTAGTACCTTCTTCCATGGTGATACCTTGAGGAACACTTTATCGCCAACTGCATATTCTATTTCTTTTCTCTTCAGGTCAGCATAGGATTTTTATCTATCTGAGGCAACTTTCAAATTGGCTTTGATTAGCTTTACCTTCTCCTCAGTCTGTTTCACTAGGTCTGGCCCTACTAGTTTATCTTCACCTAATTCAGTCCAACACACTGGAGTTCTACATTTTCTCCCATACAATGCTTCATACGGGGCCATTTGGATGTTAACTTGGTAGCTATTATTGTATGCAAATTCTACTAGTGGGAGGTATCTATCCCAACTTCCCTCAAACTCAATGACACAACTCCTCAGCATATCCTCAAGGACCTGACATATATTTTATGTTATTATTATCATTTCAGTTCAATATTTGTATTAGTTCAATTGGTTTCAATTGTTTACCTGGATTACTCTTTCTAATTGCCATCCGTCTGAGGATGGAAAACTGTGCTGAAGTGGAGTTGTGTACCCAAGGATTCATGTAACTTCTTCCAAAATCTTGATGTAAACCTTGGGTCTCGACCAGATATGATGAAAAGTGGAATTCCATGCAGTCTAACTATCTCACTGATATATAATTCTGCTAACTTCTCCAGTGAGTAGTCAGTCCTAACTGGCAGAAAGTGTGCTAACTTCGTCAATCTATCTACTATCAACCATACTGCATCATGCTTCTTTTGGGTGAGAGGTAGACCACTTACAAAATTCATGGTGACCCGATCCCATTTCCATTCAGGTATGCGTATAGGCTGTAGCAAACCCGATGGAACTTATTGTGTGCAAATTGGTTCAGGTTTGGGTTTATGCAATTAGAATAAGAATTGGACGCTAATTTGCAAATTGATTCAATGCCCAATCACAAATCGTGCACTAATTATGATCTGACATATGTGCACAATCAATGAAAAGAAACAATCTTGAATTCAAAGAAGTCAAAATATATATATATGAATCTTCAATTGAGTCACAGGAATTAGCATAATCTTGAATTTCAAAGAATGCGCAGATTGCAAGGCTTGATCTTTGAATTTTTTATTTTTTTTTATCTGATATATATATAAACTTAATGAAAAGAACAAGAAAGGAAACTTAATGAAAAGCAACACAAAAACTCAAAGGAATTGATGGAGATCAATTTGCACACACACAAGAGAACAAGAGAACACAAGAAAACAAGGAGAACAACAAAATTTGAAAAAAAAGTAACAAAAATAAAATTAGAATGGATACGTAATTACTTGATTCTTGAGCCAAAGCTCTGAAAACAGGATGATGCAACCCAATATCTTTGCTCTAGATAGCCGAATCACCTCAAGCAATTGATTGATTTGTTAATTCACCTTAATTGGCTTAATCTAATTGATTCTAAGGTATTCTAAACCTTAACACCAATTTGGTAGCAATTAAGAATAAATTAAATAGGAAGCTGAATTGTTAACTTAAGATTAAAAACTAAGTAAACAATTAACTACCTTAGCATAAAATTAAAAAAAGCTATCAACTCACTTTAATCTGAAAATTTATCAAAAGGAAAAACTCAAATCTCAAATCTCCTATCTTGTGGAATTCGGCTAATGCATATTTATAGGGGTTAGAATTCAGATTTCCCCCTTTAAAAAGAGTCCTAATGATAGAATAATTCCTATATAAGTTGGTTAAGTCAAACCAACCAGAACAAAGTCCTAAAGATTAAGGAAACTTGTAAAACTAATCCTAACTTAAAGAGTTCGAATTAACATTATTTCCTAAGGAAATTTGGCATCAACAAAAATTTAAGGAAATAATTAAAGAAAATAATCCTAACTAGATTAAAAGTCTTTGTCCATTGGTCCACCAATAAACCAGCCTATGTTAACACGCAGTTCAATTAAATTAATTAGTTTGGGCTGATTTGTGCCTTCATCCATCCATGTTTACTGGTCCTTTAAGCCCTTAGTTGAATTCAACCCAAGTTGGCATGTAACATGGTTTTGTGCATACATCTAAACTTGGGCTTTCAATTGTTTCAGCTTAGATCTTGTGATTGGCTCATTATTTATCATTAGGAAATCATTCAAACCTTCATAATGGGCTGGCCGAACCTCCTCTTGTGCATGGTCTATTAGATCTGCCTTTGATCTTGCATCACAAAGGGTTAAAGTATTTTTCATTAAGCTTTTATATCATTAAAACTAACCTCCTTAGAGGTTATGGGGCCTATAATACCCATTCTATTTCTTTAATGGAATTTTACCAATAATTTCTCACAAAATATATCTACATCTATGGCATTTGTAATTGCAAATGCCATATAGGTAGATATACTTTGTGAGAAATTACTTGGTAAAATTCTACCAAATGAACAAAGCGAGTTTATTAAGCTGGAATGGCTAAAGTAGCTTGAGAAAGTGGATGTCACTGTTGATAACCCTGAATTATTAGGGCTTGTTTTTTATATATCTTAGCCTGCATAATTTTTTTGGGTTGCTGAAATATCATGTACAGCAAAGTATCTTCATCTTTTTGAAGATACTTCTAGAGTTGATGAGTTTGCATGGGCGTCAGGCCATTTTGGGTCACCTCCATGTAACTCTAAAGAAATTGATAGAGAAAAAGAGGAAAAACTTTTCAATGAGCAGTTTTAGTATTCGACATCATAATATTTTTATTTTTTTCTATGTCTCATAGATTTTTTGCTTTGAGATGCCTTCCTAAACTGGCTGCTTCTTATTTGGGTAAAATTCTACCAAAAGAATAAAGTGGGTATATTAAGCTGGAATGGCTAAAGTAGCTTAAGAAAGTGGATGTCGCAGTTGACAGCCCTAAATTGTTAGGGCTTATTTGTTGTATATCTTAAGTTGCATAATTTTTCGATTGCTGAAATATCATATACAGCATAGCATCTTCATCTTTTAGAAGATACTTCTAGAGTTGATGAGTTTGTATGGGCCTCAAGCCATTCTGTGTCACCTCCATGTAACTCTAAAGAAGTTGATAGAGATAAAAAAGGAAAACTTTTCAATGAGTTTTTTTATACACCAAGTAAGGGTTAATTGTAACACCCTCACTGTAGCAATTTCGTACGTTCTCCTGTTCCGGTGACCGGTGTCGGTTTAGATAACTAGAACATTTGGAAAAATATTTAGACTAGAGTGAGGAGTCATAAATAACTCAAATAATAATAAGAAAAATATAGGAAAAATTTTAAAAATAAAATACAACCAAGTTAAATGAGCCGGTGCCCTAGCGATGGGTAACCCAGTGGAAAGTTGCGGTCCTTGCAGCTAGGAGCCCTAAACCCGGGAGAAAATTCATGAAATAATTTTTGGAACTCCAGAGAAGAGTCATTAAGGTTTCTATGGCATTAAAATGCCAAGAAAAGGCTTAGAAAAATTTTTCGATCAGTACAGACGATTTTGGCTCAATAGGCCAAATGGAGGGCATTTTGGTCATTTCATCTTCAGAGATGATTTTTGACTGACTTGTCCTATTAAGTAAATAATTATTATGATCTAAAATATGAATAAATATTGCTAAAAATTTAATTGAAAATAAGTAGAAAAGAAAAGAAAAGAAAAATGAAAGAAATTGGAAATTATGACATCACATGATGTCATTAAAGCACTCCCACCCAATCACTTTGTGACACATATCCATAAATCACTTAAAAAGCATAAAATGGGCAAAAATTAAGGAGAAACAAATTAGTTTCATCTTCTTTCTTCAAAGTGCTGAAACCTATTTCTCCTTCCACCTCCATGGATGCTCATCCTTCTCACTAGATTTCCTTGTAAACACACCATAAAATCCCTACTTTCCTTCATAAAAACTTGATATTGCATCTTCAGCAAGTATTTGGCTGCCACTAAAAGCCAATAAAGTGAAAGAAAAATTGAAGTTAGTTAAGGGAAAATTCTGCACACAAAGGATAGTGCACTAAACCTTCTTCCTTTCTTTCTTAACTAGTTGAAGCATGCTAAATTAAGTATAAATTTTATGAAATGAAAAGAAAATTTGGAGTATGTGGGGACTGATATTTTCAGCAGCCTTGGTGACCATAAGGTCTTGATTATTTTGATTGACTTTACTTTGTTTAGTGATGATGATTAAGGATACTAAGTGTATTAGAAGTTGAATGAAGTGTGTTGCATAAATTGAAATTGTTGGAGTTAGGGTTTGGGCACCAAAATTTGGATTTTTGTTTATGTATTGATGAAAAGAGGTTGTAATGGTCAATTAGTGACCATTTGATGAAGTTTGACCCTAAATTAGAAGTAATTGTGGCCTTGAAATTGAAAGTGGTATGCTACCCCCATTGTGCCAGAATACTGGACTTGAGTCTAGTGTATTCCTAGGGTTATAACTTGAGCTATGTTACTCCAATTGGTTCAAGGCCAATTGGAAATGAACTAGACATAAAATGGCATAACTTGGATGAAGAAACCTGGCCCAGAAAACAAACCTAAGTTGCCCTAAAAATTGACCTAATCCGGGTGACCAATATGCAGTCTTTGGAAAATGACCAAATGAACAGTATTAATTCATTTGGTCATAACTCAATGTAGAAAGGTCCAATTGACCTGTATTTTTACCAGTAGAAAGCTGAGACATAGACCTACAACTTTCATGAAGAAAACAAACTTAAATTTTGACCATAACATATCCAAAAACTGACCTACAGTCAGTATACAAAAACTGCAGAATTGATTCTGCCCAGAAATTTTGGAAAAATTGCAATCCGGCCAGTATGGTTTTTAGGCCATAACTTGAGCTACAAAACTCCAAATAGAGTGATTCAAAAAAATAAATGTAACTAGACAAAATAAGGAACAACTTTAATGAAGAACATTTGGCCAAATTCTCACTGTAGAATAGCCTAATGGAACAGTGAACTCTAGCACCCAAAACTGAAATTTTTGATTTATTCACCATTGGTTAGGAGTATGGATTGGCAACTAATGCCAACACTTTTGGGAACCAAAATGTGGTATGTGATTAAAACTCATGTAACTATTATATATGAGAAAGTCAATATTTTGACTTAAATGACCAAATGAATAGTAACCTTACATGTTAAGTATAAATATTCAAGAAATAACTTTGTAATATGCCCTAATAGGCTTAATGTGATTGGTTTGGATAGGTTGGCATGCCAATAGGGTTCTGATAGCAGTACTGCATATGATGTATGGCTCCATGCCATTCTGTGATATGATAGCCTATGGCTATACTGATTATGATGTTATACTTGGCTTTATGCCTTATTGCTTTTATGGCTTATTAGCCATTCTGTCTGCACACCGGGAGACACATTGTGATCGATAGTGTGACGGTCCGAGGCACTTGGTACCCAGTGCTAGTTTACCCGTTTATTCAGTCTGGTCAATTTGTATAGGTTACTTGGGCATGGAAAAGTATAAATGTAATTGAATTGATTATTAAAGGAAGTAAGGAAATTAAATATCAAGATAAAGAATAAGAATGATTTCAATAAAATGAGGCTCAAAATCATCAAAGAAAAAGATTGATAAAATACTAGAAAGAATTGAAATGAACTGGACTGATGATAAAAAAAAAAGAAAAAAAAAAGAGAAAAGTTATCTATTATTGAATGCATTGGGAACTTTAATTATTATAAAATAATTTAACCTTATGAACTAAGCACCTCCAAAGAGGACTAAATTAGGAAAAGAAAAAAAATGGATATTAAATTTTAGAAACCTTATTAAAGTATAA
Source organism: Hevea brasiliensis (assembly GCF_030052815.1). NCBI lineage: Eukaryota > Viridiplantae > Streptophyta > Magnoliopsida > Malpighiales > Euphorbiaceae > Hevea > Hevea brasiliensis. The sequence goes on along the minus strand of NC_079508.1, from coordinate 2,021,059 downwards.
TTAGATCTAAATTTATGAACAATGTTTATTTCCATTTATATTTTGTATATTATTTTCTTGTTATATTATTGCACCACTAAGCAGAAATGCTTAGTGCGATGGATTTGTTTCCTCGTATAAGTACTGAAAGTAAAGCCCAGCAAATATTAAACAGAGATTTTAGAGTTCTAATCTACATAAGTGTCTGAAGTATTCAAGGTTGTCACATCCTCAGCAATGCATGTAGTTAGGGCCCATATAAGTTATTTTATGTATTTTGTACATTATGTAAATTATGAACTTGTGTAATTAGTTTATAAATCATGTAAGTTTATGTAATTTGAACATTTTTACATATGAATTCAGTACGAACGGAAATGTATAGAAATGATTATGAAATTAAAATATATAGATGAGATTTAAAATATGAAAAAATTACAAGAATGATTGATGAGATAATTATGATTAACATGGATAATATTTTATTTTGAAAATATTGTTGAATTTCAAACAGGTGAATAGTGAATTACGTCAAACGATAATAGAAATAGGGAAAACTGCACTGGTTTCTCTGTAGAAAAATAATTGATATTAAATTAAACGAATTTAAAATTTTTAAAAAAATAAAGATAAGTTAGGGTGCTCCGGTACCGAATGTAGCACGCCTTACTCGACTACACTGTAGTCGGGTGAGGGGTGTCACATTAATTTATCTTGATAGCTTAAAATTCTTAATTCTTTAACCTTGAATTCTTTAGTATTACACATAACAATATTTTTATATTTTTCTATATCTTATAGATCTTTTGCTTTGAGACACCGTCCTTAACTAGCTGCTTCTTATTTGGGTGAAGTGGATTCTATGTCTCTATTTTGAAACACTATAAGAATGTACCAATACAGTAATGTATTTCAATTTGTTAGTAATTACCAATGGATTATTGAGACATAAAAAAGTTGACTGTTGAAATTAACAATAGATTTAAAAATTTGTTGGTCATTTGTGAAATATATAAAAAAAAAAGGGTGATTAAATTACCAATGGATTTCAAATTACCAACAAATTTGAAAATCCATTGGTAATTTGTGAAATGTTAAAAAGATGAGTGATTAAATTACCAACTGATTGCAAATCAATTGGTAATTTGTAAAACGTATAAAAAATGGGTGATTAAATTACAAATGGATTTTGAAATATGTTGTTAACTTGTGAAACATATAAAAATTTGGTCACTAAATTACTAAGGAATTTAGAATCCGTTAGTAATTTACCAATGGATTATAAAATCTGTAGGTAATTTGGGGGATAGAAAATTTAAGATGTTTAAATTACCAACAAATTTTAAAATCCATTGGTAAATTAACATTAGATTTAAAATCCATTGGTAATTCCTTGAGAAAAAAAGCCCATCTTTTTTAAAATTTTAGCAACAGACTTACTGAACAGTAGCTAAATCCGTCACCTATATTTTTCTTATTTCATTTATTCAATCATTTTCTTCTCTCTCATTTTAATTTTTCTTCTCCTTTTTCTTATTTTCTTTTTTTTCTCTTTTTTTTTCTTTTTTTTTTCTTTCATTTTCTTTCTCTTCCCTTATCATTTCTTCTCTTTTCTCTAATTTTCTTCTTTTTTTCTCTCATTTTCTTTTAGCAGCGGAATATAATATTTACTTTTTTTTTTACTAAAGGATTGGAACATCCATTAGTAAATACCAATGAATTTTAAATCCATTGATAATTTTAATTACCAATGAATTTTATAGGATTACCATTAGAAATCCAAAAAAAAAAAAAAAAAAAAAAAAAGCTTATAGTAAAAGTTCATGTGAAATTAAAGTGCAAGACGAGAGAACATAAAGATTGGAGCCACCTATAACAAAGAATTTGTAGATTTTTGGAAAAATAGTTGGTCTTCATGTGTGTGTGTGTGTGTATATATATATATATATATATATATATATATATATATATATATATATGAATCAAAAGTAACTAGGATAGGCCTAGAGAAATAGATATCATACTTTATGTTTTTGTGAACAATAGCTATGGTGCTACACTAACCGAACAAGACATAAAATCACAGTAAACAAATTTGAATCCAATATTCTACGTTTTTAATAGAAGAATTTGCATCTCCAATACTAAAAAGTAAAGAACCTGGAAATGGGTAAGAAGAGAAAAAAGAACAGTCATGTTAAGGATTTACCTTTTAAGTTTTATATTAGCGTGAAAACTAGTCACTATTAAACACTATGTTACCGCAAAATTAAAAAGTCACAAAATTAAAATCAGTATTTTAATAAAGCTGGCTATGATATGCACACAAGTATCTAACTTAAAATAAATAAATAAATAAAAACAAAACTTGAGTTATCAAAATCAGTACCTGCATGAAGCAAAATATGTAATATAAGCTGGTAATAGGATTTAAAGTCAAGCCCTTTTCCTGAAGTACCTGAGTTAATACCAGCTCAAGTGCTTCTGCAAAGAAGCTTATGAAGAGATGACAACTCCAACACTGACCTGCACAATGGGTTTTCTTTCTTTCTTTCTATTTTTTTTTTTTTTTTTTGGTTACAATTAGCTTTAGTTGGAACTCGAATTCTCATAGCTCTGAAGACTACATCACCATATTTGAAAACACACCACACATAACAGCCATGAGAAATGTTGCTACTGGCAGTGGCACTCTAACATCAAAATCCATTTACGGCATAAAAGGACTTATTTAGCAGGTTTAAATACCTAAAGCTTTCAGCATATGATGAAGGCGACCGAAATGTATAAAAAAGCAGTCTGTGAAGACAATTAAGTAATTTAAAACAACAAAAAGACATAATTATATATACAACATTTTAATATTAAATTCTATAATTAAGTAAGTATATTTATTAAAATAAATTAAGTTTATTTATTTCGCATTTAAGTAAATTATAATATAATTTTTAAGGTTTGACCTAACCAATAATTTAGTTCCTATATTTTCAAAATCAAATAAGTTAATCTCTCACTTTTTATTTGTTAACAGATTGGTCCATCTACTCGAGTTGCATCTAAGCTACCATTAGTTGTAGCAAAATTGATCAAAATAGCCTCATCTCTGTTTTCAATATGAAACAATTAAGTCTCCAGATTTTATTTTATTAATAAAGTAATCTATTAATTTAAGTTTAATATTTTAATACTTAATATATTTTATTTTTAAATAATTATATTTATTATATTTAAACATAATATATACACATATTATTATTATTAAAATATAATAAATATAATTTTTATTAAAAAGATTATTAATTAATCTTTTAATTTATTGCTTTTTATGCTTTCCAAATGAAAGTATGATTTTAGTAAATATATATATGGTTGTAAACACTAGAACTGAAAACTAAAAAATAATTTTTTTTTTTTTAATTTGTCACCTTTTATGCATTGTTATTTCTGCTTTCAATAGAAATTTGGATTCTATAATAAGTTAAAAATTTTTTTCCAAGAAAAAAAAGAGTTTTAAAAATAACACATTATCGTTTAAATTTTCAGAGAAAATCTATAATTTTTTTTATACTATTACAAGTTACAATATAATATGTTATATTATATTTAAAATATAATATATATATATATATATATATATAAAGACTAAAATATAATAAATATATTATTATTAATTAAAATATTTTCTATGTAACATGTTCTAAATTAACTTTATAAGAAAATGATCGAATTACTTTAATCTTTTTGAATTTCATTCACATTAATTTTGATTGTTATTTTGAAAAATAAAATTTTAGACTGCATAGTGATAAATTATAGTTTTATAAAAAAAAATATAAAAAAGGCACCATATAAATTATTTTTTATTTACATCATAGTTCCATATTTCATATTGCACAATTTATTAATTTAGTCAATTTAATAAAGTATATTTAATTAATAATATATATAAATAATTAATAACTTATATTAATAAGTATATTATTTTGACCCTTTAAATTTTAATGGTCCCTTATCACACTCACATATTTAATAAGTATATAAATTATAATTACAAACACGAATCACTTTTACAGTATGATACAAATATTTTAAAATAACTATTCTTAATAATTTAGGACATTACATATAAAGAATATTTTAATAAAAATTATATTTATTATATTTTAATTATAATAAGTGTATATATTATATTTTAAATATATATATATATAATTTATTCAATATAACATATATTAACTACTTAAATATTAAATTTAATATGAACTATTTTATTAATAAAATAAAAAACAAAACCTCGTGAACTTATTTGTTTCATATTGAAAATTAAGTTAAGAGTATTTTGATTATTTTTGCTATAATTAATAGTAAATTAGATAAAAATTGGATGAAGGGAATAATCTACCATTGAAATAAATAGCGAGAGAATAGCTTGTTTCATTTTAAAAATACAAAAAGTAAGTTGTTAATTACGACAAACCTCAAAGATTATATTGTATTTTATCCTTTATGTTCCCATTAAAATTATCTATTATACAGTATTTGGCAAGCTCTGTTCCATTCATGCATAACACAATATTAAACAACTAAGAAGAAGAGAGTTTTGGTCTTTCAAAATCTCATATTACTTGTGAAGAGCATGTTTATAGGATAAATAACTTAATATGCCTCATAATTTTATTAGAAAAAAATTCAAAAAAAAGATATTATATGGTTTTATCCATTTTTTACTTTAAAATCTGTGATTTATTTTCTAACAAAGTGGTACATTAATATTTCACACTATTAACAAGTGAAGACTTTTCGTTTACTTTCCATTAAAAGGCGTTAACGTGAAAGAAAAAACTAATGATGTGGAAGAAAAAGCTCTTGACGAGGAATATAAAATAATGGGGAAATTACCAAAAAGTATATTGTGATTTCATTCATTTTTCAATTTAAATTTTGAGATTTACTTTGTGACAAAGTAGTGCCCTATGGTAACACTCTGTTAACAAACATCATTTTGTCTAACTCTGTCAATTTTCGCTACTTTAGCATTAAAATAGTATTTTTAATTATTTTTAATAATAAAAAAGAAAAATAATTCACATACCATCAAAATATTTCATACAAGAAAGAGACTTTATTCACTTTAAATACGGTAATTCCAAAAGTGAAGGTACGTTGATATGGAGTTTTGCACGAAGACTCTAACATTCGAAATCACTATCAACGGATTTTTAAACCAGAAGTTTGCACCTTTACTTTCGAAGTCACTATCAAAGATTGCTGATGTGGCATAAACTCCCAAGTGAATTATCATATCAGTATTATTGAGAATTTTGATAGATGCAATAACTTTGTTGTTAAAACGGTTAGATTGAATCAATGCTATTGTCTATCTAGCCAACTATTCCTCCCTTCTATGAAGTGATTGATACATTTCTTCACTTTGGGTACGGCTTCCATCAGCACTTCCTTGAGGAGTTCGTGGCTGAAACTTCTCCCAAAGTCTCTAACACTTATGGACACCATGCCAGATTCTTCTGGTATAGAGACCTGACAATCAGAAAATATTGAAACTAGCAAATTGAGTTTTTCAAAGAGAACATGCATAAATTTTTCCATAGTATTCTGAAAGTATATAATTCACTTAGTTTGCTAGAGGTGCAAAATCTCAAGGTAGCACTTTATTACAAAATGAACCACATACCTAAAGTTAAAAGGAGCAGTTACTTTTTTTTTGTAATTTTCACCTTTTTTTTTTATTCCACATCAGCAGATTACTCTTCCATGTTAGTAGCTTTATATTCACATCAACACCTTTTGATGGAGAAAAGACGGAAAGTCAATATTTGCTAATAGTATAATATCTTAGAGTTTCACTTTATTACAGATTGAACCACAAATTTTAAAATGAAAATGAATAAAATCATAAAGTACATTTTTATTATTTCTCCATTTTATTAAGAGGTGCGTTCTGTTCTTTTCTTGTGACGCATGAGCAGTATTCACTTGCCCATTTGGTCAGATCAAAACAAATGAGTAGTTAAAAAGAATCAGTCAATCAATTTTATCCAACAATATTCTCGAAGAAAAATTCAACTGATAGCATTTAAGATTCCAATATCGATAAATCATGGACAGCTACGGTGAGTCTTGATTTTTGTTATCCAAGATGAACACAAGCCCCACAATATCAAAATTTAAATCGAAAATGAAAATTCACCGTCTGATTACGATTCTGATGCCTCATCGCACAAACAACATGTCGCGGAATCCCTTGAAAGCAATCGGGCCCTGACGACCAATTCTACTTGTAATTAAATCCACTTTAACAAATTAATTCAATGAAATCATTTGGAACTAAAATACTCCCGCGAATACAATATGCATGACATGAAAACCATGGATATTAGTCGAGACCAAAATCATTAAAATAAGTGTTTTTGGAAAAGAAAAAATTGTGTACATTCGAGTTATAAATCAAGATGATAAGCTAATATGGATTTTCTTTTTCTTTTTCTAAAAGTAAACTATTTCGACCTACCAAATTTGTGAATAGGAAAAGTTAATCTTCTCACGCTCCTCCGCAATAGATCAATAGGATACAATTAACTTTTGACAAGTAGTTCATAAATAAATTTACATATTTGGCCTCTCTTATACATTTGACATTGTATAGCATCCACAATCAGTAAATGTTATGAAGAGCAAAATATACATGGGAAAGCTTATATTTTTGCTATGATTATGATAATATGCATTGCACCCTTTATAATCATTTGTATAAGCATTGGCTAACTTTTACAAATGGCAATGTGAAACCCTTAACATCTCACAACAAAATTGATATGATGGACAAAAAAAATGGACAGTGTTGCTGCATATTGCCTGCAAACTGAACAAAGGGAAAAAAAAATCTCTAGACATATCCGTTTGGTCTCTCTCCACTCTTTGCTAATCTCTTTTGCAAGTCTGCATCATGATGTTGCATGGCTGCCTCCAGAGCCTGCAACAGTATTTGCCAATGAGTTCCAACCATAACAAAAATGTTTCTACAAAAACTAATTCAGAAAGTTTCTTCTCCCACTAGGGATCGTGTGCTGCTTAAATTTCATTTATTCATTGGTATCATTTAGCGAAAAAGGGTGGTAGGGCAAGTGCCCACAGGAGTGCCAACATATTACATATAACCTGACAGAATTTCAGTAATACATTCACAAGCCTGGCAATAAACCCTAATCCTCTAAACAGCTTGAACTCTTCATGGTGTGAAATGTTATTAAAAAATATTGAACCTTCTTTTCATATTGCTACTAACAACAGGACATGCTAGGGATGCAGTCACAAAACATGACTGACCAAATAATTGTTACCAGATCGGCAGATCCCATCTTACAACAGGTTATTTTATCCAATTATTTGTTTCCGAGATTCATTCAAAAAGTACAAATATTTCCACTCTAGTTCCAAGAAACAGCACATTTAGCCAACTGCATACCATCCCAATAATTGTAATCCTCAAAGATCAAAGCATTAAAAATTTAAAGTTGAAGTCAACTAGGGAAAGACTTGTTACCTGTTGCATTGGACGTATAAGGAGTGTAAGCTGATTTCGAAGATCTGACTGCACAGATTCCTTCATCTCCTGGGATATAATTGAAGGAAAAGAATAAAAAATAAATAAATAAAGATAAAATTTTCAAAGGATTGTGTAAATGCCATGGAATAGGACACAGGAGATGCAATGCAAAACTTGCAGTCCCCAGCAGGAGCCAAGGAATAGAACATTTGTATACAAACACAATGCTATCCAAGTCCCCTATATATGTATGCTCCTAACCAAGTATGCACCAACTCTGTTGTTGTCTAATTTTGAGTAGAAGATAATGAACACTTGGAAAACATCTAAATGTATTCATTATCATAAATCTATGTGAAAATGTCACTAGGAACAGTGACCTCCGGCAAAGATGACATCCACTCATTTCATAGTATTGTACAGTGAATATTAGCATATCCATGGATTCCTGCCATGATCCATGAGAAGTGTTAAGTTCCACATCTAGGGGTCTGCAATCGGTTAGTAAGTTTCTGAACCGGAAAAACCCAAATCTGTTTGACGAGAAACCAAGCCGATTAAGGGAATTAACTGAATCAAACCAAAGTGAAATAAATCGGTTCGGTTCGGTCTATCAGCTTCCTTCCATTTCAACAACCAAACACAAAATCATCCAGATTACACATTCCAGAAATTCTTCCAGGAAAAAAAAATTAAAAAAATTAAAAAAATTAAAAAATTTAAAAAAAAAGTGCAAGATCCATGTTAGCAATACAACCAGCAACACAAGAAATTCTTAAAAAATGTCTCTCCTTTCCAATTCGGTCGATTGTAGACAAGGGAACCTACCGTTAGTTGGGATTTGTTGCCCAGATGGGGATAAGCAAAACAGCACATGTTGGAGATTCAATGGATCTATGTCAATGGCACAGCAAACTGGGTCACTTTGTTTTCCAAGGTCATCCCCTGACATTGATGACTACTTGAGGCTGGAGATGGAGGTGTGTAGGTGGAGCCATTGAGTGTGGTTGAGAGAGGCTCTTGTCATCTAGATCTCTGCGCAAGGAAGGCTATGAAGAAGGAGAAGAAGGCATGGATTCTGCCTTGCAAGGAGTGAGGAAGAGTTTAATTTCACTCTGAGGAAGAACACAGTTTTGGGCAATGGTTGTGGCAGAATGAATAAATGAGAATGATAATATATATATATATATGTAGAGGGAACTAAATTAACCTTTTTTTTAAATCAATAAACGAAACTGAACTGATAAAACAAATAAACAAACCGAAAAATTGAATTAAATCAATTCCATTTGGTTTTTCGGTTAAAACTGAAATCTACTCACCCCTACCCACATTGGCTGGTTATTGGGCAAAAATGCTCCACATATGACTTGAGCAATCCTCCCCCCACAAGGTGCCTTTTGGTTGGAATTAGACTCGATCCATTTTATTAACATGGTATCAGAGCCAACCAGTCTCAATGTTAGGTCACCCACAAATGTCTACTCCTGCAAACTTCACACTCCAGACGTTTAATCCTAGGCGTCAGGGGGGTGTGTTAAGTCCCACATCGGTTGGGTATTGGGCAAAAATGCTTCATACCCACAAGGTGCCTTTGAAGTGGAGCTAGACTTACAAGAAGCAACCAAGACACATGATCAACTTTCATTTCACAAATAGTTAGTCCTCTTTGTACATTGCATTCATGATTCGACAAAGCTGATAATAAAGAACAGAAGGTTAAGAAACTATCACATGTTACAACTTGAGACTTGAAAAGAATTAGGTGATATAGCATGGATAAAAATCCGATACAAATGAAAAGGGATTTGAATCTTTAAATCCAAATCAAAGTAAACATCAAGTGTTCATATAGTTCACAAAATGTTCGGATAAACATTAGGCGTTCGGACACTTCACAAAGTATTCGGATAAAATGATTGCTTGGTCAAAGGACAGGTGTGTATTCGGACAAGGAAGAGTATTCGGATACGAGTCAATTACATAAGGAAAGTATGTCATATATTATCGCCGGGAACATAGAGATATTAGGTGACACCTTCGCAAAGAATGGAGAGAAATGAACTGGTGTGAGCTGATGAAATCTCTATTAAAACAGAAAAGGTATTGTCTTCTACTCTATAAATATGGCTAACATCAATATTCAAGGTATGCTATTCTATTCTTCTTCTACTATTTGTTGGTATTTGCTCTCTCTTTGGCATTTACTGACGGAGTGGCTTAATCCAGGCCACCGATCTCACCCATTTTCTCTTGTTATAGGCAACATTCTAATCATTTACTGACCCGAGAACCTTAGGCAACATCATTAGGAAACCATTAGAGTAAGATAATTGAAGCTAAAAAGGCATGCAAATCTGTGGATCCTCATAGTAAAAACTGCAGGTGATGAGTAATTCTCTCTCTTACACATTGCATGCACGAACTTAAACTCACATTAAAGAGCTAAATTAATTTTCTTAACTAAATCTATCAACATTGTTCCTTTAGAGGCAGTGAATCCTATGCATGACCATGGGAAAAAAAATAAGCCAATAGTGGGGGAACCAGGCTTACTGCCAAAATCACCTGTAGCTGAGAATCAATTTTTGACATTGCATCCTTCAGTCTATTTACCTGCAAATGCAATGGCTGAAGTGAGGAACTGGAATACTAAAATGGAACTACAAAAGGTCAAGCATATATTAAAAATTTGTACTGAATAAAGCAGTTTCATAATGTGACTTATTTTATTCCTTGGGGGGTCCTAAAGGCCTTGGACTACACAATGGGTGATAGCCCTCTCTCTTCCCTATCCCCCAGTCCATTTCTTTAAATCTATCGATATTCAGTGAATAGGGATTCAAACTCAAAGACCCCCCTCCCTTCCCTGCACCCTTGAAGGATGCAGAAGACCAACTAAGCTAAGCCTGACAGGCACAATGTTTTGCTTTATACATCATCAGTTTTTGGCCAAAATAGCTCTTCAGGTAGAGATAGCTTTGAACCTCTGAAAACAGCACCTTCGATACACTTTTTGACAACATAAAAGCTTCTTACATTTAAAAGAAAAAAAATAAAAGGAAAAGGTTATGCTTTCATTATTCAGGAATCAAAAAAAAAACCCAGCGGTAAGCCTATGACTAAGAGACTGTTCTGATACCCGCTCCTTATCTTGGACCCAATCAAAATAGAACTTTATATATAGATATCAGGCTACTTCATGGTATGTTGAATCAAGGTTAAGTTTCCATAATTTCAAAAACAATTCCTTACCTTTTGAAGTTTGGTAACTCATATGTGAGAGAATCACAGCAATTTACCTTGGCATAAAGATATGCAGTAGTGACTGGATATGATGACCAGTAATGTCTCAGCAACTCCTCAATAGACATCCAATGCTGGAGACATGTTTTCATTATGAACATGAGATCACTGGAAACTAAACCAAAATCTAGCCATAAAAATGATAGTTTTAACAACACACAAAAACATGATTTAGTTCAACGTATGGTTCAGTGCAGAAAGTTACAAATCATCAAATAACAAGACTTTAGACAAACCTACACAAAGGGCAAAAAAAAGGAGAAAAAAGTGTGCCACTCACATGCAGCAAATCCTCCTTTATTTTGTTTGGGAAACCATCCAAAACACTCTCCCTAGGATTCTTTCCAAGATGATATTTAGTGCTTGAGATATTATGTGTCAATACAGAAAGAACCTACATCGTAACGTTGCACAATATACCCAGTCATTAACAACAATATGCCCACTTTATAATTCAATTTAAGAAAAAAAAAAAAAGGTGAACTCAATATTCTTATTACCTTCATAGCAACTTCAGGTTTAATTATGGGATCATTCAATCCCATAACTTTAATCTGAGAAATGGAGTCCCTCAAAGAACCATAAGCTTCCCGAGTGCTCACTGCTTCTGTTCCAATAGTTGTGTCTCTTGAAGTTTTAAATGCACAAGCTTGTTGAGAATCAAAATAGTCCCGTGGATCCTGGTTTCAGAAATACAGCATAATATGTATGAAAAGATACAATCTAGCAGAAGCACTTGATGATGAAAAAAACAAACCTTAATGCAGAGAGGTGCCAAAGGAAGATCATTTGATCCTTGAAGATCCTCAATTTCCATCATTTTGGAAATTCTATTCAATTTCTCCTGGCTTGCATTGCCATCATCTTCTTCATTAGCTGTCTTATGTCCTAAAAACAGTAAAACATAAGGGCAACTTTCATGCAAGTACAAGATAGAAGGAAAAGAAAAGGAAGCAAAAATACACTGCACTAACCCTGCTTTGACTGAATAAGTGCCTCTGCTACAGTTTGTGTGTCTTTCAACTGCTCATCATCTATAAAATTTATGAATTAAAAGATTTTAAAAAATGGTCAGACTTCTTAATGTCACATGACTATGCTGTACAAGGAACATATTGCAGCACATTCAACAAAAGATAGAACTAGAAATCATTTCATTTCCTTATAAATTAATTAGAGAACACAGATTCATGAAATAGTCTTACCTATAGCTGTTCCTTCAAGAACAACAGCAGAGTGGCGATTAAGGTCCTGTAACAAAGTCCTCATGTATGGCTCATTCTGTGAATCTGTTATCTCCTTGCTACCATCACGAACAATTCCATGATCCTGGAATTTCAAAAATGAAACAAAAATTAGACAATATAGATAGAAATGCACCTGATCGATTCATAAAATCAACCTAGAGACAAAACAATGGAATGGTTCTACTACATTACACCAAAAAAAAAAAAAAAAAAAAAAAAAAAAAGTTTTTTTTTTCCCCTTAAAAACCATAAAGGGGTACTTGGGAAATTTAAAAATCAGAATATTGCATTAGGATAATAGAAGAAGACATTCTTCCTAAGCTGGTAATATTCAACAATAATCATCCACATCTCAATGAGCAGTTTCAAAATATGTTTTATCATCAGAGAAAAGGTAACTGGTAACTAACCAATCTATTTATTAGATAAGGGCAACATTATCTTGTAGCCTTACTAGTTAACTATAGATGTATTTCAGTCAGTGGATTAAAAAATTTTTATTCAGATAAACAAAGAACACATTTTTTGTTCTTTCCTTTTCTCACCTCAATTTTAGTTTTTAATATTATAGCTCTCCATTCAAAAGGAAAATTTGACAAGTATCAGAACTTTTTGACTGAACAGATACCCATCTCTATCCAATCACAACTATGTTGTTATGTGTGAGTCAATATTGTTTAAATTTAGAGGGAAAAAAAAAAACTAATGATTGGCCGTACACACTTTCATGATTCATCCCTACTATTTCAAATTTATGAAAACTGAAAAGCATGAGGTTTTGAGAAACTAATTTATAATATAACAGATCAAGGACCAAAGTGTGATCAATTTTAAAATTTCATTGCCTAAAATGTAGTCAAGTGTATAAATTTAAGGGACTGAAGTATGGTAATTAATTTGTGGCATGGTACCTTCATAACTAAAATGTCGAATTGTTGCCAGACCTTAGGGACTAAAGTGCCTAATTTGGAAAAAGTAGGATTGAAAATTTATAATTCAAAAACTTGAGAAAATTTCAGTAATTTTCCTCAAATGTATACATGAAAAAAATGATACAAAGAAAAGACAATTGTGAGTGATACACACCCTTTCCATGAGGAGAGACAAAGCCCCATCACTTGAATTCACAAGTTCAAAGATTCAAAATAGGGATAGGCAAAGAATCAAAAAATAAAATAAAAAAATGTAAAAAAAAAAAAATCCAATTCAGAGACAAAAGACTGATCCAGAAAAACTTAATTGAACTGGTGTATATATATATATATATATATATATATATATACACACACAGTACTGAAAATATATATGCTTATATTTTCTCTACAACAGTAATAATGAAAATTTACAATATAAACTTCTGCTAGAAAATGAATATTATTAAAGGTTTTGTGATTGAAGCTTAAGTTTAAATTGATTAAATCTAAATTGAATTTGGCCCATTTAGAAGAAGGGATAACCAATGAACCAAAAAAGAAAAAACTGATAAAAGCAATTAACTAATAAGAGATTAATTGACATCAAGAGCTTGGTTAAAATGATTTTTTTATGGTTCAATTAACCAAATTGTGCACACCCCCGTTCGAAGGCAAGAAAAACACACGTGCAATATTGTACTTAAGTTTTGCAAAAACCTCGTAACAGATTTTTCCTGCATTAATGTCTTTATGTTAATTAATTGTTTGCAAGTCTGTCAATCCCTTCAACATAAAACTCCACTGGCCGACTCTAATGACAAAATGTACTGCACTTGAACCTCATTCCAAACAAACATACATAATATCTCAAGTTTGATCACAAACAAGTAGCTAGTCATACAAATACAACTTGAAACTATGAGATGAGAACATAGTAAATGAATATTACAAAAATTATTTAGAACTTGAAACAAAAGAATGGTGTTACCAACTTACTGGAAGATGTGTATAATCATCCCCCTGGTCAGCTTCCATGTCTAGAGTTGGATCAACACATCTAATCTGGAACAAGGAAAAATACAAATTTTAAGGCATTCAAGGATATCTTAAACTGGAATTAATGAGAGACAAGAATGCAAACTGAAAGATTCAGCAAGGAAAAAAAATCTAAAATAATTGTTCAAGAAAGAGCACCTTCCGCCGAGTTTCACTGGCCAAAATATCATCAGGTTTCAGAAAAAGAGCTAGTTCCTCATCTTCAGCAGCCTCCGCGGCTGCAGCATGAGCATTTTTTGAATGATGGAGGTATTCAGCTCTACAATATTTGGTCCAGAAGTCCTTGTCTGTCATCTGAAGCTCAAAAAAAAAAAAAAAAAAAGATGTTACTCTTGAAGTTCAGAAAAGCTAGAATATGAATAAGCACCTTTGTGCGGATATCATTTAATGATATCTGTTATGAAAAGTCAATCACTATGTTATGGAAAGTCAATCACTATATTATTTCTCTGTATATTCTGTATTCTGTATTCCTATTTAGGATTTCTTATTTAGGATTTCTTCCTAATTAGTAGAACACAATTATAGGAATCAATTGTATATATATACCCATGTACAAATTAATTGAAATCAATAAGAATTATCTCTTTCTACATGGTATCAGAGCAAGTCATCAATCTAAGGTGACTATTTGTTCTCACTACCCAGCTCAGGAGAGACCTTGGCCGCCGACCGACCGTTTCGACCCCGATCAACATCGCCGGCGTCGCCTCAACCCCCTCATTCCACCACTGTGTGCTGTTGCCTGATCCAGTATACCATTAAAGGACTTCTGAGGTTTGACTCTCAGATCCTATTTCGGTATTTACTTGATTTGTGATTTTGGGTTATTTTGCTGCTATAAGCACTTTGGATTAGCGTTTCGGTTAGTTTTCTTTGTCTCAACAAATGGCAGACAATAAGAATGTTATTTCTGATGTGATTCCGGTGATGACTAAGATCACGGAACACAAACTTAATGGTTCGAATTACCTAGGTGGAGTAAGGCATTAGGATCTATTTGCGTAGCATTGATAAGGATGATCACCTTACTAAAGATCCACCCACTGATGATACACGACAAACTTGACTAAGGGAGGATGCTCGGTTGTTTTTGCCGCTTCGGAACTCGATTCATAGTGAGGTAATTAGTTTAATTAATCACTGTGAATTTGTTAAGGAATTGATGGATTACTTAGATTTAATGTATTCTGATAAAGGGAATATCTCCCGTATTTATGATGTTTGTAAGGCATTCTACCGTGCTGAGAAAGAGGATAAGTCTCTCACGGCTTATTTTATGGATTTTAAACGGGTATATGAGGAACTTAATGTATTGTTGCCTTTTAGTCCTGATGTGAAAGTTTAGCAGGCCCAACGGGAGCAACTGGCTGTTATGAGTTTTCTTGCAGGCCTTCCTTCAAAGTATGAGACTGCTAAATCTCAGATTCTCTCCAGTTCTGAGATTTCCTCTTTGCATGAAACGTTCACACGGGTCCTTCGTACAGAGAGTACTCAATCTTCACAGCCTGCCTGTAGTGCTCTTATTAGCCGTAATCCAAATGGACAACAGGGTAATAGAAGAGGAAGTAGAGGAGGAATTACAGGCAACAGAAATAATCAGCGTAATGGAGAGGCTAGTTCTAATCAGGACTCAAGAGGAGTCATTTGTTATTATTGCCATGAGCCTGGCCATACAAAATATAATTGTCTGCAACTTCAGAGAAAAAATCAGCGATCACAGATGGCAAATATGACAGCAGAGAATTCTACAATATCTTCCTCTGAGAAAACTATTTTGATATCTGCAAAGGATTTTGCACAATTTTCCCAGTATCAGGCATCTCTAAAGCCTACTAGTTCCCCTATCACTGCGATCGCTGAGTCAGGTAAATCCACTACATGCCTTATGTCTTCTTCATCCAAATGGGTTATTGATTCTGGTGCGACAGATCACATGACAGGTAATTCTAGTCTTCTATCTGCTTTTCAGTGTAATCTCACTTCCTCTACTGTTACTTTAGTCAATGGTTCTACTTCTTGTGTCATGGGTTCTGGAACTGCGAACCCGACTTCGTCAATTTCTTTGTCTTCTGTTTTGTGTCTACCAAAATTCTCTTTTAATCTACTTTCTGTTAGTAAACTTACTCGTACCTTAAATTATTCTGTTTCCTTTTTTTCTGACCAGTATTTGTTTCAGGATCTTACGACGAAGCAGATTATTGGTAGAGGACACGAGTCAGGTGGTCTCTACATTCTGGAAAATCACGTAACGCGGTCGATTGTTTGCTCCAGTACCTTAACACCTCTTGAAGCTCATTGTAGATTGGGTCATCCTTCTTTGTCTACCATGAAGAAAAGTGTCCTCAATTTGATCTTTATCGATCTAGAATGTGAGTCGTGTCAGTTTGCAAAACATCATCGTTTGCCTTCTGTGTCTAGAGTCAATAAATGGGCTTCATCCCCTTTTGAGTTAGTTCATTCTGATGTTTTGGGTCCTTGTTCTGTTATATCTAAAACTGGATTTCGTTATTTTGTTACTTTTGTTGATGATTACTCTCGTGTTACCTGGTTATATTTAATGAAGAATCTTTTTGAGTTGTTTTCTATCTTTTGTGCTTTTTGTAAAGAAATCAAAACTCAATTTAATATTTCTGTGTGCATATTAAAAAGTGACAATGCCAAAGAATACTTTTCAGCACAATTTCAGTCTTATATGACACAAAATGGCATTCTTCATCAGTCTTCCTGTGTGGACACCCCATCCCAAAATGGCATGGCCGAAAGAAAAAATCGGCATCTTCTTGAGGTAACTCGTGCTCTTCTTTTTCAGATGAAAGTACCTAAACACTTTTTGGCGGATGCAGTTTCTACGGCATGTTTTTTGATCAATCATATGCTGTCTTCTGTCCTTAATGGGGATATTCCTTATACTGCTTTGTTTCCTACAAAATCTGTTCCCTGTTGAACCCCGTATTTTTTGTTGTACCTGTTTTGTGCGAGATGTTCGTCCACAGGTTACTAAATTAGATCCAAAATTTCTCAAATGTGTCTTCCTTGGGTACTCCCGGCTCCAAAAAGGGTACCGTTGTTTCTCTCCTACTCTTAATCGTTATCTTGTTTCTGCAGATGTCACATTTTTTGAGTCCACTCCATTTTTTCCTCCATCATCTGTGTATGAGAGTCAGGGGGAGGAGGATGATCTCTTAATATATACTGTCCAAACAATGTCTAGTCCTCTCCCATAGCCTGTTCCTTCTGTCTCTAGACCTACTCGACCTCCCATTGTTCATGTTTATTCCAGGAGATTGGAGATTCCTGACTCAGATCCTCCACCAGCTATTTCGTTGGGAGATCCTGTACCTCATACTGATCATGATTCTGATCTAGACTTACCCATTGCTCTTCGTAAAGGTAAACGTTCATGTACTTACCTTATCTCTTCTTTTGTTTCTTATAATCAATTGTCTTCTTGTTCTCAGTGTTTTGTTACTTCTTTAGACTCTATTCCTATCCCTAATCATTGGTGAGGCCTTTGTCTCATCTGGTAGTGTGATGCTATGAAAGAGGAAATGGAGGCTTTAGATGCTAATGGTACATGGAAACTATTGCCTTTGTCCACGGGTAAGAAAACTATTAGTTGCAAATGGGTATTCTGATGAAGGTAAATCTGATGGTTACGTGGCTGAGTTAAAAGCACGCCTTGTAGCAAAAGGATATGCTCAGACATATGGGATTGATTACTCTGATACTTTTTCTCCTGTAGCTAAACTTACTTCTATTCGCTTGTTTATCTCTTTAGCAGCTACATATGATTGGCCCCTGCATCAATTGGATATCAAGAATGCTTTCCTTCATAGTGATCTTCAGGAGGAGGTGTATATGGAGCAACCACCTGGGTTTGTTGCTCAGAGGGAGTTGGGTAAAGTTTGTAGGCTTCGGAAGTTTCTTTATGGCTTGAAACAAAGTCCTAGGGCATGATTTGGGAGATTCAGCGAAGCAGTACAGGAATTTGGTGCAGCTAATTCTCTTAGTAGTCTATGTGGATGACATTGTCATCACTGGGAGTGACTCTGCAGCTATTTCATCTCTTAAAACCTTCCTCCAAACTAAGTTTCAGACCAAAGACTTGGGATTGTTAAAGTATTTCTTGGGTATCGAAGTTATGAGAAGTAAGAAGGGTATTTTCTTGTCTCAAAGAAAATATGTCCTCGATCTATTGACAGAGACAGGAAAATTAGGTGCTAAGCCTTGTAGCGCACCAATGACACAAACTTTACAACTGTTAGCAGGGGATAGTGAGTTGTTTGAAGATCCAGAGAGATACAGGAGATTAGTAGGAAAATTGAACTACCTTACAGTCACTCATCCTGACATTGCTTATGTCGTTAGTGTGGTAAGTCAGTTTATGTCTTCCCCAACTGTTGCTCATTGGGAAGCCTTGGAACAAATCTTGTGTTATCTGAAGGGCGCTCCAGGAAGAGGTTTGCTCTATGGTAATCATGGGCATTTGAATGTTGAATGTTTTTCAGATGCCGACTGGGCTGGATCTAAGGTTGACAGGAGGTCAACTACTGGATATTGCATTTTTATTGGAGGAAATTTGGTGTCTTGGAGAAGCAAGAAGCAGAGTGTAGTTTCTCGATCTAGTGCTGAATCCGAATACAGAGCCATGACACAATCAGTATGTGAGGTAATGTGGATACTTCAATTACTAGATGAGACAAGTTTTAAGTCCTCCTTGCCTGCGAAATTGTGGTGTGATAATCAAGCTGCCCTTCATATTGCTTCTAATCCAGTGTTTCATGAGCGGACCAAACATATTGAGATTGATTGTCACTTTATTCGTGAAAAGATTCAACAACAGATCATCTCAACAGGACACATCAAAACTGGAGAGCAGTTAGGAGATATTTTCACAAAAGCTCTGAATGGAGCTAGGATTGACTACATTTGTAACAAGTTGGGCATGATTAACATCTATGCTCCGACTTGAGGGAGAGTGTTATGGAAAGTCAATCACTATGTTATAGAAAGTCAATCACTATATTATTTCTCTGTATATTCTGTATTCTTATTTAGGATTTTTTATTTAGGATTTCTTCCTAATTAGTAGAACACAATTATAGGAATCAATTGTATATATATGCCCATGTACAGATTAATTGAAATCAATAAGAATTCTCTCTTTCTACAATATCACATAAGAGAAAGAACTATTATCGACATGGCAAACAGCCTTGACAATTTAAAATGTTGTGTCCTCATTACCTTGTTAGGAACTACATTCAAGTATGCCTGGTGAACAGCTGGTTTCTCTGCAAAAATCTGAAAGACGATTTAACCATAAACACAAGGGAACATGCATGCAACAAACTGATGCACTACATAGCTATGCCGCATCATATGGAAAACAAATAATACTTGAAATACAGCTATAATAGACATAGATGATTTTTTGAGGAACTGCAACATGCATAAAAAGCCATGTGTTGCAATAAAAAAAAATTATAAATACAAGTGCTGTATGCTGTTTTAATATAGGTGGATGTCAGTATAACTCTACTATAGAAGAAGCATAAAACAGATGCAGCAATCCGGTACCAAGCCAAGAAAGAAAATTGAAAGCAGGAGATCACCAAAATAGCACAACTCATAAATTCAAGCATCCATAAAAATCCAGAAAAGGAACAAAACTACAAAAACAACACAATTATATAACAACAGCCAGTAAAGGCAAACAAAAAAAAAGTATTAACAGGCATGAAGAAGCATTGATTATTTAAACTGACAAAACAGCATGCACTGGCATTCTGGCACCGCTAATATTTGGACAAAATTATGTAGTTCTGCAATAATTTTCATCTAGCAAGAAGCACCACTCATTAAATTAGCGACAGCTTACAGAAAAATTTTCAAATATTATAAGGGCAAGTAAGATAACATACCTCACGTACGATCTCTGGTGTCAAATTAAATGTAACCTTGTTTGTCTGGAAATACAAGAAAATAAGTCATAAACCTTAATGTGAAGGTCACAAAGAAGAGTACATGAAAACATGATAGAATCTCAATAATCTGTCACATTTTTCATCAGTACCAGCCATTTGAAATGTGCACTAAACATGATAACATTAACATGTTAAAATTTATTTCAAAGATAATTAATTAAAAATGATCACAGATTTTTTTATTTTTCTTATGAAATATACCAAAAAAAAAACAAATATGGTCTTATATAATGGCACTGATAATTGAGAAAGAATTTGATTAATGACCACTTATCAAAATATATAGCAAATTAGTTATCCAGTAAGGATTAAATGAAGTAAAAAGACTAATTAATAAGAATTGGATTAAAACCACTTAATTACTTTTGAATGAGACCCTGTAAATGATGTCCAAATATAAAAACATAAAAAACATTTAATTTCAAGGTCCAAAAAATAAAATAACTTGAAATCACAGTTACAACTATAGTTATAAGTATAAATTGTATATGTATTTAAGTAGAACCATCTACCAAACTATTGTAAAAATATTGTTAGATTTAAAAGAATTCAATATAACCATTCAAAAATAAATTTCAATAACAAGTAATAGGGTCCAATTCCATTCAATAAAATAATATAACTATAACATTTGGCTCATAGAATGTGGAAGAAATGCAGGTGAAAATATTAGATTCTTGTGTTTGTTTTGCATATGAATCTTAAATTGCCAGTAATCACACATGTTTATCTAAAAATGGAGGAGTGTGATTTCTTAAATAAAAGAGGAGTCTCATATTCCAAAGGTTGGAATGTGAGATAAATTTCATGGATAATTAGACCCTTTATGATAATGTAAGAATATATATATATATATATATATATATATATATATATATATATACATACATACACATACATACATTTGCTAGTAGTCAAATGCAATAGTTAATAATAAATAATATATTCAAGGGTATGTTAATAAAATGGATCAGGTCTAACTCTACCCCAAAAAGCACCTTTCTTAGGAGCATTGTCAAAGTCATGTATGAAATATTTTTGCCCAATAGTCAGCCAATATGGGACTTAACAACCCCCTCAGGCAGAAAAAAAAACCTCACGCCCAGGACTGGACATATGGAGGGTGAAGTTTGTAGGACTCGACATCTGAAAGTAAGGCTATGCACGGTTTTCAGGAGTCCCAAACCAAACCGAACTTATTTTGATATTTTCGTTCAAGTCTAGTTCTTGACTAAGAATCAAACTGGAACTACACCGAAACCGAACCAAAAACTAAATTTATACATATGTTTTTTTTTTTTTAATGTATTATATACTTTCAATATAATTATATACATTTATATATGTATGTATAATTATGGACTAAATACAACATAATATTATATTTCATTTCTCTACCCTTTGTTAATAATTTTATTTATAAATACATTAAATTACCTTATAATTATTAATTATAAGTATACTATTATACTATATATATGCTTAATTCATAATTATATTTGTATCTTATAGTTAAATCATATATAACCAATAAATACCTAAAAGGTATATTATATGATATACTTGTACTAATTATATCATATAATATGCTTAGTCTTAAATTATATATATATTTTATAGTTAAAAATTAGAGTAATTTTTATAGTTCATCCCTAAACTTTGTCTCGTGTTTTACTTTTATTCCTTAACTCCAATTTCTTACTAAAAACTCACTAAATTTTAATTTTGTTTCACAAAAAATCTCTATAATCTGCAATAATAGGTTTTCATATTAAAAAATCTTTCTAAACTACAACGTAACATCCACAAATGCAGTTTTGGCAATTTCCAGTAAAAGGTAAGTCCTCTTCTCCAGAAAGCAGATCGCTGTGATAGCAATGATATTTTTGTAATAGATCCAAATGGTGGTTGAACAACCGATTTTTTTTAGTGTGAGCGAAAATGAGGCAAAAAAAATAATAATTTCATTGTTTTTTTCAACTTGGAAACCTACTAAAACTAGTTAGAGGGATTTTTGTGAAATAAAATTAAAGTTCAGGGATTTTTTAGAAACAAATTGAAGTTAAGGGATAGAAATTAAACACGGAGCAAAATTCAAAGACGGGCTATAAAATTAACTCTTAAAGATAAAATAATTTAGAAATAACTAAAAGATATTTTATATGATATATTATGTATTAATAGCCAACTTTAAAACTTAAATGCTAATTCAATTATGACTTTTTATAAAAATAATTGCATAAAATTATTTCAAGAAACGAGAATCAAACTGAAACTGTACCAAACCGAAACGAAAGAATCAAGAATCATACCAAACTAGAACAAAAACAATGAAGAACCGAACCAAAATATACCGAAATTTCGGTTCAATTCCAATTCCTAGGCAAACCCCAAACTCAAACCAGAACCGCACAACCCTATCTACAAGTGGCCGAACATCAATACTAGAATTAGCTCTAATACCATAGTAATAAAATGGACCTAGCCTAATTACACCCGAAAAGACACCTTATGGAAGGAGGATTACCTAAGTCATATATGAAATATTTTTTCCTAACACCCAACCAATGTGGGACTTAACAAGGTATATGGTAATATTCTCCAAAGCCCTTAATGATTTCAAGAATAAAACATTAACAACAATGTTACATTCCTAGAAAATGTTTAGTTTTGTCCAAACACAATAATGACACTTTCCTAAAGGTATGAAATCTAGTAATCACATTATAAAAAAGTGGAAGTCAAGAACCATTCCACAAATCAAAGGCCACTTAGCGAGATCCCATGGTTGATAGGATTATCAATTCAATAAAAATCAAAATATAACTAGGAATCTTATAGCTAGGAAAAATTAAAGGAATTTTAGAAAAATACTAATATATTGAAGTCTTGTTTTGTCCGTATCGTCCGTATCATGATTTTTGGTAGTATTTTTTTTTTTCAAGTTACATGGACATTTTTAGTTTCATATTTATTGTAGGTCATATAGATTAGATTTTACTCTATTTGCTCATCAAAATGAGAAGGGAAGGAAGAAAGAAGCTCAATAGCAAGGACAAAACCCATGAAACACACACACACACACACACACACACACACAGAGAGAGAGCTATATTATACCCGTCCATCAATCAGTGGCTTGGAGTCTGAAAGCATAACACTTTTAAGACCCACTCGTTGCTTTGATTTTCTACTTAAGTCCCCACTGAGCAACTTCTGCAATTAGATCGGGTAGGAATAATAGTGATCACATATGCTTCAATAACTCATTCAGTTTCAATGAACATACAACTTCTTGGCAGATACTTTCTCATTAAAGAAAAAAGAAATTAAGGTCAAAATTGAAGAAAAAGCTCCAAGTTATAAGACTAAAAGAAATGCAGGGTCATAAAAGCAACATAATTAAATAAATAAAAAGAATTAACCTTCCTTGTTGCCCAAAATTCAGCATCTGTCAACACACCATCACTCACAAACCGCTTATGAAGTTTCTGCAACTCACTGAGGATAACAATTTTTGTAACATTATGAGGATTTCAGAAAGAAAATTATCTGCTCAAGGAAAAACAATCCACCTAGCAGCCAAGAATTCATTTGTAATGGATCTAAAGTTGAAGAAGTGTGCCTAACCCTGATATAGATTTTCAGTGTACAATCAATATGAGAAGGATGAAATACTAAGTTTCCATTTCAATACAAAATACTTAGTTATAATTGAGGAAAATAATTCTAGAAGGTCAACAATCTTTCTTTATAGCTATTGTTCAAGTACAACAGGTTCAACAATATGCCTTTCTCATCACAGAAACTTCAAAGTTATGGCACTGAAGTTTCTATTTCGTCTACTGATTTTCTGATTCTTTTATTAGTCATTATGAGCTTAGTTTTAACAACTGTGTTAATTGGAACAGGCAATTCAGCAGAGTTATTTGATTTTTATGGGCATTTCAACCCTGTTTCTTTGCCATTCGAGCCATTACACTACATATACCCACTCTTTCATAAAAGCTAATTTTTACTTAAAAAAATGCACAGTTGCACCAATTACAATGGTTACACTTAGGTCATGCGCCCTAATACCCCAATCATGTCCCTGAACACAATTACTTCTAAAATTTAATGCAAGATCTTTCTACAGAACTGTTCCCATTTCACAGTAACAGCATCCACAACCTTACACTTTGGCCACAACAAAATAACACCACAACCATATCCATGAACACGAATGCAATTTAAAACCTTGATTGTGAGAATGCATAGCTCATGAATTCAATTTAAAGCAGAGTGTTCTCCAGAACTGTTTCTTATTTTCAGTTAAACATTCATAAATTACTCACTAAAGGAAAGTCTCTGGAAAAGTGCAAGTTGCCTATGAAAAGACCAATAGCAGTAGATACACAACAATAGCATGGCTAGCTCTATCTTCTAGCAATTTGAGCAAGTATGACATACAAAAACACAGGCAAAATGGATCACAAACTTAAATAAAGCAATTTTCAAATTCGGAATAGATATGGCTCTATTTGTTTTGTAGAAAACTTCTGCAGAAATTATTTCTGAGGAAAACATTTTCTGAGAAATTATTTTTCATCGTCTGATTGCAATACTGAAAATCATTATATTTTTTGGCATTTGGAACACAAGGAAAAAATATCTTTTTTCAATATATGACCATGAAAACAATTAACCCTATAAGAACTTCATAATTTTCCATTTATTGTTGAATTTGAGGGAAAAAAAAGATGAAAAATAATAAATTGTGATTGTCACTGGTGACTGGGGATACCCAAGAATAACTAGGGATAGTCAATAGACTAGTGGTCACACAATAATATACTTCCATTAAATGTTTCTTTTAATCTTGTCAAAATTGGGAAACATTTTCCTTTTTCAAAAGAGTAAGTCATTGTCCTTGAAATAACATGGTTTTCCTTTTGACCAAGAAAGCAATTTCCGTTGACCAATTTTCCTAAGTGTCCCAAACAATAGAAATAATGCAGAAAAAATTTTCCAAGAAAATATTTTCCATTAAACAAATGAAAAATTTGTTATATAAGAGACTAATAATAGATAAGCCTAAAGCTAGCCAAGTACAAATCAATTACCAAAGAGGTATGCCAATCCTCATAATTGCTCAATAATTAGCTAATTACACAAGTTCAAGAGAGCAAGTTTACCTATTTTCTCGCAGCAAGTTCATTCGAAGAAGCAGTTCTTCGGTACTGGGTTGTTCAGAAAGGGATTGTGAAGTATCAGCAGGTTTTGGAGTTTCTCCAGACTTGGAAAGGGCTTTTCCTGTTTCCAAAAAGACCAAATACCACATCTTTAAGAGAAGCAAAACACATAATCCCATATTATTATAAATATCAATGGACAAGTATTAAGAAGCAATTTTTTTTCAAAAACAAAAAGGAAAGAGAAGAAGAAGAAGAAAAAGAAAGAAGGCAAAGGCATAGATATTAAGCTTGCGCCGTATTCTGTCTAAACTGAAAAACCAAATCGAACCGAGCCATTTCGGTTCAATTGGTTCGGTTTTCCAATTCCTTCAGTTTGGTTCGGTTATATGTTTTTAATATTTTCGTTTTTTTTGTTCAGTTCGGTTTTTTACATCAGAAACCGAAGAAAAACCAGACCGACCAAATAATTATCCCTTCCTAACCCCATTTTCTTTACCCTTGGAGAGACTTTCATCCATTATGCCGCCACTCCTTTCTTCTACTTCTTCACCTTCTCTCTCTTGTTTCTCCTCCACTCTTTTCTTCTTCCCTCTTTGGTTACTGATTTTGGGTTCGTTCTTAATTTTCTTTAACCCGATTTTGTTTCTCCTCCATTCAGTTCGGTATAGTTTTCGGTTTTTCGGTTTTTCTTATTCGGTTTGGTTCGGAACCGAACTGGCCGAATGCTCTCCCCTAATAGATATACTCTTCTTAATGTTATACAGTTACTGATTATCTACAAATGGCCATTAAGGTTCTTTCTGAACTAACCCATCATCAAGAAGGCATAGAGATATATAAATCTTTTCTTGAACAAAACCTCATATAAAGATCCATCTAGTTATATAAATCCAATACCAATAGAAATTAACAAAAATAGCATGCTTACAAAGAAATAGTGCAACAAATTAAACGACATTAAGAAGGTATATCTGATGTAGGACAACTAGATGATCTACTATCTAGAAGTGGTTCTGGGTTGATTTGGAAGCCAAAAAGATTAAGAATTCACGCTCATTAGCGTTTGTGAATAAGTATCCTTAGAAAGCAAAATAATGTAAGACAAACTTTAGCAATTGTTTGCAGTACAGGGTTGACACTTGACACTGTAAAGAGAACCCTTGAAGAAGATTATTTGATTTGGGTTCAATTGAAGGGAATTACAATGAGATTACCTTGTGAAACTGCAAAAAAGTGATAAGATTCTTAGTTTAACAATTATAAGATTCCAAGTTTAACAATTATAAATTCCTTAGCATTGCAATTAGGCTTCCAAAGGCATCACATCTAAGGTAGAATTGCATCACACAGTCCAAAAAAGCAAAATAGTTGGACATCCTCCCTAACCTTATAGGTGGATTCTGCCTTTGAAGGATACAAGCACAGGAATATATAGAGTTCAAATAACTTTAAACCTACGACATAGACTCCTAATACTTAATTCCTTATAGAAGTCAGACTACTAATATAAATCTAAATAAGTAGGGAATTGCCATTCCATGGGCCATGCAATGGCTATTCTCCACTTATGTGTGGATAGGAATAAAAAATTTTATTTTCTGTATAAAACCATATACACTCTAAGTCTGGACTTTCTCTTCAACAAAACCTAATAGTACTAAACAAATTCCTACTATGATCTATGAAATATACAAGCATAGTTTCCCAATCCAAACACAGCATAAATGCAAGCAATCAACTGATCTGTTACATATTTGCAAATGAAACATTAGTCAAAATCGTATTTGAACTTCTCTACAAATTTTCATTAAATTCCGCTAATGATGAAATTTCTAAATTTCATCAAAATAATCATACTACTTTATCCTCCATATCTACCTTATGAATCGACTAGAAAGACAATGCATCGGGCAGTAAAAAGGGGCTACTTAGTACTAATTCTTCGAAAAGGTGACATAGAAAAAGAATAATAGTATGTAATTGTATTTTAAGAAAAAACATTATTTTAATTTTTTTTAATCCAATCACAAGAACTTTCACCGATAGGGAACAAATCTCACTGGAATCATTCATTTATGCTAATTATATTTTTATATTATTTTTATTTATTAGCTTTTGAAATGTAAACAGTCATTATATCACTTGAACTGTGTTATTTCTATAGTTGTTCTTCATATAATCCACTACAAGTTGAAAAGGTAACCAAGAAATATAATTAAATTACAGCATACCAAAACTAATCCTATAAGTAACTCCAGAAAAATCAAAATAGAGAAATTTTATCCAAGACAAAATTTAAAGAGTTCAGAAACCTAAATTGCTGGCAATTGTCATCAAATGCAGACTTTTTCAATCAATCCTGGGACTTACCCACAAATTCTTTGCAAACTTGGAGATCGTTGTAATTTTCAAACTCAAATATGTAACTTACACCCTGCAACAACATGAAGTAGATAGAAGAAAGAGAAAATTTTAAGTACAGACTCAAACAGGTGAAAAATACACAAGTGAAAATAACTTGGAGTATGCTAACCTGATTTGAGGTAAGATTAAGCATTGGTGCTTTATTGGACCCCTCCTTGGTGTATTTGTGATCTGCACATTCCATTCACATGAAAAAAATCCATACAAAAATATTAAAAAAGAAATGTAAGGGGAAAGGAAGTACTTTTAATGTATCTAAACTCCATGTCAAACTTTGAAGCTGAGTTAGGATTATTAGGCCTGAATGCTAATTTCTCCATAGTCTGTACAAAATAAAAATCACAAAATTTCCACTTAGCAGAAATACCCATGTCTCGGACACAAAATAAAATGAAAAATAAATCAGCACAACTCAAAATTATTCACCAAAAACACAGGATCAACCACCCCCATACATGATCGAGACTTCCATAAAGTACAAATAAGGTCATAACTGCATCAATAAATTCATAAAAAATGGCATTTGCCCAAATACTACTAATTCTCCATTAAAAACTTTGAAAATTTAATATAAATCTAATTCATTTCTTCTTCTTTTTGTAGTTTCAAATTGTAGAAAAACCAGAGTTGTAGAAAGAGAATACCAATAAAAGACGACCAGGAGTGCCAGGGTCCTTCACTGAGGTCTTGTATTTCACTCGCTTTGTCACTTGCCCACTTGCCATAGTCACCACCAAAATGTATGATCAATGTACAATATCACTGATGGGTATTTTTGCTTTTATTCTCTGTGTTTCATGAACTTTTTTTTTTACTCGTCTTTCAACAGAGTGTGCCCAAAGCTTGCCCAATTTGCTTGCAACACTGCCATAAACTGAAATTTGCATCAATAGTTCAATCAATTTCCATTCAAAATTCACTCCAGAGATGCCCAGTTGCCATCAAATAAAATCACCAATTTCAACATCCATAGAGGGAAAAAGGAAAAAGAAAATCATCGGTTTCATCAATGAAAGGAAAATAGGGTTAGATGGGCTTCAGAATGAGACATTCTCAAACTGCAAAGTGGAGGATGGAACAAAAATAAGCTTGATTTCCTTACTCTTAACGACTAACAGCCTTTGGAGAATCACTCTGTCATCCCCAACCCATATACAAAACAAAAAAAAAATGCCATCTAATAAAATAAATAGTGATGCAAACACATTCAAAGCGCAGTAACTCCATCATCAACAACATACATATAAAGCATGCTACAATTGTTGGTTGAACATAATTAAAAGCTCATTTATCAGTTACCCAATCAGTATTCTTTTGAGATTCCTCAATAGTTTTGGACAATTAAGGCAGAACACTCTGGCCTGCAATGGACGAATGGACTCACTGTCACTGGTTCGAATGAAGAAAGAAAACACAGAAACGAGAGTCCCCTTCGCAGCAACACAAGAAAATTTTGGGTTCTAGCGTTTCCAATTCTGTGCAGCAACAGATTGAAGAATGGGCTAGGGATTTGATTAATTAGGCAGCCCTTTTCTCTCTCTTCAATAAACTCAAATCCCTTTCGTTGTTGGCTGAATTACAATATTGCGTTTTTGGCAAATATGATTTAGCCCTCATATTAATAATTTAGTTTTTCACTTTTTATTGTTAATCGTATATTACATGTTATATGTAGCCAGCGATACTGCAGTTTTTTTATATATTTATTATATTAAAATAATTAATAAATAAAAATTTTATTCAAAAATATAATTATTTATAATAATATAAATATTATACTCACATTTTTAAATAAAATCATTAATGCACCTTAATAATTAAAATTATTTAATGATTCAATTTAAATATAATTTTAATTATTTATTATATTTCATATTAGAATATTTGAGAGTGGAGTCTTAGGTAGCACCAGTAGCGCCGTCTGTGAGAAACCCAAATTATCAGCTGAAATATTTACATTTGAGATCACCTCTTTTCTCTACGACATCCTCTCTTTTTTACTACGAGTAGCCTTTAAATTCTTGAACCTAATCGTTTCTATAATTTTTGTGTTTTTTCTCTTTAATTGCTGCAGATTTAAGGACCCAAACAAAGGGCATCATCTCTGTCACCCCTACACTAAGAGGAGATCTTCCAACATCATCCTTGATCCCAAATATGGCTGCACCCAGCATCCCTTTTGATGTGCCAAACTCATCACACAAAATTGCCCCGGATCAGCAAAACCCTTTCCAGGGAATGGCATTGGATCAAAATTTTCAGTGCATCTAGGAGATGGAAGCCCATATTTCATTCCTCAAAGGTTTGATTCTAAGAACCAGTGCCCCACCAGGGACACCAGCCCTGAAAACAAGAAAAATTGTAAAAGTAGACCCATCCAGAACAAAGGGAAGAAGCCACCCAATCAACAAACAATAACTCAAGAAAAAAGAACGATCCAAACTTGGCCAGCAAACAAGAGAAATAGTCCAATGAATCACCATGCCCACAAATAAACTAGGGATTAGTGAAAGCAATACGAAAATACCAAAAATAGGTTGAAGAAGAAGGCATCGGCTTGGGAGATGAATCTCCACTGTCCGAGCCAATCCTAGCCAAACAATTCGTAACAACATTTAAATTGCCCACCCTCGATAAGTAAAATGGGACAACAAATCTGAGGAGCCACGTGGCAGACTTTTGAATGACTATGATGCTCTAAAACATGAATGACTATCACCTGGGCTGAGTATTGTCGATAATACTGACTGACTTAGCACAAAAATGGTACCAGCGCCTCAAGCTTGGATTGATCCAAAATTTTCATCAGCTCGCCACCAAGTTTAAGAACAAGTTTGTTTCTTCATACCTCCTAAAAGCTGTCTTCGAATCTTCAAAAATAAAACAGTATGAGGGAGAGTCATTGAGAGACTACATTATTCGTTTCAACACTGAGGCAATACAAGTAGAAAACTTAAACCATGAAACAGCATGTGAAGCTTTAAAAAAGGGGATGAGAAATATTAAATTTTCAGATTCACTCATAAAAAACCCTAGAGCAAATTATTACCAATTAATGTAGAGGGCCCAAAAAGTACATTAAATTGGATGATGAATGATAAGCCCTCAGAGAAGAAAGGAGGTCTAGGCAGAACAGTGATAAAAAACAAAATAAAAAGAATTATAATTCAGATCGGACTTATCATTCGGACAGGAATGAAGAACAGAATAGAATGAGATTCCACAATTATACGCATCTGAATGAGCTCCCGTACTTATATAGATCAAGAAAAATAGAGAACAAGTCAAGTGGCTGAAGAAACTGAACCCCGATATTGTAGGTAAAAGAGATAAGGGAAAATTTTGCAGGTTTCATGAAGATCATGGCCACACAACTGACGAATGCAGACAGCTCAAGGATGCCAAGCATCGACAAACTAGTAGACACAATAATAGGACATGTGATAGTACCATTGGTCGATGCGATATCAAGATGGACTCGAAAGATGAAGAGAAAACTGCTTTCCTGATAGACTCAGGGGTGTACTACTACAAAGCAATGCACTTTGGATTAAAGAACGTTGGAGCAATGTATCAAAGGCTCGTAGATTAGATGTTCAAGGAACAAAAAAAAAAAAGAACGATAAAGGTTTACGTCGATGACATGATCATAAAATCTAAGAAAATAGAAGATCATGCCAAGGACATAGCCGAAGCATTTAACGAGCTGAACAAAATTAGGATGAAGCTGAATCCAGACAAATGCACGTTCGGAGTAAAAGTAAGGAAATCCCTCGGTTACATGATTTCTGAGTAAGGGATTGAGGTAAATCTAGAGAAGGTCCAAGCAATCCTCAATATGCAACCTCCAAACAACATCAAAGAAGTACAACGACTTAACGGACAAATCATCACGCTAGGGAGATTTATAAGCTGCTCAGCTAAGAAATGCCTACCCTTTTTCCAAGCACTAAGAATGAGGAAAAGCTTTAAATGCATCAATGAATACTAGGTAGCCTTCGAACAAATTAAACAATTCTTATCTTCACCCCCATTGCTTGATTCGGTAAAACCGGGCGAGGTTCTTCATCTTTATCTTACAGTTACAAAGAAGACCATCAATTTGGTCCTTGTAAGAGAAGAGAAGGCAAGCAATGACCTACATATTACACCAGTCAAGTGCTGAAGGGATTAGAACTCAATTATTCAATCTTGGAGAAGCTCGCCTACACAGTCCTATCAGTGATGATAAAATTGAATCTGTACTTTGAAGCACACACCGTAGAGGTTTAAATGAATTACTTGCTAAGAAAGATATTGCATAGACTAGAGACATTTGGACAATTAGTGACATCATCGGTTAACTTAGGAGCATATGACATCAGATATGTGCTAAGAACAACATTGAAGGCACAAGTACTCACCGACTTCATGGCAGAACTAACCCTAATACCCAAAAGGAAGGACAGTATTAGAGAACATTAGAACGTATGGACAGACGAAACATTAAGCTCTTCAAGCGCAGGAATTAGAATAATAATGGAGGGACTGCACAAAGCAAACCTGAAGTACATAGCAAAACTAGCTTTCTAAGCAACAAATAATGTAGCAGAATACGAAGCCATCCTTATGGCCCCTCAAATTATTAGAGAGGTAAAAGCCCAAGACATCAATATTTATTGTGATTCACAATTAGTTGTTAATCAAGTGCAGGAAAATTTCTAAGTACGAGATAAAAACTTAGGAAGATACGAACTTCATATCCAAGAAATGCTGGCACAAATCAAGGCCGAAGGAGGAGAAATAAACATCCTCCAAATACCTAGGGAGGAGAATTAAGAAGCTGATATTCTAGCCAAAGCAGTAGCAGTGTTCAAATAACACTTTTCAAATTGATCCCATTGAAGGAGATTGCCATGCCAACCGTTGACAAAGAAGAAGAAGTTCTCCCTATTGAAATTGGAGAAACATGGATGACACCAATCTTCTATTACCTTGACTAAGGCATGCTCCCAAAAAGATCAACTCCAAGCTAAAAAAATTGCACAAAGATTAGCTAGATACAATATACTCGATGGATGATTATACAGATGATCTTACCTCCAACCGTGATTAAAATGCATCAGCAAAGAAGACGATTTGTTAGTGCTACTCGAGATCCACAAAGGGTTATGCAGTGCCCATGAAGTAGCAAGAATGATCTCCAAAAAAGCATCTTGGCAATGATTTTTTTGGCCCACAGCAGTACAAAATGCCAAAGAGTTAGTCTAGAAATGTTAAAAATGCCAAGCACACAGCAACATCCCTTGACAGCCAGCAGAGATACTTTCAGCCATCGACCGTCCCTGGCCATTTTATCAATGAGGCATTGACATACTCGACCCATTTCCCAAATCATCAAGATCACGTAAATTCATCATCGTCACCATTGGTTACTTCACCAAATGGCTAGAAGCAGAAGCATCACGGCATGTAATAGCAAATCGAATAATTACCTTTGTTAGAGAAAATATCTTTTGTAGATTCGAAGTTCTCAAAGTCATCATAACAGACAATGGCACACAGTTTGCCACTGAAAAATTCAAAAAGTTATGCACCGAGTGGGCATAGACCTCCGTTTTACTTCAACTTACCACCCTTAGACAAATAAGATAACCGAAGTCACAAACTAAATAATTCTTCATAGACTTAAGAAAGTGGTTAGAAAAAGCTAAAGGAGCATGACCCAACCATCTACTAAACGTCCTATGGGCCTACCAAACCACACCAATAATGACAGTAGGAGAAACACCATTCTCATTTGCACATGAATCAGAAGCAATAATACTAGTAAAGGTCAACATTTGATCGACTTGAATAGAACACCCCGAAGAGGCTTCGCAAGAAGATAAACTATGACAAAACCTTGACACAGTAGAGAAGCTTAGAGAAACTGCCTTCATCTAGATGGCATAGTACAGACAAAAAATGATGAACATGCATAACAGGAAAGTTAGGAACCGAGTATTCATAGCAGGAGACTTACTTCTTAAATGAGACGATGTCACAGGAGGATTAGGAAAAGCTAGAAAATTAGGATGCAATTGGATTAGACCTTATGTAATTTCAAAAGTTATCCATCCAGGAACTTACAAGTTAACAGAGACCAGTGAAAGAATACTACCCCAAACTTAGAATATATGTAATCTTCAGAAATATTATCAATAAAGAAATTATTTACTTCTTCAAAGATCTATCAAATGGTGCTTAGCCTATCCATGGTGATAGTCCACTAGGCTAAATAATCTAAAGGGTGCTTAGCCCATCCACAGCCACAGTCCACCAGGCTAAAATAATTTAAGAGATGATTAGCCCATCCTCGGATGCAGTTTGCTAGGCTAAATCAAATTGAAAATATCTACAAACCCAAGTATGTTTAGCTCGATACCCAAACAATGACATTTTTCAGAAAACACATTGACGAGCAACTCACTAAAACCAAGGTAAAATGAGATTTTTTTTCCAAAATTAAAGTACCATTTTTATTTGAACAGTTAAAGATGATTACTATATAACCGAAGAATTTATCAATTAACCTGTGTTTATAAAATCTACTCGGCTGGAGGGTCCGAGCGATAAAGAATCCGACATAGAAGAAAATGAATAAAAGTAACTTCTTTCATTTATAATATAAGTTTTCTACAAAGTCATTACAAAAATTTTCAGGCAGAGGGGCCTATATCATCGCCTTCGCCCCCTGCCTACCCTCCTTATCTTTCTCTCCCTTCCCCCCTCTAAGTTCCTTTACCCAGGAGAAATCATCTCCCGGATAGCGCTTTTGCAACTCAATGACCATGTCATTTTGGGATTTCACATAAATCTCAATGATCTGGTCTTCAGTCGCAGCAAGCTCTCCCTCCAACACTTTAATTTTCTTGGTTAAGCTTTCTTGCATAGATGAGTGACTCCCCCGAGCAACAGCCAATTCATCTTGAAGAGTAGTAAATTGATCCTTTATTTGTTGTAGCTCGCCCTCCAAGTCTTTGGCTTTCTTTTCAGAAGTAGTCGTAGCATTAACAAGCAAATTAAGCTCGGTCTCCTGTGAACCAAATTGGCCATGCAAAGCTCAAGTCTTTTCTTGCAGAATTTGAGTATAAGCTAATTATTCCATTAGCAAAGACACCAAGCGAAGGGCTAGGTCATCATCATGCTCGCCCTCTAACCATGCCCGATCGAGTGAAAGTGTATACTTCTTGGCAAGCCAGTTAGTCAGTTTAAAATTATCCACCACCGATTCATTGGTCAGAGCTTATTCAATTGACTGTTTGCGCTGTGGAGGATGGAGAGGTGTAGCTTCAGTCCTTTTAATCTTTGGTTGGGAAGTCTGAGTCTCTAAAGCAAGAACACTTGAAGGTGGGGAAGGAGGCAGGTCAACCCTCACTTACTTAGGATCTGACGGGGAAGCATCCTTGACTAGATGAGCAACCTTTTTCTTCTTTCCAATCAGTAACTCAATATTTTTTGCCCGATTCCTCATATCTGCAAAAAGAAAAAAATTTTAGTAAGTAAAAACAAACTAAGAGAAGAAGTAAAAGTTTTTACCTTCAAGAGGAAAGTTATGCTTTGCCTCCATAGGATCCCCAATCACATAAGTCGACTCCCACAATCAGGCCTTGGCATCTAGCGTAACATTTATTAATATCTTATCATTCTGAACAAAGGGCTTTTATTTCCATAGCTCCTGCCTTTTCTTTAGCGTCCAATCTTAGCTTGTTATACCTTTTATCCACTAAACAATTCCAAGACATCTGGATTCCACCCCATTGCTCGTCGACTATATCCTTTATAAAGAAAAATTTATCGTTCCAATTTTTCAATGAAGAGGGAAGGCCGACAAATAATCACATTCCTTTTTCGGGCATGAAAATGCAATATTCCCCATTCTCCCGAATGTTAAGATGAAAAAACACGAAGAAAATACAGGCAAAGGTGTGCAACCTCTTCATCCAGCATAAAGCTCGGAATCCAAAAAGAAGCCTCCAAGAATTAAGGTGCATTTGAGATACAAACACTTGGTAGTATTTCAAAATTTCCACATCCAAAAGGTCTACTAGTAAGCGTAGACCTGACCTTATCTGCTCTTTATATATCGCTACCTGCACAGGATGAAGAAATGCACTATCAACTTGCCCACTTGCTCCGATAAGCAAGAGACGATATCATTTGATAGATATCCCATAGGTTTTGGAAAATTCTAGAAGATCCCACCCAGTGAGAGAAGACAATATCTTAGAAACCTCCCTAGGTACGTTTTCAATAGATGAACTAGCTTTAGCATCCAAAATTAAACTAGTAGTGTTTAGACCTATAACATCTGGAAACTCCACCACCTCTACCGGATTCTCACTAAAAAATAGCTCATAAGTACTCAAATTTTGACTAAAGATGACTGGGGAATGGCACTCGAGTTGCTGACGTCGCTTAAATCACTCATTTTCTCGACGAAAATAAAAAAAAATGAGAAAAATGCAAATGGCAATGCAAAAAATACCTTCAAATAGAGTAGCTAAAAAGAAACCAGAGATAAAGAAGAAGAAGTACCACCAAAAATTTCAGAGAAAATAAAAAACCAAAGGAAACATAAAAGGAAAAGAAAAAAAAAGTAGGGTTTTTAAAGGAACGAAGCAATTGATTACTCCGATAAATGAACCGTCACCTGTCACCTTCTTGCTTACCAAGGAAATTTTAAATAATGCCAGCTTCTAACAAAACAACCACCCAATGGACGCTTGACAGCTGTCCCAAAAGTTACAAACATAATAACTGAAGAAGTGTCACCAGCAATCATATCACATTATGACCGGGCGAACAAACAGAGCGAACATAAATGTACGTAAAACCAGAAGGGGGGGGGGGACTAATGATACTATATGCCCAAAAATCAAAGCTAAATAGTCAAAGTTATGTCCAGCATGGAAAGTTAAAGACATAAATACTTCTAATATGGAAAAAAAGAAAGTTGAATAGAGGTGTGGGTCAAAAGAACTGAGCAAAGAAAAAGATCGAATAAAAGCTTCGTTCACCCAAAATGACAAATAGAAGGCATACCGAACAAATAGTTGCAGTAATTACTAGAGACTAGATTTCACAGGCTGAGCAATAATCATGCATGCAATCCAGTAAAGAGTGTATTTTACGAAAATTACATTGGAGATTTAACTAAGATCACTACCGTAAATAAAGCAATGACTATTTCCTTAAAAAGCCTATAAATACAACCAAAGCACAAGGAATAGATACGCTTACTATCTCTATAATTCTCTGTTACTAAAGAATTTTCTAATCTCTCTCTGTGAAGAATTAATATCCTTGACTTGAACATTGGAGTGGCCTACCAAAAGGCCATCCACTTCATCCTTCTTTCTCATTGCAGGTTTACGTGTCATCAGGGTCAAGACCACAAAGACACTAGTAGCATCAATATTCTAAAGAATAGTAAAAATGAAATAAATAATTTAAAATAGAAAAAAAAAATTAGAGATAAGAGAGTAATTTTAATGTCCTTAGGGAGAGCAGAAGTGCACTTTTTTTTAACATGTTAATATAGTATAATATGAAATAAAATGGTTTATCAATTGGTAGAATTATTTCAGTCTTGTTTGAGAAATTCTATCATTACAGATTCAATAAGGATTTGAACTTTCCAGAAAGGAAATGAGAAGCCTTAAATGGATCCTTTGCTCTTATTTTCTTTTACCTTTGGAATTCCATGGGTTCTCTCATGGGCCTTTGATGTTAAGGAAATTTCAAGTTCTTACAATTTTGTGTTACAGATAACATTCAAAGTTAAATGGTGGCCTTAATTCAACATTAATCAAAGTTGCCAAGACATTGTTATGAAATGATTGCAACATCATGGAGTCAAAGTTCAACTAGCTTCTACTCTAGATTAAGCAAATTTTTTAACTTTAAAAAGTAAAATTTAATCACTTTTAGCAAGAGCTTTTGCCCTGAAGACTTTAAACAATTGTTGAAGCAAGCTTATTCAGAAGTCTCTGGATATTCAGAAAGGGATGATGATTTGGATAATGATGAAATTAACTTTGAATAAAGAATTTTTAATGAAGCAAGATAGGTAGAAGAACCTAGTGGTTTTACACAAAAAAGGTAGATAAGTGGCCATACTAGACTAGATAAAGTCCGTAATGAGAGTATTAGAGAAAAGGTAGGAGTGGTACCAATTAAGGATAAGTTGAGAGAAGGGAGATTGAGATGGTTTGGTCATGTGAAGCGTAGACATACGGAGGCTCCAGTTAGACAAGTAGAGCACATTAGGGTAGAGGATAGAAAGAAAAGAAGGGTATACCTAAACTGACTTGGAGGAGAGTAGTACAACATTACCTAAAAGCATTACACATTTCCAAGGATTTAACCCAAAATCGTTTAGAGTGAAGAAAGAGAATTCATATAGTCGACTCCAAATTTTTGGGATAAAGGCTTAGTTGAGTTGAGTTGTATCACATAAAAATTAGGAAAAAGTCCACATTTATTAGTAATTAAAAATCAAGGCACCAGAAATAAAACATTCGCATCAAGATAAAATAATCACAATATTGTTATTTGAACAAATTATTTTAAAATTCTTTCAATAAAAATATAAATATTAAATAATTTAAAAACAATTGAAATTAAAATAAAAAATTAAAATAAAAAAAATATTTTATATATATAAAACAAAAGAAAAAAAAAGAAGAGGTGTCTGTAAAGAGGTACTTATAATGTTCTAAAGAATAGTAAAAATTAATCAAATAATTTAAAATAGAAAATAAAAAAAATAGAGATAAGAGAATAATTTTAATGCCCTTAGGGAGAGCAGAAGTATATTTTTCTAACATGTTAATATATTGTGATATGAAATAAAATTAATATTTTTTTAAATACCAAAGTAGGCATAGAAAGAAAATCTTTTAATTAAAAATAATTATGACATAGATTTTAAGAACAACATGGATTTTAACACCAACAATTCAATTTTTAACAAATATAAATGAAAATTTTTTTTTATCTTAAAAAGAATTAGATATTTATTTTATTTGGTCATGTCCCCCTCTTGAACCAGATCTTGACTCTGATACCATCATTGGCTAGGAGCCCTTAAACCTGAGTTAAGCATAATAATACTCATGCAGTATCAAGATATAATAAGCCACCATGGCCAAATAAATCTTAAGACTTTGCCTTTTTGTATTATTATACAAAACTAGATTTAGAGGACTGTAGCAATGGATCAATGAAGTAGCATTTCCTGATATACAGGATCCACTAAGAGTAGCAAGTGTAGAGCATACTCATGCCTTAGTAGAGAATGATATGAATAAGATAGAATTCTTAACTTTCAGGAGAGGGAAAGAAATTTAGAAAGCCATAAGATAAGATAAGGAAGCTGGAATGTTATTGATTGTAATTCCTGCTACAAAGGAAACCAAAACTCCTTTTATATAAGAGGAGAGCTGGAACTATTATAAACTACTTTTTATATAAACACATGTTTACCTAATAGTTAGGTGAAGATATCTAACAAGATAAGAACTAGTCAAGTAGGCACATAACTCATACTTAACTAAGTCATACATGAAGATAAATGACTCATTTGACGAAAATTAATTATACAGAAATATATTTTTCTAGCTTCAGAGAGACAGTCCTGTTAGTAGTATGCCCTACAGTATATCGTTTAGTATGTATCTTGTACATGTTTTTATTAATAAAAGGCATTTTTACTTTTCCATTTACATAATATATTTATGTGTAATAGAAAAGGTCCATTTATATTTTGTTAGAAATTCTATTCTTAAGTTGTTAAGAATATAAGTGACAGTATTTCTAGTACAAAGTATCATAAATAGGTTCACAATCGAGGATACTTCACAATAAGGACATGACTTATCTAGAAAGATTGTATTCATGTTTGTTCCCAAATTATTTATATGAGATATAAATAAGATGGAATGGTGAGTCTCATGCCATATGACATGTCGACACCATATTTTGGCCAATCCCCAGAATTAATAAACTTTGAAACCGATCCCCAGCACTAAATTTTCCTTTGCCAGCCAACTACATTTCTGACCTCTCTTTGCCATATTACCGATCTCTCTTCACAGAGAATTGAATCAATGCTAAGCCCTCGTATCATCTAAAGTCTTGCCAAGTCGCTCACCGATCTCTCAAGCCAATGGTCAAATTTCCTGACCGGTCGATTACATTCCCGATCTCTCCTGTCAAACAAAATTGAATCAATACTAGATCTTTATGTTACTGGTCTTATTGCCGATCTCTCATTTTAAGTTTAGGAATAATTAAGATTCCGATCCGATGTAATGATGATCTTGATTTTAAGTGGGTTCACCAAATTTCCAATTTTAATCAAGTCCCGATTAACGTTGATTCCCTATCGATCTCATGCTCATTATGTTTTCCGATCTCTCACACTTAGGTTAATAATCTCTTTCAGTTACTTCGATGTACTCAGACAATCAAATGTTAAACAATTTAGAGATTTTCCGATCACAATCATTCATTGAACAAAAGAGGCATTCCATTTCATTTCAAAAAAATTGTACAAGACATTCAGCTGGAGGATCACCCCCAGTCTGATCTACATTTTGTCCGTCTCCTCCCTCACCCTCCTCCTCACTATCCTCACCCTCGCCTTCGGGAGCCAGGTCGGCCATCCAAGAGAAGTCCTCCTCTGGGTAACGCTTCTGCAACTCGGCCAAGAGATCCTCACAGCGTTCACATAGGCATCGGCTATTCCAGTCACCATCTCTTCATCTTTTGCCTTAAGCTCCTCAGCAAGATGAGCGACTTGAGCAGATTCGTTGGCCCGGAGTGCCTGGACCTCTCTAAGAGCACGATCCCTTTCAGCCAGAACATGAGTCTGTTCGGCTGTCTTATCCTCATAGTACTTCATCCGCCCCTCAATTTGAGATATGTAATCCTGAGCGGATGAGAGTTGGGATCGGAGGGATGCCACCTCTTGACTCTTCTTCTCGACCTCCTTACCCAGGCGGTGCGCCTTTTCCCGGACTATGTGCTGGTTCACCAAGCACTCTACATTCAGACTCATGGATCGGGTTAGGATGTCGTCAAGATTGTCCGGAGACAGTCTGTCCCGATCCTCCCGAAGGCAGATGGAAGACCCCAAAACTTTGGTAAAATCGGGGTTCTCCCGAACGGTCCGGTTGTTCTCTAGGGAAGCAATCAGTACTTGGGCGCCACGAGAAGGGGACCTCGTAGGAGGTCGAGAACGACCCCCTTCTGTGCTTGGAGTAACTGGAGGAGGTGGAGGTGGCTCTTCCTGTTGAGGAGGAGATCGGACAGCTTCAGTGATCGGCGGCCCCGAAGGTCGGGGCAAGCCTCCTTGCGTCTCCCCAGGTTCATGGCTGGGTGTTTGAAGTAGTGCCGAACGCTTCATCTCCATTATTTTCCGGGAAATCTCTCTCTCCTTCTTCCGCTTCCTGGAACCTTCACCACCCGCCATACCTACACAAAAAAGAGGTTCTGGTTGTGCGCTCGGCCCGACCACCTCTTCTTCATCAGACGACCATGAAACATGGACGGAAGGTGGGCTTGCCGCTCTCTGACCTTCGGCGCCACTCATTTTAAGGAAAACAAAGAACTTAAAGCTAAAAGAAGGATTAAAACCCTTACCGGAGCTTGAACGGAGTCGGAAGAACTTGAGAAAACGAGAGAACTTTGAAGTTATGAGCAAGAGACTGAAAATGACATACAGGAGCAAATGGCTAACCCTTTACCCCTATTTATACTCGTCCGAGCATTTAATGCTCACGATGTCCTAGGCAATACATAGGTTAACGGGATTCGTCAGCTGTTCTGACATGTCTCTCGAACACTCCAAATTCCATAAAGAGAACGGCTAATTAGAGATCGGCATATTAAGATAAATGTTTCGAATTGTGGATCAGTTAAGGGTTGTTCAGTTAGGAACCAGATCGGATAAACACATTAGAGATCGGAAAATAATCAATGCAATAATAACAAGATGAGAATTGACTTTTATTTTCAAAAGATCGGATTACATCATTTGGAGGATCTCTAGGGATCGGAATTATAGAGATCGGAAGATGGGGGATCAGCACGAGAGATCGGAATAGGAGCATGGGAGGGATCGGAAGGCAAAAAGAATAAGACAAATCCCAAATAACCGTCGTCAGAATCAGAGCCGAGGTAGTTAAAGCGTGGCAGACGAGATCTCCACCGCACGCCTAAGAATCGCCCGCAATCTTGTGAGTGCGGGATATGTCATGACAGTCCTGTACATCCCAATCTCCACCGTTGATTTCACTTGTAAGGACGAACCCGGAGCCCTTGGATCAACAGAGGAGACGACAAGACCAGCGCCTTTCGCTCTTAGCCCTCAGATCGCTCCGGACAAGAGGATTTGAGACCGTCAGATTGAAAGAAGAAAAGGACAAATATTCTGAAGAATAATCTCAGCCGTTCATTTTGGTTCTCTTTAATTCTCAAGCATCCGATCATGTCCTTCAAAATCTTGACCCTCCATCTCCCTCAAAATAAATCCTGACCCTTCATGGGGAGCACCCGATTCCTATAAATACCTGCATGCAAAACTGTTCAAGGGACGGGCAAAAAAGAGAGGTAGTTATTATAGCGGA
This sequence comes from Hevea brasiliensis, assembly GCF_030052815.1. Lineage (NCBI taxonomy): Eukaryota > Viridiplantae > Streptophyta > Magnoliopsida > Malpighiales > Euphorbiaceae > Hevea > Hevea brasiliensis. The sequence continues at coordinate 1,978,745 of NC_079508.1, read as the reverse complement.
AGAACTCTGAAACTTCATTCAGTTTGTTATTCTGCTACTTAGAAGTGTTGATTAGAAAGACTTTTGAAACTAGTTTTCTGAAGTTTTTTTTCTTGAAAAGGATTCTGAATACTGAAACTCTACATTTTCAGTTTGTTCATTATCTGGTCACACTCTCACTTTCAGCCCTTTATCATCTCTGTTTTCATTCCCATTGTCCAAGCTCAACTTCATTCCACTCAGTTTTTATCTTAATCTGATTGCATTTTAGCTAAGCACCCTTTAGTTCACGATGAACATCAGCCCTCGGGCTAATCAATCCGCTGTCTTATCACTATTTGTCACCCCGTAGTCATTTCAATAGATTTGGCTCCTTACAGGTAAGAGCTCATATTGCTATTTTATTAACTGTTTACGTTTACTTTTCGCACTTTCTTTGTTCTTCTTACGTATGCAATTTTCTCCAAGTTCATTTTGTGCAAAAGAACCCCAAAGAATGTTACTCTCGAGTTATCTCTTGAGTGATCAGTCCATCATTTTATTAATCTTCGTCATTTCTGAATGCAAGCTTTCTAGCTCCTAGTAGCGTGTAAGTGGTTGGGTAAAACGTAGGTAACTGCAACTTAAGGGTCTCTTTTAAAAGAGAGAGCCTGAATAACACGTCAGGAAAATAGTCAAACTATTAGGCTGACGTAAACGGCAATTCGGCAAGATGCCATAAAGTGGAATAAAACCAAAGTAAACGAAACAGAATAGATCGGACATTAATAGGTATTGGTAAGATGACTACATGGAAGGTCGGTAAATCAAGTCTAGTATCCCCCTTTTAGTCACAAGGTATCAAGAAGCCTTATCCCCAGCATCTTTGAATGCCAGAATCCTTAGCTTTAGGCTCTTATGACATGTAGCTGAAATTAAAATTCGGGAGATTGGAAGAGTCCCTTTCAGCCTCCTGTTAATCTAACAGAGATCGGAGGAGAGTTCTTATCCGGTCTCAACTCAAAATTTTAATAAATATTAAATAGAGATCGGAGGAGAGTTCTTATCCGGTCTCAACTCAAAATTTTAATAAATATTAAATAGAGATCGGAAGAGAGTTCTTATCCGGTCACAACTCAAAATTTTAATAAACGTTAAATAGAGATCGGAGGAGAGTTCTTATCCGGTCTCAACTCAAAATTTTAATAAGCATTAAATAGAGATCGGAGGAGAGTTCTTATCCGGTCTCAACTCAAAATTTTAATAAGCATTAAATAGAGATCGGAGGAGAGTTCTTATCCGGTCTCAACTCAAAATTTTTAATGATTTAAAAGAGATCGGAGGAGAGTTCTTATCCGGTCTCAACTCAAAATTTTAATAAATATTAAAGAGTTCGGAGAAGAGTTCTTATCCAATTCTTAAATTAAATTCGAATAAAATAGTTCTTTTAAATAAAATTAACATGCAAACAGTAACTCACTAAGGTTGTCTCATTTACTTATGTATCTGGGTGATCCAAATTTAGTGAAAAATCAAATGTTCCTTTGGTCAAAAGGATTAACATGTCCATTCAAGCCCTCCTAACTAATGCAAAGTTAAATCTACTTACCCTTATTAAGGGACGAGGTGGGGTGCCTAACACCTTCCCCACCCGTTTACGGACCCCGAACCTAGAATCTCTGCCTTGAAGTGGTTTCATTTCAATTTACCTTCATAAACGGTTTTCTTTGGTTTCCCTCAAAACTAAAGTGGCGACTCCTCACTCTTTCCCACTTCGGTGAGGGTTCGTTCAGGTGACCGCAAAACCCCTTGCGACATGACAAACATGATAGGCACTTATACATGATAAGTAGGTCGAACCAGTGACACTTATCACAGCACATGGAGTTTACTCTTGTCAATATATTGTCATAAATCATATAAGTGCATATAATCTTTAGACCTGAGATAACACAGTTATCTTGTATATAGGTGGTTTGAGTTTGATACTGCTTTCATACTTGTACTGTGTATGGGTATATGGGCATGTATTGGCTCCTACTAGTTATATATGGAGGTAGGTGTTGATCAAGATGGAATCTGTTCCTCTAAGTAAATAGAGATAAAATCCTATGTTCATTTAATTGTTCTTGATGTTTCAAGTTCCTGGCCAGGATAGATAGATTTAATCAGAAAAGAATTTCTGATGAGAAAATCTTTTAATCAAGAACTGGAATTAAAAGAGAACATAATATTCATAGCAAATGGGGTTTGACATAAACCATGACTCCAGCATGAGTTAGGATTTTGTAACAGAGAGATTCTAGTGCATGGTAACATATGATTATATGTTCATTTAAGGTAAACCTTATTACTGATTGGGTGGCCATGGCATACTATGCTAGGTGTTAACCGTGGTCTATGAGGTGCATAAAATGGTTTAGAGAAATCATTTATGGTAAGAAAGAGTTCTGATGATATTAAGAGTTGATATCATATCTCATTGCCAATTAGTGATGAGCCTAGTAAGTCACACACATACACAAGTAATCACCAAATCAAATATGATTTAATTAATTAATTAAAGAGTTTAATTGATTAATTAAATAGGTTTGGTTTGCAATTAAATTGCAAAGTCCCGAGTATGACTTGAAACCAAATCTAGATTATTGGATGTATAGTATAAGTTAAAATTATATTTAAAGTGTTTAAATATGAATTTAATTAATGAGAAATTAGTTAATAAAGATTAATTAATTGATTTATATTTGATATAAATTGATTAGAAGAAGAGAAATAATTATTTTGGGTTGAGAACTCAAAATTAAGACACAGGGGCATTTTAGTCATTTCATAGGGTAACATGTGGCACCATGAGATGGTGACACATGACACTACACATAAGCTTGCCAAATGTCTTTTAATCATGTAAGATGATTAAAATTAAGATTAAATATAGGTTTGACACTTGGCACAATGTGATTGGTTCAATTAAACCTAGAGCCAATCAAAACGTGACATGTGGCCAGGGTTTTAAGTGGTGACCTAGCTATATAAGTGTAAGGATGAAAGAACAAAACACAACCAGCTGCTGCCTCCCTTTGTGCCGCCACCCTTGAGGCTTCCATTCTCTCTTCTCTTTCATCTTTCATCAATTCCAAGAGATTAGTAAACAATCTCTTGAATTAAAAATACTAGAAATTGTTTCTAGTGTCTTGTTTACATCTTTAATCTCTTAAAAGGCAAAATTTGATTTTCTAATTAATAGAAAAACCTTTAGAAGCTGTTCAAGGGCTGCCATAGGTGATCTTGGTGTGGACAAGCTAGAGGGACAACATCTGGTGTCCTAAAGACGCATCCCAAAGGTGCCAAACATACTGCAGTGCATCAAGAGGTTAGTGCACTTGTTCTTGATCTAATCTAGGGTTCTAAAATTAATCTGATTAATTCTGAAATCTTAAATGGCAAATACAGATCCAAGAACATATTAAAAGAGTTTTAATATGTTGTTTATCATTGAAATCAAATAGATAAAAAATAAATCTTGCATGATGCATGTGACCCTAGGTGAAAATTTTTGAATTCAATGATATAAACTTGTGTTATTCATGCTTCCGCTCCTTCAAGTCTACTTTCAGTCCGTATGGAGTCCTGATGGCATCTATCACGGGTTACATACAGTGAAGCTTGTGCCTGAATAGTCTACAGGCTTCATTTTGGATTTTCTGGGTTTTTTTAGTTCTTATCTAAAAGGAATTCTGACTGAGACTCAAATGATTATTGTAGTAGTTTGAGTCATTAGAATCGGTGTCCTTGGTATAAAAATCTTTCTTCCATGAGCTTCCAGGTCCATCAAAGAGCTTGGTATCAGTGTCCATATCTGTTGGATCATGAGAATCTTGCCAAATCTCTGAACTATAGTCTGAAACTACATCAAGTTTTGGTTTTGGACTTATAGAGGTTGATTCTAAAATTTGAGCTTTAGGCTTGAAGTGGTTAAGTTTATGTAGATAGGCTGTAATTTTCTTTCTGAGGACAGTGGAGGTGTCTTTTATGGTGATAGACTTGAAATAAGTCAGATATTCATATACTGAATTTTGAGTCCAGAGTATCCCTTTAGGATTTCTAAAGAAAGGTCGATGCATGATGAACAGTGAGCAGAATTTCTTACCATCTTCTGAAGATCTATGCCATAGACCATAGTGATTGCTTATCTTTTTTAGGTCATTGCACCATTGAGGATTTGGCTTGAACCATTCAAGAAAGTTCCATATTAATTTTTTTTATTGCTTTTGTTATTTAGGAAATAATGCATGGATAGGGTGGGAACTTCAAAACCAACGACATAGAGAGTGATCATGCACCATAAGAACCATTTTTCTTCAAGGAGTAGGTCATCTGAGGGATTAAAACAAAAAACTATGAGAAATGGAGCATCTGAGTGGAACTGAGTCTAGCTGTCTTTATATTGTCTAAGGACATTGGATAGGTTTTGAAAATGGAATGGATAGCTTTTTGCGAATTCAACAATTTGGGACAGGGTCATTGTTGGTGTGCATCCAGGTGGAAATGTTTCTGTTGCTGGAATGAGGAACCATGGTATCTAAGCTTTAGAGGAGCTGGAGGAGTCTACCATGAAGATGAGAAGAATTGTTTGAAAAGGAGTGAGTAAAAATATATTTGGTGGTTTGGTGAGGAGATCTGGAATGAGATTGAGATGCTCTTTGATATATTAGACAGTATAGTCATATTTATCAAACTAGTTTTAGTGGTTCTGGAAGAGTTTTATTTTTGAAATAATGGACCTTTAGAAAAGATGAATTGTCCATTACTATCAGAAAATGATGGCTAATAAGATAAAACTCAAATTTCTTTATTCCAATCTTAATGGCTAGGATCTCCTTGTAAATTGTGTGATAGTGTTTTTCAGACCTTTTAATTGTCCACTTACATGACTACAAATTTGTCTCTTTCTGTCGAGTTCTTAAAGTAAAATAGCACCCCCAATATATGTCACTGGCATCAATCTAGAGAATCCTTTTCCCTCTACTTGGAAATTTTAAAAGAGGGGGGGTTTTAAGCTATTTTCTTCAAAACTTTTATAGCTATGATCTATCCATTACCCTAAGCGGGGGCTTTCTTTTTTAGCAACTTAGAAAGCTGACTAGTGTATTTGGACACATGAGAAATGGAGTATCTGAGATAATTGATAATTCTAAAAAATTACTGAATTTGTTTGACAGTGAGATTTGTATCTGGGAATTTGAGTAATTCTTAGGCAATGTGAGGTCCAGGCTGGTACATCTCATTTTCAAATTTCATTCCAAGAAATTAATATCAGTGTGACTAGGTAGCTCTTCTTTTCAAATAGCATAATCCCATATTATTGGACCAAAGAGTGAAATTAGGCTAAGAGTTATTTATGGGCCAAGAGTTTTATGGGCACCAGTATCCAGAAAACCAATTATAGGAATTGGTCTTTCATATTAGGAAGGTAGGACATGAATATGCACCAATGGAATTGAGATCAGAGGCTGTACTAGATGGTATGACTGAAGAGTATTGATACTGAGGTATTTGAAATCATCTTCTAATAAAGATTTTTCTTCGTTTGAAAAGATCTCTTCCAGGGCGAAGACAGTTTTTTCATTGACTTCTTCTTATTCTGAAAACAAAGACTCAATGTCAACATTGTCCAGATCAAGATGCTTACTTTGGTGAATTTGTTAGATCAATCTTGCTACTTGTTTGGGCTTTTGAGGACATTCATTAGAGAAATGTCCCTTTTTTCCACAGATAAAGCATCTGTTTGTTTTGAACCTTTTTTCCCTTGCTGATTTTTTCTTAAAAAATTGTATAGATCTCCCTTTTTTCTTATTCTTGCTGTTATTGATTCTGTAACGCTTTAGATGCTTCTTCTTTTTGTATTTGCAAGTGCAATTCTTTTCTTTGCATTTGATTACGAGATAAGATTTTCTGTGCATTTTTCACAGAGACTTGTTATTGTCTAGCATGTCACTCAAAAAGTGCTGTTGATCACACATTTTTTCAAGAGTAGCTAGTGTCATTTGATGAATTTCTCCCGGGGTTATCTGGGTCTTTGTAGGTTGCTAAAATTACTCGCTATAATTCAGGTTGTAATTGTTCTGGGAAAGAAGCAATATAAGTGTGTCTCAAGTTGACATCATTGTATCTGTTCAACAGATAGTATCTCTGCAATATCTTTTGGTAATGAAACTCAATATCTTTCTTTTTTAAAGAGCAGCATTTCATCTGAAAGTATTCTTATTACACCTGTCTATTGTAAAGTGTGTAGTCTCTAATGAATTCCTCATAGAGAGTATTCATAACTCCTATGATTGATGCTTGGTAAAATAAGAGACGCTTATAATCTCCAAGACTCTGTAACTTTTCTCTTAATGATCTAATGAATCTATAGGAGAATTCTTTCAAAACACTCGATAATACTGCATCCGGTTTAGAAATTTGAAGATCAAGCTAAGCATGAAATTCTATCATTCTATCTCTCCATTTGGCTAGAGGAATATCATCAAGAGTGAACCAAGGACTAGAAGTTAGCCTAGGGAGAGCTTTATCTGGATTTTCTCCATCAAGGGTATCAGTTAGTTACTCTACATGAGGTTTTGTAATCCCATCATTAGAACCTGTTGAAGTTGCCATTAGCAGGTTTGTAATATCTACTAAATCCTCTTCAAAATTAGTTCCTGATGAGGAGTCTGTCTCATTCATTAGGGGACCAGCTGAAATTGCCATTTGTTGGAAAGGAGGATCACTAGCTACTTGCTGTTTGTCTTTTCTGGGTTTGACTTCATCTTCCTCCATAGATTCTGAGGATGAGATACTTTTACAGGGTTGAGCAGTAGATGAGGAAGGTTGAGCTTTTGGTTTAGGCTTTTCTTGAAAATGATTATGAAATGGTGATTGAGGATAAGGGTTTATCTGATAGAATGGCTTATAGGTAGAGGGTGGATAAAATGAAGAAAAAGAATTATAATTAGAAGAGGGAAGAAACGGATTGTGATGATCATAGTCAAATTGTGTTGGTTTCCTTTTGGCTAAGTCAGCTTCTATCTGAGCAATTTGAACTTTTAACTTTTTGATTTCTGACTTCTTTTGATCAAATTCATAGCCAAATCTTTTCTGCTAAAGTAAGGCTCTGAGGTCTTTATCAAGTTGATTGACCTTAGACTAAAGATCAACATAGAGTTTATTGACTTGAGCGGATAAATTATCAACCTTTGTTTCACTCAATTGGGCTTATTTGACTATCAAGTCCATTTTTTTGTCAATTTTTTCTAGGAATGCATTTTGAGCCTTGGCATTTAAAGTCTGCCAGTTGAGGACTTCTTCAGTATGAGTTAATGGCTTAGGTTATCCGTCTAGGCTAATAATAGATGTTTGAATAAATGGCTTGGATGTAAGCTATTGTGTTGTATCAATCTAGTGCCTAAGTGGCAAAAAATCTGATTCATACACGTCTCTTTGTGGGAATATCATGCAGGGCTGTACAAGAGGAAGTACTGAAGGTAGTGGAGGAGGAACCCTTTTCTCTTTCTCCCTTTCTTTTTTCAAAATTTCTAAGGCAAGTTCATAGATTGGTAAAGAATTTTTTCTTTGAACATCTTTATGAATACCAATCCAGGGTCCTGAATCTAGAGAGGAGTCCCTTCTAGCTTTCAGGGTCTTATAGGAAGAATCTTGCTTCTTTTTCCCTTTCTTGCTATTGCGATAACTATCATCATCATCATCTCAGTGTTCTAAGTGGCAGTCACATCCTTCATCATGCATTCCTAAACTTGGAGCATCCTAAATGAAATGTCTATAGATTTTATCTGTGTAGAATGGTCATCCATCTGCCTGAAAGGAGTGAACAGGAATCTTTTTTCTTTTCCCTTGTACTAGAGAAATCATCATGGTTTGGAAGGTTGCGAGAGTTTGTGAAGTGCTTCCTGGTTCCTTGAAAACTGTTTTGATAGTGCCATCTGCTTGCCTGTGAAATGTGGGCTTTGTCACTTGGATAGGATAGGAATTATCATGCAAACTTTCATAGTTAGTAAACCATTCCCGTGGAATGATCTTTACCAAATCTTCTTTAGACAATTGTCAAGTAATCTGAATAATAGTGGGTGTGGTTTCTGTGTCTACAAGGATGAATAGAGCATCAGAGGATGCCATTGGCTGAGATAAATCTATGGCATGATTTTGAAGCTTATGGATTATCTGATGGTATAAGGTAGCTGCCATAGAGGAGACAGTATGTTCTGCCCCAATAAGCTGGACTTGGACTTTCAATGCCATGGAAGATTAGGGTCTTGAAGAGACATGTTGTAGTTGAGGAAGAAAGTAAGAACAGCACTTTTAGCATGGAGAGTGGTTATACAGGTACTAATCATAGCATGTTCATAACTGAGGAACCTAGTATCCAATAAGGACAATTTAGAGGGTCACAGATGGAAGATCCACACTATCACCTTTAATGTTTTCTTACTCTATGTGACATAATTAAGATGAATGGTATTTCTAAGGATTATATTAGACTCAAAGCATTCCCATTCTCCCTTAAAGATAAAGTAAGAAAGTGGTTAGGACAGACCTTTCACAAACCTTCTTAGCAAAATACTTCCCATATGCAAAGACTGCTAAATTGAGAACCGAACTAAACACACTTAAGCAAAAGGATAATGAATCACTCTATGATGCATGGGAAAGGTATAAAGATCTTTAGAGGGAGTGCCTACACCATGGCATTTAAGACTGGCTCTTAATTTAAAACTTCTATAATGGTTTATTACCATCAACAAGGAGCACAATAGATTTAGCAGCTGGTGTAGATCTAAGGAGAACAGCTGGAGTATTAGAACTGGATGCTGTTAGCATGATTAATGCTCAATTTGGTCAACTTTCAAAGAGGCTTGACAAAATGCAAGCCAATGCAATTGGAACTAGTAATGATTCCTCTAACCACTGTGGAGGAAGACACCAAAACTTAGAATGCAATAACTATAATGAGCCATCCATAAAACATATGAACTATGTGAACAATAGTGAAAACTTCATTCTGAGGGCAGCCAACAATTCTTATTCCAACGCCTACAACCCTGGATGGAGGACCCAAATTTCTCATGGTCAAACTCACAAAACCAATTGAACCAGCCAACTAACAAATAGCAGAGATATAGGCCAGCACTACTAGGTTTTCAGAACAAAGGTCATAATGTGACTCAACCACCACCGCCTCCTCAACCTCAATAGCCTAAATCAAAGTTGACTATGGAATCCATAATGAAGATTTTTTTAATAGCTTAGTAATAGCAGAATAAAATGATCAAATAGTTAACTTCTAGAATAGACCAATTAGCCATACACAATAAAATACTTGAAAACTAGATTGCTCAGCAAGCCAGTTCTTTAAGTAAAGTCATTGGTAAATTACTTAGTTAGCTAGAGATGAACCCAAAAGAGTAATGCAAGGCAGTTACCTTAAGGATTGGCAAAATAGTAAAAGAACAAAGGCCAGAAACAAATCAGAAAACAACAGATGAAGCCCTTGATGAAATCAAGACTCAAGCAAATGGAGATGAAACACAAATTGACAAAAGGCAAGGAAAAGAAGGAGGAAAAGAAAGAAGAAAGAAGGAGCTAGCAAAGCCCTATCAACCACCATTGCCTTTTCCTCAGAGATTCCAGAAGGCTAAATTAGAAAAGTAGTTTATAAAATTTTTAAAAGTTTTGCAGAAACTTTACATCAATATTCCCTTCATAGAAGCTCTATTTCAAATGCCATCCTATGCTAAGTTTTTAAAGGAGATACTTTTAAACAAGAGGAAGCTTGATGACTATGAGAGAGTGGCTCTTATAGAGGAATGTAATGCAATCTTACAAAACAAAGTATCTCCAAAGCTAAAAGATCCTGAAAGATTCTCCATACCTTATCTCATAAGCAACATGAATATTGACAAGGCCTTTTGTGACTTAAGAGCAAGTGTTAGTTTGATGCCCTTATCTATCCATCAGAAGATGAATGTTAGAGAGCTTAAACCAACTACTATTTTTTTGTAAGTAGCGGATAGATCTATTAAATATTCGATAGGAATTCTAGAGGACATCCCCATAAAGTTTGGTAAATTTTTTATACCAATAGACTTTGTTGCTCTGAAAATGGAGGAGGAATCTCAAATTCCCATAATATTGATAAGACCTTTCTTAGCAATTGCCGTAGCAATCATAGATGTTAAAAATAGACAATTGACTCTTAAAATGAGATAAGAGAAAGTAGAGTTTAACTTGTTTCATGCCATGAAACAAAAAGCCAGACATGGACTAGTGTTTAAGGGTTGATATAATTGATGAGCTAGTTAAAGAGAAGTTTAACAAGAGATATCTAGAGGATCCTCTTGAAGCTTGTATTGTGCATAGTAGTACTACAAAAGATGAAAACTATAACAGCCACCATTTCTAATGTTGGAAGTTCTGTTATCGATGGAATATTTTGGCAGAATTCAAGATTTCACAGGTAGGAGAATGGTGGTGGAAAGTGTATGTATATGTCTAAATATATGCATGATGTGTTAAAAATGTATTTAAAAATGAAAATATTTTAATGTTTTTGACCAAAGAAAAGTTTTTAAGTGTGTTTAGGTAGAAGGAATTTTGACAGCTGAAGGATGGACTTTCAACAGCAGAAGTCCTTTTTACCATTCAAATGCTCATTTGGATAGAATGGAGTTTAGCAGTCGAAAGCTAAGCTTTTAGCAGCTAAAAGTCCCCTCGGCAGTAAGGGTATAAATAGCCCATTTTAGTCAAATTTTAAAGAAAAGTGATTCTTTGTTTCTCTCTCTTCCAAAACATAAGTGCATGCAAGGTTTTCAGTTGAAATTTCCTTAATTTGGAATTCTTTTGAAAGCTATCTTGGATTGGTTGTAGAGCTCGAGAAATTAAAGGATCTTGAGGATTTCTTCCAATCTCTCTCTCTATCTTATTTCCAAAGAAAAAAAAGGTGATTTTTCCTCTCTTATAATGAATTTCTTACATATTTTTAGTATTTGATTATGACTAGGAGAGTGTGGCTTGAATTACATGTGAGTTTAGTATGGTTTTAAGTTTTTGGTTTTGGGGAAAAGAGTTGCATGTCGAGTTCTTGATGTTTTTATGGTTAAATATGATGTGTGAAGCCTATGGAACTTTGGATTTTGGCTTTTACTAGTTGCATGTGAGTTTAAACTTAATTTCAAGTTTCTTTAGGCCTTAAATGGCAAGTTGCTTTTGATGGATTTAAGAATTTCATGATAATGTTATGTTGAATTTTGGTTGAATCTTGGATTTACGTTTAATTTGGTTTTGCATGTGTGTTTGGAGCTTGATTTCAAGTTGTTTTTTACCCTAGACTTGTGTTTATATGTTTGGATCATGTTTTGGAAGCTTGGAATGTGTTTTTGGGTTTTTAGGAGAGAAATTCTACTAGTTTTCGAGTTGGAAATTTTGGAAATTTCCAAGTTCGGTTGCTAAAAACCATTATTTTTGCAGTCAAAACATGTAGTTTCTTAGGAAAGAATATAGAGAAATTCCAAGTTCAGCAGCTGAAGCCCAAGACTTTGGCAGCCATAATGGCTATTTCCCAAAATGGTAAGTCGATGATTAAAGGTTTGATAGCCAAACTTGGTTCTGCTAGCCTTATTTGTCATTTAGTTCTATGATTCTAAAACATGATTCTATGGTTCCTAAGGGCCTAGAATAAGGTATTTAATATGTATATAGAGTTCTAGAGTTTCAAATAACTCCTTAGATTCTGATGTTTATAGGATCAAAATTGAGGGATTCAGAAAGCTAGGGATTCGAGGCTAGCTACCATTCATGTTAGCTGGTTGATAGGCTACAAGAAGTGAGTAACTCTAACCCTAATAAATGTAAATTTATTAAATATAATTCATGATCATCCACATACATCATTTCATTATTTATTATGGTATATGTATATAGAGCACGAATATCTTGCATTTTTTGCATAATTATTATTGATGCATGATGGAATTTGGATGACCCACTAGTCCCCCCCTCTGTTATATATATGTTATGTTTATGATGTGATCATGCATGATTTGTGGTGTAAGAATAGGTGAGGCCTAATAAGCCCCTAGCGCACTACTTTAAAGCGAAAGTCTTGAGGAGCCTCTGTATGAGCCGGGCACATTGAATATATTAAGCGGAAGTCTTGAGGAGCCTCTGTACAAGTCCATCTTATGTGAAATATTTATGATGTGAAAACTCATTTGGATGACGCATTGCATAGTATGAAATAAATATTATAATTAATTGATGTTGGTTATTTTACTCACTGAGTTGTGAAGCTTACCCCTTTCAACTAACCCTAGCTTCAAGAGTGTAGAAGTAGAAGAGTGCTTTGAAGTTTGAGCAGCAAGAATAGATGTAGAGTTTTTCTATGTATGTTGAATGTTTAGTGGCTATATAATATGTAAAGGAATAGTTACTGTGCTGGTATTCAAGATTTTGATAGATGTTTTATCTTAGGTATAAGTGAGATAACTATTTACGTCTAAAATCTAAGCTAAATCCTCATGTGAGTATATATGTATGAACTAATTATACTTTACTGATTTTATGTATATAAAGGTTCAAATTCTAAACCAATTTTATGTTAATTATGGATGAGAAAACTAAAGTGTAATAGTTTGGTGTGTGCTTAGATTATGAGATACAAGTGTATGTTTATGTTTAACAAGTTTTTAGGCTTGTTGCGGGCTTTGACAGCTTTAACCTAACTCCATCTCTAGCGTTGGTAATGGCACCCAATTTGGGTCATTACAAAAACAAGGAAATTACAGCAATCACACAATCACTAAAAGCTAGCCCACCACTACCATTGGCTCAAGCACTTCAAGTAAAGAAGTTGAAGCAAACCTTAACCATGTCAACTCTAATGATAAGGAGGCAACACATGGGTAGAACTTAAACCCCTTCCTTCCACTCTTAGGTATGCATTTCTTATCTCAAACTCTACTTTTCTTGTAATAATTAATGCTAGTCTAACTGAGCTAGAAGAGGAAAAACCATTGAGGAAATTAAGAACCTAGGAAGATCATTGGGTATAAAATAGAATACCTTAAGTGAGTTAGCTCTACCTTTTGTATGCATAGAATACCTATGAAAGAAAATAGTAAACCCATAATAAAGTATTAAAGGAGACTTAACCCTAACATGAAAGAGGTAGTAAAGAAAGAAATCTTAAAACTATTAGATGTGGGAGTAATCTACCCTATTTTTGATAGTAAATGGGTAAGTCCAGTATATGTAGTATCTAAGAAGGGTGGGATGACTATAATAAAAAATGAAAACAATGAGTTAATCCCTATTAGGAAGGTCACTGGTTGGTGAATATGCATTCACTCAACTCAACTCAACTAAGCCTTTATCCCAAAAATTTAGGGTAGGCTATATGAATTCGCTTTCTCCACTCTAAACGATTTTGGGTTAAATCCTCAGAAATCTATAAAGCTTCTAGGTCATATTGTACTACTTTCCTCCAAGTCAATTTAGGTCTACCCCTTTTTTTCTTCCCATCCTCTAACCTAATGTGCTCTACTTGTTTAACAAGAGCCTCCGTATGTCTACGCTTCACATGACCAAACCACCTCAATCTCCCTTCTCTCAACTTATCCTCAATTGGTACCACTCTTACCTTTTCTCTACTACTCTCATTACGGACTTTATCTAGTCTAGTATAGCCACTCATCCACCTTAACATTCTCATCTCTGCAACTCTTATCTTAGACGCATATAACTCCTTCAATGCCCAACACTCACTACCATATAACATAGCCGATTGTATGACTGTACGGTAAAATTTTCCTTTCAACTTATTGGGAATCTTGCGATCACATAAAACTCCTGTGGCACGTCTCCACTTCAACCATCCGGCTTTAATCCTATGACTAACATCCTCTTCACATCCCCCATCTACTTGAAGGACTGAGCCGAGATATTTAAAGTGATTACTTTGAGACAGTACCACTCCATCCAAACTAACTCCTTTCCTATCACTAGTTTGGCCTTCACTGAACTTGCAATGCATATATTCTATCTTCGTTCTACTTAACTTAAAGCCCTTTGACTCTAGAGTACTTCTCCAAAGCTCTAGCTTTCTATTGACTCTTTCTCGCGTCTCATCTATTAAAACAATATCATCTGCAAACATCATGCACCAAGGAATACTCTCTTGTATATATTTCGTCAATTCATCTAAAACTAATGTAAAAAGGTAAGGGCTTATAGCTGATCCTTGGTGTAATCCAATTGAGATAAAAAAATCTCTTGTGTCCCCTCCCACTGTGCGCATAATAGTAGTTGCTCCTTCATACATATCTTTCAACACTTGTATGTACCTAATAGATACCCTCTTTTGTTCTAACAAGCTCCATAGGATATCTCTTGGAACACTATCATAAGCCTTTTTCAAATCAATAAAAACCATGTGTAGATCTTTCTTCACATCTCTATATTTCTCTATCAAGATTCTAATGAGAAAGATCACTTCCATAGTTGAACGACCGGCATGAAGCCAAATTGATTGAGAGAGATAGAAGTATCATGACGTACTCGATGCTCCACAACTCTCTCCCACAACTTCATAGTATGGCTCATGAGTTTAATTCTCCTATAGTTCGAGCAACTATGTATGTCTCCCTTATTTTTAAAAATAGGTACTAAAATACTCCTCCTCCATTCATCAGACATTTTCTTTGAGTTTAGAATCTTATTAAGTAATTTAGTTAACCATGCCACTCCCATATCTCCCAAATACTTCCACACTTCAATTGGTATTCCATCGGGTCCACAAGCTTTACCCACTTTCATTCTCTTAAGTGCTTCCTTTACTTCTAAAGATCTAATCCTTTTAGTATAATTCACATTCTTTTTTATCATTCTATTATCTATATTCACACTATTACCATTTTGACTATTATTAAAGAGATTATTAAAATAATTTCTCTATCTTTCTTTAATATCCTCATCTTTCACCAACACTTTTCCTTCTTTATCCTTAATGCACCTAACTTGATTGAAATCTTGACATTTCCTTTCTCTCCTCCTTGCTAATCTATAAATATCTTTCTCCCCTTCTTTAGTTCCAAGTTTCTCATATAACTTTTTAAACGCCTGTGCTCTTGCTTTACTAACTGCCTTTTTTGCCTCTTTCTTTGCTATCTTGTACTGTTCATATGCCTCATTATTATCACATTTAGGTAATTTCTTATACTATTCCCTTTTTCTTTTCACTGCCTTTTTACTTCCTCATTCCACCACCATCTCTCTTTTGAGGGTGGTCCATGTCCTTTAGACTCTCAAAGTACTTTTCTAGCTACTTATCTAATCTTTGATGCCATCTGTATTCACATATCATTAGCCTCCATATTCAGCTTCCATGCTTCGGACTCGAGAAGCTCATTTTTAAACTTCACTTGCTTTACTCCTTTGAACTCCTTCCACTTTGTTCGAGCTACCCTATTTCTTCTGACCTTACTTGAATTGTTCCTAAACTTGACATCCAAGACCACTAACCGATGTTGACTTATTAAAGCCTCTCCTGGAATGACCTTGCAATCCTTGCATGGAGCTCTATTTGTCTTCCTGGTTAAGAGAAGTCGATTTGGCTTCTTTGTTGCCCACTTTTGAAGGTCACTAATTGTGACTCTCTTTTTATAAAGTAGGTATTTGCTAGTATTAGGTCGTATGCCATAGCAAAATCCAGGATGCTTTTTTCCTCCTTATTTCGACTGCCAAAACCAAAACCTCCATGAATATTCTCATAGCCTTGCCTATCACTTCCTACATGTCCATTCAAATCTCCACCAATGAAAATATTCTCTTCATTTGGTATGCTTTGTGTTAAATCATCCATATCTTCCCGAAACCTTTGTTTACTCTCACTATCTAGTCCTATTTGTAGGGCATAAGCACTAACTACATTTATTGTTTTTCCTTCTAGTACTAGCTTTACTAGTATAATTCTATCTCCTACTCTTTTCACAGCTATTACAGCGTCTTTCAATTTCCTGTCTATGATTATGCCCACTCCATTCTTATTTCTTTCCTTTTCGGTAAACCACAGTTTGTACCCTGAATTACCCACTTCTTTGCTTTTCTCTCCTACCTATTTAGTCTCCTGAATGTAAGAAATATTCACCCTTCTCCTTTCCAAGGTATCCACAAGCTCCATTAATTTTTCTGTAAGTGATACAATATTCCAAGTACCAACCCTAATTCTCCTCCTATCCTGTTCCTTCCTAATTGGTCTCCTTTTATGATATCTTCTATTGTTTTCTATATCTATCTTGTGTTCTGTTCCACTATCTGTTCTACTATCTATCCTATGGACTAACTTCTTTACCCACACTCGTCCATGATGTGAGAACCCTTGCTCACTTAACACCACACCCGAGCGCTGGTATGGCGCGTCGCTTTCGGTGAACGCCTTACACCCTTACATATTTCTCACTACACTCGGGCTCCGATGTAGCGCGTCGTTAGTAGAGGACGCCCCAACATTTATATCATTTAAATCCATATCATAAGGTGTGATGAAATTTTTATGTTAGTTGTCACCTACCGCAACTCTCCTCCTTTATCCGGGCTTGGGACCGGCTAAGCGCAAACTACTTAGGTGGAGTTTGAATATGCATTCATTATAGGAAATTAATTGGTGCCACTCGGAAAGACCTTTTCTCTTTACCATTTACTGATCAAATGCTTGAGAGACTAGCCAAGCATTTAAATTTTTATTACTTAAATGGGCGGGATTTTTTTCAAATCCCAATTCACACAGAAGACTAAGAAAAGACCACTTTTATCAGTCCCTATGGCACTTTTATATATAGTAGAATGTCTTTTGGTCTATGTAATGCTCCTGTTACCTTTCAAAGATCTATGATATCTATTTTCTCTAACTTTATTAAAAACACAATGGAGGTATTTATGATGATTTCTCTATCTGTGGCACTTCTTTTGATGATTGTTTGACTAATCTTTCTAAGGTGTTACAAAGATGTGAGAAATCAAACCTAGTAATTAATTAGGAGAAATGCCACTTTATGGTTTGAAAAGGCATAGTTTTTGGTCATTTAGTTTCAGAAAGAGGCATAGAGGTGGACAAGGAGAAGATTGAAGTCATAGAAAAGATGTCACCACCCACATCAGTCAAAGGAGTGCGAAGCTTTTTGGGACATGTAGGATTTTATCACATATTCATAAAAGACTTTTCTAAAATAGCTAAGCCACTAACTTATTTGTTAAATCAAGATATGGCCTTTGATTTTGATGAAGGTTGCCTTGCTTCTTTTTGTAGGATAAAGGAAGCACTAATTTCTATGCCGATAATGCAATCTCCAAACTGGAAGCCACATTTGTGATGTAAGCAACTATACCATAGGAGCAGTTCTTAGATAAAGGAAAGACAAAAAAGTCCATGCTATCTACTATATCAGTAAGACGCTTAATGATTTACAGATCAACTATGCAACTATAGAGAAAGAGTGTCTAGCTATTTTATTTGCAATTGACAAATTTAGATCCTTCCTAGTTGGGTTAAAAGTCATTGTATATATAGACCATACAGCTCTTTGATATCTCTTGAGCAAGAAAGAGGTAAAACTAAGACTAATCTGGTGGATACTTCTCCTACAGGAATTTGACTTGGAAATTAAAGACAAGAAGGGAAGCAAGAATGTTGTAGTTGATCATCTCTCCAGGTTGAAGCAAGAAGAAAAAGGGAGCACAACTGATGATCTACCAATAGATGACTCCTTTCCAGATGAGCACCTCTTATCCATAACTCAACCCCCATGGTATGCAGACGTAGTAAACTATCTTATATGCAGAGTGCTGCCACTAAATATGTCCTATCAACAAAGAAAAGGTTTTTATTTGACGTGAAGGACTATAGTTGGGAAGAGCCTTTGCTATTTAAAAAGTGTAATGATGGCCTCATCAGGAGATGCATTCCTGAGGAGAAAGTTAAAAGCATACTCCAACATTGCCATTCCTCACCTTATGGAGGACACTTCAGTATAACAAAAACAACAACAAAGATAATGCAAGTAGGTTTTTATTGGCCATCCTTGTTTAGATATGTGAGAAACTTTGTGCTTACATGTGGTCAATGTCAAATACCAGAAATATCTCAAGCAACAACGAGATGCCTCTACATGGAATACTTGAAGTAGAGCTTTTTAATGTATAAGGGATAGACTTCATGGGTCCATTCCCATCTTCACTCGGAAATAAGTATATCCTAGTTGGTGCGAATTATGTATCCAAATGGGTGAAAGTAATAGGCTTACCAACCAATGATATTAGAGGGGTCATCAAATTTTTGAAAAAGTACATCTTTATAGGGTGTGGGACACTATGAGCCATAATCAGTAATGGGGGGAGTCACTTCTGCAATAGCCAATTTGAAGCACTACTGAAGAAATATGGAGTGACTCACAAAGTGGCAACACCATATCACCCACAAACAAGTGGGCAAGTGGAGATATTAAATAAAGAATTAAAGAGGATACTTGAGAAAACAGTGAATCGGTTAAGGAAGGATTGGTACTTGAAACTTGATAATGCACTATAGGCCTACCGTACAACATTCAAAAAACCTATTGGAACTACCCCCTTCCATTTAGCATTTGGGAAATCATGTCATCTTCTTGAAAGCTTGAACACAGACCTTGTTGGGTAATTAAAACACTAAACTTTGACTTAAAGAGTGCTAGAGAATAAAAGGCTTCTACAGCTCAATGAATTGGAAGAAATTAGCTAAGATGCATATGAAAATATAAGGATTTACAAAAAAAGGACTAAGAACTAGCATGACAAGCATGTCACAAGAAGAGAAATCAAAGAAGGAGACCTTGTCTTGATATTTAACTCTAGATTGAATCAATTCCCTAAAAAGTTGAGATCTAGATGGTCCGGATCTTTTAAAGTCCTACAAGTCTTTCCTAATGGAGTAGTAAAAGTATGGGGTGAGACATCAGGAGCATTCAAAGTAAATGGCCAATGCTTAAAGCCATACTTCTCTAGAGAACCTATTAAGAAAGGAGCTACACACTCCTTTACTGTCCATCTACCCCTCAAAAAGCCAACAGTACAGTCAAACTAAAAATTATAAACAAGCGCTCCTTGGGATGCAGCCTAAGTTTTAAAATTGTTAATTTCATTTCTTATCTTACATTTCTTTTATTGCATACCCCTAACCAAATTCTAACCTTGAATTATTTCAGGTGTAGAGAGAAAAAGCAAGAAGCCAAAAGGAGGATAGATAGGAACAAAGGCACAAAATAATCAGGGAAGTTTCCTTACCTGCTAATTCTATGTTGCATTGACATACTTAAAACCAAATTAGCATAGGAATAAAAGTTGAATAGGGTATCATTATGCATTTGAAGTGTTATTTTATAGAGTTTCCAATAGCTAGGTAGTGAAACACAACCTAAAACAGCTAGAGCATTATGAAAACTTGAAAAACTTCAGTCAAAAAAATTATATGAGGCAGCTTGTGCATCGAAGCATGCCCCGTGTAACTTGCGAAGCTCAAAAGTACAAAGGTAAAGGCACTCTATAAAGTTACATGGGGTACCCCATGCAAGCATGCACACCTCATGTAACTAAGGAACAAAAAGCGATTTGAAAACAATGGTCCAAAAAATTAGACGGGGTGACTTGTGTAACCTTAAGCAGGCTATGTAACCAATCAAACCAAAAGCAAAATTTTTTTAAATGAGACAGAAAGTTACACGAGTTGACCCATGTAATGTTAAACGGCCCTATGTAATATGTCATAATAATGTTTTTAAATTGAATCATTTCGCGTGAAAAGGCACACCCACCCACCAGTCGACTTCTAAACCCTATTTAAATAACAAATCCCTTTCTAAAATACACTTATTTCTCTCCCAAAACTCTCTCAAATCCCTTTCCCTTACCAAATTACCTTTCAAAACCCTAACCTCAAGAAACACAACTCTCTTCTAATGGCTCCAATAAAAAGAGCAGCACATCGTCCGTCATCCTCTCGTGTTAGAAATGACTCTCCCTCCCCTCCATTATGCCAAGAACTTACCAAACATGTCGGGAGGAAATAGAGAAACCAATGGTTGGCCAACCACAGCCACCATAACTACCACTATAAGCACCACCATAACCACTACACCAAGATTTCACATTGGCTTGGCGATTGAAGGATGCTAACCACAAAGCCCTCTCCCTCTAACTTTCCTCACGTAAGATTACCCCTACCAAATATCTTGACGGTAATCTTTTAGAGCAATTAGGGTTGAACGCGCAAGTGGATGAATACCTATGCATCATAGGATGGGAAAGGTTTACCACTCTTTAGTTCCCCACATACTGGGATCTCACATGGGAATTCTTAGGGAGTTCCTAGGCTAGCCTTTGGGCCATGGATAGGGTTGATAAAGAACGCATTGAGTTTATACTTTTATGAGTCGACAGGCATTGAACATGGATGAGTTTAATGCCATATTTGGTTTTGACAGTGATGGGTTATCAGAGATTCCCATCAATAGGATGATATACAATAACATCACATTTTGGCGGATAGTAGCGCCCTATGCATTGGAGTACCATATGAGCTGCTCCAAATCTTTAGGGCTCACAAACCTGGCACTGTGATATCTCTACCGCCTCGCAGCACACACCATCATGGGGCAAGGAGATAGTTTAGGCATGGTCAACATCAATAAAATATTCTTCCTCTAGTGCATGCTCAATGGACATAAATGCAGCATAGGGTATTTCTTATGCTAGCACTTCAAGAGAATCTCACTCTAGAACATAGATATAGTGAATGGGGGCGTCATCATGGCCATAGCCATGCATTTCAAATTTATACCTGTGCATGTACGGTTGCATCCTATCACAGGGATGATAAAAATAGATATAACCATATGCATCTCCATGGGGATATGTAGAAGAGCAAGAGATTAGTGCCTCCTAGTGGATGAACTTGGCAATGTCATACATAGGGCTTTTCCATAAGAGCAAGAAAAGCCATTAGGTGCATGGCAACAACCTGAAGAGTAGTAACAGCATGAAGGAGCAAACCCAGTACTCCAAGCCTTACCAGCTCGAGTTCTACCCTTCACAGTAGCTCCTATTGACCCTGTTCAAGCATACTTACAAAGGATGGAGCACACCTTCACCTAGAGATTCAGAGACTTTGAGGACAGCCTCTAAGAAGCACACAACTAGCTTAATATGCTTCTGGAAAAGCAAGATGAGAGTGGGCCTTCCTCCCCTTCAGAAACATTTTAGATTAGGATGACTAGATAGGATACTTTCTGGATTTTAATTGAGCAGGACTCAAGTTGAGCTTGAATTTAATATATTTCAAACGAGCTTATTGAAGTATAATAAGAATTTTAAAGCTAATAATTTTCTATTCTTATTTTACTTAAAATATATTAATTTTAAATGGCTATTATTCTCCCTAATTCCCATTTTTATACATATTATAAATTATAGATATAAATATTATTCACTCTGTCCAATTTCCACCTAAATTATTTTATTTTATTTTAAGGATAAAAGAACTTCATTGAAATAAATCAAAGCAATGACAAGTCCCTAAGGACCAAGTTTTTAATGGATAGATGCACCTCTTCCATGCAAATAACTTCGTCATTTCTAAGGAAAGATCTAACCTGGCTAAAGAATGTGCTACCGTATTTACCTCATAGAAATTACGAATCCGCTTGAAGGATTTATAACACTTAAGCTCAATTTAGGGTGTTGACATAAATAGATATCGAGGTATGAGTTTAGTATCAAACTGTATAGGGCATGGTACATTAGAACTCGAGAATCTGACTCTAAGATAATATCCATAATTCTCACTTCTATTGTCCTTTAAACTGCATAGATAGTTGTTGCAACCTCTATTTCATTCTATTGAAGGATTCTATCCAGTTTATAGGTTATAGAAAAAAGTACTTCACCCTAATGATCTTAGACAACCATTCCCATCCCACAACCATTATCAGTAGAAATTGCTGCATTAGAATTAACCTTTAGTAGATGACATGGAGGAGTAAACCACCATGCTCCTCTCAACTATTAACAAAGACCTCACCTAACTCTTTACAACACTGAAATTTCAATAGCAAGCTAATAGCTTTCATTGTTGTGATACTCTGATCTTGAGATTTATTCTAATGTAGCCTTTAATTCTTAGAATTCCAATTTAACCAAGCTATAAGACATACTAACTGAAACTTATCTAGAGATAAACTATGCCGACCCTTTTTGGTCCACTGAAAAAATAAACCACCACAATCGGAAACATCCAAGCATAGAAGAGACATTTTCCAAATCAACATAGCTTCTGAACGTAGACAAACTACATGCTCAACTAACTCAGCATCTAAACCACATTGAAAATAAATTTGGTCAATCTCCACACCTCTAATACAAAGTAATGAATGAGTTGGAAGCTAGCCCTTGCATGCCCTATGAATAAAGTGCTTTATTTTTTGAGGAAATATGAAGTCCCAATAAGAATTTCCAAAAACAATTGGAGATATGACCCACTAATTTGGAGGCCATTCCCAAATCATCTCTGTTCAAAGCTATATGATAAGCACTTTTCATAATGAATAGCCTATCCTGTGAAAAGTTTCATACTAAAACATCTTGATCTCAATGGAATTAAGCATATTTGAGAGGCCTCAAAACAGAGAAAAATCTAATGAATTAAATCGTACATCCACTATGTCAAACAATGACATATAATTCTGACATTCTTGTTCCTTTGTCAAGAATCCTTGAAGGAAACCTACAACGTCATTATTATAAATCTAATTAAATGTATTAAAGTAAAATTGGATTTAGTAGAAAAGAAATTTTTTTTTTTAATTTAATTGAAAAGCTCTAGGAAGTCCTCAAAAGAATTTTTTACTTCAAAAAGAAAAATAGAAAGCAGCAAAACCCCACCCCCCATGTGGCATTTTACCCGTGAGTTTCTCCCCCTTTTTCTTCTTCTTCTTTTTTTTTCCTCCTCCCCCCACTACCAACCATGAGCCATTGCCTTTGATGATCGATGACTTCCCCAGCCACCTCCCCTTATTGACAAGTTGCCAAATCCAGCTAAAAATCAAGTATTTTCTGACCAAATGCACAATTCAATTTTTTTTATCAGTTCTCCTTGTTTTTGCTACCATTTCTAGAGAGATTAGTCTCAAAATGCTCCTTTCCTCATGGGTTTCACATGGATACCAAGTTTGCATGATTTTGTTTCTCAGTTTGCATGAATCAAAATTTGGAAGTTTTAGCCCTCCAAAGCCTTTTGACAAAATTTTTCTCAAACTGAAAAAAAAAAAAAATTCGAGCCTACCAGCATGTCCTACTCATTGAGAGCTTTAAAAGGACATAGACCCACGAGCTTCTCAGTAATTTTTGGGCCTTTAATGTTGCCTTTTTAGTTAAATAAAAATATATTCTTACTCGTGGTGGTATGGGCTTCATGTATGTACCTTTGGAGAAATTCTACTCATGCCCAATACTGTAATTTGGGTCTAAATGTGTGAGCTTCAGGACTATCCCTGGAAAAGGGTCAATATTATAGTTGTTTCCACCAATTTTAGACGCTTCAGATGTATTCCAAGCTTCAAAATTGGCATAAGTAATCCCAAACTCAGAATTGTCCTTTTTGCCTTATTTAATTTGGTGTTTTATTAAATATTTTGGATGATTGTAATTAAATAAAATTAATTGAAATATTAAGATAACATTATTAAGGACTCCAAAGGACTCTAGGGAATGTTTATAGAATTTTCAGAGTTATTTTTTATTTTTTTAACAACAGTGAAGTTTAGGCATTTGAGCTTTGACAATAGTACTAGTTTAGGTTGATTTGGCAAGCCCCAAATGGGCTTTATGTTGTGTGTTGTGGGCCTTAGGCTTTTGGAATTATTGAGATATATATTTGTATTTTCTTGTAGAGAGGTAAGGTCCTACATATAGGGAAACTTTGACGAATTTTTAAGATGAACTTAGTTGCCTCTTTAAGTTTTATTGCTACACTATTTTTTGTGGTTTTTTGGTTTGTTTGTCTAGGTGATTCCAATCAACAATCTTCTTTTTCTTAATTGGGTCATATTATAGAGTAAGGTTAAGATAACATGTTGGAGTTTTATAGAGCAAGGTTATAGAGTCGGCTCCCAATATGTACTATGTGTGTGTGTATAGCTTCAATTTATCTTTTTGTATGGTGATTTGGGTGATTTAACTGCTTAATGCATTGTTCACTTGTAGGACTGTATTAGTACTAGATAGTTATATAAATTACAATTATAAGCAATATATAACTTCTTTAATCGAATGCTCACTACTGTTCAATTATTTTTTTCCAAGCAATAGGTGGATCTTATTTTTGAAGTTAACTTTTATTCTGAAGGAGCGGAAGCATGAAAATTATTAGATTAGAACATTGAATTCAAAAATTTTCTTCTAGGGACTCATGCATCATGCAAGATTCATTATATACCTAATTGATTTCAATGTTCAATTGCATATTAAAACCCTTTTAATATGTATTAGGATCTACATTTGCCATTTAAGATTTTTGAATTAACAGATTAATTCATTAGAACCCTAGATTAATACAAGAACATATGCACTAATCTTTTGATGCACTGTAGATGTGTTTGGTACCTTTGGGAAGCACCTAGGACCCCAAATGTTGTCCCTCTAGTTTGTCCACACTAAGATCACCAATGACAGCCCCTTGAACAGCTTCTCAATCCTTGCTAACCAATTAGGGATTTGCCTTTAGAGAGGTTGTAGATATATATAAGACACTAGAAACAATTTCCAGCAATTTTAATTCAAGAGAATATGGGCAATTTTCTTTAAATTGATGAGAGAAGAAGAAGAAGAGAGGAAGAAGGCTTCAAGGTTGGCGGCACCTCTTTAGAAAAATCAGAATGTTATTTTATTCTTTCATAACATCACATTATATAATTAGGTCATCACTTAAAACCTTTGTCACATGTCATCTTCGGATTGCACCTTAATTTTGATTGACCTAATCACATTAAGTCAAGTGTCAAAGCTAGGTTTAATCTTGACTTTGATTATCATGCATAATTGGAAGACAAATGACAAGCTTATATGGTGCCATGTGTCACCATATCATGGTGCCACATGTCACCCTGTGAAATGATCAAATTACCTTTGTGTTGTAATTTTGAGTTCTCAACCCAAAATAATTATTTCTCCTCTTCTAATCAATTTATATCAAATAAAAATTAATTAATTAATCTCTATTAATTAATTTCTCATAATTAAATTTATATTTAAACACTTTAAATATAAATTTAACTTATACTATACATCCAATAACCTAGATTTAGTTTCAAGCCATGCTAAGGACTTTGCAATCTTATTGCAAATCAAACCTAATTAATTAATTAATTAAACTCTTTAATTAATTAATTAACCTCTTTAATTAATTAATTAAACTCTTTAATTAATTAATTAATTAAATCACATTTAATTTGGTGATTACTTGTGTATGTGTGTGACTCAGTAGGCTCATCACTGATTGGCAATATGATATGATATCAACTCTTAATATCATCAGAACTTTTTCTTACCATAAATGATTTCTCTAAATCATTTTAGGCATCTCATAGACCAAGGTTAACACCTAGCATAGCATGCCATGGCCACCCAATCAGTAATAAGGAATACCTTAAATGAACCTTTAATCATATGTTATCATGCACTAAAATCTCTCTGTTACAAAATTTCAATTCGAGCTGGAGTCATGGTTTATGTCAAAACCCATTTGCTATGAATATTATGTGCTCTTTTAATTCTAATTTTTTATTAAAAGGATTTTCTCATTAGAAACTCTTTTCTGATTAAATCTGTCTGTGCTGGCCAGGAACTTGAAATATCAAGAACAATTAAATAAACGTAGAATTTTATCCCTATTTACTTAGGGTAACAGATTCCATATTGATCAACACCTACCTCCATATATAACTAGTAGGAGCCAACACATGCCCATATACCCATACACAGTACAAGTATGAAAGTAGTATCAAACTCAAACCACCTGTATACAAGATAACTGTGTTATCTCAGGTTTAAAGATTATATACACTGATATGATTTATGACAATGCATTGACAAGAGTAAACTCCACGTGCTTGTCATAAGTGTCACTGGTTCGGCCTACATATCATGTATAAGTGCCTATCATGTTTGTTACATAGCATGAGACTCACCATTCCATCTATATCTCATATAAATACCTTGGGAACAAACATGAATACAATCTTTCTGGATAAGTCATGTCCTGTGTGAAGTATCCTCGATTGTAAACCAATTTATGATACTTTGTGCTAGAAATACTGTCAATCATATTCATAACAACTTAAGAATAAAACGTCTAACAAAATATTAATGGACCTTTTCTATTACACATAAATATATTATATAAATGGAAAGGTGAAATTACCTTTTTATTAATAAAACTCGTACAAGATATATACTAAATGATATGCTTTATGGCATACTACTAACAATCTCCCACTAGCACTAGAGCCATTCATTACAATACCTTAGACCCATCTTCTCAAGATGTCGGTCTAACTGAGCTTGTGACATAGGCTTAGTGAATGGATCAGCTGGATTTTCAGCTAATGCTTTTTCTACATGGCTACATTGCCTTGCCCAACTATCTCTTTGATAATGTGGTAGTGCCTTTCTATGTGTTTAGATTTCTGGTAAGATGGGGGTTCCTTAGCCTGTATGACTGCTCCATTGTTGTGATAGTAGAGTGGAACTGCTGACTCAGTGGAAGGAACTACTGCAAGTTCTGTCATGAACTTCTTTATCAGAATAGCTTCCTTTGCAGCATCTGATGCAGCAATATACTTAGCCTCTGTAGTGGAATCAGTAGTCGTACTCTGTTTGGAACTCTTCTAACTAACTGCACCTCCATTACAAATGAACACATACCCAGAGGTAAACTTTCTATCATCGACATCTGATTAAAAATCAGAATCAGTATAACCATCCAATTGCAAGTTACTACCTCCATATATCAAAAATAAATCCTTAGTTCTTCTCAAGTACTTAAGGATATTTTTCACAGCTATCCAGTGTTCCAAACCTGGATTGGATTGAAACCTGCTAGTCAAACTAACAGCATAGGTGATATCCGGCTTGGTACACAATATTGCATATATCAAACTTCCAATAGTCGAAGCATATGGAATCCTGGCCATTTTATCTCTTTCTTCAGGTGTCTTTGGAGACATCTCTTTAGAAAGGTGGATACCATGTCTCACTGGTAACAGTCCTATCTTGGAATCAAGCATGTTAAACCTCTTTAACACCTTTTCTAAGTATAGACTTTGAGATAAACCAATTATTCCTTTCACTTCATCTCTATAGATGCGAATCCCAAAAATATGGGTTTCCTCCCCTAAGTCTTTCATGGAGAATGTATTTGACAACCATACATTTACAGCTATCAACATACTTGTGTCATTACCCATCAACAAAATGTCATCTACATATAAGATAAGGAAAGTGACAGCACTATCACTAACCTTCTTATATACACATGGTTCATCCTTATTTTTTATAATGCCAAATGACTTAATGGCTTCATCAAAACGGATGTTTCAACTCATCGAAGCTTGTTTCAACCCATAAATGGATCGCTTTAGCTTGCATACTTTGGAACCATCTAGGGATTCAAAACCCCTAGGTTGTTCTATAAAAATGTTTTCTTCAATGTATCCATTGAGAAAAGCTATTTTGGCATCCATCTGCCAAATCTCATAATTATAGTATGTAGCCATTGCTAATAGAATCCTAATTGATTTAAGCATGACAACAGGCAAGAAAGTCTCATCATAGTCGATTCCTTGCCTTTAGCGAAACCTTTTCGCTACTAGTATTGCTTTATAGGTCTCTACCTTTCCATCAGAACCAATTTTCTTCTTGAAAATCCATTTGTTCCCAATAGGTACAATACCTTCAAGTGGGTCAACAAGATCCCAAACTTGATTATTATACATGGAATCAATCTCGGATTTCATAGCATCAATCCATTTTAAAGAGTCAATATCTGATATAGCTTCTTCATAGGTAAGTGGATCATCTTCATGATCTACTTCTTCATGAGTAAAAAACTCTTATTCTTCTTAATGAAGAAAACCATATCTCACTGGTGGGTGAGATATCCTGGTTGATCTGCGAGGAATAGCTGTAGATGTTTCATTAATAGGTGTAGGTTGACTAGATGAATCTATATCCATCTGATCTGTTTGGTTGGTCAGAATTCTCCAATTCTAACTCTATTTGTCTTTCTTTGCCTCCTTCTTGAACAATCTATTGTTCAAGAAATGTGGTATCTCTACTTACCATAACCTTTTGTGATATAGGCAAATAAAAATAATATCCAAAACTCTCTTTTGGATATACAACAAATTGACCTTTTTCTGATCAGGTTTCCAATTTATTAATGTTCAGTTTTTTGATATAAGCTAGACAACCCCAAATCTTAACATGCTTAAGACTTGGTTTTCTTCCATGCCATATCTCATAAGGTGTGAAAGATACTAATTTGATGGAATCCTATTCAGAATATGCAAAGCTGATTCTAATGCAAATCCCCAAAAAGAGATTGGCATATCAGTATAGCTCATCATACTACGTACCATATCTAATAGGGTACGATTTCTCCTTTCAATACACCATTCAGCTGTTGTGTTCCTGGAGGAGTCAGCTGGGAAACAATGCTATGCTCTTTCAAGTATTCATCAAATTCAGTACTCAAGTATTTACCTCTACGATCTTATCGAAGAGCTTTAATACTTTTTCCTGTTTGATTTTCTACTTCAGATTTAAATTCTTTAAACTTTTCAAAGGATTCATGTTTGTATTTCATCAAATACAAATACCCAAACCTTGATTTATCATCAGTAAAGGTAATAAAGTAATGAAAACCACCTCTAGCCATTTCTTTAAATGGACCACATACATCACTATGTATTAGCTCCAAAATATTTTCAGCTCTTAGCCCTTGTCCAACAAAGGATGGTCTGGTCATTTTGCCCTGAAGGCAGGATTCACAAGTTGGAGTAGGTTCAGAACCCAATGAGGATAGAATCCCCATTTTCTCCAATTTTGCAATCCTATCTTCTGCAACATGACCTAATCTTAAATGCTAAATATTTTTTGAACTTGAGTTGATTTTCACCATGGCATTGCATTCTTTTAGATTGCTTGCATTCATTTTGTGTTAATCATTATTATCTAAATAATAAAGATCATCATGCATATAACCCGAGCCAACATATTTATTTCCTAAGTAAATATTGCAAACATCATCTGTGAATTGAAATTCATAGCCATTTTTAGTCAAACTAGATATAGAAATGATGTTCTTAAAAGCATCAGGTACATATAAGATATTATTCAAACACAAAACATGTCCAGATATGTAAAAAGATTTAGATCCTATGGCTATAGCTTCAACAGTTGAGCCATCGCTAATCTGGAGTCTAACATCTCGAGAATGCAAGCTGCTACTATTTGCTAGTTCCTGCATATCATAAGAAATGTGAGAACTGGCACCAGTATCTAAAACCCAAGCTGTAGATGAACTATGAGCATCATCAATATCTAAATAACAAGATATAGACATACCTTCTGAAGGTGTATCTTTCTTGTCCTTCAGAGAAGCAAGATACCCTGGGCAGTTCCTTTTCCAGTGCCTATCCTTCTGGCAGTGGAAACACTTTCCTTTGCCTCCATCAGCTTTGGTCTTCCCTTTCTGTTTAGCTATCTTCTTGGAAGGACCAGAAATTTGAGGTTTCTTTTTCTTATTGCCCTTCTTCTTATTGGACTTTCCAATAGAAGAAGATGCAATCAAAGCTATCTCTTTTCCTTTATTGCCCGGCATATTCTTTTGGGCAATAACCAGCATGTTAAGTAGATTAGCCAAGGTGTATTTCTGCTTAGTCATATGAAATTTTATCACAAAATTTCCAAATGACTCAGGAAGGGACTGAAGGATCGAATCCGTCTGTAGTTGGAAATTCATGTTAAAGATAAGATGTTCCAGTTGCTCAATAAGCCGAATCATCTTGTGGACATGATCCCCAACATTTTGTTTCTCAGACATCCTCATGCGAAATATCTGCCTAGATATCTCATACCTAGTATTCATGCTATGTTCACCATACAACTCTTGTAGGTGAAGGAGGATCTCACTTGCATATTGCATGTTCTCATGTTGCTTCTGTAACTTATTACCCATAGAAGCAAACATGTAACACTTGGCTCTCATATCATGCTCCTTCCACTTGTCCAAAGTTTCATGGTTTTCTTGAGTGGCCTCTGGAGGTAAGGGACCAGGAACCTGTGAGTCTAGAACATATCCTATTTGTTCAAGGTTCAGGACAAGTTTCAAATTTCTTAGCCAATCAGAAAGATTAGGTCTTGTCAACCTATTTTGATCAAGTATGCTCGCAAGGATATTGGATGGTGGTAGTTGTAGTGTGCTCATTATTATCAGAAAATTAACTGCTGAAAATAACCAGATTAATTAGTAAATGTATCATGTATTTAACCAAAATGATTATGGTATTTTAATCAAATTGGTCCTCCCACTAACTTAGCGAATCCTACACTTCCAAAGTAGAAAATGGAAATCCTAGTTGGATGGATTTCTAGTGGTTGATTGAATTCTTATAGTCTTATTGATCATGCTCAGGCACATCCATTATTGGAATTACAATAAACTGTAAGCGAGCAACTCATTGCCCATCACATCTCATGTGAGGTTCAATCATTTACCTAGCCCCTAATGCTCAAAATATTAGGCACATCCATAATTGACTTATCTTACATTAGTTAAGTTGATCCCATTGAGCCAGTAAACATGCAAATAATTTTAATATCCTCAGGCACATCCATTATTGGCCACCAAACCATTTACATATTTACAACATCTCATGCTTAACAATTATTCTTAAGAAAATCTCTTAAATTAATCGCATCATATGCAATATTTAAAATTTCTTAAAATAATTACCTCAATGGAGGGCCCATGATATAATTATCTTTAATTATACCATTTCCAACTTAATCATTTATTTGGAAGATTTTGTGGTCGGTCTAATTACTATTATGGTCTTACTTTGCACATTATCCAATTAGCATGCATATATCATATACTTATATATATTCCCATACATCTCATGCATTCATGGATAAACATATAAACATGGTATGATCATGGGCTTTCTAAGAGATTCAATTCTGAGCCACTAAGAATTAAATTAGGGCATTCCTAGGTGCATTTCATTCATTCATTTTACAAGAGTTGCTGAAGGAGTACATAATCAACACTTGATCTTGAATTCCTCCCACTGATCCCACCAATGCTCTTGACCTCCTTGATCTTCTTGCAATCCATTACATTTTAATCTTTGGCATACCAAGGCGAATTTACAAGAACATGGACTTTAAAGTCCTCAAATAAATGAAATTACAACTCAAAAAATATTACAACCTTTATAATACATGCCACCAAAATAAATTAATCAATTTACAACCCAAAGAAAAATAAAGAAATAAATCCAATCACATTGATCTTTTATTGTCCATGATCATCCATCATGCATATTACCATTTAACAATTAAATGAAACATACATACTAAAATTAAATTGAATATCTCATATTCAACTAAAAATTCAGATTTGAATCTCATTCAACCAAATTTAAAAATTCAGATTTGAATCTTATTCAAAACAAATTTTAAAATTCAGATTTGAATCTCATTCAAATAAATTTAAAAATTCAGATTTCAATCTCATTCAAACAAATTTAAAAATTTACATTTGAATCTCATTCAACCGAATTTAAAAATTCAGATTTGAATCACATTCAAACAAATTTAAAAATTCAAATTTGAATCAAAATTTGATTTTATGACTAAAACTCCTAATTAAACATTTTAATTAGCCATAGAATGGGCCTTAGATCATACAACAATTGCACATTCAAAACCCAAACACCATGCGCATGCTTAGACTCATCAAACATGGCCAAACCATGCGCACCATCATGGTGATAACCAAGTCGCTACCTTTGTTGGTCCAACCAGCAATGAAGCAATCATCTTATGATCAAATCACACAATTAAATCATATATTAAACAATCTAAATGGCAAATATAGTGGCATTGATACCAATTGAAGGAGCGAAAGCATGAAAATTATTAGATTAGAACATTGAATTCAAAAATTTTCTTCTAGGGTCTCATGCATCATGCAATATTCATTATATACCTAATTGATTTCAATGTTCCATTGCATATTAAAACCCTTTTAATATGTATTAGGATGTACATTTTCCATTTAAGATTTTTAAATTAACAGATTAATTTATTAGAACCTTATATTAATACAAGAACATGTGTACTAACCTTTTGATGCACTGTAGACCTTTGGGAAGCACCTAGGACCCCAAATGTTGTCCCTCTAGTTTGTCCACACCAAGATCACCAATGGCAGCCCCTTGAACAGCTTCTCAAGCCTTGCCAACCAATTAGAAATTAAGGATCTGCCTTTAGAGAGGTTGTAGATGTATACAGGACACTAGAAACAATTTCTAGCAATTTTAATTCAAGAGAATATGGGCAATTCTCTTTGAATTGATGAGAGAATAAGAAGAAGAGAGGAAGAAGGCTTCAAGGGTGGTGGCACCTCTTTAGAAAAATCAGAATGTTATTTTATTCTTTCATAACATCACATTATATAATTAGGTCATCACTTAAAACCCTTGCCACATGTCATCTTCTGATTGCACCTTAATTTTAATTGACCTAATCACTTTCAGCTAAGTGTCAAAGCTAGGTTTAATCTTGACTTTGATTATCATGCATGATTGGAAGACAAATGGCAAGCTTATATGGTGCCATGTGTAACCATCTCATGGATCCACATGTCACCCTGTGAAATGACCAAATTACCCTTGTGTTGTAATTTTGAGTTCTCAACCCAAAATAATTATTTCTCCTCTTCTAATCAATTTATATCAAATATAAATTAATTAATTAATCTCTATTAATTAATTTCTCATAATTAAATTCATATTTAAATACTTTAAATATCAATTTAACTTCTACTATACATCCAATAACCTAGATTTGGTTTCAAGCTTTGCTAGGGACTTTGCAATCTTATTGCAAATCAAACCTATTTAATTAATTAATTAAACTCTTTAATTAATTAATTAAATCACATTTAATTTGGTGATTACTTGTGTATATGTGTGACTCACTAAGCTCATTATTGATTGGCAATAAGATATAATATCAACTCTTAATATAATTAGAACTTTTTCTTACCATAAATGATTTCTCTAAATCATTTTAGGCATCTCATAGACCAAGGTTAATACTTAGCATAGTATGCCATGGCCACCCATTTAATAATAAGGAATACCTTAAATGAACTTTTAATCATATGTTACCATACACTAGAATCTCTCTATTACAAAATCTCAATTTGAGCTGGAGTCATGATTTATGTCAAACCCCATTTGCTATGAATATTATGTTCTCTTTTAATTCTAATTCTTGATTAAAAGGATTTTCTCATTAGAAACTCTTTTCTGATTAAATCTGTCTGTCCTGGCTAGGAACTTGAAACATCAAGAACAATTAAATAAACATAGGATTTTATCCCTATTTACTTAGGGTAACAAATCCCATCTTGATCAACACCTACCTCCATATATAACTAGTAGGAGCCAACACATATCCATATACCCATACACAGTACAAGTATGAAAGTAGTATCAAACTCAAATCACCTATATGCAAGATAACTGTGTTATCTCAGATCTAAAGATTATATGCACTGATATGATTTATGACAATACATTGATAAGAGTAAACTCCATGTGCTTGTCATAAGTGTCACTGGTTCGGCCAACTTATCATATATAAGTGTCTATCATGTTTGTTATATGGCATGAGACTCACCATTCCATCTTATTTATATCTCATATAAATACCTTGGGAACAAACATGAGTACAATTTTTTTGGATAAGTCATGTCCTGTGTGAAGTATCCTCGATTGTGAACTAATTTATGATACTTTGTGCTAGAAATACTGTCACTCATATTCTTAACAACTTAAGAATAGAATTTCTAATAAAATATCAATGGACCTTTTCTATTACACATAAATATATTATATAAACGGAAAAGTGAAATTGCCTTTTTATTAATAAAGCATGTATAATATATATACTAAATGATATGCTCTAGGGCATACTACTAACATATTCTTTCTCTTATGAAAATTTGAAAATATTTGAGGTATTAAATCTTATTTACTTTTCTTTAATTCTAGAATTCTATAGTGACTATAATAGTATTTCTTATAATGCAAAACTAAAATATTTAAATTATTTTGTATGTGAAATGTTGGATTTAGAGTGAGCTGGTATCCCCATTGTGATTTCAAGTTTATTATGGATTGAGAGGGTGAATTGAGCCCCTTAGTTGAGGATTTGTTTGTGTTACAGGTCAGGTGAGTTTTCCTTTCCTTTGTTACCCATTTTATGGATGAACT
Organism: Hevea brasiliensis; assembly: GCF_030052815.1. NCBI lineage: Eukaryota > Viridiplantae > Streptophyta > Magnoliopsida > Malpighiales > Euphorbiaceae > Hevea > Hevea brasiliensis. The sequence continues at coordinate 1,944,084 of NC_079508.1, read as the reverse complement.
CTATCTATTTGAATTCTTGAATTTGAGCCACCAATTTGGGTTTTATTTAAGGTTGTAGGTTGCTTAGGCTTATACAAGTTTTGAAAGCCTTATACCGACTCAAGTCCTAGTGCCAGTCTAGCCCAATATTAAGGTTATGATATTTTCAAACCATATAAGTTCCCACTTGTTTTCACTTATCTTATGAGACTTGAAAACACTTTAGCATAGAACAAAAACAAATAAGGAGATAAAGATCCCCTTATTGAAGAGGGAAGCTTCTTAAGGTTCACCATTAATCAATAAACAATAGGATACCATAGTCACACATTTAATAATCAATTCAACCCAATATCCATTAAAACCCATTTTAAGCATCACCCTCTCATGAGAATGACCACTCTACTCTATCGCACTTTACTTATATCTAATTTGAGAGCAAAGTGACCCCGATTACCACTTTTCTTGTTTTTAGAAAAAAGGAATAATTCAAAAGCAATCAAAAAGCATTGTCAGTTCTTTGAGAAAAAAAAAAAAAGCATTGTTAGTTATTAATCTACCTAGAACAAAAGCAGATTGGGACTGACAAATAATATTAGGCAAAAGAATTTTCAAACTATGAACAATGGCTTTAGTAATAATTTTAAAAATAACATTACACAAACTAATAGTTCTAAAATCGTTAGTGTATTGGGGATTATTAATTTTTTGGAATCAAGGTGATAAATGTGTGGTTTAAAGAATTAAGATATTATTTTTCTTATTCAAAATTGCTAAACACTTAAAAATAACAAAAGGACCAATAATATTTCAAAAAGATTGATAAAATAAAGAAGGCATACCATCAGGTCCTAGTACCCTAGAGTAATACATTTGGTTTAAGATTTTATTTTATTTTATTTTATTTTTCAATTGAAGTGAAAAAGGCTCGGTTATTGGTGTATTCATGTTAGTTGTAACCTTAGTCTCCACACTACTTAAAATTTGTTCCACTTCAATTGGACCGATGAAGAAAAGAGATCTTGACAATACCATGTCATAATAGCCAAAATCTATTCCTCCTCTTCCCACACACATCCCTCATCATCCATTATTCTATTAAAGCAATTTTACTTCTATAGTTGGCTTTTACGGTGACAAAAGTCATATTTCTGTCACCCTCTTGAAGCCATAGACTCCATGATCTCTGCGCCTTTTGAAGCCATTGACTCTACGGTCTTTGTGCCCATATAATCTTCTTTGTAGAAACCATATTTTGCTCGAGCCTTTTAAAAAAAATTCAAGAAAAATTAAAAATTAAAAAAAAAAAAAACTAAAAACTAAATTTCCAAAAAAAGAGGGTCAAAAATGTAATTCTATTAATTGAGTTGTTATTTTCAATCTTTACTTTAATTCTAATTTAAATTTCAATTTTATATTTCAATTGAAGTTTTAATTTTCAACTTCACTTAATCTTGATTTTTAATTGAATTTTCTTCCTCTTTCATTTTAACTTTAATTTCAATTTAATTTAGTTTAAAAAAATTCTTAATCATCATTTTTTTAGATTTAATTCCATCCATTAGATTTAGGGTTTTATTTTGAAAAAAAATTATTTCAATTAATCACTACCCATGGTTTTATTTTAAGTTTGTTTCTTCACCATTAGATTTAGGAGAATAAAACAAAATAGTAAAATTAAATCTCATCCCTCAAAATTTATTTGGGATTAATTTTTAACCATTAGATTAAACTTGATTAAAGTAATTTTTACCTTTTAATCTTGGCCCTTCATTTTTTTAAGAGTAAATCTAGACCTTTGGATAAAAAAGTAATAAAACAAAATTGGTACAAATCAATCTTAGCCCTTAATGTTATTTTACATATTTTATTTCCACCTTTAGATGAAAATTAGTTGAGATAAAAAGAAGACAAATTTAGTGCAGTTTTTTAATATCTACCATTGATTTAATTTGTAATGACAAAATTATTAGCCCTTGGATCAAAAATTAAATAAAACAAAATAGTCCTAATTCAAGTCTTTCATTCTTTTATCTCTTTAATTTTTGACTATTAGATTTAGGGTTTAAGATGAAAATAATAAAATTTATCATACTTTAATCTCGACCATTCTTTTCAAATAAATAAATCCCAGCACTTAAAATTAGGGCTTTGAATCCCTATAAATGTCACCTTTTTTTCCTATTCAAAGGAGGGGGGAGGAATATGGGGAATGGAATAGTGCATGCAGATAAGTGCGAATTCTTTGTTAGGAAACGAATCTCTCCAAAATGGTGTAGTTTAAATAGTTTGCTCTCACATACCCATACTCCCTCATTTGTACACACCACTAGCACCAAAAAACCTACAACCTATTTTCCCTACTCCTATAAGCAGTCCACAAATCACCCAACATCTTTCTTCATAAATGCTAATCCTTCATATCAATCCTTTTGTTCACAAAGCCATTTTAAACCATCAAAATAAGCTTGTCTTCCTCTCATTTAGACACACTTATCTCACACAAAAAGACATACCCAAGGATACCTAAACACATTTCCATCTATTCTCTTCCATTGAAGCTATGCAGCCATTCCCCCACCTCTGAGCTTTGAAATTCAACCTTATTTCTATGAGTTTGATTAGACAACGATGACTTCATACCTATTTCCTTCAACCACCTAAACATCATTCGAATCAGCAGCACCGTTGTAATTCTATTCCCTAATAGCTTCACTCCCTTGCCACCATCACAGCTCCTCTTCAATCAGAGACAGTCCATGAAACTTCAATCTCACCTCCAACGCTTCCATCACTAGTTATTCAACATCTTGCTGGTTTCGAACACTAACTCCTCTATTCCCATTGCGATTTGATACAACATAATTCATTGGGTATTTGCGTTCTGGCTATTTGGTTTTCTATTTAAAAATATTATTTTGATGAGCTTTGATTGTTTGTTAAATGGGTGTTGTTAATCTCTTTAGAAATCCAAAAGCATTACTTCATTGAAATTGTGAGGTTCCATCTGCTAGACATATTATTATTATTATTATTATTATTATTATTATTTTAAAATTTTTGTTTTGCTTGACTTAGCTCTCTATTTTAAAGTTGTTGCTTAGAATGCTTAGATAAATAAATTGTTATTTTCATAATCAGGTTTAGCGAGTTCCGAAAGTTTGCTTGCTTTGTTTGATGGGATGGGTCAGATGTATGGATGATTTGCTACATTCTTTTATTAAAAGTGTTGACCTAGTGATTGAAAGTAGCCATCTGTTCATCATGTGAGGATTAGGTTGTCTTATATTTTTGCGTTAGCATTTCCTTTTATTTTCGTATATCTATTTGTGAGGCACATACTTGTATTGATAGTAGTTTACATTTCATTGTTGGCGCAATAAGTGATTTTCATTACATTTAAATTTTCATCTCTTTATTGAAATAATGCTAATAAGAAATGGGGTTTTATAGTTTCAAAGGGGTTACCCTTAAACAATCTAAATTAAATACATTTTTTTAGTCGTTAAGGGGTACCAATGAACTATTTAAATTAATTAATTAATTTTAAAAATATTTTTTATAAAAAATATATCAACTTTTTTTTAGTGGTTTAGGGTACCCGTAATTACTTAAATAGGGGGTACCCTTGAATTATCTAAATTAATAAAAATTACTTAATAATGAAAAAATAACTCATTTTATATATATATATATATATATATATATATCAATTTTTTGCTGTTAAAGTGATACCCTTAAAGTACTTAAATAGGGGATACACCTTGAAATTTTTTTTAATTATTAAAATCACTTTGCATTAGTAGTTTTATAGTTTGTTTTCTTTAAGTCATCAATTAGAATAACTCTTATAAAAATTAACTTTTTTTTAAGGTTTTTCTTTAGTATTTAATTTCAATAAAATAAAGTAGATGAAATTTTAAATAAGTGCATTTAAACACAATCTTATTATTATAAACTTATAACCTTACTTGAAACCTAGGATGACCTTTAGTTGAACCTAATTTCATGCATGTTTTATGCTAATGTGCAATAAGATGTGTGAATAAATGAGTATGCCAGAATGCCTTTTTTTAGACAAGTTGTGTCTTTTGAAAATTAGGGAAATATTTGATTTTTAAAGGAAATTCCGTTGGTTTTTTAGTGAATATGTAAGTAATAACATGTATGTTTGATCTGTTCTATTTAGTGCAATTGATTTAATGTATACTAAGATTATGATTAATTAGTACCAATAATAAGACTTTGATCTTATTAAGTGGGTACCCACTAATGGGTCAAACATTTTAAGCATTAATTAATATATTCTTTTTAATCGAGATTCTAGTTAAGAAGAATGAAAGTATTGGGTTGTATTAATTTAATTTCTATAATTCCTAAAGGATGTTTAATTTATGGATGATAAAGTTTACGGTTGCTAAATAATTGAATTAACAAAAGTGTGTTTTTTTTATTATTATAATTTTGTTTAGCAAAATTAGTGAATAATAAATATGTGATTAACATGTTGATTAATTAAATCAATAAAGCTAAGAATGTGGTTAATTACTGCCAATAACGAGACTTTGATTTTGCTAAGTAGAGTATCCATTAATAGGTCAAACTCTTTAGACATTAATTGACACATTCTTTTTAATTTGAATACTAGTTAAAAAGAATGAAAATCTTTATTTGTATTAATTCAAATTCATTTCTATAATTATTAAATCATGTTTAACTTATTGATAATAAAAAGAATATATATATGTCTTTTTTTGTTTAATTAAATTAATAAAAATTAAAATTATAGTCAATTAGTACCGATGATTAAACTTTGATCTTATTAAGTAGGGTATCTGCTAATTAGTCAAATTTTTAGGCATTAATTAATACGTTCTTTTCAATCAAGGAACTAATTAAAATGAATAGAAATCTTGGTATAAGTTAATTTAATGTATTGTTTATAATACTTAAGTTTAATAAAATCAAAATTTCATATTTCATTTTCTAAAAAGAGCTTTTACTTTTGACAATATGGACCCATCTTTAAAATTCATCACTTTTAATTTTAACCAAAATTTAATTTTTAGCTAGCAAATGACTTAATATCTACTTTTACTATTTCTTTTTTTGCACACCCATTTTAAACTTAAGCAGATTTGATTTTCAGTAAGGGATTCCATATCCAATTTTACTTTTAAGCAAAATTACCTCTTAGGTCCTCTTTAAAATATTTAAGAATTATAATTCTTTCCCTTAAAAATTTACCAATTGTCAAATTTGGAAGCCCCTTTTATTTTTTTAAAACCATGTTATTTTAATTATTTTCTCACACTTTTTTTTTCAAAAAATAATATTAAAAAAGACAATTTTTCTGAAAATTAATAAAAAATAATAAAAAAATAAAATAAATAAAGTCAAATATACTTTTAGGGTCACTTCATTTACTTTTGTATTTGACTTACCCTAATAGTGAGACATTTATGTTTCTGAATTAATGCATTTTATTGCTTTTCTGAAAAAACATAAGAAACTAATATTATAATTTAAACTCCATTTAACAATTGTTAACTTTAATTTATTAAGCACATTATTAAATCTACCTACCTTGTTGAAGGGCGATATGGGGAGCCTAACACCTTTCCTACACTTATAAGGATCTTGAATTCTAAATCTTTGTATTAGAAGTGACAAATATTTTTTCCTAAAATTCTCAAAACAAATGATTTTCTTTAATTTTCTCTCAAAATTAAAGGGAAGACTCCTCACTTTTCACTTCGGTAAGAATTGCCTAGTGATTGCAAAACTTTTGCAACATTCTCCTTAGCTAGCAATTCTTTGAGCTTAAACTCTCTCTTTGGGCATTAGCAACCATTTCAGTTTGGATTTTGGATTGAAGTTGCCATAAAAGATCTTTAGCTTTACTATTTTCAATGTAATGTAACCAAAATGAGTGTGCTCCCAATCCTTCAATGCATCATTGCACAGCCGAATCCTCTCTTCCACACATGCCCTACTACCTTAACCTCCACCTCCTTTCATACCTTCTCTACCACTTGCCTCCATCTAAATTATTATTAATTATAGTAAAAATAAATAAAAAATCGTTAACTATACTATAATGTCAAAAATTATTGAAATCCTAATTGAATTTTTGACACTTTCAAAATATTAATTCAATTGAGCAAAAATTTAATAAATAGATGAATATAACTGAATTGAAATATTTAGTTTTTTATTATAATTAAAAATAAAATTTATATATTATTTTGAAGACAATTGCACATACAATTTGGGTTAAAAAATGAAGCCCATGAGCCTCAAAAATCCTAAAGCCCTTTATACTATCTTAAGACCCACAAGTGAGGCCCATTAGTTAATAGCTTTTGGAAATAAAAAATGCATACGGTCATTAGTTACAAGTCTCTTTGTTACACGAGGGTAGTAGATACAATTTGGGTGGTTATTCAAAATTCAAAGTTATTTAAAAGGAGATTAAAGAAAAAAAAAAACAGATTAAGTTTTTTAGAAAAGATAAGTGAAGAATGATTTTTTTTTTTTTTTTTTTATACGTTGGACATACTTTAGGTGAGGCAAGCAAGAGGCATACTTCATTTCAATTTATCTTGGCGTAATTGGAGGTCGTTGATTTTTACTTCTTTCTCAAGTCTATACTGTGGAGATCACTATAATCCTAAGTACATTTATACTGTGGTTTAATTAGTTCTTATTTCATTTTTAATGTTATCAAAGCTAAATCATAAAGTACAAGTTGAATAATAGAATTTATATGCATGTATATTTCTTGATCTTGGTAGGTTTAATTTTCAATTAGAGCTAGTTTACTTGTTATTCATGGTCTTTATTTGATGTTAATGTGAAACATGTATGCTAGTACGAAAAAATGTCATTTAGCACACTTACTTTGTGAACACATATTTCTCTTTGTTGTTATCCATTTTGAATTCTATTTAAATTACATGAAACTAGGGATAATGAGCTTTCCATAAGTATATGGTGTGCATAATTTGGATAGAAAATGAGAAAGAATTAAGCATTTGAAAATCATAATAAAAATCTTCGAATTCTAGAAATTCTTGTATCTAAATGAGGAAGATGAACACCCTTTAGGATTAGTCTCAATCTCAATTTAGGTTAGTGTGATTTCAAATGTCACCTTAATGCTAAGTTTTCACGAAAAGAACTATCCTAAAATGATTACAGTATCTACAAACCCCCACTGGAAAAAATTTGCCACTGGAATTTGCTAGGAGTACAGCGTGTGGCGTGCATGCACCACCATTGACGCATGGGAGGAGAAAGGTCACATGCGCTGCTTCACCCTGGCATTGGGCTAGGCACGAAATGGGCCTAGCGTATGCTGGGCCTAGAATACCTAGGCCCGGTGTGCTAGACCTAGGCGCACCTAGCCCAAGCATTGGGTTAGCTTTGGTCTAACCAGCCATTTAGCTTTGGTCCAACCAGCCATCATTTTTTTAATTAAAAATAAAAAGGGAAAAATCAAATAAATTTATTTTTAAATGGATTTTTCATTGGAAAAATTCCTGTAAGGGCCAAAAATTATTTAAAAAAATTAGTGACATAAAAATTAATTTTTGGGCATTTTTATTTTTTTATATTTTGTTTGAAAATAATAAAATATATTTATTTAAAATTACTAAAAGTTCAGGAAAATGTCCAATTTTTTTTATGTTTTGTGTCACTAGAAATATTTCTTATTTGTTAAAAAATATAACTAACAATTTTCTTATTTTTTATTTATTTTTGGATCTTATTTTTATTTTTTTTTCCTTTTTTCTTTTTTTAGAAAATGGTGCAAATGGTGTGTACTCCTCGAAGTATCTTCACTATTTAGCAAATGGCGAGGGTAAATGAGATGATTAAAGAGCTAGTCACACTTGAAATGAATCCTAAGGATACTTCTCATGAGATTGATTGTCTAATGCATCACATAATAATTGTGAACAAGAGAATACAATAGATTATTTAGGAAGAAGGTGTTTTGTGTGATTATGAGAGATATAGGGCATTAAGGTCAACATTGCTAAGCAACGTGATGCGCACAATATAGTTCTTCTTTTTCCAAGCGTCGTACGCTTCATGATCCCGCCTATACTGGGTTGTGTTACCCTATTCAGGTACTTCTGTGACTTGGTTGAGGACTTCTAGAGCTTATTGTTCCTCAAGCACATGCTGGATTTTCATACTCCAAATTTTGTAATTGTCGCCATTGAGCTCTTCACCCTTGCAGCTCCACTATAATGTTCTTAGGAGTTGATGCCATTTTATCTCTAAATTTTGGAAAACCTAAAAGGAATATTTAATTTGACTTGATTATTGGTGAATGGGTCTTATAGACATTTGGTGATGGATTTTGTCAAGGAATATGCAAAATGGGTTACTAAGAAGACTGTAAGTCTTGCACTAGGCTATCAAGATGAGATAAATTTAGGAAATCCTTGACTCAGACAATATATACTTCCTAAAGTAAACTATGAACCGGATAAAAATTTTTACGAAGCTCTTAAAAATTCTTTGCTTATGACGACGGTCTTTTTTAGATGTTAGCGAAACTTTGTGTTGTTTCCATTTTCTTTGATGTTTGCAATATTTAAGTCTTGTTCAATCATTTCTTGATTGTGAAATGTTGAATAATATCTTTTTTTTGTTGGTAATAAATGTAGTGTTATTTTATTTTTCACATATATCATTCTTTATGTTAATGTTCATTTTTTTTCTTTCTTTTATTTAATTATTTATTTGCTACTTAATAATTAAATATAAATTAAGGGGAAAATATAATAAATTTATTATAAGAATAAATTTATTAAATATTAAATTATAATTAATTTAAGAATTATATAAAATACAATAAATTTATTATAAGAATAAATTTATTAAATATTAAATTATAAGTAATCTAAGAATTGTATATAATACAATAAATTTATTATAAGTATAAATATATTAAATCTTAAATTATAAGTAATTTAAGAATTATATAAAATACAATAAATTTATTAAAAGAATAAATTTATTAATCTTAATTTACAGGTAATTTAAGAATTAAATCTTGCATAATTAATTGTGTTAATTTTTATAATACATCAAGACTTTAGAGGATGATTGAGAATATAGTAAACTTCTGATTCTAAGCCTAATGCAGAATAATTATTAACATAATTAATTAGTGTTAAGATAGTTGTCTATATGAGATTAAGTACTAAAAATGTGCATAAAATGTCCATAATGACAGAGTTTCAGAAATATGATCTTGTTAAGGACATATGGTTTACACCGAGGGAGAAATTTGGAGGCATATCAGTCGCCAAGCTCAGGGCTCTTGTCATAAAATTTGACACTTACAAGTCCCATCCTAAATATGACATGAAAAAAACTTAAGGGTCATAGCTAATATGGTTGATAAGCTGAAGGATGCAAGCCATGTTTTAACAGATGAATAACAACTCTGGGCAATGATATGCTATTTGCCAAATAGCTGGGACCATATGAAGATGCATCTGACCCATAATGTCAATATCAAGACTTTAGAAGATGTTATGCACCACTTTAAGCTAAAAGAGGAATCCAATTTTGCAAGCTGAATGCAAACGTTTACATAACTGGATCTAGTTCTTAAGGAGGCAAAGGGTGTAAGCGTAAGAATTAGGGTAGAAACCAGTAATGAAAGGGTAAATGAGAAGCTAACAAAAAACTAAAATTTGTGAAAGGAAAGGGTCCTTTCGAGACGAATAATAGCAAGAACATTGCAAAAGTGAAAATTTTCAACTTTGAAAATAAGGGACATTTTGCTTGTGACTATATTGAGCCTAAAAAGGTAAACGACCTTTTAGCACTGTCACAAGGGATTTTGCGGTTGCCTGGACGATCACTCACCGAAGTGGGAAAGAGTGAGGAGTCGCCACCTTAGTTTTGAGGGAAACTAAAGAAAACCATTTGTGAAAATAAATTGAAATGAAAACCACTTCGAGACAGAGATTCTAGATTCGGGGTCCGTAAACGGGTGGGGAAGGTGTTAGGCACCCCACCTCGTCCCTTAATAAGGGCAAGTAGATTTAATTTTGTATTAGTTAGGAGGGCTTAAATGGACATGTTAATCCTTTTGTCAAAAGGAGATTTTAATTTTTCACTAAATGCGGATCACCCAGATACATAAGTAAATGAGACAACCTTAGTGAATTGACATCGCACGTCATTTTGGGTTTTGGGTTTGTTTTGCATGTAGGTTAAAATTAGGTGTAAGGTTCGGATAAGAACTCCCCTCCGACCTCTCCTAAATTCTGAAAGGAGATCGGATAAGAACTCTCCTCCGGTCTCTTTTGGGGTATTTAAAGTTTAGGATTGAGGATCGGATAAGAATTCTCCTCCGATCTCTTTTAAGTATTCATTAAATTTTAAGTTGAGAATCGGATAAGAATTTTCCTCCAATTTTATTTAATGTTTATTAAAAATTTTGAGTTGAGACCGGATAAGAACTCTCCTCCGATCTCTATTTAATGCTTATTGAATTGAGACCGGATAAGAACTCTCTTCCGATCTCTATTAAATATTTATTAAAATTTTGATTTGAGACCGGATAAGAACTCTCCTCCGATCTCTTTTAAATTAACAGAAACCTGAATGGGGTCTTTCCGATCTTCCGAATTTTAATTTCAGCTACATGTCATAAGGTCTTAAAGCTAAGGATTCTGGCGTCCTAAAGTGCTGGGGATAAGGCTTCTTTTAACTAATCGATATTTTGTGACTAAATAAGAGAAGTTGGACTGAATTTTGCTGACCTCCCCTAAGGTCACTTTACTAGTACCTATTAATGTCCTATCTATTCTGTTTTGTTTACTTTGGTTTTATTCCACTTTATGGCATCTTGCCGAACTGCCGTTTACGTGAATCTAATGGTTTAACTATTTTCCTAACGTGTTATTCAGGCTCTCTCTCTCTCTAAAAAGAGATCCTTAAGTCACAATTACCTACGTTTTACCTAACCACTTACACGCTATTGGGAGCTAGAAAACTTGCATTCAGAAATGACGAAGATTAATAAAATGATGAACTGATCACTAAAGAAATAAACTCGAGAGTAATATTGTTCAAGGTTCTTTGTCATTGGATGAACTTGGAGAAAATCACATGCATAAAAAAGAGCAAAGGAAATGCGAAAAAATGAATGTAAACAGTTAATTAAAACAACAGTATGAGCTCTTACTTGTGAGGAGCCAAATCTACTGAAATAACTACAGGGGGACAAATAGTGATAAGGCAGCGGATTGATTGGCCTGAGGGTTGCTGTCCGTCGTGAACTTAAAGGGTGCTTAGCTAAAATTCGATCAGATTAAGATAAAAACCGAATGAAATAAAATTGAGCTTGGATGAAGGCAGAGATAATAAAAGGCTGAAAGTGAGAGTGTGACCAGATAATGAACAAACTGAAAATGTAGAGTTCCAGTATTCAGAATCCTTTTCAAGAAAACACTTCAGAAAACTTGTTTCAAAAGTCTTTCTAATAAAAACTTCAAAGTAGCAGAGTAACAAACTGAATCAAGTTTCAGAGTTCTTCCGCTATAATAACCACCTCTTCTTTTTTTGCCCGTCCCCTGAACAGTTTTTCATGCAGGTATTTATAGGATCCGGGTGCTCCCCATGAAGGGTCAAGATTTATTTTGAGGGAGATGGAGGGTCAAGATTTTGAAGGACATGATCGGATGTTCAGGAATTAAAGAGAATCAAAATGAATGGCTGAGATCACTCTTCAGAATTTTTGTCCTTTTCTTCTTTCAATCTGACGGTCCAAAATTTTCTCGTCCGGAACGATATGAGGGCTAAGAGCGAAAGGCGCTGGTACTGTCGTCTTCTCTCTTGATCCAAGGGTTTCGGGTTTGTCCTTACCAGTGAGATCAACGGTGGGGATTGGGATGTACAGGACTGTCATGACATATCCTGGCACCTGTCAGCATTGTGGGCGATTCTTAGGCGTGCGGTGGAGATCTCGTCTGCAACGCTTTAACTACCTTGGCTCTGATTCTGACGACGGTTATTTGGGACTTGTCTTATTCCTTTTGCCTTCCGATCCCTTTTCTTGACACGCTCCTATTCCGATCTCTTTTGCTAATTTCCCATCTTCCGATCTATTATTCCGACCTTTCCTTTTCTCTGGTCTGGTCTGGTCAAAGCATTAATTTCTCGATTCGAGGCGTTAAGCCGTTTCGCTCGAGAATAAATGCCCGTTTTCCCCTATATATACCCCTGACGACAGAGACATTTCCTTCATATGATTTTTCTCTCTTCCTTCTTTCTTTTCTAGTTCTAGCTGCTCCGGCGGTCGTTCCGGCCATGATTGTGGTTTTTGATCCCTCTCCGATGGACTTCCTTATTCCTCGACTGAAAATTTACGACCCCGGTGATCGCATAACCTTGTCTGATGCTCCGCTGACCCTTGGCGGTTGCTTCCTCAAGTTCATTCGGCTTCACACCACATTGAGTGTTCCGACAGCGGTTTCCTCCCACATTGGGTGTTCCGACAGCGGATTAAGTTCCGATCGGCGGCATCCTTGGGATCAGTTATAAACTTGGGGCTCTTCAGATAGGATGTCACTTCGGTCTCTAGAGATCGCCCAAATGATGTGATCCTTCAATGTAATCAGATCTCTAGAGATCGCCCAAATGATGTAGTTAGTTCTTTATTATAATCCGATCCTAGAGATCGCCCAAATGATGTAATCTGATCTTTTGGAAATAAAAATCTTGTTTCTTCAATTATTATCTTATTGATTATTTTCCGATCTCTGATATATTTGTCCGATCTGGTTCCTAACAAAACGACTCTTAACTAATCCTTCATTCAAAATATTCAACTTATTATGCCGATCTCCATTTAACCGGTCTCCTTGGAATGTTCGAATATTTGAGAGAAGTGTCAGAACAGCTGTCTAGTCCCACCAATCGATGCGTTGCCTAGAACCTCGCGAGCATTAAATGCTCGGACTAGTATAAATAGGGGTGAGGGGTTAGCCATTTGCTCCTGTATGTCATTTTCAATCTCTCGCTCACAACCTCAAAGTTCTCTCGTTTGCTCAAGTCCTTCCGACGTCGATCAGACTCTGGTAAGGGCTTTGATCTTCTTTTTTAGTTTAAGTTCTTTATTTCTTTTGAAAATGAGCGGTGCCGAAGGTCAAAGAGCGGCGAGTCCTCCCTCGATTCAGTTCTCATGGTCGTCTGACGAAGAAGAAGTGGTCGGGCCAAGCGCGCAAACGGAACCTCCTAGGGTCTCCGTTCCAGGTCGGGGGCGGGTCATACCATCAAGGCACGTACCTTCTTCAGGGAGGGAGAATCTCCCTATGGACGAGCTGCCATCGATCTTACAAGAGTCCGATCTACAATCGTTTAGCCAGGAGTACAATATTCGCCCTGATTCGTACGAACTTATCCGGTGCCACGGCGATCACCGAGCCGATCACTTCTTTGAAGAGAATGACCTGGTTATGGTATACGAGGAACAGTTAAAGGCCGGTCTTCGGTTCCCTCTGGATGATTTCTTCAAGGAGGTCCTAAAACTTCACCGGGTATGCATTGCTCAGATTCACCCCAACTCGTGGCGGATCTTAGTAGCTTTCCGAGGTCTATGCCGATCTAAGGGAATCAGACCTACGGCTAAGGTGTTCGCCGAACTGCACAGGCTAACTCGCCGAAAGGACGATGATCACTGGTTCTTTCAGGCGAAGCCTCATTGCGGGCTCTTCACCGATCTGCCCTCCTCCCTTAAAAATTGGAAGAACCGCTTCTTCATTCTGAGGAGCAAAGATCCGTCCTGCTTTGAGGACTTCCCTCGTAGCTGGTGGCACCAGGGGCCCTTACTTCCGAAGCACGTTAACCTGAACCAGGAAGAAAGCTTAATAGTGATGGATCTGAAAAGTTAGGCTGCCACTCAAAAGTATTCCTGTTTAGATGCAGTGACCGCCGAGCTGCACCATTGGACCCTACAGCTGCTCATCGGCCAAGATCGCGAACTTCCGCTCTCTGACCTCGGCACTGGTATTTTCTAAATCTCAGATCTCAGGACCTTAGCGATCTCACTGACCTTTCCTTTGTGCAGGTATGGCGGGTGATGAGGGTTCTAGGAAATGGAAGAAGGAAAGAGAGATCTCCCGGAAAGTAAAGGAGATGAAGCGTTCGGAGATGCCTCGAACTCCCGGCCATGAACCAAGGGAGACGCAAGGAGGCCCGTCCCGACCTTCGGGGCCGCCGATCACTGAGGCTATCCGATCTTCTCCTCAACAAGAAGAGCCGGCTCCACCACCTCTAGTTGCTCCAAGCACAGAAAGGGGTCCTTCTCAACCTTCTGTGAGATTCTCCTCTCGTGGCGCTCAAACGTTGATGGAGTCCCTGAAGAATAACCGGACTGTTCGGGAGAACCCCGGTTTTGCCAAAGTGTTGGGGTCTTCCATCTGCCTTCGGGAGGATCGGGAAAGGCTATCCCTGGACAGCCTTGACGATATCTTGACTCGCGCCATGAGCCTGAATGTGGAGTGCCTGGTGAACCAAACCATAGTTCAGGAAAAGGCTCATCGCCTGGGCAAAGAGATCGAGAAGAAGAATCAGGAAATGGCTTCCCTCCGATCCCAACTTGCATCCACTCAGAATTACATATCTCAAGCTGAGGGGCGGGCAAAGTTCTATGAAGACAGAGTGGCCAAACAGAATCATGTTCTGGCTGAAAGGGATCGGGCTCTCAGGGAAGTCGAGGCGCTCAGGGCCAACTAAGCTTCTCAGGTCGCCCAACTTATCGAGGAGCTTAAGGCAAAAGACGAGGAAATGGTGACGGGGATAGCTGGTGCCTATGTGAATGCTCACAAGGACCTCCTGGCCGAACTCCAGAAGCGTTACCCGGAAGAGGACTTCTCTTGGATGGCCGACCTGGCTCTTGAAGGCGAGGGGGAAAGCAAAGAGGAGGCCGAGGGTGAGAGAGAGAATGAGCAAAATGTAGATCAGGTTGGGGGTGATCCCCCAGCCGAATGACTTGTACAAATTTTTGAAATGAAATGAAGTGGAATGCCCTTTTTGTTCGATGAATGGTTATGATCGGAAAATTTCTCATTTATTAAACATTTGATTGTCTGAGTATGTTGGAATAACTGAAGATGATTATTAACCTAAGTGTGAGAGATCGGAAAACACAATGAGCATGAGATCGGTAAGGAAGAAATGCTGAACGGGACTTGATTAAAATTGGAAATTTGATTTGAACACTTAAGATCGAAATCCTCGTTAAACCGGACCAAAACCTTAACTCTTAAACTTTTGAAAGGGAGATCGGCAATAAAACTGGTAAGAAGAGATCTAGTTCACTTTGTTTATACTACAATGGGTCGGAGAGATCGGTGAGCGATTTAATAGACCGGTAAGACTCTGACTGATGTGAGGACCTAGCATTGATTTAATTCTCTGTGAGGAGAGATCGGAAATGTTTCTGTCTATCAAAGGAGACTTAGTACTGAGGTCAGTTTCTAAGTTTCATTGATTTTGGGGGGGGGATCGGCCAAAATATGGTGTCGACAGCTGCCCCTCTTTACATAATTTCTATTAAGGGAAAAATTTCCCGTGTAGGAATTATGTAAAGATTCAGGCCCGTATTTTGGACGATTAGGTGTTCATACCTAAGTCAGTGACCTAGGGATCGGTATCAGAAGTTAAATTAAAATCAACTTGGATCAAGGAACCAGAGGTTGATAACAGGAAATGTAAATTGCAGGAAATTAAAATCAACTTAGATCAAGGAACCAGAGGTTGATAACAAGAAATGTAAATTGCTGGAAATTAAAATCAACTTAGATCAAGGAACCAGAGGTTGATAACAGGAAATGTAAATTGCAGGAAATTAAAATCAACTTAGATCAAGGAACCAGAGGTTGATAGCAGGAAATTTAAATTGCAGGAAATTAAAATCAACTTAGATCAAGGAACCAGAGGTTGATAACAAGAAATGTAAATTGCTGGAAATTAAAATCAACTTAGATCAAGGAACCAGAGGTTGATAGCTGGAAATTTAAATTGCAGGAAATTAAAATCAACTTAGATCAAGGAACCAGAGGTTGATAGCTGGAAATTTAAATTGCAGGAAATTAAAATCAACTTAGATCAAGGAACCAGAGGTTGATAGCTGAAAATTTAAATTGCAGGAAATTAAAATCAACTTAGATCAAGGAACCAGAGGTTGATAACAGGAGATTTAAATTGCAGGAAATTAAAATCAACTTAGATCAAGGAACCAGAGGTTGATAGCAGGAAATTTAAATTGCAGGAAATTAAAATCAACTTAGATCAAGGAACCAGAGGTTGATAACAAGAAATGTAAATTGCTGGAAATTAAAATCAACTTAGATCAAGGAACCAGAGGTTGATAGCTGGAAATTTAAATTGCAGGAAATTAAAATCAACTTAGATCAAGGAACCAGAGGTTGATAGCTGGAAATTTAAATTGCAGGAAATTAAAATCAACTTAGATCAAGGAACCAGAGGTTGATAACAAGAAATGTAAATTGCAGGAAATTAAAATCAACTTAGATCAAGGAACCAGAGGTTGATAACAAGAAATGTAAATTGCAGGAAATTAAAATCAACTTAGATCAAGGAACCAGAGGTTGATAACAGGAGATTTAAATTGCAGGAAATTAAAATCAACTTAGATCAAGGAACCAGAGGTTGATAATAAGAAATGTAAATTGCTGGAAATTAAAACTGGTAGGAAATTTAGATTGCATTCACAAAGCAAGCCTGATCCGGACACAAGAAGTTCTTCCCCGATGAAGTGTACTTAACAGAATCCCGAAGACCAATGACGAATGGAGGACAAGTTGCAAGACTTAGCCTATGATCCTACTTCTTCAAATACCCCTTTTTTGTTTTTTCGAAAAGCGCCCTTGCAGGTTTTCACTTCCCCTTCGTCCATGTGACTAGAAATGCCCTTTCGGGTTTTCACCTCTAGTTTTTTTTTTTTTTTTTTTTTTTTTCAAAAGATGCCCTTTCGGGTTTTCATCCCTATTTCTTTTATATACCTTTTTCTTGGTCATTCCCTGCAAATCTCATAGTAAAGTACGTGAGGTTATCAATTGTCAAATCTTAATCTTATGGCAAAAATTTTAACTGATTTAAATAGCGCATTAAATAACGAGATTGTAGAAAGATAAATATAAGGAAAAGATAGAAACATGGGGAATGAAGTGTGGCTTAATATAGATAAAGAAGGAGTTTCAAAGAAGAAGGGTACAAGGATAGATCTCACATATTCCACGTGGCTGATCTTGAAATCCCTTAACTGCCGTTATCTCAAGTATTCTGAAGCCTCATGTCACGACGGTTTACTTCCCTTTTCGGTCTCATGCTTCTTTCCTTATTTCTCCCTTTTGGTTCCTGGGATGCCCTTGCGGGTTTTCACCCCTAGAATTTTGGTTTTTTTTTTTTTTTTTTTTTTTTTTTTTTTTTTTGGATAACTCATTTTTCAGGATGCCCCTTCGGGTTTTCATCCTTCACTCGTTTTACAGAAAGCGCCCCTTCGGGGTTTTCGCTTTCTTTCACACATTTTGCTAGGAGCGCCCTTTCGGGTTTTCACCCCTACTTTTTTTTTTTTTTTTTTTTAGGCGTAGTATTTCTTGACGGTGTCAGCATTCACAGGCCTCGGAAACTCTTCACCGTCCATGTGGGTCAAAATTAAGGCTCCTCTAGAAAATGACTTCTTAACTACATAGGGCCCCTCGTAGGTTGGTGACCATTTGTCCTCCCTTTCTGTTCTTGGGGATGGCATCTCTTGAATAGCTCGAACCTTGTCTGGATCAACCTCTATTCCCTTTTCACTTACTATGAATCCCAACAACTTTCCCGAGCTAGCTCCGAATATACATTTGGCAGGGTTCAATTTCAACTGGTATTTCCTGAGTCTCTCGAATACTTTCCTCAGTACCTGTACATGACTTTCTTCTCCCCGGGATTTGATGATCATATCATCCACATACACTTCCACCTCTTTATGCATCATATCGTGGAATAATGTGACCATTGCACGCTGGTAGGTAGCACCAGCATTCTTCAACCCAAAAGGCATGACCCGATAGCAAAATACTCCCTATTGAGTGATGAAAGCAGTTTTATCCTTGTCTTCCTCGTCCATCGGGATCTGATTGTACCCTGATGCTCCATCAATACACGAACACCTGCCCAATCCCGCAGCATTGTCAACTAACACATCAATGTGAGGGAGAGGGAAATCGTCTTTCAGGCTTGCTTTATTGAGATCCCTGTAATCGACGCACACCCGAACTCTCCCATCCTTCTTCATTACTGGGACCACATTAGCTATCCATTGGGGATATTTGACCACTTCCAGGAACCCAGCGTCATACTGTTTCTTAACTTCATCCCGAACTTTGAGCAGTGTGTCGGGATTCATTCTCCTTAACTTCTGCTTTACCGGGACTGTCCCTGGAATTAGGGGAATTCTGTGCGTCACTATCTGAGGGTCCAAACCCACCATATCATTATAGCTCCAGGAAAATACGTCGAGGAACTCTTTAAGCAGACTGATCATATCTCCCAATTCTTCACTCTCCACTACCTTAAGTTCCCTTTTTACTTCTTCTGTGCCTAAGTTTACGGTGCGCGTTTCGTCTCCACAAGGCACTAGGGAGGGTTCATCCTTTTCATTGCTTTCTTCTGTAAGGTTTTCCTCAAAATCACTTGAAGTAATGGCAGTTATGGGGATTTCAAAATTAACCAGAGGAATTTCTGAGTCTATTGGATTATTAGGTGTTAATTGATGAATGGTCCTGAATGAATAAAAATGGAACATATCATAAGGATGAAATTCAAAAGGAAAGAATTGGATTTAAAAATGCGCTATTAATTTATTAATATTTATGCCATAAGAAAAAGATCCATTTACAGTATTACACTTGTCACCATGGACTAAATGATCAAGTGTAGATAACCAAAGGTACTTTACTCGAAATTGAGTACAGGGATGTCCTCGGTTGTCCAGTTGTTCAGCTCTTACCCCTCAGTTGTTGGCGAGACTAGGGCCTCATACAAGGAATCCAGTTGGATGACATCTATGGATGGATCATCGGGTGATTCTTCTGTATTTGCTGGATGTTGAATGACTGGCTTAGTGAAGATCTCCGTGATTCTCGGGACTACCCTTCCTTTGCCTATTTTCTGATCGAACCTTTGATCCCGAAGCATTTTCCTTATCCAAAATCGCCCATCCATGAGGGCATCCTCCTCATATCCCAAACCACAACGGCCTACCTTTTGGATAGTTGGTATGGGTTCAACAATTCCTTACAGGGCAGCGCCTAGGCCTTTTCCCTCCTGATATCCATTCCTTGACATTATTTTGGCTACCATAGCCATAGCCCCTCCATTGTCTGAAATGGTTTCTTGTAACTCGAGGGCTTGGAAGGAGCTTTCTAATGACTCCTCAGCTGCCTCCACATAGGGCAGTGATTGCGGCTTGGTGACCAGCAAGGCCTCCTCTCCTTTTACTGTGACAATTTTGCCGTCCCTGATGTATTTTATTTTCTGGTGCAGAGTTGAGGGAACGGCGTTTGCAGAATGGATCCAAGGCCTCCCCAACAGCATAGTGTAGGCCGGCTCTATATTCATCACCTGGAATGTGACGCTGAAAGTGCATGCGCCAATCTGAAGCGGCAAGTCAATATCTCCCAACACTTCTCTTCTGGTACCGTCAAAGGCTCTTACCACCATAGCACTTTGACGTATGTCGGTTTGGTCAACTGGCAATCTAGCCAAGGTAGCACTGGGGAGCACATTGAGAGCTGACCCGTTATCAATAAGTACCTTGGCTACTATACAACCCTTACACTTCACTGTTACATGTAGAGCCTTAGTGTGCCTTAAACCTGCAGGGTCTATCTCGTCCTCCGAGAAAGTAACAAAGCTGGATGCCTGGATTTGTCCCACTATCTTTTCAAACTGCCCCGGTGTGATGTCGGGGCTCACAAAGGCCTGATCCAGAATTTTCTGCAAGGCTTGACGGTGCACCTCTGAGCTCAAGATCAGTGACAGCAGTGAAATCCGTGCAGGCGTCTTCCTCAACTGTTCCACCACATCATACTCACTTTGCTTCATTATTTGGAGTAACAACTCCTCCTCTACTTTATGCTCAGCAGGCTCTGCTTCCTCTGTCTTCTCTACATCCTCGTCTGCATTCTTCCATGACTCTCCCACCTTTACTTTCCCTTTTCTCTTTTCTTTTTCTTCGTTACTGTAACACCTCCCACTTCGAGTTATGAACTCGACCTCTTGCTCAAGGGAGGAGGGCTTTATGACAGTGACGGGTTGGGGATCGATCTGGGGAGTAGCACTGATGGTAGGTCCAGCGTAGGTCATCTGAAAGTGTGCATGGGGAGTGAAACATGGCTTAGGAGGTGCCGGAGGTGAAGCAAGGCTAGGAGCCGGTGTACTGCTTGATGCTCCTTGAGTGAAGACTTGGAAATTGTAGTTCCAAGGTATGGCGTGGGTGTTGGTAACAGGGAGCTGGGATGGGGCTTGGATAACCGTCACTGGTGGTGAGGCTACCGGGGGTGAGAAAGTGATTTTGGGTTTAGGGGTGGGAGCGTTTTGGCTATATCTAGTGGTATTCACTCCCTCTTCCATCTTCGACCTCGCCTGGCATCTCAGAACCTTGAGAGACAATAAGTTCCGAACCTCTTGCCTGAATTCCTCACAGCCCTACAGCTCGTGATCTGCTGCCCCTCCATGATAAGGACACCCCGTACTCTCTTCCAATCCCGCTACCTAAGGGCAGAGGTAGCCTTCCCTTATTGTCAGAGTAAAAATTTCCTTAAAGTAAGGAACCAGCTTGTCTACTTCTAGCGCTGATCCTCCTTCATCAGGCTTTATTATATTTACACCACTGCCTGCATTATGGTTAGGCAGTGGGTTTGAGGTAACATTGGGGAGGGAACCATTTCCCTCAATCTTCAACCACCCGTTTCTGATTAAAGCGTGCACTCTTCCCCTGAGTGCCCCGCAGTTATCGGTTGAGTGCCCTTGTGCCCCTCCATGGTACTCACAACGGGCAGTAGCATCATACCACCTGGGGTATGGTGGCTGGACTGGGTCTAGGGGAACTGGTACAATTTGGTTTATACCGACAAGGTATCGGTATATTTCACTGAGTGGGAGGGGAAGAGGTGGATCAGGGTTTCTTGGGGGTCTTGGGTTGTTTAGTGGTGGTCTTGATTGAGCGGGAGGAAGAGATGGTCTTGGTTGGTAATTTGTAGGTGGGGGATATTGTGGGCGTGGGTGTGGATAGTTAGGGAAAGGAGATGGAATGTTTGCAACTATTTGACCATGAGAGGAAGGACATGGTCGGTAGTTGTTTTGGGGAAATGAGGAGTAATTATTCTGACAGGTGACGGAATGCACATCACCCTCCTTCTTCTTGCCAAAGTGGCGATCTTCTTTCTGAGGTTCTCTCACGACTCCTGCAGTCGTCCCCTTCTTAGGTTGGCCTCTATCCTCTCGCCAGCCTGTATGATGTCAGAGAAGCAGTTGGAGGTGTTCCCAATCATCAAGTTGAAGTAAGGGGCCTTCAAAGTTTCGATGAACAAAGAGCATAGCTCATTGTCAGTCACCGGGGGATGCACTTCTGCCGCCTTTTCTCTCCATCTCTGGGCATACTGCTTGAAACCTTCCCGGTCTTTCTGTGCCAAGTTCTGGAGGTCCCTCCTTGTGGGTGCCGCATCACAATTGAATTTGTATTGCTTCAAGAAGGTATCAGCTAAATCCTTCCAGGAGTGCAGCTTGCTCCTGTCCAATTGTATGCACCATCTTAGAGCTGCTCCGGAGAGGCTCTCGTGAAAGAAGTGAATGAGAAGTCTGTCGTCTTCTGTTAGGGCAGACATTTTGGCAATGTAGGTTGCCAGGTGGATGCGGGGATCTGAGTTCCCGGTGTATTTGTCAAAATCCGGAACCTTGAATTTGGGTGGCACCACCACATCCGCACCAGTCTTAGTGATGCCACGTCGACCGAACCATACATATTCAGCCCTTCAATTGCTCTCAATCTCTCCTCTAGAGCAGATAGTTTCTCACTTTCTTTTGACTTATTTTCTCCCCCTACTGCGTGGAATACTCCCCCAGTTGGGAGATGAAGGGTGAAGTGAATGGGAGGGATCACATTTGAAGGGTATGGGTCGGTGTTTTGAACGGTTGGGTAATGAGAGTAAGGTAGGTCATTATTTGTAGTAACCGGATTGACAGTGATTGTCGGGTCCGGGATGGGAGACTGAAAGGTAAAAGAAGTTGAAGCTTGGTGAGGATCATTTGTTGGAGGTGGTGGAGGAGGTAATGGTAGGCTAGGCTCCGCTGTGGGTTTATTCTGGGACATTTCCCTCATTAGTCTCATGAGTTCTGAGACCTGATCTTTTAATTCGGAAACTTGCCCCTGTAGGTTCTGTACTTGTTCCTGATCTTCCATTATCTTCTTCGTTCGAGATCTTGTTAAGTACACTCGCTTGGGCTGAACCGTATGCTTGGTCAGACTTGCCTTGTTTGAAGCAATATTGATTTCCTGTGAGGAGTAAGAAGAAAATTTTAAATGAACTTTAAATTTTGCAAAGAAACTAAAAGTCCTGGTCTGGACGAAGGATACAGTGGCATTTGAGAGCCAGGTTGAAATCTATAAAAGGATAATCGCATCAATTTTATCATGGCATCGTTCGATAGTCTGACTGTGAATGACTGGATTGAATACGCATTTATGATACCTGTCCATATAGCGCATTCAATTTTTCACATAACCCTAGCGAGGGAGTTCCTACGGGAGTCATATTATTCATTCACAAATTTACTAAATAATGGTCCAGAAATCATTTCATTAACTGAATAATTTGTACATCGTATCCTCTACATCGGCCTAGGCTCTGGAAGGTTCTTTATAATGAGATGACATTTTCTGAGATACTCATATAGTCTTTCTTCCTGCTTGGCAGGGTCGAATGCTTTGAGAGCATATTCGGATTCAGGTAATAGTTCTTGTTTTCCCTGTGCTATCGTTCTTTCCAGCCGGTCAACATTCTCTTTCAGTTCTTGATAGAGAGCAGCTTGTTTTTCTTTTTCTTTCCTTTCCTTGGCACACTCCTTCAAGATATCGTTGATGAGTAGTGCCTGTTCTTTTAATTCGAGCTTCTTCTTTTTATTTTCCTGTTTATACTCTTCAATGAGCACCTCTTGGTATTTCATCTTTTCCTGAAGCTTACTATTCTGTACTTTCACTTCTTTTACCTCAGCTTGGAGAGAGTCTTTTTCCTTTTCCCACTGTTCCTCTTGCTCTTCGAACCCCATCCTTTCGGCCCTTGCCTCTTCCTTGAGCCTTCTCACTTTTCTTTTAAGTTTCTGCTGTTGGTCCTCCAACTGTTTTATTTGTTCTTGCAGTTGTGAGTTCTCGGTGTTTGCTTTTTGTAGTGAGTCAAGCAGATGATTATCAGCTTCTTCTAATAGGATGTTTTGGCGAGGGTTATTGTCCTCAAATTCTGTAATTGCGTGTTCTCGGTCCCTGTCAGCTCTCCATTTAAGATAATCGCCCGAGGCACTTGGGCCTTTAGGCGATTTCTCCATCAGAGTAATGTTTTCCCAAGACTTGCGAGCCAATTTCAATCCTTCCTCTTCCTTGAGCTCGTGGTAGAAGTGACCTTGGTGATATTCTTCAATGTTGATCATGGACTGCGTTGAGCCAAACTGCCTCATTACCAAGGCCGGAGTGTAACTTGTGTATCCGGTTACTCCGATTAGGGATACCGACTGATTACCTCCCGTACCAATCAAAGCGGATTGGCCTGGCATCCACAGCTTCCTCCAACAGTAATCATGGCTATTGAAACTCAAAATCCGTTCCCACCACTGCTGTTCATTCCTCGGACTGATTACTAACCGGGTCATCTTTTCGATGGGAGGCTGGTCAAGGTACCAAGTTAATCCCTTTGTCTCCACAGGACACATGTGACTGATAATCCAGAGGTATAGCAACTGAGAACAACACTTAATGGACCCTTTCCCTTGTTGTCTGCAGTAGGTTAGGGTTAACAAGGTTTCCGCAAGAATTGCCGGTATCGGATTGATCTCCTGCCTTTCTACCGTCCAGAATACTTCCACCGCGCTGCAAGTTATGATTCCCAATGGTCCCGGGAACAAAATCAGACCATAGATTCCCAAGGCGAGTGCCACTAAAGCTTGATTCCACCGTTTCTCTTGGAGGTACTGCTCTAACCACTTCTGGAGATATGTCCAATACCAACCATGTGTGTTTCCTTTGACAGTTTCTTTTGACTTTGCCTCCTCCGAGGGATGCCCAACAAATGTGTTAATCGTTTCCAGGTCTGCCTATGCTCAAGGTGTAGGTAGATCCGATTCTGTGTTGAATAAGGGATCCCTAGTAAAGCCTGGTATTCTTCCATAGTGGGAACTGTATCAATATCATTGAAAGAGAATACCCCGTACTTAGGGTTCCAAACCGACAACATGGCCTTTAATGTCGGGATTTGGACCTTGGCTCGCATTAAGGTTGCAATCCTCCCATACTTCTCTTCAAATCGTGCCTTGACCTGATCAGGAAGCGACCTCCATCCATCAGACAGACTCTCGAGGCTGTTCATTCTGACCTCAATTCCATCCAGATCTAATGAAGGTAGTAAGCTAGCATGTGCCTTGGAAACATCATTTTGTGGGGGTACTGGAGTATGAGTCGATTTGGACCAAAGTTTAGCATTCTGAACTTCTTCTGCCGACTGACTCGAGGATACCATGATAAATATGATGCCTATCCTTTTACAGACTCTTGGTTTGGTAATGCCTGTGGGAAAACTCGTTAGAAAGATAAATTAGGGTAATTTTGAATCGTACTGTTGACAGGGTGACACATACACATTTATCAAAGTAGGAAAATGCGTAGGTGTTTCAGTAAAATTCAAAATTACCCTCACAAAAAGGAAATTAAAGCAGAAAAGGATGAGAGTAAGTATGCCCCTTTTGTCCTATAATAGGGGGTCTCCTGAAATCGGACGAGCGCTACCTAGTTGGGTAGTTCTATCTTACAAGGTAGCTTATTACGGCTTTCAACTATCGTGATAGTTTAGCTCAGGGTCTAATTTTCTAAAAGCCACAGGTTCCCAAATTGCCCCTACTGTAAACAGTAGAGCCCCATTCTACCCCCATGATATTATCGGGAAAATTCCACGGGTATCATAGTGAATAGAACGAGTTTCAATTTGAGCAGAAGCCTTCACGGATACTAACGGGGTAAAACCCACGGGTACCGCTACATGACCCCCTCCTATTTTCCTAAAAGGGTAAGAAAGCCTGGGTATAGGGCCGTAGTGTGTGAGGACCTCGTGTGAGTGTTCAGTGTGTGAAGGGACACCTTTACCTCTTCCCAATTCAGGGGGATTTTATTTTTCCATTTTTCCTTTTTTCTTTTTTTAAAATGGAGAACACTGTAAGAAATAAAACTGGCGAAACAAACAAAATAGTCAGCAGCAATAACATATAAAACATTGCTGAATGAGCCCATCTAACTATAATTTGATCGAACAAAATTAAATCTACTTTTGGACCACTAGACCAGGGTTAAGTCAGTCATTTTGAAGTCCCCAGTGGAGTCGCCAAGCTGTCGCAAGGGATTTTGCGGTTGCCTGGACGATCACTCGCCGAAGTGGGAAAGAGTGAGGAGTCGCCACCTTAGTTTTGAGGGAAACTAAAGAAAACCATTTGTGAAAATAAATTGAAATGAAAACCACTTCGAGACAGAGATTCTAGATTCGGGGTCCGTAAACGGGTGGGGAAGGTGTTAGGCACCCCACCTCGTCCCTTAATAAGGGCAAGTAGATTTAATTTTGTATTAGTTAGGAGGGCTTAAATGGACATGTTAATCCTTTTGTCAAAAGGAGATTTTAATTTTTCACTAAATGCGGATCACCCAGATACATAAGTAAATGAGACAACCTTAGTGAATTGACATTGCACGTCATTTTGGGTTTGTTTTGCATGTAGGTTAAAATTAGGTGTAAGGTTCGGATAAGAACTCCCCTCCGACCTCTCCTAAATTCTGAAAGGAGATCGGATAAGAACTCTCCTCCGGTCTCTTTTGGGGTATTTAAAGTTTAGGATTGAGGATCGGATAAGAATTCTCCTCCGATCTCTTTTAAGTATTCATTAAATTTTAAGTTGAGAATCGGATAAGAATTTTCCTCCAATTTTATTTAATGTTTATTAAAAATTTTGAGTTGAGACCGGATAAGAACTCTCCTCCGATCTCTATTTAATGCTTATTGAATTGAGATCGGATAAGAACTCTCTTCCGATCTCTATTAAATATTTATTAAAATTTTGATTTGAGACCGGATAAGAACTCTCCTCCGATCTCTTTTAAATTAACAGAAACCTGAATGGGGTCTTTCCGATCTTCCGAATTTTAATTTCAGCTACATGTCATAAGGTCTTAAAGCTAAGGATTCTGGCGTCCTAAAGTGTTGGGGATAAGGCTTCTTTTAACTAATCGATATTTTGTGACTAAATAAGAGAAGCTAGACTGAATTTTGCTGACCTCCCCTAAGGTCACTTTACCAGTACCTATTAATGTCCGATTTATTCTGTTTTGTTTACTTTGGTTTTATTCCACTTTATGGCATTTTGCCGAACTGCCGTTTACGTGAATCTAATGGTTTAACTATTTTCCTAACGTGTTATTCAGGCTCTCTCTCTCTTTAAAAAGAGATCCTTAAGTCGCAATTACCTACGTTTTACCCAACCACTTACACGCTATTGGGAGCTAGAAAACTTGCATTCAGAAATGACGAAGATTAATAAAATGATGAACTGATCACTAAAGAAATAAACTCGAGAGTAATATTGTTCAAGGTTCTTTGTCACTGGATGAACTTGGAGAAAATCACATGCATAAAAAAGAGCAAAGGAAATGCGAAAAAATGAATGTAAACAGTTAATTAAAACAACAGTATGAGCTCTTACCTATGAGGAGCCAAATCTACTGAAATAACTACAGGGGGACAAATAGTGATAAGGCAGCGGATTGATTGGCCTGAGGGTTGCTGTCCGTCGGGAACTTAAAGGGTGCTTAGCTAAAATTCGATCAGATTAAGATAAAAACCGAATGAAATAAAATTGAGCTTGGATGAAGGCAGAGATAATAAAGGGCTGAAAGTGAGAGTGTGACCAGATAATGAACAAACTGAAAATGTAGAGTTCCAGTATTCAAAATCCTTTTCAAGAAAACACTTCAGAAAACTTGTTTCGTTTTGTCTTTCTAATAAAAACTTCAAAGTAGCAGAGTAACAAACTGAATCAAGTTTCAGAGTTCTTCCGCTATAATAACCACCTCTTCTTTTTTTGCCCATCCCCTGAACAGTTTTTCATGCAGGCATTTATAGGATCCGGGTGCGCCCCATGAAGGGTCAAGATTTATTTTGAGGGAGATGGAGGGTCAAGATTTTGAAGGACATGATCGGATGTTCAGTAATTAAAGAGAATCAAAATGAATTGCTGAGATCACTCTTCAGAATTTTTGTCCTTTTCTTCTTTCAATCTGACGGTCCCAAATTTTCTCGTCCGGAACGATATGAGGGCTAAGAGCGAAAGGCGCTGGTACTGTCGTCTTCTCTCTTGATCCAAGGGTTCCGGGTTTATCCTTACCAGTGAGATCAACGGTGGGGATTGGGATGTACAGGACTGTCATGACATATCCTGGCACCTGTCAGCATTGTGGGCGATTCTTAGGCGTGCGGTGGAGATCTCGTCTGCAACGCTTTAACTACCTTGGCTCTGATTCTGACGACGGTTATTTGGGAATTGTCTTATTCCTTTTGCCTTCCGATCCCTTTTCTTGACACGCTCCTATTCCGATCTCTTTTGCTAATTTCCCATCTTCCGATCTATTATTTCGACCTTTCCTTTTCTCTGGTCCGGTCTGGTCAAAGCATTAATTTCCCCTCGATTCCCGAGGCGTTCGCTTCGTTTTCTGCTCAGCAATAAATGCCCGTTTTCCCCTATATATACCCCTGACGATAGAGACATTTCCTTCATATGATTTTTCTCTCTTCCTTCTTTCTTTTCTAGTTCTAGCTGCTCCGGCGGTCGTTCCGGCCATGATTGTGGTTTTTGATCCCTCTCCGATGGACTTCCTTATTCCTCAACTGAAAATTTACGACCCCGGTGATCGCATAACCTTGTCTGATGCTCCGCTGACCCTTGGCGGTTGCTTCCTCAAGTTCATTCGGCTTCACACCACATTGAGTGTTCCGACAGCGGTTTCCTCCCACATTGGGTGTTCCGACAGCGGATTAAGTTCCGATCGGCGGCATCCTTGGGATCAGTTATAAACTTGGGGCTCTTCAGATAGGATGTCACTTCGATCTCTAGAGATCGCCCAAATGATGTGATCCTTCAATGTAATCAGATCTCTAGAGATCGCCCAAATGATGTAGTTAGTTCTTTATTATAATCCGATCCTAGAGATCGCCCAAATGATGTAATCTGATCTTTTGGAAATAAAAATCTTGTTTCTTCAATTATTATCTTATTGATTATTTTCCGATCTCTGATATATTTGTCCGATCTGGTTCCTAACAAAACGACTCTTAACTAATCCTTCATTCAAAATATTCAACTTATTATGCCGATCTCCATTTAACCGGTCTCCTTGGAATGTTCGAATATTTGAGAGAAGTGTCAGAACAGCTATCTAGTCCCACCAATCGATGCGTTGCCTAGAACCTCGCGAGCATTAAATGCTCGGACTAGTATAAATAGGGGTGAGGGGTTAGCCATTTGCTCCTGTATGTCATTTTCAATCTCTCGCTCACAACCTCAAAGTTCTCTCATTTGCTCAAGTCCTTCCGACGCCGATCAGACTCCGGTAAGGGCTTTGATCTTCTTTTTTAGTTTAAGTTCTTTATTTCTTTTGAAAATGAGCGGTGCCGAAGGTCAAAGAGCGGCGAGTCCTCCCTTGATTCAGTTCTCATGGTCGTCTGACGAAGAAGAAGTGGTCGGGCCAAGCGCGCAAACGGAACCTCCTAGGGTCTCCGCCTGTGCCTGGGGCGGTCATACCATCAAGGCACGATTTCTTCGTGGAGGAGAATCTCCCTATGGACGAGCTGCCATCGATCTTACAAGAGTCCGATCTACAATCGTTTAGCCAGGAGTACAATATTCGCCCTGATTCGTACGAACTTATCCGGTGCCACGGCGATCACCGAGCCGATCACTTCTTTGAAGAGAATGACCTGGTTATGGTATACGAGGAACAGTTAAAGGCTGGTCTTCGGTTCCCTCTGGATGATTTCTTCAAGGAGGTCCTAAAACTTCACCGGGTATGCATTGCTCAGATTCACCCCAACTCGTGGCGGATCTTAGTAGCTTTCCGAGGTCTATGCCGATCTAAGGGAATCAGACCTACGGCTAAGGTGTTCGCCGAACTGCACAGGCTAACTCACCGAAAGGACGATGATCACTGGTTCTTTCAGGCGAAGCCTCATTGCGGGCTCTTCACCGATCTGCCCTCCTCCCTTAAAAATTGGAAGAACCGCTTCTTCATTCTGAGGAGCAAAGATCCGTCCTGCTTTGAGGACTTCCCTCGTAGCTGGTGGCACCAGGGGCCCTTGCTTCCGAAGCACGTTAACCTGAACCAGGAAGAAAGCTTAATAGTGATGGATCTGAAAAGTCAGGCTGCCACTCAAAAGTATTCCTGTTTAGACGCAGTGACCGCCGAGCTGCACCATTGGACCCTACAGCTGCTCATCGGCCAAGATCGCGAACTTCCGCTCTCTGACCTCGGCACTGGTATTTTCTAAATCTCAGATCCCAGGACCTTAGCGATCTCACTGACCTTTCCTTTGTGCAGGTATGGCGGGTGATGAGGGTTCTAGGAAGCGGAAGAAGGAAAGAGAGATCTCCCGGAAAGTAAAGGAGATGAAGCGTTCGGAGATGCCTCGAACTCCCGGCCATGAACCAAGGGAGACGCAAGGAGGCCCGTCCCGACCTTCGGGGCCGCCGATCACTGAGGCTATCCGATCTCCTCCTCAACAAGAAGAGCCGGCTCCACCCCCTCCAGTTGCTCCAAGCACAGAAAGGGGTCCTTCTCAACCTTCTGTGAGATCCTCCTCTCGTGGCGCTCAAACGTTGATGGAGTCCCTGAAGAATAACCGGACTGTTCGGGAGAACCCCGGTTTTGCCAAAGTGTTGGGGTCTTCCATCTGCCTTCGGGAGGATCGGGAAAGGCTATCCCCGGACAGCCTTGACGATATCTTGACTCGCGCCATGAGCCTGAACGTGGAGTGCCTGGTGAACCAAACCATAGTTCGGGAAAAGGCTCATCGCCTGGGCAAGGAGATCGAGAAGAAGAATCAGGAAATGGCTTCCCTCCGATCCCAACTTGCATCCACTCAGGATTACATATCTCAAGTTGAGGGGCGGGCGAAGTTCTATGAAGACAGAGTGGCCGAACAGAATCATGTTCTGGCTGAAAGGGATCGGGCTCTCAGGGAAGTCGAGGCGCTCAGGGCCAACGAAGCTTCTCAGGTCGCCCAACTTATCGAGGAGCTTAAGGCAAAAGACGAGGAAATGGTGACGGGGATAGCTGGTGCCTATGTGAATGCTCACAAGGACCTCCGCCGAACCTGCTGCACCCTAAGAGGACTTCTCTTGGATGGCCGACCTGGCTCCTGAAGGCGAGGGGGAAAGCGAAGAGGAGGCCGAGGGTGAGAGAGAGAATGAGCAAAATGTAGATTAGGCTGGGGGTGATCCCCCAGCCGAATGACTTGTACAAATTTTTGAAATGAAATGAAGTGGAATGCCCTTTTTGTTCGATGAATGGTTATGATCGGAAAATTTCTCATTTATTAAACATTTGATTGTCTGAGTATGTTGGAATAACTGAAGATGATTATTAACCTAAGTGTGAGAGATCGGAAAACACAATGAGCATAAGATCGGTAAGGAAGAAATGCTGAACGGGACTTGATTAAAATTGGAAATTTGATTTGAACACTTAAGATCGAAATCCTCATTAAACCGGACCAAAACCTTAACTCTTAAACTTTTGAAAGGGAGATCGACAATAAAACTGGTAAGAAGAGATCTAGTTCACTTTGTTTATACTACAACGGGTCGGAGAGATCGGTGAGCGATTTAATAGACCGGTAAGACTCTGACTGATGTGAGGACCTAGCATTGATTTAATTCTCTGTGAGGAGAGATCGGAAATGTTTCTGTCTATCAAAGGAGACTTAGTACTGAGGTCAGTTTCTAAGTTTCATTGATTTTGGGGGGGGGATCGGCCAAAATATGGTGTCGACAAGCACTTAAGAGTGTAATTAATGTTTCTAGTTCTATTTTCCCAATTGAATCTAATCCTTTATGGACTGTAATCTCAAGTGCCACAAACCATATAGCAAAGGATAGAGATGTTTTTGGACTTCTAGCCACTCCCACACGGGGTGAGATGGATTTATATTGGGAATAACTCCAGAGTGGAGATGAAGGGTATTGACACATGCAAGCTTATTATGCGTGGCGAGCTGACCCTAGTCCTACATGATGTTCTTTTTACTTCTTATATTCATTAGAATTTGGTTTCTATTCTTCTTTGGATAAGACATGGTTTTCTATTAATTTTCATGAATTACGTGTGAACTTGTTTTTAGATTCTAGTTTTTATAGTTCTGGATATTTTTTGGATGGTTTTATTGTCTTGGATGTTATAAATGATTCTAGTAGTATTTGTTTTTCTTTATTTACATCTTCTGATGAGTGTGTGAATGATGTGAATGTTTGGCATGCTAGATTTGGCCACATAGGTGAACAACATATACAAAGATTGGCCAAAGAGGGCTTACTAGGTAGTATTAATAAGGTAGATTTGTGTACTGCCTAATTGGAAAAACATATAGGAAACCATTTGAAAAAGGAACAAGAGTTGAATTTCTATTGCAATTAATTCATTTTGACATATGTGGTCCAATGAACATAAGAGCTAGGCATAGGGCTAATTAATTTATCACTTTTATAAATGACTTTACTCAGTTTGGTTATATTTATTTGATATGTCATAAATTTGAAGCTTTAAGTTGCTTCACCAAATCTTTGAATTTAATAGAGAATCAATTAGATAAAAAAAAGTAAAGGTTTTAAGAATTGATCAAGGACTAGAGTATTTATCTGATTAATTCAAGGAATTGTGTGATGAAAGAAATAGAGTATTTATCTGATTAATTTAAGGAATTGTGTGATGAAAGAAATAGAATGACAGTTGACTATTCCCATTACACAGCAACAAAATGGTGTTATAGAAAGATATAATAGAACCCCATTAGAAATAGTTTGGTCAATGATGGCTCAAGCCAGTTTTCCAATCACCTATTGGGGTGATGCATTATTAACTGCTACTTTTAAACTAACTAGGTGCCTACCAAGTTAGTTACTTTTATGCCATATGAATCATGGACAACACATAAACTAGATTTACATTTTATGAAACCTTAAGGTTATGCTGCATTTACTTATGAACCTTCTCATAAATTTGGAAAATTAGGTCCAAGAGGGAAGAAGTGTATTTTCATATGATACTCAGAACAATAAAAAAGATGTGTTCATTTGTAAGCGAGATAATGGAAATATAACTGAATTTGAATAATGAGATGTCATGCTTTTAAAAAATGATTTTTCATGGTAAGGTGAGATAGGACAAGACTTATCTTTATTTGAAACTCGTGACCAAAATGCTTTCACTATAACAATTCAAATGGATACACTTCTGTGTGGGAGAAAAATGAATATCAATTTTGCCATTGCACCCTGAAGTGAGTCCAATATTGATGCATGGTCTGAGTGGGAGTAACATATCCATTGATGAGTCAATAAATCAATCTCAACCCTAATGAATTAGTCATCCAAGGGTTACCAATCATCATTTTGAGATTGAAGAGGAAGTGTTTATATTTACTTCTAATGAAGAAGAGCCAAGGAATGTTAATAAGGCTCTTTTATGCTCAACTAAGGAAAAATGGATTAAAGTAATGGAGGAATAGCTAGAGTCTATGAAATCTAACAAAGTTTAAGAACTAGTTGATTTACCTTTAAGATGCAAAGCAATAGGGAATAAAATGGGTTCTCAAAATAAAACGTAAGGCTAAGGGCAGTATCAAGAGATACAAAGCTCGCTTAGTGGCTAAAAGGTATACACAATAGGAGGGAATAAATTATGAGGAAACTTTTTTGCCTCTTGTGAGATTCACCTTGATAAGATTAATTTTTGCAATGGTGGCTAACATAGATCTTGAATTACATCAAATGGATGTGAAAACTAGTTTTTTCAATAGAGAATTAGAAGATGAAATCTATATGGAACAACCTATAAGTTTTATCAAAGAAGGCTAAGAGCACAAAGTGTGTAAACTTTTAAAGTCAATTTATGTTTTCAAACAGTTTTCAAGGAAATGGTATATTAGGTTTCATAATGCAATCATGTCATATAATTTCAATATGGTTAATGAAGACCATTACGTGTATATCAAAAGATCTAAAGGCAAATATGTAATTTGATCATTGTATGTAGATGACATATTAATAGCTGGAAATGATAAGGAATATATTAAAACTATTAAAGGATGGTCATCCTCTAATTTTGAGATAAAATAAACTAGTGAGATTGCATATATACTTGGAGTTAAAATTTCAATAGATTGCTCGAAGAAATTATTGTCTCTTTCACAAAAATCATATATTAAGAAGGTTCCAAAGCGATTTAATATGCAAGACTGTAAGCCTATATATATGCCTATTTCAAAGGGTGAAGCTTTAAGTCGAAGATTATGTCTTAAGACTCCATGAGAAAAGGAACAAATGAAGAATGTCCATTATGCTTTTGTGGTCGAAAGTATGATGCATGCTATGTTGTGTACATGATCAGATGTTTGTTATGTAGTTGGCATGGTAAGTCGATATTAATTTAACCTTGGTTAAGCACACTAGAAAGTAGTGAAAAAAAATACTAAGGTATCTCTAGGGCACAGCTGATTACTCATTATATTATCAAGGAAAAGTCTACAATTGAAAGGCCATACAGATGCTGAATGGGAAGGAGATTTGGATGAGAGAAAATCAACCTCTGGATATGTTTTCTTACTAAATGATGGTGCCATATTGTGAAGCAGTACGAAGCAATCATGTATAGCTTTATCCACATGGAAGCTGATTTTATAGAATTGTCAGCTACCATGTAAGAGGTAGTTTGGTTAAAGGATTTTTGGGTACATTTGTGAATGTCTGATAGTGCTGTTGAGCCAATGGCTGTTTATTGTGATAGTCAAGTAGCAATAGCTTACACGAAAGATCCCAAGTATCATGGGAGGACCAAACACATTGATATCTAGTACAATTACATGGTTGCACATAAAGAAGTGAACATGAAGTACATTTCTACACATGAGATGACAGCAGATCCATTAACAAAGCTTATCATAAAAGATGTTTTCTAGAGGCATGTAAAAATCTTTGGATTTGCTCAGACGTTAATGTACTAATATAATTTTTTTCCCCAAGAATGTTCATGTAAATTATGTTATTTATGATAATGTTATTTTTCCATTTATTGCAAATTTGTTGCAAAACATATGTACTTACTCATCTTAAGTTCCTAAATAAATCATTAAAAGAAGTATGTTGAACAGATAAATGATTGACCTTCTCACACAGGTAATTGTTTTTTATCCTTTATGAGGTAAAGAAAAGTATAATGTTATCAGTTTTATTATCTAGGAGATAATATTGAGAGCTTGAACTTATAATACATATAATCATATTAAGTGTAATATGATTAAAGAGTCATTATAATAATTACATTGGCACTATGTGAAAAGTCACATTACCTGTCTTAAATGTCAGATGTGAGTTTCATAGAATGTTAAGTAGTAGATAAGAAAACTCACATTCAATCGTTAAATATGCTTGAATCATCATCTATACGGTATCTAGAAAAGAGACATATGCTCCATAGAAAAGGAGATGATATCGTAACATGTGATTCATACTATATGTGCTTGTGTCCAAAGGGAAATACATGTTTGAGATCTCTACTCGTTATTATAAGTAATCTTTGCCCATACCCTCATGACTCTAATATATTACTTAAAACTTAATTTAGTGTTTGTTATGTTAGTTTGTCTTTAAAAGGCTATATGAGATACAGTCTAATGGGGCATTCCTAGAAAAGTGAATTAAATTATGGTTGAGAGTATCGGGAGAAGAGATTTGTGTTCATGGACCAGTCAATTATGTTTATCTTTGGATATGAAATAATTATAAACTCAAAATATATTTAATGAGATCTAAAGAAATTTAAATGTGATAAAATGATCTAGTGTACTGCATACTGTATCTACTCCAATT
The DNA here is from genome assembly GCF_030052815.1 of Hevea brasiliensis. Lineage (NCBI taxonomy): Eukaryota > Viridiplantae > Streptophyta > Magnoliopsida > Malpighiales > Euphorbiaceae > Hevea > Hevea brasiliensis. The sequence continues at coordinate 1,908,621 of NC_079508.1, read as the reverse complement.
CTACCATTCTTGCAGTTATATTATCCTAACAGATATATAATAATTGAGCTCTTAAAGATTGCACTGATCACACGGTCTATTTATTAAGTATGACGATTATAGTGTTTGAGAAAGGAATTATCTCATCCTATGTGAGTAGGAGATGAAGACAGTTACACATATGATTTTGGTTAAGGAATAAAGCCTATGAGCCACAAAAATCCCAAAGCCCTTTATACTAACTTAAGCCCCAAAAAGAAGGCCCATTAGTTAGCAGTTTTTTGAAATACAAACTGCACACGGTGGTTAGCTACAACTCTCCATTACATGAGGGTAATGGACATAAGTTAGGTGGTTATTCAAAATTCAAAGTTATTTAAAAAGAGTAAAAAATGAAAATAGATTAAGTTTTTCAGAAAAGATAAGTGAAGAATGGGTTTTTTTTAGTTTTTATATGCTGGTGTTTCCCCGTGAAATTGATTTTACTCCATTTACACATGTCAAAAACACATATGGCCGTGTGAATTGGATTGCGGGCGTGCCAAAGACGCGAATGATCCCATTGTGAAATAAATGTGCACTGGTTTGACTGCTGAATAGGACGATTGAGAGGAAAGAAAGGACCTAATCTTTCCTTGGGTACTAGGATGCGCTTGGTTAGGATCTCTACTCATTCAGCTTTTGTGAAATTGAGAAAGGACTTGATCACTTGAGGAAACTTGAATGAGAGCTTATGCATTAAAAAGTAAAATTATGCTTGAAAAGTAAATTGATCATTGCGACAAATGTAAAGGTTGCATAGAAAAGTAAACTGAGCACTTGATTGAAAATTAAATTTATGCATTTAAAAAGTAAATTGATCGCTTTGCAGGAAAAACAAATTTGTGCATTTAAAATGTAAATTGATTGCTTTATAGAAAGGTAAATTAATCACTTGGAAAAGTAAATTTGTGCATGAAAAAGTAAATGATTACTTGGCAGAAAATTAAATCATTGCTTGAGAAGTAAATTAGACATTGAAAATTAAATGGGCTGATCACTTGAAAGAAAATATGAACATGAAAGCAGTAATTTGTATTGAAAATTAAAAAAATTGCTTACAAGAATTGAAATATGTGCAAGGAAAATGAAAATGATCACTTAAACTGAAACTAAAAGACTGATTGCTTGGTTGGAAAAATAAAAGATTGCTTGAAATAAAAAGATTGCTGAACTAGAGATAATTCGAGTTAAGACATTGTATCTGTCAAGTTTTGATTGATTGGTTGTGTCTTCTTGCTTCTGCCCAACATGTCAATTTATATAGAGGCTTTACTTGATAGCCAAGCTAGGTGGTTACCACTTTTTCCACCACTAACCACCTTTTTCTCCCTCTAGCCCGCAACTTGGATAACTTCTATAACCACCAAGTAACTCCCATAACTACTCGCTGCACCACTTATTCACTTGCCCACTATTCCACTACCATTTTTATTTTTAGTAGATATTTTTAAACACTGAATAAATAATACCCACTTGTACGAATAATTATTTAATTGGTCTGGCTCTATGCAATTAATATCCATTGACTATTGGTTTTAAGCCACCTTGAGCTATGAGCTTGATAACATTAAATTGGCAATTTAATTTAATATTTCAGACTCATTAATTAAATAGGGTCCAAAAATATTAAAATTAAATTATGATGTAAATAGATGCTCCCCATGTACATAGCTTGAGGATGTAAGTTATACACGTGCAAAGAAGAAATTGAACATCATCTCGATGGTCACTTGATTGTCTTGAACTTGACTTAGAATTCTGTAGTTTCTGTACTACTCTTGTTGTCTTGCTTCCATGGAGAAATTCTTGAAGAATTTAATCCATTGAATAAAAATTGGCAATATTAATAGAGCCAAAATTTTACTCAATAAATTAAATAAGAGAATATTTTAATTCTATTAAATAAATTCAACCAGTGATATCCCAGCTAAAATTTATTTAATAAAATTTTTCCTATGACTAAGCTCATATTTTTCTCTCAACTTTTTATTTCTTTTTTTTTTCCTTTATACACACCACTTTTTTTTTTTTTTTTTTTATCTCACTACCCATGGATCAATTTTCTTATAATCCAAATAGAGCTTGAAAATTAAAACAATATGGTATTTTCTCTCAACTTTTTATTTCTTTTTTTTTCTTTATACACACAACTTTTTTTTTTCGATCTCACTACCCATGGATCAATTTTCTTACAATCCAAATAGAGCTTGAAAATTAAAATAACATGGTATTTTAATTCCTAGAGGTCCGCTCACAATTATTTTTCTCTCACCCAATAACAATGGACCCATCAATTCTCTTACCCATGGATGATAACTCAGTTTCACAATTTCATTAACAATGACTTTCATAAACCCATTAACCCTTTAATAATATCAAGCCCATTCTCTTAATTATGTTATCCACACATATTGGAAAATAATTTTCAAATAGACTGGACCCAATCTCACATCACTCTCACTAATGAGCTTAAAATCTCAATCTTAGCTCACCTAAACATAGGCCCATTAGCTCACATAAGCACCCAAACCTCACAAAAAACCCAAATTGTCAGAAGATCTAGTCTCTCACACACCCTCTCTCTCTCTCTTGGTTGATCTCTCTCTCGGTCGATCTCTCTCTCACTCTTACTACCTCTTGCCATATCTCTCTCTCCCATTGTCTAGTTTCTCTCTTTCACACCTAATCTCATGCCGTCTCTCTCACTCTCCATCAATCTTCTCTCTTTCACTCTCCCAATCTCACAATTTTTCTCTTAATTCTCATCCCAATCACATGCCATTCACACTTTTCTTATAACTTCCCAATGAAAACCACTAAAACCTCTCAATCCTCACAAACCCATATAATTTGAAATTCAAAATTGGCAAACAAGGAGAGGGAAAATCCATTGCCACCACCCACCACCCAAAAGGAGCAAAGGAGGATCAAACGATGGCTAAAGGACCCAACGTGACACGGTGCAAAGGAGGATCAAACGATGGCCAAAGGAGGACCCAACGTGACACGGTGCAAAGGAGAAGGGAAAGGAGTGGCAGCTCCAAGGAGAAAAGGAAGAAAAGGAAAGAAAAGAAAAGAAAAGAAAAAGAAGGAAGAAAAAGGAAGAGAAAGGAAAAGGAAGAGGAAAAAAACACAAAGAAAAGGTATGTTTTCTTGAAATTTCTGATGATTTTGATGTATTAGAAATTTTTCGATAACAAGAAATTACTTAATTTGATGAGAATGATGTGTAATTGCATGATTTTGATTACCAAAAAATTGATGATTGATGAATTGTTGATGAATTTGATAAGATTGTATAAATTATTTTGGGTATCAGAACTTTCAGGTAACAATTAGGCTTAACGCAACTAGCGAATGTAGGTATCAGAATTTTTTGGGTAACGAAAATTGATAGAAATTGATAAACTAAGATACTAAAATTTTTTTTGGGAACAATTTGATGGAAAAGATGAACTTTGACTATAAAAAAAGGGGGTAGCATACGTTTGAATAAACTGATGAATTTTGAGTATTAAAATATTTTTAGGTAACACACCTTTGATAAAACTGATATTGTGCTGCATGGTTCTTGCTTGTACCATATACTTGATGGATGATACTTGCAATTTGAGCTTCTGTGAATTTTTCTAGACCTCTAGATGTTGAGAAAACCTTGATCAATTGTGAACTGTGTGATCTAAAAACTTGCAGACCTTGAATAACATCTTGCTTTGTAATTTATGTCTTGATTGTGACCCTTTACAGTGTTTGAAAAATTTTAGCATAACACTATTATAGAGGAAATGCAATCATATTTCTGTAAAACCCAAATCCACCTTATAACACTAATATTTTTGCCTAGCGCAAACTACATAAATTAACACTTTGCTGTTTCTTTTTGATAAACCCTAAATCAAACTACTTACAACTTGACTTGTGGCACTACTATCAATTTTACTGCTTGCCCAATATGGACAAATTATAAAAAATTTTTGGTACGGCTGTACCAACTTGACTTTCACTTCACATACCATAAATGTCTTTCATTATTTCCCAAATTAACTTGCACCAAATTTTGCACCAACTTAGCATCAAATTTGCACACACTTTAAGCATACTCCATGGCACTAAAATTTAGCCCATCAACATAAATCTCTTACTCCAAACTAGGAATCAAACCACAGTGTAACACCAATTATGCATTCCAGAAGAACCCTCTCTAAAATCCAAGGTTATCCCCAAGAATATTTTAGCAAGGTAACCTCAAGTCACATTACAATTCAACTTAAACTACCCAAATGCACTTCTAGTCATTCAACTTCAACACATAAAGCACACATACTTCAACTAAGAACTCACTCTTAGCATAGCCAAAATTTTTAAATAATGAAACTCTTAGGCAATGAGAAATACCTTTCAAGCTCCATTGATGACTGTGTTTTTCTTCTCACAGCTAGAATTGGGTTGGCATCCCACTCGAAACCTTGACAAACTTCTCTCTACCTAGTGTTGCCAATATGGACAGGCCTTCTTCCACCAAACCCTGTGAATATCATTGTCCATTTTCCACATACCATCCACTCTACTTATCTCTATTGTGTTAACTTTTTCCATGAATATTTAGGTCCCTCTAGCACAGCTATGGGAATGCTGATGTCACCCATCACCACAACTATAAATCTAGGTACCTCCTCAAACTTTCTCCATTTGTAATGAACTTGTTGTGAATTGATTTTGTTTGCAGTGACTCCTTTGTCTACTTTTGCATCTTCTGCTCCAGCTAGGAGGACTTCTTCATTTTTTCAGGTATGACATAAATCTTTTTTTTTTTTTACACAACTAAACTTGTTTATAGGTAGCATATGGTACCAGCTTTTATTCTTAGCACTGCCTACTATTACATCTTCAGTAAGTCCTTTAAGATCATGACTTACTTCTTGCATGCTTTCCTTTTGAACTAACCATTGCTTTTACAGATCACCACGGTGAAACATCCACAGGCTCCTCTAACAATCAAACTAATCCACCATTGGCTATTACTATCATTCCAGACAATCCAGGGTAAGTTTAGTATTTCCACCATCAACCTTTTTTTCCATGCTTAAACTGTAACTTGCTCTTATCTTATTTAAATAGGGTTATCATTGTTACTTCCTTTAATCCCTCTGGTTCTTATCTCGACCCAGTTGCCACTTTTAAAGAAATTACTCTAAGTGTCCTACCCTACCCACTGTCTAATTCATATGAAATCCTTCTAGGAATACAGATTACTTTATGGGGCCTTGGTTTCATGAAATCTTGGCCCCAGCTACATGATGGCTGGATGGAATGGTTTGAACATCTTCGCCCCAAATATGAGCAAACTTAGCAATATATATGCCTAATGAAGCTGATATACTTGAGCTTGATTGATATTATCTATGATGAACCGCTATTGACTGCTATGTTATCATTCTTGTCTCAACACTGCTACTGTTTCATACTCCCACTAGGACCTATGTCTGTCACTTTGAGAGATGTAGCGGCTCTTAATGGTCTACCCATCCATGGAGAAGCTTTACCAGCTCTAGCTGTTGATATGGCATCCACTCAGCCAACTGGAAAATTTGGGACATCCTTTATCAACTTCATCTCACTTAATGCTGGGAAAGATGATATCATCGATGAAGAACATGTCCTTTTTCTATGGGGTCTCATTAGCAAATTCATCTTTTGCCCATCTTTAAGTACACCATCCTTGGAGTTGTTACCTATAGCCAAGGCATTGGCTGATGGCATACCTTTAAATCTTGGTGAGATGTTGTTGGGCCATCTGTACTCCTCTCTGGGCTCACTGATTAGAGATAATGCTACTTCTGGTGATGGACATTGCATTTTGTGGCTACTCTAGCTCTAGGCTTTCTACTACTTTCCAAATATCTAGCCATCCTTTCACACTATCTTGCCACACTACTCCTCATATAGTATGGCCATAGCTAACTATTGGACCACACTTACACCTTCAGACTTGATTCACTTCTTCCAGTCCCTTGACTTAAATTGTTTAGCATATCAGTTTTACCTTTCATGAATCACCTTGACTAGGTTCTATATTATTTGGATATTGATGTCATGAGAGTTATTTATGGCTTAGTTGTTGACACTATTGCTGAGGTATGGGCCAGATTTGTTGTTAGCTAGTAGCTGCATGCTTGAGTTTCTATCAGCCGGCCTCATAATTCTCCTTGGACTATGAGCTGTATTTTCCCTACTTGTTTGCATGTCAGCTAGGGTATGTTCAAGCTATACCTTACCTTCCCATTTTGCTGCCTGGTGGGCTAGCTTTTGCTGAAAGGATGAGATGGATTTCAGCAGATGACATCCGTCATACAACTAATGAGATCCAGAGAGCACTTAAGCATTTTTCTGCTCGTGATATGCCTGCTGGGGCTCTTAGTTGTACTTCTAAGTTCTCTGAATGATGGAAGATTTGAGCAAAGACTTTCCTCACTCCTTGATCAGACATAGCTGAAAACTTTCTATTTTTGGCTTGTTTTCTATTATTGTGTGCTAACCATCTCCTTGCAAGTCAGGCCTCGAACTCTCCACCTTTGAAAAAAGCAAAGCTAATTGTTACTCCATTCGGGGTTAAAATCCACATGCCACAGAGTTTTGCCAAAGTTACCATACCTCCCCAACGATATCTTCGCATTACATGGCATCCACCTCTAGAACTACGTAGCTTATCAGAGACTATAGACATTACTGGCTGTGACAGTCTAGAATACACTACTCAGGCTCCATCAGATATCTCAGTTGTGAAGCCACCAATTGCAACTACTTCTTCTGACTTCGGCCTCTCACAAGCCAGGATAACAGTGTAACAACCCTCGACCAGGAGCGTTACCTATAATTTCCATAACCTGTAATAAGAATTATATCTCAATTTCATATAAATATTCCATCATATATCAAACAAACAAAATACAAACTTTACATATCATATCATTCACTAAGATATAAATTTTTCATCATTAGTTATTTATACAACTTATACAAAATGAATCATTTACAAATAAAGAAAACTAACCCTAATCAATCACTTGACAAAATATTGCTCCTCTAATGTAGACTTTAATGATCTACTCTTTATGAACCCTCAGCTTTAGTATCCACACGAGGTAAAAACCCATCGTGCTAAGCATATAGCTTAGTGGTGCAAGTCTAGCCTAAGATGGCTAATTAATAGTCGTCTGCAACTATATATACTGTAAGCATTTAACAACTAATTAAAATAATTTCAAACAAGTAATAATTTATAACAGCTTTGCAAAAATGTATAAAGCAATTCATTGTAACTATTTAACTGAGATCAACTGATTTTGGTCATGAAATATGTATATGAAAATAAGTTATTTATTAAACAAGGTAAGGTTTAAATTTACAAACCAATGAGCAACTCATTTGACATAAATATTGGTCATTTTATTATTTTCATTTAATAGCCCAATTCCTTCCTAGCATAACTTTCCTTATACTGGATACTGAGATTTTAATGTAACACCTTCTTTCAGATATTGTCTTATATTTCCTCTCTACTACTGCAACATCTTCCTTCGGATGTTGTCTTATATATCCTTTTCACCACTGCAACACTCTCTCAGGTGTCATCTTATGTGCCCTTTTTAGAATCAATACGTACTTTACGACACCATCTTTCATATGCCATCTTTAAATCATCAAAGATATAGGTTTAATTCATTTTGCAGATCTACTAACTTACTTCCCTATTTGGCATGCCAAACTATCCGATTTTAAACTTTAAGCTAGGTGAAATTTTGGGCCTTAATATTCTTATAACATGATCTTAGATAATTCAACCATTCTTACATACATGAAGGATTGTCATTCATCAATTTTAACATCATTTGTCATCATCACATAATTGTGTACATATTTAGAATAAGGACATAATCATGTAACATGTCATTTCATTTAAGCAAAGTAGTGACGCTCACAATATCAATTCTTATCATCATATAATCATTTGCATATTCCCAATAAGAACATAATTATATAACTTATCATTTTATTTGGCAAAGTAGTAGCATCTTATTCTAAAGCATTTAGAATCAATCACATCACTCTCCAATAAGGCAGATTTCCCAACTCATTTTGCAATTACAATTAAACCTAGAGAAAGGCATTTTCAAGATCAGTTTCTTTCATAAAATATGTCAATTTATGTCTTAACTTTCATTAGGAATCAATTTGATCAGCATTTAGACATGTAGAAATTCATTTATAACTCTTTATTCATAAAGTGTTCAAAAGGTAAGTTATCATTTTAGGAGAGAAACCTATTTGGTACCCTGTTTTCTATTAATTTTTTAGGCATCCTAAAGACAGAATTTACTCCTATGGTCTTCGTACAATTTGTAGCCTGGTGTCTTACCTTTCATTTAAATCAAGAATCGCCCCATTTCAAGGTCTAGATCTCAAGTTAAGCTCATTTTTCTACATACTATCTAGTTTCTACCTGACCAGGTCTGGCTACAATCAGAATTCATAGTTCCTATTCATAGGCAAATTTGACCATTTTAAAGACAGATTCCATCAAAGTAGTCTTTATGAGAAATATTCCTACATATTTTAAGTTTCCAATGGTTCAAAAATCACCTAATTTGGAGGCTTATATCATGAGTTATATCTAAATTACCAACTACTATTCACTGATACATTGTCCTAGAAATTCAGGTTTTTAGATTTCCAATTCAGATTTATAGTCAATATTTAAGTACTTTACACCTAGAATTTGTGCAGGATCTTTAAAGTAAAATTTTAGGCCTATGTCTTAGGTTTTCAAAGCATTTTGTATCACCTCAATTGGAGTAGCACGGAGGGAATTATGCCCTCTTTACTACACAAAGGTCACAGGACTAGTTTGCTGGAATTCCAGGAATTCCAATTTTGCAATTTCAAATTTCTCTAAAATTTCAACCACTTTGCCCTAAGAATTAGGTCCAAGTCAAAACATAGAAATTATAGGTCTATGTCTTAAGAAAATTTTTGTTTAGGTTACATCTCAATTAGAGCTCTATAACTCAACTTATAGCCAAATTAGCATAGATTGCTCACTGGATTCACTAATCCTAGCAGTCACAATTCAAGGATGCATAAAGTAATAATTTTGCTAATAAGCTTAGACAAGCACTTACCTCAACTTAGTTCCAGTAATTTACACCCAATTGTAACCACTTTTCATAAAAAATCCCAAACCAAATTAGTGCTTGATCTTAGTTTTTCATACCAATAAATTCTGCCTCTTGAAATCAGCTCGTCAACTCTTGATTCTTCCTTCCCTTTCACTTTGATTTCAAGTGTTGATCATCAATTCCTTCAATTAAAATACAAAACATCATCTTAGATTGTTGAATTAGGGTTTGTATTTGAGATTGGATAAAAAAAAAATGGAGAGCAAGTGAGGGAGATGGGTCGGTTGAAGATGGGAAAGAAGAAGACACCTTTATTTTTATTTTTATATGCCTAGATATTTATCCTTTATTAACATGTGTTGCTTTGTCATTGGTCCCCTTTAATTAGTGATTAATTAAACTCAATTAGATAGTAAGTTAAAAAATTTTAATTTTCCCCTCCAAACTTCATTAATTTTGCAACAAAGTCCATAGGCAGCTTTTTTCAAAATTTTAATTTAACCACTCATTTAATCTAATTTACATACCATATTCAATATTTGATTTCTTCATAAAATATACTAAATATGGTCTATAAATTTAGGGCATTACAATTCTCTCCCTTTTAGGATATTTCGTCCTCGATATTAGAGATTGTACCTTAATTGAATAGTTGGGGATATTGTTGTTTCATCACTTCCTCGCTTTCCCAATTAGCTTTTTTAATTGCATGATTCTTCCGTAGCACTTTAACCAATGGAACTTGCTTGTTCGTCAATGCCTTCACTTCACGAGCTAAAATTGCCATTGGTTCCTCTCCATAAGTTAAATCTAGTTGCACTTCAATTGTCTCTATAGGGATGACATGGGTTGGGTCGGATCTGTATTTACTTAACATTGAAACGTGGAAAACATTGTGAATCTTTGATAGTTCTGGTGGTAAGGCTAGTCTATAAGCTACCGAACCCACACGTTCAGTTATTTCATAAGGACTAATAAACCTAGGACTTAACTTGCCCTTCTTGCCAAATCTCAAAATCTTCTTCCACGGTGAGACCTTTAAGAAGACTTTATCACCCACTTCATATTCTATATCCCTTCTCTTTAAATCAGCAAAAGATTTCTATCTATCCATTGCTACTTTCAGTCTATCCTTTATCATTTTTACTTTATCCTCTGTCTGTTTCACAAGTTTTGGTCCCACTAACTTCTTTTCACCCAATTATGTCTAGCATAAAGGAGTTCTACACTTCCTACCATATAAGGCTTCATAAGGTGCTATATGGATGCTAGACTGATGACTATTATTGTAAGTAAATTCTATCAGTGGGAGGTCTTTATCCCAACTTCCTTCAAATTTAATAATGTAGCTTCTCAACATATCCTTTAGCACTTGTATAACTTTTTTGGATTATCCATCTTTTTGAGGATGAAAGGCTATACTAAAGTGGAGTCGAGTGCCCAAGGCCTTATGCAAACTTTCCCAAAATCTTGATGTAAACCATGGGTCTCTATCTGATATGATAGACATAGGTACTCTATGCAATCTGACTATCTCACTGATGTATAATTCAACAAGCTGATCTAGTGAATTGTCTTGTCTAATAGGAAGAAAATGGGTTGACTTGGTTAATATATCCATAATGACCCATATTAAATCATGCTTTCTCTGTGTATGAGGAAGTCCGATAATAAAGTCCATAGTAATCCTTTCCCATTTCTACTCTGGTATAAGGATTGGTTGTAGTAAACTAGATGGTACTTGATGTTCAACCTTCACTTGCTGACATGTTAGGCATTTAGACACATACTCTGCTATGTCTTTCTTCACACCAGGCCACCAGTAATGTAGCTTCAGATCCTGGTACATCTTGTTACTGTTGGGATGCATAGCATAAGCAGAAGTGTATGTTCTCTAAGGATGCTCTGCTTTAAATTACTTACATTTGGCACACAGAGTCCGTCTTTATAATACAAATAACCATATCTTTTTACCACATATTCACCTTTCTTCTTATTTGACAATTTACTAACTATTGCCATGAACTTCTCATCTGTTTTCTGTGCATTTTGCACTTGCTGAATCAAACTGGATTTAATCCTCAGTTCAGCTATAATCACACCATTAATTGTCAACCTCAGATAAGCATTCATTGCCTTTAAAACTGCCAATGACTTCTAGCTGAGGGCATCAGCTACTATATTGGCTTTTCCTGAATGGTAATCTATAATGCAATCATAATCTTTAAGCAATTCCATCCGCCTCATTTGTCTTAGGTTTAGTTCTTTTTGTGAAGGCAGGTACTTCAGACTTTTATGATTTGTATAAATATAGCATTTTTTTCCCCATATAAGTAATGCCTCCATATTTTCAAAGCAAAAACGATGGCTGCTAGCTCCAGATCATGAGTAGGATAATTTCTTTCATGTGGCTTCAATTGTCTAGAAGCATAAGCTATCACCTTTTCTTCTTGTATTAACACACAGCTAAGTCCATTTAATGAAGCATCACTATAGATCACAAAATCCTTTCCCGATGTAGGCTGTGTTAACATAGGAGCTTCTGTAAGCATAGCTTTTAATTGATCAAAGCTAGCCTGACACTTATTTGTCCATTCAAACTTGATACCTTTATGTAGTAATTAAGTCATTGGTGAAGCTATCATGGAAAACCCCTTTACAAATCTTCAATAGTATCCAACTAATCCTATAAAACTTCTAATGTCTGTCACATTCTTAGGTGGCTTCCATTTGAAAATAGCTTCTATCTTTTTAGGGTCTACTCTTATGCCTTTTGATGATATAATGTGGCCCAGGAAGGAAACTTCATTCAACCAAAATTCACACTTACTTAATTGGCATACAACTGCTTGTTCTTCAGAATCTGTAATGCAATTTTAAGGTGCTGAGCATGTTTTTCTCTTGTCTTGGAATAGACCAATATGTTATCAATGAAAATAACTACAAACTGGCCTAAATAGGGTCTGAAAATTTGGTTCATTAAGTCCATGAAAGTAGCTGAGGCATTGTTTAACCCAAATGGCATCACTAGAAATTCATAGTGGCTATATCTGGTTCTGAATGCAGTTTTAGGAACATTAGGTTCCTTAACCTTTAATTGGTAATACCCAGATCTCAAATCAATTTTGGAGAAAACCCCGACCCCTTTTAACTGATCAAACAAATCATCAATCTAGGGTAAGGGATATTTATTCTTGACTATCACCTTATTCAACTGTCTGTAGTCAATGCACAGCCTAAGAGTGCCATCTTTCTTTTTGACAAACAGTACTGGCACTCCCTAAGGTTACACACTAGGGCGTATAAATCCCTTTTCAAGTAAGTCTTGTAGCTGCAATTTTAACTCCTTCAACTTAGTGGGAGCCACTTTATAGGGTGCTATTGATATTGGTGCAGTACCAGGGAGCACATCAATTGAGAATTCTACCTCCCTGTCCAGTGGTAGCCTAGGTAATTCTTCAGGAAATATATCCTAAAATTCATTGACTATAAGAATATCCTGAATATTCAAACCTTCTTTTCTAGTGTCTTATGACATGTGCTAAAAGTGCCTCACACCTTTTTATAATTAGCTTCCTGACTGTAATAGTCGAGATCATATTTGATAATAAATTCTGTCTCTCACTATAAATAGCCACATCAGAATTATCAGAAGCTTTCAACACAGCCCTTTTCAATTTGTAATCAACCACAGCCTGAAGTTTAGCTAATCAATCCATACTCAGGATAACAACAAATTCATGGAATGACAATTCTATCAAATCAGCAGGAAATTCCCTATCATGCACCCTAACTGTGCAGTCTCTAAACACCTTATTTATAATCACACTATGTCCTATAGGATTAGTTACTAATATATCATGTGACAATAATTCAGCATGTAAACCCTTCTCATTTGGTGTAGTGTGCAGATATAAGAATGTGTCGATCCCGGATTAATCAATGCATACACAACGGTATCAAATAATAGAAATTTACCAACTATCACATCAGGAGCATCTTGTTACTCTCTAGCTTTCATTGCATATGCTCTGGTTGGGGCTCTATTGTCTTGGGGTCTGTTAATTATCTCTGATACCCCTCTCTGACTGGTCCCAGTTGGCTCTAATCTACTTGGCTTCCTGCCTCTATGAGTACCAAGCGTGGATGTCTGTGTCTGAGTCTGTGTTGCATTAGTACCCTTCAACTGTAACACCCCTATGTTCGGTAGTTCGTTTTACTATTTCAATGACCAATGTTTGTTCAGACAGCTAGGATGCCTAGAACTACACTCAAATATTAGTGAGGAGATATGAAATAATGAAATACAATAGGGGGAAATACAAGAAAAATAAAGGAAAAATAATAGCAATGAAATGTAACTAAGTTAAACGAGCCGAAAACCGTAGCGATGGGTGACCGCACGGGGAAGTTATGGCGCAAGAAATAGCCAACCCCAGGACTGCAGGGAACCCTCGAAATTTAGTTTCGAGACATAATTAAAGACTTATTGAAGTATAAATATCATTAGAAATATTAAAGAAAAATTAATTTATTAGTACAAGGAAAAACGAGAAATCGAAAAACCGACAAAACTCGATGTTACCGAAAAATCAGGAAAACAATCTGAATAGGGGCATTGTGGTCAATTGACACCTAGAGTTGCCTTTTGACCTAAATTTTCATTAAAAATAAATGATATTAAACTTTGAAAATGTCATGAAAATTAAAAGAGTGGTACCAAATGTAAATAGTGAAAGAATTGTGTCCTAATTGCAAACAAAGGAAATTGGAAATTAATTAATCATTAAGCTAACTTAGTGCTCCACTAATTTTGTATTAAGTGGCCATATATAATGCCTTAGTGGACAGCTCAACATCATCTTCTTCCTCACAAATTCACTTTGGTTGAATTCAAGCTCCATTCCAAATCACCATTGCCGGCCATGGAAGGACCTCCATGCAACCTTGATCAAGTCACCTTTTTCACAAGGTTCCTTCCCTAAACCTTACCTACACACCTTGGGCAGCAACAAGGGAGCAAGAAAGATAAGTTTTGGTGAGTTTTAAAGAAGCTTCAAAAGAGGTAAGTGGTTATTTTCAATTCTTGTTTCATTAAAAGTGTAACTAAGGTTGTGGTTGTTTGATTTATGAAAGAATTTTTGAGGTTTGATGAATTATTGGTGATGGAGCATTTTGGCAGCCATGGAACTTCATCATGTACAGCTTGTCTTTGCATCTAAATAATTGTTTGAGATGTTAAATTAAGTGTTTAAATGTATTGGAGTTGGTTTTCATGTATAAAGTTTGATTTGTAAGCTTGAAAAGTGAAAATAGAAGTTGATGTGTATGTGTAATTTTTAGATAGCCTCAAAATGGAAATTGGTAATGTTCAAATTCATGAAATGTTGTTGAAGTATTGTACAAAAAAATGGCAGCCTATGTGTGTGGAATAGTAGTGATAGGTATGTAATTTGATAATAGAAGTTTGTGTGATCGCATTTTGTCACACCCTACCCCTCTGTAAGGCATAACATGATCCCGTAGTATACCTAATGAATTACCAACTCCGTCTATTAATAATCCATTAAATACACTACAAGGGATTTTAAAAACTTTTCTTACTTCTTTTATAGTGGTGAGCACTATTTACAGGTGTTAAAAACCTTTTTGAACTGAAGTGATAGAACTAACACATTTGAATTATTTGGAGTTTCTGTAAAAATTTTGGCAGAGTGCCATCTGTATTTTGGATAAAACAGTTCTTCAGAAAACCTGTAAAAAAGCACTTCAATAGATTTCCAAATCTCAACTCCAACATTTTTCTCAACACCACACATTTCTCAACTCAAATCCACAGTGATTTTTCAAAGACTGAGATAAAAGAAATATAATACAATTTTTACAAGCCAAAATAACTCATAATTATTTTACAACTTCAATGTACAATTTTTATTTACAACTGCTCAAAACCAAAAACAATATGTTCATACAGTGGTCATACATTACAGTATAAAATGCAAAATGTTGATATACTCATTATACCCGGTAATCTCTCGCTAGAGGTACTAGCAGCCTAGTCTGCTGCCCTGTCTGTCTGTCTACCTGTGACAGCAATAAAAAGCTATCGCTGAGACAATGTCTCAGTGGTGCACAACATTAATCAAATACAATTTAAATCACAATTCATAAGTCATGTAAATAGTGGATACTTAAAACTGTAGTTAAATCAAGACAATAATGTCATAAGGAATTTAACACAATATTACAATAAATCTCAGTAATCAAAACATAGCTAAATTCAAAAGACAGTGAATGTCAATAAGAATTTAAACTCATTTTACAATCTTACAATATGCATCAATAAATCACACACAGCTTTAATCATGTTCCCAAGTTCAATTCATCCCAAAAGCCGATGGCTAATGAGGTATTCAATTCATCCCAAAAGTCAATGACTAATGAGGAATAACATAGCTAGCTAGCAAAAATATGAGTACTCATTCTATTCGTCCTCAACAGGCACACACCTCAACACTTCAGCCAGAGAGGGAATTCAATTCACCCCACTAGACAAGCTAGCGAGGAATACAATCAATGTACATGATAGCTGTGGTTTCAAACCACCATGCTGCTTTTCAATCAATAAGTATCCATCAAATATCATTCAAACCATTTTTCACAATTTCACAACTTAAAACAATAATATGCAAATAGTCATAATTTATTTCAATTGAAAATAATTCAAAAGAAATAGTTGTTGTGCACAAACCTTTGATAACTGTCTCTCGGTCTGGACTCAGTGTTTTCTTCCCTTTTCCTGAGTCTTTGGTAACTGAGAAACACAATTTGAAGTGTTTCAGTACTAAATTAAACTGTCTCTAACGATAATGTTCGATAAGTAATTCACTGAAGGCTATTATTTGCTCAATCACCTAATATACCGACCCTCGATGCGTTTTAGGTAAATTAGGTTTTAGTGTCATTAATATGTCACATTCGATAGGGTTTTAGGGTTGGTACGTTTTACCAAACTCATTTCCTTGTTTAGTGCATTTTAATGCAACTTGCTGGATTCCGAGATACTAGTTTGACCTAGCCGGACGACCTAGTTCCCTCAGTTTTCGGGTTTCGGTTAAAACTACAAACTTGTAGATCTATATCTTATGGAATGCAGGGCAAAATTTTAGGTCATTCTGAGTTAAGTAGACCAAGTTATGGTCATTATACTATTGCTGGTCAAATGGCATCAAATTAGGTTAATTTTAGGTCAATTTGGTCAACTCTGGTTCGGCCAGTTTTTGGACTCGAGCTTGTGCAAGCTTTTTGACTTGCTTCTGGTCATTTCTGGGCTTTGGTGTCTTCATAAGACTTGTAGGTATGGGTCTTAACTATTCATGGTTAAAATTTCAGGTCAATTGGACCTGTTTTGAGTGAGTTATGGCCTAAACACTAACTTCTGCCCAAATGGTCAATTTTCAGGCTTCACTTGCACTTAATCCGAATTGGTCATTTTTCATATCACCTTGTAAGCAGAATTTTGGTATGTTTTCTCAATGAAAGTTGGCACATTTTGTGCCTAGTTTCACCTTCAATTGGTCTCATACCAATTGAGGTTACACATTTAAAGTTATAGGCTAAAATGCATACTGCCCTTAATTACCTTGCTTAAACATACATCAATGACACATTCACCTTACTATATGTCCACTTTCCTTACCAATTCTGTTTTGGTACATTACCAAAACCATATACCACTTCACTTTAAAGTCACTTTGGGCAGATTACACACATCCTCAATACACCAAATAAACTCAAATTTACAAAGTCTAAGTACAATCACATATACACCTAAACATTACTCATTCTTACATACACTTTACACAACCAATCTATATACATATCCATCAATCCTCAATGTTAATATTCTGCCAATACCTTCATGAACTCATACATTTATCAAACTGTCCCAAGGCTGCCGAAATGTTCTACAATGCCAAAGTGTCCCACAATTCGTCAATCTCTAATTTAAGTGCACAATCACCACATTTTCATGGAAATAACTTACTAGGATATTAAATCCCTCTACTCAACATGAATTTACATCAAATATATGTAATAATAAATCATTAAATACATAACTCCATGGCTGTCCAAAATGGACATATCAATAACTCCTCAAACTTGAAAATTTTCTTCACAAATCCAACAGCCATAACATGTACACAAAGTTTAACAAAGCAATATTCAAAAATGTAAACTTACCTATGGTTGGAACTTGCTAAACCTTGATTAAACTTCTTGATTTTGGTATCAAGCTCTTCCTTATGATGTGTAGACAATCTTTAATGAAGAGCCCTAAATGATTGGAAGTGAAATGAGGAGGTTAGGTGAGCTTGAGAGAAAACGGCAATGGAGGTCTTTTAATTCTTCATTTCGGCAAGGTTTGGTGATTTGGAGAAGATGAAGTTTCTGATGGTGTAATGGAATTACAGCTGCCCCATTTTGCTTTTAGTTTATTCATTAGTGGCCCACTCACACAATTTAATCATTTAATAAGTTAAATTCCCACTTATTCCACATTAAACCCTTAATTCTTGCTATTCACTTTAGGTACCACCAAATTAATTTTTTCATTTTATTTTCTAAGTGTAATATTATTTATTTTTAATGGACATTTAGGTAAAAGGACAATTCGGGATGTCAATTGACCATAATGCCCCTGTTCGGGTTGCATTCCCGATTTTTCGGTAATTCCGGGTTTTGTCTGTTTTTCGATTTCTCACTTTTCCTTGTACTAATAATTTAATTTTTCTTTGATATTTCTAATGATATTCCTACTTCAATTGATGTCTCTTTAAGTCCTAAAAATATTTTCCAGGGTTCCCCGCGGTCCAGGGCTAGTCAACGGTCCACGCCGTGACTTCCCGGTGCGGTCACCCATCGCTAGGGTTCTCGACTTGCTTAACTTGGTTACATTTCTTTGCTATTATTTTTCCTTTGTTTTTCTTGTGTTTTCTTTTCTTGTATTTCATTATTTTATGTCTCCTCGCTCATATCGAAGTGTAGTTCTAGGCATCCTAGCTGTCCGGATAACACTGGTCACCGGAACAGTAGAACGCACTACTGAACATAGGGGTGTTACACATTTGGTGTATTTTGAAGTGGTTATATTCTGTCCAAGTTGACCTATAATGTAGAGAATTGAATAGTTTTGGTTAGTGCCTAATGCAGAGTGTTGTGGGGAAGTGAAGATGTAATTGGTAAAAATGTGTTTGGTTTGGTGTTTGAAAAGCATGTAGAGGGCAGTATGCAAATGGGCCTATAACTCTAAGTGTGTGACTCCAATTGGTATCAATTGGAAGTAAAACTAGGCACAAAATATGCCAACTTTCATGAAGAAAGCCTACCTAAATTCTATCCAGAAAGTGACTTGAAAAGTGACCGAATCCGGATTAGTGACTTGAAAACCTGAAAATTGACCATTTGGGCAGTAGTTAGTGTTTTGGCCATAACTCACTCAAAATAGGTCCAAATGACTTGAAAGTTTTACCATGAATAGATTAGACCTAGAGCTACAACTCTTATGAAGACACCAAAACCCAGAAATGACCATAAGCAAGTCAAATAGCTTGCACAAATTCGGGTATAAAAACTGCCAGAACCAGAAATGACCTAAAAATGACCTAAAGTTGCCATTTTAGTGCAATCTCTTCAGCTTTAGTAAATTAACCATATCTTGGTCTATACAACTCAGAATGACCTGAAATTTTGCCCTAAGTGCAATAAGACATAAAGCTACAATTTTGAATCTTTGACCAGAAACTAAAAACCAAGATAAATAGGACTTTAAGCTAGACCAATTTAGCATACAAAAATTGAGAACTTGACATTTACATACAATGATACTTGAAATAATTTGGCAATGAATGCCAACTTATAAAAATGGTAAGTTGCACTATATTGGTAGCATACTAAAATGCAAAATGTGATATATTGGTAACATTAAACCTAATTCACTTAGAGTGTATCGAGGGTCAACATTTTAGGTTGACTAAGGAAAACAATAGAATTAAATAAATTAATTATTGAACCTTATTGTCAGAGACAGTTTAAATGAGCACTAAACACTTTAAAT
Organism: Hevea brasiliensis; assembly: GCF_030052815.1. NCBI lineage: Eukaryota > Viridiplantae > Streptophyta > Magnoliopsida > Malpighiales > Euphorbiaceae > Hevea > Hevea brasiliensis. The sequence goes on along the minus strand of NC_079508.1, from coordinate 1,889,307 downwards.
TGTGTGTTTCAGTTAGCAAGGACTCAGGGAAGGGGAAGGAAACACTGAGTCAGGGCCAAGAGGTTACACTTCAGAGGTTTGTGCACAACAGTTATTTCTTTTGAATTTTCAATTGAAATGAATTATGACAATTTGTCTGTTATTCTTTAAATTGTGAAAATTTGTTTGAATGATATTTGATAGATACTTATTGCTTGAAAAACATTGTAAATGGTTTGAAACCACAGCAATCATGTATATTTGATTGAATTCCTCGCTAGCTTGTCTAGTGGGATGAATTGACTTTGAATTCCCTCTCTGGCTAAAGTGTTGAGGTGTGTGCCTGTTGAGGACGAATAGGATGAGTACTCATATTATTGCTAGCTAGATATGTTATTCCTCACTAGCCATCGGCTTTTGGGATGAATTGGACTATGAGATCATGATTAAGCTGTGTGTATGATTTATTGACATTTATTGTGATATTATGAAATGGAATTTAATTCTTTATAACATTCACTGTCTTTTGAATTCAACTATGATTTTAAGTATCCACTGTTCATATGATTTATGGTTTATGGTTTTAAATTGTATTTTCTTAATGTTGTGCACCACTGAGACATTGGCTCAGTGATAGCTTTTTCATTCTTTGTCGCAGTAGACAGAGACGGACAAAGCAGCATAGTAGGCTGCTTGTGCTACATTTTGAGATTTTACCGGGTATATTGAGTATACCATATTTTGTAGTTTTTGTTGTAATGTATGTGCACTGTATGTATATATTGTACTTGGTCTTGAGCAGTTGTAAACTAAAATTGTAAATTATTTTGGCTTGTAAAAATATTGTGATATAAGTATCTTGTTTCAGCTTTTGGAAACACTGAAAAATTGATTGTTGAACTGAGTTGATAAATATTGAGAAATTTATTGTGTTGAACAAATTTATTAGAGTTTGGGATTGAACAAATTATTAGAAGTGCTTTTTATAGGTTTTTGAAGAACTGTTTTATTCAAAATACAGATGGCACTCTGCCAAAATTTTTACAGAAATTTTTTAATACTTTAAATTTGTTATTTGGTTTCACTTCAGTAAAAGAAAATTTTTAACACCTGTCAATAGTGCTCGCCACTATAAAAAGAAGTAAAAAAATGTTTAAAATCCCTTGTAGTGTATTTAATGGGTTATCAGCAGACGATGTTTGATAATTCATTAGGTATACTACAGGATCATGTTATGCCTTATAGAGGGGTAGGGTGTGACATGTTTAAGTGGTATCAGAGCTAGTTTTTAAATTCTGTTTTGACTTATAATTTGAATATTCTTTCTTCATAGTACAACTGCTCAATGTCATTGTTTGATACATACAGTACATTACATTATAAATATGCACTAACAGGAGGAAATCTCCTTGTGTTATTTATTCAGGAGGTCTAAGATCCTCAAATTGACTATGGAAGAAGGGGATCGTTCAGTTGATCAATCAATAGAGGCTGAGGTACAAGGGGATGCCCTAGCCTTACACAATGTCAGTGGATCAACCGCATCAGCCCCTTTAGTACCGCAGTTCCCTGCTCAGTTCGCTCAGTAGATGGCTGCAATGTTCGAACAGATGGCTGGTAACATGCCTACTCAAGTCCCACTATAAACACTAATGGTACAACCACAGTCTTCAGCTAGGCAGCATGACAAGCCGATTAAATATGGGGCTACTGAGTTCAAGGGGACAGTAGATCCTCTAGAGGCAGAACAATGGTTAGAGAGAATGGATAGGGTGTTCAAGAAACAACATTGTACAGAGGAGCTCAGATTTGAGTATTCAGTGTCACTACTACAGGGAGAGGCATATGACGAGTGGAAAACCATTCCTCATAGTTTGGTGGAACCCCCAGTACTAACCTGGGATGACTTTCTGCGAGAGTTCAGACAAAAATATATCCCAAATGCCTATGTGGACCAGAAGCTATAGGAGTTCTTAAGTCTGAAACAGGGAAGTAGGTCAGTGGTAGAATATGAAAGGGAATTTTCCCGCCTGAGCCACTATGCAAGAAGTCTCCTTGCTACCAGCAGGGAAAGGTGTAAAAGGTTTGAAACTTGCTTGAAGCCCAGTCTCAGACTACAAGTGGTCGGATTTAAACATACTAACTTCTCTGAGCTTATTTCTCAAGCACTGAAATTAGAAAGAATTGAGTTAGAAGTGGCCCCAGAGAAAAAGAAATCTGAGAAGACAGAAAAAGAGAAAGAGGAAAAATCAGTAGATCAGAGTTCCAGTGTTCCTACTGGGAAGAGGAAGAACTTTGGGGGACACAACAACGGTGGTAAGAAGTCCGATAGGGGAAGATTTTCAGGACAGAGACCTTCTCCATCTGGTCAGCAAACTACCAAAAGTTCCTACCCCGCCAATGTGAAACTTGTGGTAGAAACCATGGTGGGGTATGCTATAAGGCCACAGGAGCCTGTTATAACTGTAGAGGCACAGGACACTTTGCTAAGGACTACACCAGTGCCCATAGAGTTGAGCCACCTCCTACTACTGCTGAAGGGTCAGTTCAGAATCCTGTCACCAGAGGTTCACAACCACCTAGCAGAGGTAGAGGCAGGGGTAGAGATAGTCCAGCATGCAGCCAAGGCACAGTGAATTAATCAGAGCAAGGCAGTGCTCCAGTCAGAGTGTACTCAATAAGACAGAGAGAAGAGGCTGAGACATCTGACATTGTGGCTGGTACCTTCTCAACTTTTAATCAAGATGTGTTTGTATTATTTGATCCGGGTTCTACCCATTCCTATGTGAGTACTAGCATCATTGATTGCATTGTTGTTCCGTGTGTGAAAATGGACTTTGAGGTGCTAGTAACAAGTCTGCTAGGACAAGAGGTCAAGGTCAATATAATGTATAGGGATTGTCCTTTGGTGATCCAAGGACACACTTTTCTGTATGATCTCATTGAAATGCCCTTCAGAGATTATGATATCATCTTGGGCATGGATTGGTTAGCCAGGCATTACGCCATGATTGACTGTAGATTGAAGACAGTCACTTTTGGTCTCCCTCAGTACAGTGATGTGGTAATACATGGGGAGAGGCAGCTATTGCCATCAAACATCATTTCGGCTACACTAGGCAGTAAAATGATCAGAAAGGGGTGTGAAGCATACTTGGCACATGTGGTAGACACCCAAGTGGGGAGTTCAGCATTGAGGGACATCCCTACAGTATATGAATTTCCAGATGTGTTTCCTGATGAATTGCTAGGATTACCACCAGAAAGAAAAGTGCAGTTTGAGATTAATGTTATGCCTGGTGTGAATCTAATCTCCATAAGACCGTACAGAATGGCACCAGCAGAGTTGAAGGAGTTGAAGGTACAGTTGCAAGAACTATTTGAAAAGGGCTTCATCCGCCCTAGTGTATCACCTTGGAGAGCACTAGTGTTATTTGTTAAGAAGAAAGATGGCACTTTCCGATTATGTGTTGACTACAGGCAATTGAATAAGGTGACAATAAAGAACAGATATTCATTACCTCGCATTGATGATCTGTTTGATCAGTTGAAGGGTGCAGCTGTGTTCTCCAAAATTGATTTGCGATCTGGTTATTATCAATTAAAAGTGTAAGAGCAGAGTATTCCAAAAACTACTTTCAGAACTCGATATGGCCACTATAAGTTTCTAGTAAGGCCATTCGGGTTAACTAATGCTCCAACTGCTTTTATGGATTTGATGAACACTATCTTCAAACCATATCTCGACCAGTTTGTGCTAGTATTTATTGATGATATTTTGATATATTCGAGGAATGCAAAGGAGCATGACAGACATCTGCAGATTGTACTGCAGACTTTAAGGGAGAAACAGCTATATGCCAAATTATCGAAATGTGAATTTTGGCTGAAAGAAATCTCTTTCTTGGAACATGTTGTGTCGGCTGAAGGGATCAAGGTAGATTCCAGCAAGTTAGAAGCTATCCTTAATTGGAAACCACCCAGGAATATCACAGAAATTCGCAGTTTTCTAGGTTTAGCTAGATATTACCGCCAGTTTGTGAAAGGGTTTTCTATGTTAGCTTCTCCACTGACCAAGCTGCTTCGGAAAGATGTAAAATTTCAGTGGATTGATAAATGCCAGTAGAGTTTTGATGAGTTAAAGATGTGTTTGACTGAAACTCCAGTGCTTACTTTACCTACCCCGGGTAAAGAATACATAGTTTATAGTGATTCTTCTCACAATGGGTTAGGCTGTGTACTGATGCAATATCAGAATGTCATTACTTATGCATCACGTCAGCTGAAACCGCATGAGAGGAACTACCCAACACATGATTTGGAGTTTGCAGCTATTGTTTTTGCTCTGAAGATCTGGAGACACTATTTGTATGGGGAGAAATGCTACATTTACACAAATCACAAGAGCTTGAAGTACTTGGGCACCCAGAAGGAATTGAACTTGAGGCAGAGGAGATGGTTAGAACTGATTAAAGACTATGATTGCTTAATAGACTATCAGCCAGGGAAAGCAAATGTGGTGGTTGACGCCTTAAGTCGCAAGACTATGGCAAGTCTTAGAGTTTCTCCTTTGTCCATGGTACATGAATTGAAAGCACAGCATGCCAGTTTAGAGATTGATGATGAGGGACAGATAATAGTTGCATGGCATATACAGCTAGTGTTGATTGATCAGATCAGAATGGCTACTCAGAATGATGAAAAATATCAGAAGCTACTGAAAGAAGTCTAGCAGGGCAAGAAGCCTGAATTTTCTGTGAGAGATGATAGTTTACTACTATATCAGGGCAGAATGTGCATTCCTAATGATGTGGAATTGAGACAGATCATTATGAAGGAAGCACATGTCACCTTTTGCTATGCACCCTAGTGGAACTAAAATGTATAGAGCGCTGAAAGAGCATTACTGGTGGATGGGTATGAAGAGGGATGTAGCTTATTTTGTCTCCAAATGCCTAACTTGTCAGCAAGTAAAGGCAGAACATCAAGTTCCAGCTGGTTTGTTACATCCATTACCAGTACCAGAGTGGAAATGGGAACGGATAACTATGGATTTTGTGATGGGACCTCCAAGGACACAGAATAGTCATGATGCAGTATGGGTTATAGTTGATAGACTAACCAAGTCTGCTCACTTTTTACCAGTCCGGATGGACTATAGTTTGGAGAGATTAGCCAGATTGTACATAAATGAGATTGTAAGACTGCATGGAGTGCCAGTATCGATTGTATCAGACAGAGATCCTAGGTTCACTTCTAGATTCTTGGGTAGTCTTTAGAGAGCCCTACGAACTATATTGAACTTCAGCACGGCATTCCACCCACAGACAGATGACCAGTCTGAGAGGGTAATTCAGATATTGAAGGATATGCTACGGGCTTGTGTGATTGAGTTTAAAGGTAGTTGGGATACACACTTGCCTTTGATTGAGTTTGCTTATAACAACAGCTACCAATCAATTATTGGGATGCCTCCATATGAATTTTTGTATGGCAAGAAGTGCAGAACTCCCCTATGTTGGGATGAAATAGGTGAAAAAAAGATGATTGGGCCAGAAATTGTTCAGCAGACAAAGGAAAAGATCAGATTGATCAGAGATCGACTCAAGGCTGCATCAGACCGTCAGAAGTCCTATACTGATCTGAAGAGAAGAGATATTGAATATGCAGTGGGTGATAAGGTATTCCTCAAAGTTTCTCCTTGGAAGAGGATTATGAGATTCGGCAGAAAGGGAAAACTAAGTCTTCGTTTCATCGGACCATATGAGGTTCTGGAAAGAATGGGTCCTTTGGCATATCAGTTAGCATTACCTCTAGAGCTAGAAAGGATGCACAGTGTCTTCTATGTGTCCATGTTAAGGAGGAACAGATCTGAGCCATCTCATATTCTATCAGCTGAAGAGATTGAGGTAAATCCAGACCTCTCATATAAGGAAGAACCTATAGAGATTCTGGCATATGAGGTGAAACAGTTGAGGAATAAACAGATACCCTAGGTAAAAGTGCTGTGGAACCATCATACAGGCCAGGAAGCTACTTGGGAACGTGAAGAGGACATGAGGAGACAGCACCCACAGCTATTCAGAAACTGATGCCAGATAAAATTTCGAGAAAAAATTTATTTTAAGGGGGGGGGGGGGAATTGTAACACCCCTATATTCGGTAGTGCGTTCTACTGTTCCAGTTACCAGTGTTTGTCCAGATAGCTAGGATGCCTAGAACTATACTTAAATATTGGTGAGGAGATATGAAATAATGAAATACAATAGGAGGAAATACAAGAAAAACAAAGGAAAAATAATAGCAATGAAATGTAACCAAGTTAAACGAGCCGAAAACCGTAACGATGGGTGACCGCACGGGAAAGTTACGGCGCAGGCAATAGCCGACCCTAGGACTGCAGGAAACCCTCAGAATTTAGTTTTGAGACATTATTAAAGACTTATTGAAGTATAAATGTCATTAGAAATATCAAAGAAAAATTAATTTATTAGTACAAGGAAAAATGAGAAATCAAGAAACTGACAAAACTCGGTATTACCGAAAAATCGGAAATACAACTCGAATAGGGGCATTGTGGTTAATTGACACCTATAGTTTCCTTTTGACCTAAATGTCCATTGAAAATAAATGATATTAAACTTTGAAAATTTCATGAAAATTAAAAGAGTGGTACCTAATATAAATAGTGAAAGAATTGTGTCCTAATTGCAAATGAAGGAAATTTGAAATTAATTAATCATTAAGCTAACTTAGTGCTCCAATAATTTTGTATTAAGTGGCCATATATAATGCCTTAGTGGACAGCTCAACATCATCTTCTTCCTCACAAATTCACTTTGGCTGAATTCAAGCTCCATTCCAAATCACCATTGCCGGCCATGGAAGGACCTCGATGAAACCTTGATCAAGTCATCTTTTTCACTAGGTTCCTTCACTAAACCTTACCTACACATTTGGGCAGCAATAAGGAAGCAAGAAAGATAAGTTTTGGTGAGTTTTAAAGAAGCTTCAAAAGAGGTAAGTGGTTATTTTCAATTCTTGTTTCATTAAAAGTGTAACTAAGGTTGTGGTTGTTTGATTTATGGAAGAATTTTTGAGGTTTGATGAATTATTGGTGATGGAGCATTTCGGCAGCCATGGAACTTCATCATGTACAACTTCTCTTTGCATCTAAATAGTTGTTTGAGATGTTAAATTAAGTGTTTAAATGTATTTGAGCTGGTTTTCATGTATAAAGTTTGATTTGTAAGCTTGAAAAGTGAAAATAGAAGTTGATGTGTATGTGTAATTTTTAGATAGCCTCAAAATGGAAATTGGTAATGTTCAAATTCATGAAATGTTGTTGAAGTATTGTACAAAAAAATGGCAGCCTATGTGTGTGGAATAGTAGTGATAGGTATGTAATTTGATAATAGAAGTTTGTGTGATAATTAGAAGTATTTATGTATATATATTGTTGGGTTTGAACTTTGTAAATTGTGACTGCATTTGGTGTATTTTGAAGTGGTTATATTCTGTCCAAGTTGACTTATAATGTAGAGAATTGAATGGTTTTGGTTAGTGCCAAATGCAGAATGTTGTGGGGAAGTGAAGATGTAATTGGTAAACATGTGTTTGGTTTGGTGTTTGAAAAGCATGTAAAGGGCAGTATACAAATGGGCCTACAACCCTAAGTGTGTGACTCCAATTGATATGAGGCCAATTGGAGGTAAAACTAGGCACAAAATGTGACAACTTTCATGAAGAAAGACTACCTAAATTCTGTCCAGAAAGTGACTTGAAAAGTGACCAAATCCATATTAGTGACTTGAAAACCTGAAAATTAACAATTTGGGCAGTAGTTAGTGTTTTGGTCATAACTCACTCAAAACAGGTCCAAATGACCTAAAAGTTTTACCATGAATAGATTAGACCTAGGGCTACAACTTTTATGGAGGCACCAAAACCTAGAAACGACCATAAGCAAGTCAAATAGCTTGAACAAGTTCGGGTATAAAAACTGCCAAAACCAGAAATGACCTAAAAATGAGCTAAAGTTGCCATTTTAGTGCAATCTGTCCAGCTTTAGTAAATTGACCATATCTTGGTCTATACAACTCAAAATGACCTAAAATTTTGCTCCGAGTGCAATAAGACATAGAGCTACAATTTTAATTCTTTGACCAGAAGGTAAAAACCAAAATAAATAGGACTTTAAGCTGGACCAATTTAGAACACAAAAATTGAGAACTTGACATTTACATACAATGATACTTGAAATAATTTGGCAATGAATGCCAACTTGTAAAAATGGTAAGTCACACTATATTGGTAGCATATTGAAATGCAAAATGTGACATATTGGTAACATTAAACCTAATTCACCTAGAGTGCATCGAGGGTCAACATTTTAGGTTGACTAAGAAAAATAATAGAATTAAATAAATTAATTATTGAACCTTATTGTCAGAGACAGTTTAAATGAGTACTAAAACACTTCAAATTGTGTGTTTCAGTTAGCAAAGACTCAGGGAAGGGGAAGGAAATACTGAGTTAAGGCCAAGAGGTTACACTTCAGAGGTTTGTGCACAACAGTTATTTCTTTTGAATTTTCAATTGAAATGAATTATGACAATTTGTCTGTTATTGTTCAAATTGTGAAAATTTATTCGAATGATATTTGATGGATACTTATTGCTTAAAAAACATTGTAAATGGTTTGAAACCACAACTATCATGTATATTTGATTGAATTCCTCGCTAGCTTGTCTAGTGGGATGAATTGACTTTGAATTCCCTCTCTGGCTAAAGTGTTGAGGTGTGTGCCTGTTGAGGACGAATAGGATGAGTACTCATATTATTGCTAGCTAGATATGTTATTCCTCACTAGCCATCGGCTTTTGGGATGAATTGGACTATGAGATCATGATTAAGCTGTGTGTATGATTTATTGACATTTATTGTGATATTATGAAATGGAGTTTACTTCTTTATAACATTCACTGTCTTTTGAATTCAACTATGATTTTAAGTATCCACTGTTCATATGATTTATGGTTTATGGTTTTAAATTGTATTTTCTTAATGTTGTGCACCACTGAGACATTGGCTCAGTGATAGCTTTTTCATTGCTGTCGCAGGTAGACAGACGGACAAAGCAGCATAGTAGGCTGCTTGTGCTACATTTTGAGATTTTACCGGGTATATTGAGTATACCATATTTTGTAGTTTTTATTGTAATGTATGTGCACTGTATGTATATATTGTACTTGGTCTTGAGCAGTTATAAACTAAAATTGTAAATTATTTTGGCTTGTAAAAATATTGTGATATAAGTATCTTGTTTCAGCTTTTGGAAACACTGAAAAATTGATTGTTGAACTGAGTTGATAAATGTTAAGAAATTTATTGTGTTGAACAAATTTATTAGAGTTTGGGATTGAACAAATTATTAGAAGTGCTTTTTATAGGTTTTTGAAGAACTGTTTTATTCAAAATACAGATGGCACTCTGCCAAAATTTTTACAGAAATTTTTTAATACTTTAAATTTGTTATTTGGTTTCACTTCAGTAAAAGAAAATTTTTAACACCTGTCAATAGTGCTCACCACTATAAAAAGAAGTAAGAAAAGGTTTAAAATCCCTTATAGTGTATTTAATGGGTTATCAGCAGACGAAGTTTGATAATTCATTAGGTATACTACGGGATCATGTTATGCCTTACAGAGGGGTAGGGTGTGACATCAACTGAGGACAATCCTTCTTGAAATGATCAGTGGCCCCACATTTGAAATAGGCTCTCATCATTTTCTGTAAGTGCTTAGGTGGGGATGGTTACAATGTTCACACTATACTAATGCTGATCTCCTGGAGGAAGCAACTAGTGAACTAGTGGTGGAACCCTGTTGTTGTGGGCCATGCCTAAATGGGGTTCCCTGCATAGTACTGTGAGCTGCTGTCTGACTTTGAGGTCCCCTCATCTTCTTATTATTGGAGGAGATGTTGCTCGGTTGTCCCCTCTTTTGATCTCTATTCTTTCTGCTTTGTTCTTCTGCCTTAACTCTTTTAATATTTAAGGCAGCTGACACCAATATGGAAAAGTCATCTATCTGCATCCTAGTGAGCTAGAGTCTAAGATAATCATTCAAGCCATCCTCAAACCTCCTGCATATGATCTCCTTAGTGACAACTATCTCTCCAGCATATCTACTAAGTTTGATAAATTCTCTCTCATACTCAGTGACTGATAATTGTCTCTGCCTCAACTGAATGAACTCCCTCCTCTTACTTTCCAAATACTGTCGAATGATGTATTTCTTTCTGAATTCAGTCAAGAAAAGATCCCAAGTAATGCCCCGTGGAGGCTGCACTTTTTCTGCATGATCAATCATTATCAACCACCACTAGTATGCCTCTTCTTAGAACAGAGATACTACACACTCTAAACTCTGATCTGGTGTGCAGTGGAGCTGATGTAGAACTTTTTGTCCTTTCTAACTAAAATTTAGTAGTGGAGGGATCATCGTCCTTCTAGCCATAAAAATCTACTACCCCATACTTCCAAAGTTTTTCTAGATGACTTCTCTATGGAGCCTATGGGATAGCACTTGTCATATGTAAAGAAGTCTGTCTTTTATTGAAATAAGGCATTCTGGCCTTGATTAGATGGGCTAATCGAGGCTTGTGGAGGAGCATTTTCTGGGTTTCTGATGCCTATAATGATGGTGCTGTTACTTTCTATAGCCTCATCTGTGGCTCGTTATGAGGCGGGATCCATACCTAATCCCTACAATAAACAAGAGAGTAAATCTGCATCAGAGTTGCACAAATCCTATTTATTATACCCTACGTGACTTATTAACATTTCCTTAATCTAGTTCCAGAACTCCCTAAACCTAGGCTATGATACCAAAAATTGTAACAACCCCTAATATGGAAGTATAACAGCTAAACCGGGAGCGTTACCTGTAATTTCCATAACCTGTAATAAGAATTATGTCAATTTCATATGAATATTTCATCATATATCACATAAATAAAATACAAACTTTACATATCATATCATTCACTTAGATGTAAATTTTTCATCATTAGTTTTTTATACAACTTATACAAAATGAATCATTTACAAATGAAGAAAACCAACCCTAATTAATCTCTTGACAAAATATTGCTCTTCTGATGCAGACTTTAATGATCTACTCTTTGTAAACCCTCAGCTTCAGTACCCGCACGAGGTGAAGACCCATCGTGCTAAGCATATAGCTTAGTGGTGCAAGTCTAGCATAAGACGGCTAATTAATAGTCGTCTGTACCTATATATGCTGTAGGCATTTAACAACTAATTAAAATAATTTTAAACAAGTAACAATTTATAACAACTTTACAAAAATGTATAAAGTAATTCATTGTAACTATTTAATTGAGATCAACTGATTTTGCTCATGAAATATGTATATGGAAACAAGTTATTCATTAACCAAAGCAAGGTCCAAATTTACAAACCAATGAGGAACTCATTTGACATAAATATTAATCATTTTATTATTTCCTTTTAATAGTCCAATTCCTTCCTAGCATAACTTTCCTTATACTGGATACTAAGATTTTAATGCGACACCTTCTTTCATATATCATCTTATATTTACTTTTTACTACTGTAACATCTTCCTTTAGATGTTGTCTTACGTATACTTTTCACAACTATAACACCTTCTCTCAGGTATCATCTTACATGCCTTTTTTAGAATTAGTACATACATTGCGATGCCATTTTTCAGATGCCATCTTTAAATCATCGAAGATATAGGTTCAATTCTTTTTGCAGATCTGCTAACTTACTTCCCTATTTGGCATGCCAAACTATCTGGTTTCAAACTTTAGGCTAAGTGGAATTTTAGGCCTTAATATACTTATAACATGATCTTAGATAATTCAACCATTCTTACATCCACGAAGGATTGTCATTCATCAATTTTAACATTATTTATCATCATCACATAATTGTGTACATATTCAAAATAAGGACATAACCATGTAACATGTCATTTCATTTAAGCAAAGTAGTGACTCTCACAACATCAATTCTTATTATCACATAATCATTTGCATATTTTCAATAAGAACATAATTATATAACTTATCATTTCATTTGACAAAGTAGTAGCATCTTATTCCATAGCATTTAGAATCAATCACATCACTCTCCAATAAGGTAGATTTCCTAACTCATTTTGCAATCACAATTAAACCTAGAGAAAGGCATTTTCAAGATCTATTTCTTTCATAAAACATGTCAATTTATGTCTTAACTTACATTAGGAATTAATTTAATCAGCATTTAGATATGTAGAAATTCATTTATAACTCTTTATTCACAAAGTGTTTAAAAGGTGAGTTATCATTTTAGAAGGGACACCTATTTGGTACCTTATTTTTAATTAATTCTTTAGGCACCCTAAAGATAGAATTTGCTCCTATGGTCTTCATCCAATTTGTAGGCTGGTGTTTTACCTTTCATTTAAATCAAAAATCACCCCATTTCAAGATCTAGATCTTAAGTTATGCTCATTTTTCTACATACTATTTAGTTTCTACCTGACTAGATCTGGTTACAATAAGAATTCATGGTTCTTGTTCATAGGCTAATTTGACCATTTTAAAGACAGATTCCATCAAAATAGTCTTCATAAGAAATGTTCCTACATGTTTTAAGTTTCCAATGGTTCAAGAATTACCTAATTTGGAGGCCTATATCATGAGTTATAGCTAATTACCAACTACTGTTCACGGATGCATTGTCCTGGAAATTCCAGGTTTTCAGATTTCCAATTCAGATTTGCACTCAACATTCAAGTACTTTGCACCCAGAATTTGTACAAGGTCTCTAAAGCAAAATTTTAGGCCTATGTCTTAGGGTTTTAAAGCATCTTGTATCACCTCAATTGGAGTTACACGAAGGGAGTTATGCTTTGTTGACTACACAAAGGTCACAGGACTAGTTTGCTAGAATTTCAGGAATTCCAATTTTACAATTCCAACTTGCTCTAAAATTTTAACCACTTTGCCTTAAAATTAGGTCCAGGTCAAAACATAGAAACTATAGGTCTATGTCTTAAGAAAATTTTGGTTTAAGTTACATCTCAATTGTAGCTCTATAACTCAACTTATAACCAAATTAGTATAGACTGCTCACTGGATTCACTAATCCTGGCAGTCACCATTCAAGGATGCATAAAGGAATAATTTTGCTAATAAGCTTAGACAAGCATGAACCTTAACTTAGTTCTAGTAATTTAACTCCAATTGCAACCACTTTTCATAAAAAATCCCAAGCTAAATTAGTGCTTGTTCTTGGTTTTTCACACCAACAAATTTTGCCTCTTGAAATCAGCTCATCAACTCTTAATTCTTCCTTCCCTTTCACTTTGATTTCAAGTGTTGATCATCAATTCTATTAATTCCAACACAAAACATCATTTTAGATTGTTGAATTAGGGTTTGTTTTTGAGATTGGATGAAAGAAAATGGAGAGGAAGTGAGGGAGATGGGTCGGCTGAAGATGGGAAGGAAGAAGACACTTTTTTTTTTTATATGCCTAGATATTTATCATTTATTAACATGTGTTGCTTTGCCATTGGTCCCCTTTAATTAGTGATTAATTAACTTAATTAATCACCCTTAATGATCTTAATTAAACTTAATTAGATGCTAAGTTGGAAAATTTTAATTTCCCCTCCCCCCCCCCCCAAATTTTATTAATTTTGTAACAAAGTCCATAGGTGCTTTTTTTCAAATTTTTAATTTAACCCCTTATTTAATCCAACTTACATACCATATTTAATATTTGGTTTCTCATTAAAATATACTAAATACGGTTTATAAATTTGGGGCATCACAGACAGCCTGATGAAGTTTGTGGGGGAAATCCATGCTATGTTCTAGGCTAAAGGATTGGTATCTGATTCCACATCCATTGAGAAGGATCTTACAGAGCCAACTTATGAATCCAACAAAAGTTCTAAAAAGGAATCTTCTAGCTTTATAGCAGCTACCTCCCAGGTATCTTCTTCACTTTACTAGTTAATCACTTAACAATCAGCTTGCTAGCTCTACTTTTGTTTGTCACAGGCCTCGATGATGACTTTTTTTCCACAGTCCACTTTTAGGTTACCAGAGTTACCTAAGTTTGAGAGTCCACTGGCTAGACTAGATCTCTCATTCTTGTCTACCTCGATAATTACTTCACTATCTTCAGATCCTGAGCTTGATTTGGTTAAGGTTCAAGAAGCTCAGTAGAAACTCCATTATTTTCTAGCTCAGACCTTGGACCGATTGTCTGCTAATGATCTTACTCATGTTGATGGCTCAATTGCACTTCTACTATGGACCCTTTTATCTGAAGGTGATCAAGTTTATTTGTGCACCCTCCGTATAGATCTAGCACATCCCTTTAAGAGTTATCAAGGAGTCACTTCTATGGATAGCTCCTCGGAACAACAGTTGAAAGAGTTCCAAGAATGCCAGGCAAAGGCTAAACTGGTAGAAGCTACCATCCTTACTTATAGTGATGTAGCCACCCAACTTAGAACTGAATCTAAGCTAGAGAATAAAAGATAGCAGAGCTCAATACAACAGGAATATAATAAAGCTCATGACGCCATGGCCAATCTGGTTCACATCTCCAGACTCCTATCAGAAGGAGAAACTCATCTATAGGACTTAGTTGCATCTCTGAGTTCCAATTGCTAGCAAGCCAAGGAGTGGCCCTCATAGAAGTAGCATCTAGTCAGGCAGAAGAGAAAGCATACTAAGTGTTGGGACCGCCTTCGATCTTTTTTGAATGTCAGCTTCCTGTGATTATTTTGAGGTCTACCTTTTTGCCATGTTTTTTTCTGCTTCTCCATCTTTTTTAAGACTTGTATAACTGTGTGATCGACTTTTAGATTTTGGCTTGATTTTTTTGATGGAATGGGTTGAGCCCTGTTTATTCTTTTGCCATGAACTATTGAGTAAGGTTGAGCTCTCTACTTGTGATTTGCTGATTGTTGACTAAGGCTGAGCCCTTTGATATGCCACTGTCACCCACTTCACTGTATATCAACTATTTTCCAGTAAGTACTCAATAGGCTGTAAAGCCCTTCTGCATGCTTTGTCTGATTTTTCTGTGCATAATAGTAACAGTAGAATTGCTTCCTAAAAACTCTTGCCACTTTACTATTGTCTTGATTTTGATGATGCCACATACCTGGAGACCTTGAGGCTAGCCCCATGTTAGCTAACTTAATGGCCTTGTGCCATTTCTTATTGAGATTTAGATTGTGCGATCTCTAAGATACAAGGGTAGTACCTCTTGAGATAACGTCCATTGATGCACTTTTTATGGGGAACTCCATCTAGGCTAGCTAGTCAATATGCATCATGTTTTAAAACTGTGTGCACCTTGAATGGTCCTTCCTAGTTGGGTGACCATTTGCCACATTCCGTGTCTTTGTCCCTGGAGGCAAGATGACCTTCCATAAAGCTTTTCTTCCTCATCCTTTTGTGTAAGGACAAGCCACTTTCTTTTTCTAGGCTGCCATTTTATTAAAAGCATCCATTCTAGTCTCATCCAAATCCTCTAGCTCCATAGCCATAGCCTCATTATACTCATTTGGAGTTAAACTATGCAGTCTTGCTACTTTCAAGGACAACACTACCACATCCATAGGCAAGTTAGCATCATGACCATAAACCAAAAAAAAAAAGGACTCACTCTAGTGCTTGACCTCTTAGGTGTCCTATAAACCCATAAAGTTTCTGAAAGAATGTGGTGCCAATTCCTTGGATTATTCTCCAACATCAGCTCTAAAATGCCAATAATGATATTACTAGATAACTCAGCTTGCCCATTTGCTTAGGCATAGTATGGTGAAGATCGCAACATCTTGATCCTATAGTCTTTTGCAAATCCCTGACCATACTTCCAGTAAACATAGTTCCATGATCTATAGTGATTGTCTCAGGAATTCCAAATCGATGGATTAAGTTTTTTTTAATGAATTTGATAACATCTGTCTCATTTGCCTTGTCTAGAGGAACTGCTTCTACCTACTTTGAAAAATAGTTTGTATCCACTAGAATCCAACTATGTCCCTTTAATGAAGCTGGATGAATCTTGCCAATGAGATCAATGGCCCATCCTCTGAATGACCATGGCTTCATAATAGGATGAAAGTCCAATGCTAGGACTCTCTGAATAGCTTTATATTTTTGGCAAGCTTGGCATCCTCTAGCATAGCTAATATAGTCTCTTAGGATAAATGGCCAAAAGTAACTGTGTCTCTAGCCATCTCATCTTAATCCCAGCCTGATGAGCTCCACAAATTCTTTCACGAACTTGGCAAGTACTCTAATAGATTCTCTAATTCCCAAGCATCTTAGCAATAACCCATCAAAGCCTTTTCTAAACAAATCATCCTCTAAGAGAAAATAATGCAAAGCCTATACCTTTAGTCTATGGGGAACCTTGAAGTTAGGCTCAATAAGGTATTTAATTTCAGGGTACCCTCCAATTATCCAGTTTTTCATTTATGAGTACTTATGCTAATATCTCTTTTTCATGAATAGATGGATGTCACCTTTCTGAATTACCAACACCTGGTAGGCTAGATCTTCTAAAATCCTTAAGCCACCAGCAGCCTGAATTAGCTCATTTGCCTCCTAATTGCTCTCTCGAGGTAAATGTTTAAACTATGTCTCCTTGAAACTTTCCAATAGCTGAGTAGCCACTGTAAAATAAGGTGCCAGGGCAATACTATTGCAGTTGTATTCCCCTTACAGTTGTCTAAGCACCAGCTGAGAATCTCCCATAACTTTGACTTGCTTTGCTCCTAACTCCAGCAAGATCTCAAGGCTACTCAACTCCTCATACTCTGCCTGATTATTTGTGCATTCAAAATTCAAACTGAAAGATAAGGTTGTCTTAGTTCCTGTAGTAGGCTCAATAAAAATTCTAGCTCTAGCTGGTGTCTCTGTGCTTAAACTATCAAACTTTAAAACCCATGGACTGATCTTGATCTCATTCACATCCAGACCACTTTTAATCCCTGTCACATCCAAAAAAGGGTGGTTTACTAAGAAATCTACTAATGCTTGACCTTTGACTGCCTTCTGAGGATGGTAGGCCAGAGAGAACTCTGTAAGTGCTAAAGGCCACTTTCCAATGAGTGGCCTTGACAACATATACTTGATCATATTTGTCTGGGACATCATAAACACTCAGTGCTTGATTAAGTAATGTTTCAGCTTGGTATAAGGAAAGCAAAGAGCCAGACACATTTTTTCAATTATTGAATATCTTGTCTCAATTACTAAAAGAACTCTGCTTAGGTAGTAGACCGCTTGCTCAAAACCCTGACCATTGTTTTGGGCTAGGAAATAACCCATTGACTCTTCTACAGTTGAAATGTAGAGCTTGAGCAGTATGCCTTCAACTAGAGGCATAAGCACAGGAGACTTGGTGAGATATTGCTTAATTCTTTCAAAAGCGGATTAATACTTATCTAGCCAGACAAACTCATCCTCCTTCTTCAACTTCAGCAGGCATCTGAACTCCTTGACTTTGCCTACCAGGTTTGAGATGAACCTTCTAAGATAGTTCACTTATCTAAGGAAACATTGTAATTCCTTTTCATTTATTAGCGGCTTAACTCCAATGATAACTCTGGCTTTATTATGATCCACCTCCATGCCTCATTGGTATACTAGAAATCCAAGAAAATTCCTTGCTTTCTCCCCACAGGCACATTTCAATGGATTCATTTTTAGCTGGAATGGTCTCATCCTTTTCAAGACCTTCCTTAGGTAGTTTAGATGATCCGTCACCTTTTTTTATTTAACCATCACATCATCAATGTACACTTCCATATAATGACCAATCATATCATGAAATATGGTATTC
This sequence comes from Hevea brasiliensis, assembly GCF_030052815.1. Classification (NCBI taxonomy): domain Eukaryota; kingdom Viridiplantae; phylum Streptophyta; class Magnoliopsida; order Malpighiales; family Euphorbiaceae; genus Hevea; species Hevea brasiliensis. The sequence goes on along the minus strand of NC_079508.1, from coordinate 1,871,405 downwards.
ATTGCCTGTTGGTAAGTAGCCCCTACATTTTCAGTCCAAAGGGCATCACCAACCACTCAAAAGTGCTAATCGCCCCTAAGCATTTGAACACTATTTTTAAAACATCATCTTTTGCATTCAGAATCTGGTTGTAGCTGGAGAACATGTTCATGAATGATAGTAACTCATGTCCAATTATTCCATCAATTAGCATATTGGCCATTCCCATATACATCTTTTGGAATGGTAGCAATGATGTGTTTGAAGTCCACATAGACACACAACTTTACATTCTTCTTCATCAAAGGTATAATATTAAAAAGCCACTCTGCATATCTAGTAGGCTTGAAGAAGCCTACTTTGAGTAGCTTCTCCATCTCCTCTTTGACTTTAAGCTGAATCTCTATAGACATTTTCCTTAGAGGCTGCTTGAACAGCTTGTACCCCTCTTTGATTGGTAACCTGTGCTCAACGACCTTCCTTCTTAGTCGAGGCATCTTATCATAGCTCCAAGTAAAGCAATCCCTAAACTCCTTTAAAAGCATAATTAATTGCTTTTTTAGGACTTCATCCAAAGAGGCATTGATGTAGGTGAACCTCGGGTCCTCCATAGTGCCCAAATTCACTTCTTCCAAAGGATCCTAAACTTCAGCCCTTCCATCATCTAACTTTAGTGGTGCTTTCTGAAGATCTTCTACTTGTAACTCTTGATCTGATTCTTACTCCTCCTCAGAGCATTCATCATTATAAATCATTCCTGAGTTAAAAACATCCATCTCTTCTGAAATCAGCTTGTCAAACACTGCTTCCAACTGGAACTTAGCAATGGTAGTAGCCACCATTGCCTCCTCTTCTTCAAAAAGCTTAATCATGGATCTCCTTAATGATTGGAATGCTCATTAGCCTATATGGCAGAATAGCATTGACTTTTAAGAGTTCTAAAGCTTCCTCTTAAGGAATTTCCATTGATCTTTGATAATATCTTTGTTGGAACATTTCTAACCCTTAGCCTGATTCAAAATTTGAATTGGGCCAAAATCTATGTCATAATATGTGGCGTCCACATTATTGCTGGAGATTGCAAATGGTTTGCGGTCTGCCCAGACTATCTCCACATTATCTCCATTCCAGAATAATACCATTTGAAATAGGGAAGAAATGAGAGAGATTAGAATGGATCTAGTCTCTCCCTAGAAATAAATGATAGTTTGCCTTAGAATTCACCATGAAGAAAGTGGCAAGGATGGTCTTGCTACCGACTGTGACCTCTATTAGGATGACTCCAATTGTTTTAGTTATTTCTCCTGTGAAACCAAACATTGTTACTTTTGTGTGCACTAGGTCCTCTTTTGACTTGCCCAAAGCCTAAATTATTATTAACAACATCACATTTATTGTAGAACCATTGTCCATTAGGATCCTTAAAATTGGCTTGCCATTAACATGGGCCTTGATGTACAATGACCTCAAATGTTTGGCAAATTATGCATCCGACTTCTCTAAAATGACTATGTTTGGATTGCCTCCTCCCATTTTTTAAACTGTAATTATGCTCATACATCCATTTGGCTTATTTTTCACTGTCTCTCTAACCAACTTTGCCTGTTTATTTTATGCCCCCCGAGTCTTTGAATTGTTCCTTTTAGGTATTTGAAATGATATATTCAGCATAATTGAAATAGCTGAATAGGCAAATGGTACTGGGATCTCACCAACCATGAAGCAATCCTTTCCTTACATCTGTTGATCTGGCTAAGTGTCAGATGGATCATCATCATCACCCCATCTTATAGGTTGGATTGATTCAAGTGGTATGTTAGCCGAGGGTGGTTTGGAGTATTTGACATAGAAGTCAAACTTGCCTGATGGTTGACCAAGCAAATTACTCTCATGAACTAATGGTAACCAATGCTTTTCTTTGTCTTGATTCTGATTTTTGGTGTTATCCTTGGTACCAAAGTCCCTCCTATGGCACTGTTTGGCTCTCAGCCACCATAACCTTCTTTTTTTATGTCCTGGTTAGCGACTTAAGAAACTTCTTATGCCGAACCAACTTCCATTTGCCAACAGTTGTGTCTCTAGATGGTACTACGAACCAAACCTTTCTTTCTATTGTATTTGGCTTCTGATGCCTAGGTCTTGTGGTCTGTCCCATAGATGCAACCTTCCTTGTTGGTCTTATCTACTGTCTACTTGGAACCTTGTAGATATACTATTTAGGAACCCAGGTTAGCCTCAACTTTGGTCCATAATTCTTCTATGTTAGATGTATAACTTTCCTTATCACCAAATGTGCCTCCAAATCAATATTATTAATATTGGCCATTGCCATTCTCTAGAAATTTGAGAACACCTTTGTTGATCTTGTCTTGGATCAAATTTCTGAAAGCCCAATAGTAGTTGGTATGATGAGTCCAAACATCATGATATTTGCAGTAGTCTTTGCCCTTTAGCTCTTCTTTATATGGCATCTTGTGTCCCTAAGGAAGAGTCAAAAAATTTTCCTACAAAAGAAAATAAAAAATCTCCTCCAACCTTATTATGCCAAAAGAATACTATTGCTTGAGGGGCAGAGGGTTAGAATAGGCTTTTCTCCATGGTTCTGGAGGTTTTACTAGTTTAGATAAAATAGGACAAACACAACTTTCCATAGTAATGAAATCAGTAATATCCACATCATGAAAGGTTTCCTGAAAATATGTGCCCATGGAGGTTTTTCTTTTTTAGTTTTCTTCCCTAAGCAATTCCTCATAGCTTGCTACTTTCGCAGCAAGCTTAAAGAAGTCCCTAAACTCTATGCCTTGAAACTTCTTCCTAAGTTCAATATCTAGACCACCTTAGGCTAACTCGATAAACTCACATTTTGGTAGAAATATTTTGTACTTATTATGCATATTCTTGAACCTAGCAATGTATAAGTCTATAGATTCTTCTGACCTTTGGTAAATCTTAGACAACTCATCAATAGACACCTCATGTTCAGGTTTGTTTAATTGTGTCTGAAATAAGTGCTTTATGTCTTGCCAAGTGTGCATAGATTCTTTAGGTAAAGAAGCATGGTAAGAAAAAGCAACTGCAGTTAGGGAATTAGGAAATAGTCTTAACTTAAACATGTCAAAATTATCATAATTAGCAAGCTCAACACATTGAACAGAAAACCTACCAATATGTTTTAAAGTAGATTGTATCCCGTCTCTTGAGAACAAAGTGAACTCATGTATCTTATAACCCCTAAAGTAAGGATTATTCCTATCCACCTACGTGGGATAGGGTTTATGAAACTCAAGGTGACCTACCTATCAAAAAACTAGGTTCATACAACTCTTAGACTACGGTCCTAAGGGCTTCATAGTCAACATAAGGTTCTAAGTGATGAACTATGGGTGTTTGTATAGGTGGTGGTGGTGGTGTTACATGATTAATCCTAGCATTCTCTGCATTATTGGTTGCATTATTTAGGATAGTATTTACATGTGCAGCATTATATACATATGGGTGAGTGGTAGGATTAGTGTTAGCAGATAGATTATCTCCTTGATGACCAATGAATGACCTCCCTGCTTAAGTAGGTGTAGACATTGGAGTTGCTTCTCTCTTATAAGGTGGTTAGCAGTGTGGCTCCTCCTGGTTTAGAGTTATTTGCGCCTCATTGGATTCAGATCAGTTAGCCAATGGTTGGCTACCCGAATTTGATGTCGGCCCCCCGAGTGGTCTAGCGACCCTTTGCTAACTCATTCCAGTTAGACAGATAGGGATTTGAAACCAGCTTCAAAAGTAGCCTTGATATTGGCTCCAATTTGATTAGTGACTTGTTGAATAATTTGAGCACCAATGCTAGCTATGTCGAATGTGATTGGAGCCACCTCTTGTGCTGGGAGTGACTCATTGTCAGGATCTTGTTGTTCATTCTCATTGAGATTGAGATCAGCTTCATCAGTTACTCTTTCAGGGTCATACACTATGGCTTCTTTTTAATAAAAACTTATTGTTTTGGGCATGATGACCAAAACACTTGTGTGTAAACTGCGAACTGAGAGTGTGAATAAAGTGTGTAGAAATGGGATCCCACTGAGCTTTCCAAATCATTGTTTTCCTGTGAAATTGATTTTACTCAATTTAAACGTGTCAAAAACATGTATGGTCTTTCCTCACATGTGAACTGGATTGCAGGCGTGCTAGGGACGCATATGATCCCAATGTGAAATAAATGTGTGCCAATCTAACTTCTGAACAGGACGATTGACGGGAAAGAAATGACCTAATCTTCCCCAACTCCACTAGGATGTGCTTTGTTAGGATTTCTACTCGTTTAACTTTTGTGAAATTGAGAAAGGACTTGATCGCTTGAGAAAACTTGAATGAAAGTTTGTGTATTGAAAAATAAAATTGTGCATGAAAGTAAATTAATCAGTGCAAAAAATGTAAAGATTGCATTAGAAAAGTAAATTGTATGCTTGACTGAAAATTAAATCTGTATATTTGAAAAGTAAATTGATCACTTTATAGAAAAAATAAATTTTATCATTGAAAACATAAATTGATTGCTTTGCATAAAAGTAAATTAATTGTTTGGAAAAGAAAATCTGTGCATAAAAAAGTAAATGATTACCTAGCAGAAAATTAAATCATTGCTTGAAAAGTAAATTGAATATTGAAAATTAAATGGGTTGATTGCTTGAAAGGAAATATGAATAGGAAAGTAGTAATTTGTATTGAAAATTGAAAAGATTACTTATAGGAATTGAAATATGTGCAGGAAAAATGTAAATTATCGTTTAAACTAAAAATAAAAGACTAATTGCTTGGTTGAAAAAATTAGACTCCTTAAAATATAAAGATTGTTGAACTAGAGATAATTTGAGCTAAGACATTGTGTCTCTAAGATATTGATTGATTGGTTGTGTCTTCTTACTTCTGCTTAGCACGTTAATTTATAGAGAGACTTTGGTTGGTGGCCAAGCCAAGCGGTTACTACTTTTTCCACCACTAGTAGCTTTTTTCTCCCACTACCTCACTACTTGCATAACTTCAATAACCACTAAGTAACTCCCATAACCATCCATTACACTACTCCACTTGCCCACTACTCCACTTTCATGCTTATCTTTAGTAGATATTTTTAAATACTAAATAAATAACACTCATTTATGCGGGTAATTATTTAATTAGTCTGACTCCTTGCAATTAATACTCATTAACTATTGATCTTACATCAGCTTGAGCTATGGACTTAATAACATTAAATTGGTAATTTTATTTAATATTACAGACCCATTAATTAATTAGGATCTAAGATTATTAAAATTAAATTGTAGTATAAACAGCTGGACATACTTTAAGTGAGGAAAGTAAGAGGCGTTCTTCTTTTTGGTAGCTTATTATTTTGGTGTAATCGGAGGTCGTTGATTTTTGCTTCTTTGTCAAGTCCATACCATGGAGATCACTGTAAATTCTAGGTACACTTAAATTGTGGTTTAATTAGTTCTTGATTATTTTTAACATGATTAAAGTTAGACCACGTTATAAAAGTTGAAGCATAGAGTTTATATGCATGTATATTTCTCGATCTTGACATGTTTAATTTCCGACATATTTAATATTAATTTGTAAATTATATAAAATATAATTATAATTATATATTAATTAATAAAATAATTATGAATAATATATATTATTAATAAAATTATAATTAATATTTACTAATAAAAATTTAAATATTCTAATTATTGAGTTACTATTTTAAAATAAATAACATAAAATAAAATTTTTAAAATTATTAACCACAATTAATTAATAATTAACTTATTTTTTTATTAAAATAATCAAACTTGATTCATTCAATTTAATATTTTATTCTAATTTTTTTTAAGACAAAATGTTTATTTTAATCATTAAAGTATGAGCAATAATTATATAACTCCTTACTATTAGAGATAAAATATAGTTTAATTTTTTTAATTTATTTTTAATATTTTATTTATTTTATAGAAAATATAAAAAATATTTTTCTAAAAATTTTTTTTAGTATTTAGGACAAAAAAAAATTAATTAATGAAAAAATATTTTATTAATAAAAAAAAATTAAATTATTTAAAAAAATATTTCTTTTTTATAAAAAAAAAATTAATTTTTATTTTTTAAATTTTAATAATTTTATTAAAATTTAAAAATACTTATACATTATATTCATTAATTTAATATTATATATAAAATAGATATATATTATTAATTTAATATTATAATTAAATAACAAAAAATATTTTTACAAAAAAGTAATTTTTTCAAATTTTATTTTATATATAAATTATTTCCTATAAATCAAACATAATTTACACGAATAGATATTTAAAACCAGAATTATTTTAAAGAGTTATGTACCGTAACTTTGAGGCCTATCTTGCTTTTGCCTTTTTTACAAAGATAATAATACCAAGGCATCCGAAGAAGAATTTGCAGATATAAAGAAGCTGATAGGCAGCTTATTCTATGGACATAAATGAAATGGCAGCAACAGCGAGTGTTCTTTCCACTCTAATTTCTGCTCATTCGACTCCTTCCTTTTTTGTTGCTTTCTCATCTTTTCCATTATCCGGTAACAACCACCGCACCGGCGGCATTACGATTAGGAGGCAATTGCCTTGCTTACGTCTTGGAACACCGGCGACCAACGGTGGTGCCCGTGTGTTGGCGTGTCTTCCATCTCCGTCATCTTCTGCTTCCCTTCCCCAAACCCCTAAAACCAGGCTCTACATCAGTGGTTAGTTTTCTCTTTAAATTGTCACTTCTCTTACTTTGTTTCTGCTTTTGGTTTTTTCTTTTGAAATTTGCTGCTCTTCTAAGGTTGATGGGGAAATGGTGAAATTGTGTGGATTATGCCATTTGTTCACATCACTTTAGCATGGCTGGAAACGTATGTTCTATACATGTTCCATAGAAAATTTCATAATTGTTTTTGTCTATAACTTCGAATATGAGCCAACAGGATGTTAGACGTGAGATGCTTAAAATCTTGTGTCTGTTTCTTGATTTTGGAAACAATTTTTTAACTTCAAAATTGATATTAGTTACATCAAACCCTAGAATTTGTTTCTCCACTCTTTCTGTGTTAGTTGGTGTTAGGGTTAAGGATCCTGCTAATTTATTGCAATTAGTTATGTGAATATTAATGGACATATGTGAGACTGAATTTTAAAGTGGAATCTCTTTAGCAAGATTTTAGAGGCATAAAGAAAGAACTGAGTGATAAGAGTTTGCTAAAAGCACAATTTGAGGCCAAGTTTGATGAGATGCTTGAGAAGTTGTCAGGGAAATTTTTCTGATGCCCTACAGCACTAGGCAACTTAATTATGACATGGAAGAAGCAATGCTTCCTAAACAACATGTTGAGAAAGTAACCTAGTAAGGATTACAAGTAGGAATGCCACATGGCAATAATAAATGTCTAAGTACTAAAGCTCCTAAACACCAAGAACTTCTAAACATCTGGAGATAGACAATCAATTTTTATTTTTGCCTGTCACACAAAAAAAAAAAAAAAAAAACCAAAAACTCCTAAACATCATGTAGCATAAGCAGAACACCAAATGGATATTGACTAGAACATAACTGTTTGGATCTTGGATGAAAAATAATTTCAGCATATGTAAAGAAGTATGGGTTGAAAGCATATTGAAGAAAAAAAAAATCAGTTCAGAGATGATTGGTGTGTGGTGTTGGTTAAGAGAATGTCAGGCTACTGTAAAAAGTCTCCAAGGTTGCTAAAGATACAATTGGAATAAATATCGACATAACAATCAGAAGTCTGCTTGTATAATAAGGACCACACTTGCAGACATATGTTAACATAGGGTTCAATATTCCACATAAGTTCAAGAGCAAGATTGAGAAGGATTCTAGATGTTATTGTTTTCATTCTACCTGTGACAGCAAAATTGCATAAAATCAGTTACTGATTTTCCATATTGGAGACACATCTTAGTGAATTGGAAGTTTTGTTACTTGGGGCCTATTCCAGACATTTCAGTATATGTAGTAAGATTTGAATAATTTATGTTTATGAGCTACTGGTTCATTGTATTTCTGTTTTTCTTTGCTTTTACAAGTCATGGTATTTTTTTTTTTTTAATTTCTAGATTTGCTAGAAATAGGCCAAAACAGGATTTCAAGTTTCTTATTTGAATTTGAGCATCTTATTACTCACTAATCAGGTTTTATTTTTGTTTTCCCTACTTACTAGTGAACCTATTGTTTTCCTATTTAGGAGCTTAAGTGATGATGATGACTTAGGAGCACTTGATTTTTAGGGCTAGGGTTTGTAAAATTCGAAATTCAAGAATTAGGGGATTAAATTAAGTTGGCAAATCTTTTCATCTTCAGATTACAAAGAAAAAAAAAAATACTAGCCTCACACAAGTAGGATTTAGGATTTACTTCTATAGCACACTTTCTAAGGTTAGAATTGCATCTCACAACCCAAATTAAAAGCATAAATTGCTGGGATTTTAATGAATGAAATACCATTACAATCATTGTTATTTATAGACACAAAAGTAATCCTAAACATTTACTTGGGCTCCAACTCCATATGGAGCTTGAACTTCTAAGTGAAGACAGCTCCTTCATTTAATACCAATTCCATATTATTATTATTTTTTAAATGTTGCAGTAGAGTAACAATATGACTCAGCTAGGAATTAGGATTGTTAACATCTTTCACTATCCAATCTATGATAACGGAATCCTTTGTGTGCATTTAATGCAGGGCTATCTTTTCGTACCACTGAAGAGAGTTTACGAAATGCTTTTGAAAATTATGGCCAACTGGTTGAAGGTGAGATGAATGGATGTTACAGATTTCTGTTCATTGAGCTGTTTAATTTTCTATGATAGTATTCCCTCCTTTTTATTATGCATTTTTGGGTTTCTGAATGATTGCTTCTTTACCTTACAGTCAATCTGGTGATGGATAAAATAGCAAATAGACCCAGAGGGTTTGCTTTCCTCCGTTATGCAACTGAGGAGGAATCTCAGAAAGCTATTGAGGGAATGCATGGCAAGGTATGGTCTTGTTAATAGAAAATTACATCCATGCGACCTTTGGTGTTTGCAGAGCCAATTGTAATTTTTTTTTATCAATATCATATAATAATACTTCAAAGGCATCTTCTATATAATGAATTTGTGACATAATTATAACCACAATGAGTTGGAGACAGAGTTACTAAAGCAGAGAATCTATTGACAAAGTTTTATTTAAAGACAATATGTTTAATTTAGCAAATCTTTCTTCTATTTGAGATAATCATAAGAGGCTTATTGAGCTTAGGGTGCACGAAGGGAGGTAATTTGATAGAGTTAGGAACAGAAGAAAAAAGTTTTGTGAAAGAAGAAGGAAACTTTCATTAAGATAATCAAATTGCAATTACAATGGAACTGCTATAATCACAATGTTTACAATGCAAGCTTCTACTCTTTCACTCCCTAATTTAATAAGAACAGCAACAACAATAACAATACTAGAAACCAGGAGAGTCCTCCTGAGCAAGCTGATAGCCTTGCCCCAAACTATACTGCTGAATTGAATAATCGTTTCCCCCCTTACTTGGGGCAGGCTGCCTCTATTTATAAACGCCTTTCTGCTCTTTTCTATTAGCATCTCCAGGTGGCATTGTCTCTGACTCTCTCTGATTCCCTCCACCGGATGGGTTCTCCTCTGCCATTTTGTAATTGCATGTTTCCTGAATCTTCTCAACTTCTTTCTTCTGATTGCTTGTTGCCAGATTATTCTATTCTCTTTCTTTTTTCTTCTATACTCTGAGCTGTCCTGGCCTTTACTCTTTTCTTCCTGGGCTTTTAACTGTATCCCTAACATAATTCTCCTCTGCTTCATAAGCCATCTCATCACAAATTTAACCATTGGGGCATTTGAATGGAGAAAAAATATGTGTCTATGCGACACGAGTCAGTGAGAAGAATTGTTCATTGCCTCTCTTTATTGATAAATTTCAGAAAATATTAGGAAATTTATTTAGGCCTAGTGTTATTTGATTTTATTTTAAGACACCTGGGGGCAGTGCATGTGTCTTAATGATTATGGTAATCCTTAATCCTTTCAACTTAAAATCTGTATAGAGGGTTGGAAAGTTGTCAGGCTTAAATGCTATGTGGAGTAATTTATTGCATATAGTATTGGTTGATATTTCTTTGGAAGCAGTTCTCAATTGGGATAATGGCTTTCTTGTAAAATTCACAACTTCATGTTGCTTGAGGTGCCATAGATTTCTGAAAAAAGTGTAAAACTATTTTCTCCAGTTTTTGGATGGCAGGGTAATATTCGTGGAATTTGCAAAATCTAGAACAGAGCTTCGACAAGGCCTTAAGAATAGACGACTTTGAGGAGATCGTTTTGTAGCTTCACCAAGGCCTTGAGCACAGCCAATTTTTTGAAGAGGTAGTTCCAGCCCTCCATCATGGGTTTTAGTATTTTGAGTACATAATGCCAAAATTCTCCATTGTCATTCTAGAAGCAAAAAGAAAGAAAGAAAGAGAAAGAATTTACTTATTTTCCCTTTCCTAAGTTCCACAAAGTTGTGAATTTATGCACACGCGTTTGTTGGAATAATTGAGATCCTTGGAATCTTTGGAGTCTATTTTGCTGAGGAACATCATCAGTTCCAAGTCTGCTAATTGGTGTTGTTGTGGTATAAATACGTAACTCAAAAATTTCTAATTCTGATCCAACTTGTTTAATTAATGTGTTACAATTTTTAATCATAGTTAAGAACCTTTGGTATCAGGAAGCATGAAAGCCAAATATCTTGCACACATGTAAATTTTAACACACGTGAACAAAATGAGAAAGTAATATCACATTCCATGAAAGCATAGGATTGAGATAAATTCATGAATAAGTAGAAGCTTGTTGCACCATCATGTTATTGCCTTAGTTCAATGATGCATTTGAAAGTTTCACCCTTTGTCTAGTTTTTGGCTGCCAATTGATTCTGTAAAGAAAATCACACATATCTCAGCATGCTTAATCTTTGCTTTGAGTGCTAAAAGTTCTCTTCTTTTTTTTATTATTTATTTATTTTTTTTAATTTCCATTGATTTCTTTTGTATAAGCTGCAATAAGTTGAAAATATTAGTAAAATGAAAAATATGAACCCATATTTTTTTATTGAATCATATTATTGCTAATTTGCATTGATTTTCTCTTCAGAGCAACATTAGTAGTAGCTTCCTTCCTTGTGCATTTAAGCTGTTCGATCCCTTGAAGAAGTTCCCTTGGCCAACCTCCATCTTCCTTGTAGCATCATCTATGATGAAACGAATCTATATGCTCTCAAAACATCACAGAATCTGTCTGCCCCGGACAAATTAACTCTGTAAGTTAATTCAAGTGCAGCTAATTTGTTTTTCAAACATGAATCAGTGGCTTCATGTTGTTGACTTAGGTAGATTTCTCTTAAGAACTGTTCCTCTTCAGCTAGACTGTTGGTTCCACGTAGCATTCGGAAGTGCAAACTTTAATAGAGCCAACAAATCCAAAAATTAGACAAAATCAGATTATCTTTTTTATTTTTTAGTTGATTGGATTCCTATTAGGATTTGAACTTGAAATTTTATAATCCTAAAGACTATTCTAACATTATTGAGTCAAACTATTTGTAGAAACTGAGGAAAAATTGTAAAGTAAACCATGCAAAGACTTAGTAAGCTTGCATACTTGACCTGGTAAAGCCTTATTATAACCTTTTGGAGGAACCATGTATAACTCTTCTTCAATAAAAGCTGACATGTTGAGCAGGAAAAAAAAATCTTCTAACAAACTCACAGCTCATTCCAGCTTACACCAAAAAACAACTCTCTATTTACAATTGATTCCCGCAACTGCACTACAAAAGTTACATATTTACACTATTGGTCCATGCAACATCGGAAACAAGGCAATTGCACTGCTCGCCAACATCCTTTACAGCAAAAAATAGTATGGCAGTCTATCATCATGATTGGTTGGTGATGGACAATGGCACCTGCAAATTTCTTTAGCTTCACGCGTAAATTTTCCCCAGCATTTTCATTTAACCTTTAAGTGTAATTAGCTTTAGAGGGTGTTTGACGAAGATTATAAGCTGGTCAAAATTTAATTTTAAATTTACCATTTATTTGAAAGATTCTTAGAGCTTATAAAGAAAAAAGAATGGAGGAGAGGAGCGTTTCATTCTGGTCCTTATAAAAGCTATACTTGTAATTTAGTTTGATTAAATAATTTATCATGTTATCCTCATTTAATTTTAAAATTTCACTATATATCCATATTTCATTTTAAAAAAAAAAACTTAGTACATTTTTAGTCATTTTAATGATAGTTGTGTTGACAAGTTACTTTTTGTCAAACATATTTATTGCTTATCAATCATTTTAAAGTATAACTACTTAAAATTTTAACCGCTTATAAATTCAATTTAGTTTATGAGCACCTAATGCTTATGAGTATTAAGTGTTTATAAACTAATTTTCATTAGTTAAGGGTGCCTTCTATGGTTATTTGGTTTCATACAAACAGTGTTGTTAAAGTCAAAGAAAGGCGTCGGGGGAGGCGAGACGAGCCCCATGTGACTCGCTCGGCCAAGGTGAGGCATTTGAGATGAGTTGGCTGCTCCATACCAGCAAAGCGAGAGGTGCTGGGGCATTGAGGCGCCGCCTCTTCAAATTGACGACAATTTTGTTTTTTTTATTTTTTCTTAAAAGCATAAAATAAAAAGAAGCCCCAAACTGTCTCACTTTAATGCCACAGACAACATATTACAAAGCAACAAGTATTTCTTCCTTTCTCTCTCTCTCTCTCTCTCATCTTTACATTCTTTCCCCCTCTCTCTTCTACTCTTCTTCTAACTATTCTCCTCTCACTCTCACGTTGTGCCACTGCGATCTAGATTCAGTGATTTTCTTTTTGTTTTTAATTTTTTTCTTCTTTTGTCTCCTCTTCTTATGTTGAATCTTTTCACGGCATCATCACGCTGCGCAACCTATTACTGCTAGTCCAGAACTTTTTTTTTTTTTTTTAAATTTGTTAAATATTTAGTGTGATATGCGTTTATTATTAAATGTGTACTGTGAATCTGTAATTGTGATATGCTTTTGTTATTAAATGGGTATTGTTGTTATTATTTTTTTATTAAATGGGTATTGTGATTGTGATATGTTTTTATGAAATGGGTATTGTGAATTTGTGATTGTGATATGCTTTTGTTATTAAATGGATATTGTTGTGATATGCTTTTTTGATGCCCTCTCTATGATGTGTAAATTGTAATTGAGCAAATTATTGAAAAAAAATGTGGTTGAATACTTTTACTTTTTTATTTACTTGAATTGGGAGTTTGGGGTTCTTGCTTTAATTAATTAATTTGTAATTTTCTTTTATATGTTGCATTTTCTTCTTTTGTAAGTAATTTTCTTTTACATGTTGCATTTTCTTTATATATATATATATATATATATATATAATTTAGGCAATTTAGACTACGGCATTTTGCTTCAAAAAGGTTTTATCTCGCCTCTCACTTTTCGCCTAAGGTCATAGGGTTCATTATTGCCTTAGTGTCGTCATTTGCCTTAATAACACTGAATACAAAGTATAATTACTTTGTTATCAAAAAATAAGATAATTTCATATAAATTTGCAACTTATATTAAAAAATTTTTGCAAAATAATTATTTTTTCTATAAAGTAATTAATTATAAAAATTTTATTAATTTAATGAAAAAAATAAAGCTTCTTCATATGAAAAAGCACATATAATATTTTTTAAACAATTTTAAAAATATTATATGTTTTTTTTACACGAAGAAATTTTTTTTCGTTAATAAAATTTTTTTAATTAAATATTTTATGAAAAAAAATATTATTTTATAAAAATTTCATAAGTTATAAATTTATGTGACGCTACTTTATTTTTCATAATAAAATAATTATACTTTATATGAAATCAAATATGAAATCAAATAGCAATATAATTTCCTTTAGTTAAGTCCAATATCTTTTACATCACTCTCTTTCCCTCCTTCCCTCCCTCTAGCCCCGCCCGGCCTGCAATTATATATATATATATATATATATATAAGCAACATATTAAAAGACTTAATAAACTTAAGAAAAATAATGAAAGTAATTTATTAATCAACGTATGATTATTTAACAAATAAAATTTAATTTAGTCATACAATTATGTAAAATTTTAATACAAATTTAAATTGTATTTAAAATAATTAATTAAAAATTTTAAATTTTTTTTAAAAATAAAATATAAAAAATAAATATAAAATTATGTTGTTAAAAAAATAAAAAGAAATAATTCGCGCAAGTGTATCATTTCAACTTCAAGTGTGCCGTATCTGCGTTACATAGTAGAGAAGGAGACCATTCGGGTAGAAGTTCGAACAACCACACCATAGCCCATAGTGCCAGGCGAAGAACTGAAATGCAGCATCTACGTTAAGCTTAGAAATGGAGAAACAACAGTGCCTCCCACTACAGTTGGTTGCTCCTGTACCTCAATTGAAACAACTTAAGAGGGAGTACAGTCATTACAAAATTGCAGCAATTCAGTCAAAACCACCCCGGCTGGTTCACGAGGCTGGAGATCTATCACCGGCCAGTTTGTTTCATTCTCACCATACACACCATATAGTGATCATTGCCATAGCATATCTTCCATCTGAAGATTGCGGTAGAGAGATGAGAGCCAATCGGTCATGAAAGACTCAATCATTTCATGTACACGTAAACCTAAAGGAGACAGCCCAATTACAGTAGTCTGTTCATTGTGCATCCATTAATATAAAAAAATAAATATTAAATTTATATTATGTAATTGATAATCTTTTATACATTGATATTATAATTTTTTTAATATTGATGCACTAATATTAAATTAAATATTAATATTATCTTAATAAATATAATCCTTTATAAATTAATTTTAGTATTTTACTTATATATTAGATATATATCATTTTAATATTTAATCAATTCGTGTGATTTTATATATATATATTTTAAGTTTTTAAAAGTGAATCAAAACATTAATAATTTTCTCTAGGCAGTGAAAATCACTACAAAATTGATAAGAACTGTTATGCACCACAAGTTGCTAAAGTTGAAGCATGTGAGGAACATGCCATCTAAGTAGAACTTACCCTTTAAAAACTGGCTTGTAAGGGATGACTTTTAAAGACTTATTAATCTCTCACCAAGGCTAATCCTCAGCAATGTGGGATTATAACAATAGCCCATGCTTGGAGAACTAACATTCTTGTTGGTCATAGCCATGTTGGTCATGATCATGTTGGTCATGGCTAGCATCCTACATATTGGACCGCCTATCCTTATGGGATGGGCCTAGGCCACCACTCCGAGTGTCAAACTAGTTGATTAGAATTTTCCTAAATTAATTTCATATAAAGTCAATTTACATATTAAAAGACAAATAAGACATGCTCATACAAAGAACAAAGCATAATAGAGCTATTTTATTTATCACTAATGCATAAAAGATCCTAAGGATGCCATGGTCTCTAATTATGCATATTTAGGTCTTTTAATTATCAAATTTCTCTATATGCCTTGTTGCTAAGTCATATTCAATACATAAGCAATTATAAAAATAATTAAACCGATTCTAAAGAAAATGAGGGAGGAGAAAAGAATTAAAATCCCAAAACTAATTATAAAGGCTCTTTGCAAGATAAAATTGTAACGCCCCTCTTGGAATTGAATAGTATTGTCCACTTTGGCCCATTGGACCTCACGGTTTTGTCCTTTGGACCCCTTCTTTGAGGCCCAAAAGCGCGCTATCCAGGTTAGAGGTTTGCCACCTTATAAGGCCCTTCACCTTTCCCTCCCTTTTCGATGTGGGACTCGGTTCATTCCTGCCTCCCATTTGGACAAGGTCACCAACGAGCCATGTCCTCCTAAAGGATCGCTCTCAGTTGAGATCTTCCTTTCCACACGAGATGTTACAGGCTTATCAACTTTCGCTTGGTTCATCCCCGAACCACACCGTACTGAGGGAGGTCGACTCTGATACCAATTGTGAGCTACTTTGAATTTTGCACTTCTAGGTTCTATACCTTGACAACTGTGCTCACTAATATAGTCCTATTCTGGTTCCCTAATCTTACTTGCTCATTAATCCATCTCTTTCTATGTTACCGAGAATAAAATTTTAATTACTCTAATTCTTTAACTCTGTTCTTTTTCCTATCCTAACAGTTATACTAGAGGACTATACCTTTCCGTGTCTCTGCCAGATCATTTGCACCTCTGAGATATTCAGACTTAGTCTTTGAACCACTACGACTAGCATTTCCATTGGCATTCAACCTATCTCTTCTGTTGCATTTAGACCTAATTACACTAACTCTTATTTCTACACTTCTTCTATCTATTGGTATTCTATAACATGTCTCCGCTAATTTGTTGCCCTTATCCTTTTCTCTGCTTCAAGTATACTTTGGTCTTAAGTAGTAAAAAACTGAGAAAGAACTTGGGAAACAGTAGCCATGCATTCATTGCATGATTTTTGTTCTTGTCTGTGAGAGTATAGACTACCCTCTACTACCTCGAGGAGGGGGATCTGTAGGGTTCCCTTCTTCCATTGCTACTTATTCAGTTGAACTTAAGGTACTGAGTGTCTAATTCCCATCACTAAGCTAAAAAGAACTACATCCGTCTTGATTTAATCACTTATAATTCCTACAGTGGAGCTTGTACCCTCCCTAAGGTATCTGAGCCAACAACTCTCTACCACACTCTATAGTCCTATTTGGGGACACTATTCCATAGGTCACCATTACCAGTAGTAATCTTCTGTCTCTCCTGAAAGGATAAGACCACTCTACATCACACTGACTGCAAAAGATGTACTGTATTTGCCAACTAACCACAACCATGTCAAGCTATCTACTCTCTTGTCATACTACAAACTTCCTAAACATCATTTCATAAGCTATAAACATTATTCATAGCATCTGGTCTCCTTTAGAGAGCAAAGTTGTATTCCGCGCCTTGCTGCCGCACAAAAGGGATACTATTCTCACCAAACTTTAGGCAAAACATCTGTCTTAATGCCAAAACTATCCAAGACCCCGTACTGGAGACCAGGTGGTCCCACTTTGTAGGTGCTACCTTTACTTTGTGACTATATTAAAACTTCTAGTTTTATGGTAACTCCTGA
This sequence comes from Hevea brasiliensis, assembly GCF_030052815.1. NCBI lineage: Eukaryota > Viridiplantae > Streptophyta > Magnoliopsida > Malpighiales > Euphorbiaceae > Hevea > Hevea brasiliensis. The sequence goes on along the minus strand of NC_079508.1, from coordinate 1,854,183 downwards.
TATAACTCTAGTTTATGGTAGGGTAAACGAGCAACTGATTCTAGTTACTGCCCAACTGTGACCTTTGATATTCTAGCTCAAGGGTTTAAGTCCCTAACTAGGAGTTCCAAACTCTTCTGTAGATATAGAACTCTGTTTTGGCATAATTGTACCAAAACAGAGGTTGTCCGCAAACACCCTCATCATGGTGCACCACGGGAAACTATGCAGCTCTATATAATAATCTCATATCGGTACTGTAATCTACAGCTTACAGCACAAATATCAAGAACATTGCATAGTTCACTACGGTACGTCCCAATAGACTATGTTTCCCAATCTCTTATCTCTCTCGAATCCATTGATATTGTAAACTTACTTTGATTGGGCTATTCACTGATGATTGCCAGTAGTAGTATTGGGAAACACATAGCCCCATACTGATAAAAACACATCAAACCTTAACACGTCTACTAACTCTAGTTTACATCACCATGTAAACCATGAAAATTGAGACACTAAATTGAAGCACTCTTACACTACCCAAAGAATAACACAGAATCTAGAAACAAGAAATTACAGAAGAAGATGAAACATGATCCTATACTCCACATGTGGCTCCTAATAAAACTCCTTTTACATTCCCAAATACATTCTTCCCCAAGAATCTTGAGCCTAAACTCTAGTACGAATTGTAACACTCCTCTTGAAACTGGATAGTATTGTCCGCTTTGGCCCACTGGACCTCACGGCTTTGTCCTTTGGACCCCCTTTTTTGAGGCCCAAAAGCGCGCTATCCATGTTAGAGGTTTGCCACCTTATAAGACCCTTCACCTTTCCCTCCCTTTTTGATGTGGGACTCGGTTCATTCCTGTCCCCCATTTGGACAAGGTCACTAGCAAGCCATGTCCTCCCAAAGGATCGCTCTCAGCCGAGATCTTCCTTTTCACATGGGATGTTACAAAAATAAAATGAAAGATTATTCTATTACAAGGCATTTGGCCCATTAACCTCATGCAAGAAGCCTTATATATTCAAAGTGGGTCTTGATCCATCGTTTGTATAGATTATGTCCTCCATGAGCTTTTATTTGCTTCATGTGTGGGCCTTAATGCTCTTTTATGGACTTGGGCTCATTTTATTTATTTACATAATTTAAAAAAACTTAAAATAATTAACTAATTAATTAGGATAATTAAAAAAATAAAGATAATATAAAATTAAATAATAGAAATTAAATCAAACAAAAATATAGAATATAATTTAAACTAAGACTCTAAATGAGGTGAAATTTTGTGAAGGGTGTAACCCTAGAAATCTTACTTCATTTAGCATTATTGCACCAAAATAAAAGTCATTAGACTTATACAAAACAGAAAAGTAAAAGTTAGTACTAGATCTAAACAAATAAAATCAAAATTAAACATAAAATTAGCATAAAAAAAAAACCAAAATTCACTGTACGGGCAGCAAATTTACATTAATAATTAAAAATAGCAAACCACCTAGAAAAATTATGAAATTTTATGATGCTAAAATTCAGAAAAATAAACCATGCAAAACATGCAAAATCATGTATGCAATAAGCAATGAAATTGACATATGCAATTTTATGACTTAATTTGACCTATGAATACAAAACGGCACATTCATATGAAACTAGAAAGGCAATAAAAAATCTAAAAATATGGCAAAAACTGACATCCTAAAATGCAATTTAGGCTCAAGAATCACTTAAAAAGATCAAATATAGACCAAGTTATTACCTTTTCAAAATCAAGTTTGTATAGTGGTGTGCTTACTCAGGTATAAACTTAAAAAAATCATAATTAAAAATCTTTGCTAGGTGATTCAAAAAATCAAATCATATGTAAAAAATGAAAATAATTTATTAAAAATAATATCAAAGGCAACATAAGTCATTTTCAAAAGGTAAAACAGAACATAAGCAAAAAAGACCTAAGTATGCATATAAAGTGATTTCGGTGCCTAATAAGATGTACCTTATTTAAATCCTTCGATTCTGGGATTAGAAGCTTTTTAGGACTCCTAAGAACACTTTTAAATGATGAAAATTAGATCTGGAGCAATGGAGATGCAATTGGAGGTTAAAAGGGCACCAAAAGTGAACCTAATGCACTAATCGACTAGGGTTAGTTTTTGCTGAAGGATGATAGCCCAATGGTGGCTACAATAGGACTTTATGGAGTGTTATAATTAATTTAGAATCTTCTCCAAAATACTCTAGCAAATTAAAAGTCCATTTTAGATCATGTCGGATGAGTATTTATAGGAAAACGTAGGGTTAACGTGATAAGATTAAGTTGATCATGTTTAATTGAAAATTAAATTACTCTCTCCCTATCCTTATCTCTGTATTTCACTTAGCCTAAAATAATGGTTGACCAAAATTATTTTATTTATCTTGTTAATTAATTTTGAAGATAATAAAGCCTAATTTAATCAAAATCCATTTCCTAATTTAACTATCATATTTGAATTGAGCTTGGAAGTGAGGCCTAGTGTGCTTGGTTATTAATCAAACCTAGTCCATTGCTTACTTGGCCCTTTAGGAGCCTTGGAGACATCGGTCCATTGCTTGATCAAATGGCTTAGACTCTAAGTCTTGGTCAAAGTCAATTTTCTTTTTATTTTTAAAGCACTTTAACCATATTTTCCACTCTATTAATTCTTAAATAATTTTCAACTATTTTAAATGTCCTTGAAGTGTCCCAGAATGCCTCTGAATTCTTCAATTCATCATCATAGGGCTTTTCACTGCCTCTATATAATATGCGTTTAAAGCGATTAACAAGTAAGTGTCTATAGCTATAATTGTAAAAATTTGAAAAATTAACTTTTTAAGTCTAACACAATATTATTTATTATTAATAAAATTGTTTGTGAATTAAGATATTTATAAGAAGATTAAAATTTTAATATATTAATTACTATTTATTGCAAATTAAAATTTTATATGAATAATTTGATTAGTTAATATAAAATCTCCTATTCATACTTTCGTATTAATTAATTACTAAACAAGAATGTAAGACTAATCGTAAAGATTGGTTAATGTTTGGATGGATTTTACAATTTTTATCTCTATATATATGCACAATTTAATAAATAGAGATATGTATAAAAAAATATATCGTAAGCATATTAATGAAAACTTAAATTATATAATTTAAACATATATTGTTTTATTATATATTAATTTTATTATTTAATATTACTTTAAATACCTATTTATTTGAATAATTAGATAATAATATAAAACTTATTTAAATAAATAAAATTTTGAAATGAAAGGGCATTTAAATTATAATGTTTTATTATAATTTAATATAAAAATAAAATTTATTTTTATTTTGAATAATTTCTAATCTAAATAAAGTCTAAATGATTTTTATTCATGGGCTAAAATATTTTGTTGAAGTCAAAATTTATTTGAAAAATTAATAAAAAAAACACTAAGCTTTTCTTTTCAATTTTATTTTAATTATTTTATTTAAAATTTTAATTTGCTTAGTCTTATTATGATTGTAAAATTATTGTTAGTTTTATTCCATTTATCTAAATTAGTCAAAATTTAAATAAAATTCTAATATATTTATTAATGTTTTCAACAAACTTTTTTTTCATTTATTATATTTGATAATAACTTTTTATTTTTAATAAAAGAATGAAAATTATATATATATATATATATATATATATATATATATATATATATATATTTTAAGTTTGGTTAAAACTATATTTTTATCAATATTTTTTTTTTAAAATAGCAATAAGTTATACTTGAATTGAAAAAAAAAATCTCAATTTTGATATTTATATAAAGCTTATCCATCACTAATATTTAAAAAATGTTATAAATTTATAATAAAGAAAATAGTTGTTATTTAATAAGATTAGAATTTCACATCTATTAATATGGTACAAATTTTTATTTAATTAAATAGTTGGTTTTTTTAATAATAATTTTATTATTATTATGCTAATTAGAACGTTAAGCTTTTAATAGTAATTTTATAATTTAATGTTATAAATTTGTAAATATTTAAAATAATTAAAAAAATATATTAGTTAAAATGAGATTTCGATGTCTAAGTTTTTTTTATTAATTTTATTGTAATAGACTAAATAATTTTAATAAATTAATAACACTTTTAGGATTAAGAATATAAAATTACAATAGAATTTTTTATATAAATGGATTACTATGAGAATAATATTAAAATTAATTTATATTAATCATAGTAATATTAGAAATTAAAACTATATATGGATTTAGCAATGGATATGTTGTCGCTAAACTATATTATTAGCAAGGAATACATACATTCGTCGCTATAGATACACTTTTACTATTGATATTTGTATAAATAATATTAATTATGAAGGATATTTTTGGTGAACCAATTGTTCCTCCTCCTTCCCACTTTTATATATGCTAGTACTAGTATTTTTTCACATGCATTGCATGTTGTTTAAATTTATTGTACGTATTTATGAATTAATTTTGGGCAATTTACAATCAAGTTTCTAAAATTTAGCAAAACTGATAGATTAGTCCCTGTTTTAAGTTTGGGCAACAATTTAGTCTTCAAATTTGACTTTTATTCCTTATGTTAACATGAAGCTAAAATTGTTGTTAATTATTTATAAAATGTCAAGATTGTCCTTTGTGAAAGACCTAGTTTCAAGCATCGCCATTCTTCAAGAATTTGGGCTCCTTGTTAGTTCGAACCAACATAACCGCTTTTGAAGTCCTTGACAGCAACATTCTTAATAATGAACGCAACATTGTCACCTTAGGGGGCTTTTGGAGAGCTTCATAGTGCGTCTCAACAGATTTAACTTCAATGTTAAGTTCAGAGGAACCATAGGTAACAATCATACCAGGTTTCATGACACCAGTCTCAGCACGCACAACAGGGACAATTCCAATGCCACCAATCTTGTAAACTTCTTAAAGTGGGAGACGTCCAAGGACCTTTTGGGGCTCATTGATCAAGTCAAAGGCCTCATGAGATCCTTCTATTTTGCTCTTCATGGTGACAAACTCTTAACTAGCAAATATAGGAATGTTCTCTAGATTCAAACTAGCCATTCTGGATTTTTTATTTTTTTTTTGTATAACATGTGGATGAACCGTTCCTTATCCAGGCACTATGAATGCCACTCTTATATTGCACTTAATTATTATTAATAATATGTACTTAGCTAAAGAATAATACATATAGTATTGGTGAAGGCCATCAAGAGATATTTTATGGTCATCAAGTAATCGATTACTTAGTTGGCATTCATCAAATGTATAGAACTTTAGAGGTTAAGAGCAATAAAAACTGTACTTTAATCATCTCATATTTGAAACTGGAAGAGTAGTGCATTATACATAGAAGCTAATGAAATCCTCCCAGAAGTCACGGTAAACAACCATCCTAAGAAATACCAGTAGCTTCAAAACCACTAGTGGTGGAGTTAATAGTGAGTACAGCGCAGTTAGCTTGAGAGGCAACAATGATCATATTCTTGATAAAGCCATAATGTCCATAAGCATCAATCACAATGCAGCAATATTTGGTGTTTTCAAACTTCCAAAGATTTCTCCATGCACTAACACTAGCATAATGGTGTGACGTTGGGGAGGCTGTGGAGATGGCATTCTTTGAGGTTGGGTCTGAGTGTGGGGCGTGGGGCAGGTGTAGAAGAGAGGACTCTTATTTTTTATTTTTATAAAAGGGGCACTCTTTGACATTTTATAAATAATTAATGGTAAATTGAGCCTAATTTTAATTGAAGTACCAATTTGTTATATAAGTAAAATTTGAGGACTAATTGTTACCCAAACTTAAAATAGTGACTAACTGTATTTTTGCTAAACTTTAAGGACTTTACTGTAAATTACCCTAAAAAAATTTTCTCTTGATTTTTTAGTATGACATTGGTTTTTCTCTTGTATTGGTTTATTTATTTACTAATATCCAAAAGAGATCAAAATCATTACATTCACAGTAACATTGTCAATAGCTTCGATTCAAGTGGTTTGATTCCTTCATGAAGTTGCTAAATCCACTCTCGAACTCCTGCAAAATCCAATAAGAAAAAGTATGGTAGAAAACAATGCCTGCTGAGGGAACTCATGATATGCATTTTAAATAGATATTTCAAGTTTACCATTTGCTGCCATATCAATGAACTCTAATTTTATAATATAAGAAAAATTCCTTCCTTTTCCAATTATAAAAACTGAATTCTCCATCCTTCTCATCATTTTCTCTTCTCCTTTTTTTTTTTTTTTTCTTTTTAGGTAATTATCGATGAGTGTTTTTCATTAATGGTGTTAGCAATTATGCTTTGATGCCACTTATTAGTTAAATTAAAATATATAGATAGATAGATAGATAGGCATAGATAGAAGGGAAGGGAAGGAGAGGAATAAGATAGATAATATAGCAAAATCATAACGATTCACTTCATTTCGAAAACTTTCATTTCATACCCATAACCATTTCAATTCCCTTTTTTTGTAAGGTACATATACATAACATCCCCATATATATGAATAATTATCTAATCATCTTTATTCTTGTACTTAACTTTTTATTATTCTAGGTACATGAATTTAACTTATCTTAATTATTAATTATAGTAATTATCTAGCAACATCTTACGTTTCTTAACAGGGGCAATCCCTTCCCTTCCTTTTCTTTTTTTTTTTTCTTTTTTCTAATAACTTTCATATATATATATATATATATGTATATTTGAAATAAATTCTGGGTATATCTCTTTGAATCAATTATTGTTAATAGATTTTCGGTGAATAAATTTTTAGATATGTCCTTATTGGCAAATCTTAAGTGTATATGTTATATACTTTGTGGGGTTTTGTTGTGATTTTCTCGTTCAATGGAGTTATTCCTCCTTGTTGAGAAGTTTTTATTTGTGTTTGTTAGTAGGTTATTTTGTTTTTTTTTTAGAAAAAATGCTTTATGAGATGCAAATTATTTTGTTTTTTTGGAAAAAGTGTTTTACGAGATGCTGATACTTTCTTTACCAAGAGATCTAAATTTATAGGTATTCTGATGAACTCATAAAAAATTCATGCAATTGAAAAGTAGAGCACACAATCACCTATTAGGTAACCTATATGCTCTGTCAACACTATTGAATTTTTCAAATCCTTTATATTATTTTTTTTCATATAAGTAGTTAATTTCATTTATGTAAAAATACAATATGTTAGTTTATTCTTCACTTTTGTATTCTATTTTTAGTTAATGAAATATCTTTTATTTTCCATAAAAGAAAAATAAATGCTACTATGTAAGGATATACATCGTATTTATCCTATTTATCTTTTTTCTTATTATTTCTTATTTATAGTTGTGTCTTTGTTATATACACTTACTATATATACCTTATTTATATTTTTGCAATATTTAAAATTTAACTAATAGACATACTCAAATTTTTATATGGTGTCAAAGTTATGAATAACCATACATGTCAGATCTCTCCTTTCTCCTTCTTCTTCTTCTTTCTCTACCGCACATAGAATCTTTTCGGTTAGGCTAACTTCCAAAAATTACCTGGCATAAAAACTCAATTTCCTCTCATTCTAAACTACCAAAACCCTATCGACTATGTCTATGAAACCAATTCCATACTATCAAAAATTACCATTGATACTTTTACTCTCCCATAATCATTCCTAATCTTGCATATACCGCACGATTTAAAAAAAAAAAAAAAAAAAAAAAAATCTTTCATGGAATGAGATTCAATGTGCCCCCTTCATTTTGGCAACAAAATTTAATTTAATATAAAATATAAAAGTTTGGTCAATTAGACCTTCAAATTGGCAAAATGGATTAATTTGCTACAAATGCACAGCAAGTGCACAAGAGACAAAAATTTGAATGATAAATTACATTATAAATATTAGATAATTATTACTTAGTCCTCATAAATTTATAAAAAGTAATGTAATTATAATTTTTTAATTTAAAAAAAAAACATTTTTGTTGTTGAAATTGACAATTATTTTTAAGATTTGTTTATTTTGATTTTTAATTTTCAAGTGAGATTGAGAAAAATAAAAATAAATTAATTAAATTTTTATTTTAATTTTTAACTAAATTTTATTTTTTTTTTTTATCATCATTATGGGTTTTTTTAGGGAAAACATATAGAATGAGGGTAATGAAGACTGAATATGGAGCATATAAAGCACAAAGAGGCAAGGATCAATTTATAACTTTTATAAACCTTATGGAATAAATCGTAAAATGTAAAAAATTTCATTTTAATTTTGCAATGTGTGTATTGTACATGCCTGAATTGGGGACATATTGGCCCAATTTGCTTATTTCGGATCTAATTGACCCACCTTTTGCATTTAATTGAACCTTGCTATTAAGATGAGGTGGCAAAATCCCTTTGTCACTTTTTACATGGATCCTCTAATGGCTGCTTAAGGAGCTTTTTTTTTTTTAATATTTTGATTAAAATATTCACAAAATAATTATAAAAATAATTAAACCTATTCTAAAGAAAAGAGGAAGGAGAAAATAATTAAAATCTTAGAACTAATTATAAAGGTCCTTTGCAAGATGAAATGAAATGAAAGAGCATACTATTACAAGGTGTATGACCCATTGACCTAATGTAAGAGGCCCTAAATATCTAAAGTAGGCCTTGATCCACCATTTATATATACTACATCCTTTATAGGCTTTTATTTGCTTTATGTGTGGGCCTTGTGCTCTTTTATGGACTTGAACTCATTTTATTTATTTACACAATTTAAAAAAATTAAAAAAATTAAATAATTAATTACAATAATTAAAAAAATAAAGGTAAAATAAAATTAAAGAATAGAATTTAAATCAAACTAAAATATAGAATACAATTTAAACTAGGACTCCTAAATGAGGTTAAATTTGGCCAAGGGTGTAACCCTAGAAATCTTACTCTATTCAGCCATTATTGCACCAAAATAATCTTTATGTAGAATTTAAATCACATTTATTTAAAAATTGGATTGAACATGAGAATTAAATACAAAATATGAATTATGAGATTTTAATCCAAATAAGTTCATTTCGAAGTATCAAAACACATTTCATAAAACCCACAGTTATATCATGCTATTCGAAACAAATATAATCTCAATAGCCAAAGGCTAAGGAGAAGTCACATCACAAGGCTAGCTAGCTCAAATATATGGATATCCATTCAATTTCTTCTTCTACTGGCACACACCTCAACACTTCAGTCAGAGAAGGAATCAAATTCGAAACTGATTACCCCCACTAGTCATGCTAGTGAGGTGTTCAAATATATGGTCATGACATTGTGGTTTTAAAACTTATCTTAATAATTTACTAAACATTACCATTTCAAATATACACAAATAACTTTCAACAATTTAAATCAAAAACATCATAAATACTTCATCATAATAATGTCACAATTCAATATTTCAAATTATTCAAAATAATATGCAGAAGATAATTTACAAAAATTATACGTTGTGCACAAACCTTAAGCGAGTCGCCTCTTGGCCTTGACTCGATTCCTCGGGTTCTTTCCCGATGTTCTTTTCCACTGAAACACACAGTTTCACAGTGTTTCAATATCATAACTTAGCATAAATCCAAAAATAAATTTAAATTCACTTTTACTTAGCTCTAATGTGCTAATCTTGACGTTTTTTAAATTTTTGTTTCGGGGTTACTATTCACTACACTATTCAAGTCAATTTGTTGACTTTCTAAGGCTTAATAGGTAAGGGAATTCCAACTTCACCCACATACTACATTTTGGTCACCAAATTTGTTAGTTTTGGTTGTTTACTCAAATTCTAAGTCTTTTAGGCAAATTTGCAAATTTTTAGTTTTAGTGTCTTAAGTTGTACTGTTCCATTGGTTATTTTTCTGTTAGAATTTGGTAAAACTTCCTTCATAGAAAATGTTCCCTATTGTCTTAACTTTATTCTCTTTTTTGAATCACTCCAATTGGAGTTTTGTAGCTCAAGTTATAGCCATTTGAATCATGGCTGCCAGATTGGACTTAACCCATATTTTCTGGGCAAATTTTGGTTCTAGCAGTTTTAGGTCACCAACTTTGGGTGGCCAAATGACTTGGTTAATGGCATAATTTGGGTTTGTGCCCTTCATGAAAGTTTTAGTTCTATATCTCAACTATCCACTGGTAAAATTTCAGATCATTTAGACTTACCTAGCTCAAGTTATGGCCAAATAAACAAATACTATTCATTTGGTCATTTTTGTACAGGTCAGACTGAAAAAATCCGGATTTGATCAATTTGTTCACTAGGTGTTAGTCACTTTTTGGGCATTGTTCCTAAATGAAAATTGTGTCATTTTGTGTCTATTTTCATTCCCAATTGGTCTCATACCAATTGGACTTGTAAATTTACAGTTTTGGTCCCTCAAAGGGACCTTGGTCCTGCTGCCAGCAGCATAACTACATTGAATCCGAATTTAAACTCAACTCCAACACTTCCAACACACTTCATTTGGTCACAAATGACCATTTCTCACCTCAAACTAGGTCAAACACATCATTTCACCATTTTTCCAAATTTTGTCTTCTAAACCCTAAGTGTCCAAAACCCTAGTTCACCAATTTATTGCATTTAGCTAATTCAAAGCATTTAACCATAATCATTCAACCCAATCAAGCTCACATACACTTTTAAATCCACCAAATTCATGCATACATATATCAAAATCCTAGTTGATCGAAATTCAATTTGGTCCTTCACAATTATTTTTATTTCATTTCTTTAATTTCTAAGCTCATTTAAGTAACTAAACATGCATTTAAATAGAAAATTGAAAGTTAGAATACTAACCTTAGGTGAAGTCTTTGATCTTCACTTTTTCCTTCAATTTCTCATTTTTTCTCTCCTCAATTCTTCCTTTCTAGGGTAATTTAGAAGTTTTCTAGGGTTCAAGGTTAAAATTTAATGGAGAGATTCAAGTTATTCAAGCTTGAATAACTCATCAATGGTGGAAACTATGGAGTTTAGAGAGAGGGGGGAGTTTGGCCAGCTTGAAGAGAGAAGAAGGAAAATGAATTTTGTTTCTTTATTTTGTATATTTATCTTCTAATTGACTTAGTCAAATTATCAAGTAAATAAAAATTATTTATGACCTCATGTATGATGTCACCATGATGATGTCATAATCCTTCATTAAATTTATTTTCTTTTCCTTTTGTTTTTCCATAACTTCTTCAATTTAATTATACATTTCAAAATTTTCTTTTCTCTAATTTTATTTGACAGTTAGGTCAGGAGTCAGCTCTTAGGGTCAATTGACCAAAATTGCCCCTCGCCGGTTCAACCCAGTTTGCAAATAATTCAATATTTCTTCCGGCTCCCTGACCTAATTATTTGATTAACTTAACAACATTTTTCCGTGATTTTCTCTTTTCCACTGTATTTGTAATAGTCTTAAGGACCGCAGCGTCACATTTTACGGTTCGAAATTTGAGTTTAAATTGACTTCACAATCCTTCCCAAAAAGGTCACCTATCGCTGTGACTCTCGGCTCATTTAACTTCTTATGTTCTGTTTTTCTTATTTATACTTAACTAATTGGCAATTACTAATTATTTGTGTTCAGGGCTTATCTAGTTGTCTTAAGTATGGTTTTAATCCCCTTAATTGTCCGGACCGACACCGGTCACCGAAATAGTAAAATATACTAGGCTATGCAAATAGGGGTATTACAACTACTCTTAAATCACAACTTAATGCAATAGGCTTAACATGCTTGATATTATGCAAGAATAAAAAAAATTAGCTAGTACATGATAGTATAAGCTAGAATATTGATTAAACCCTCAGACAAAACTGAAATCAAAGATAAATTTAAAGAAATTTCTCTAAACCCTAGGTTAAGATTTCGGGCAGTAAGTATTTAAAGACAGAATGAAAATCAAATACTCTAAGGATGCTAAGATAGGTTTCGGTCATAAGAACAAGCATGGAAGATGAAGAAAAAAACCAAAACCATAGAAATGTCTTTGGCTGAATGCCTTAAAAGCTTAAACCAAACAGAAAAATCAACTTAAGGAAGATAAAAAATGAAGGATACTTACTTGATTTAGTGCCCTAATACTCTGATAGGCGCCCATGTAACAAAGCTCATAGATGCAAACCTTTAATGGTAGCTAAGGATCAACACATCAACCAAGCACTCTTTGAACAAAATATGATGCAAACTAAAAAGAAAGAAAGCACCAGAAATATATTCAAAGAAAAGATCAAGTGTTGACATAATAAACAAACTTGTGGGAGATTATATTGATCATCAAGTAAAATAGGCAAGTGATCAAGTTGCCTAAGTTCTAGTTCTCTTAGAAACTAGCAAGAATAAGTTCAAATACTCTCTCTAATGGAGGCTCTCATTTTCGGCAGAAATGGGCTAAAGGAAGAAGATGATGTTTTCTTCATTTTATGCCTAGGGCTAAAATATAAGCTTAAAATGTCAAGACAAGGTCTACACATAATTATGCCATGTTAGCAACCCTAAACAAGAATAGTAAGTGTATTAATTACAAAGACAAAAAGGTGGTAGCAGCATTAATTACAAAGACAGAACGTGGCAGCAGCTTGTTCTCCTTTATGGCAAAAAATGGGGCTCACAATGTCAAAAGGTTACCTCTTTTACACTATGGCCAAATGGCATGAAGACACTTGGCATAAAGGAAGCTCTTCCAAATTCAAATGGTCCAATTGTGGCCCTCCATGTGGCGTGAGCTATGGGGACTTCAAGGTGCCTGCCACATGTGCTCCATGGTGGTGTGAGGAATGTCCAATATGGCTGGTGACATGGCTAGTGATGTGGCAATGGTGGCGGGTGATGTGGCAGTGGTGGCTCCACCTTGGCACACGGTGATCCATTTGGATTCTTGGAGCAAACAAACTAGGCCTTCTTTATGCACCTCCTTTCCTAAGCCAAAAGCCCTTTTATGGTCCATGAGCATGTTTTGAAGTTGCTTGGCTCTTGTCCTAGTGATTGCCCCTTTGAAGGGTGGTGGTGCTCCATGATGACCCTCATCACAACATAAACATGTTTCAAGTCCTTGACAGTAGCAACATTCTTAACAATGGACCAACATTGTCACCTTAAGGACCTCTTAGAGACCGTCATGGTGCATCTCAACAGATTTAACTTCAGTGTTAAGTCTACAGGGATCAAAGGTAATAATAACACCAAGTTTCAAAACACTAGTCTCAACACTTCCAACAACGATAGTTCCAATGCCACCAATCTTGTAAACATCTTAAAGAGTGAGATAAAAGGGCTTGTTTAAAGGCTTCTTAGAGCTCATTAATCAAGTCAAGGGGCTCATGAGATCCTTCTATTTTGTTCTTTAAGCCCTTGCATGGTGACAAACTCTTAATTAGCAAATATGGGAATGTTCTCTAAATTCAAACTAGCCATTTTAGATTTGTTTTTTTCCTTTTTTTTTTGTATAATATGTGGATGAATGGGTTCCTCATCCATGCATTATGAACACCACTCTTATATTGGCGCTTAATTAGTATTGATATGTATTTAGCTAAAGAATAATATATAAAGTATTTGTGAAAGACATTAAGAGATATTTATGGTCATTAAGTCATATCGAATACTTAATTGCATACATAAAACAAAGTATAAAACTTTAGGGATTAGAGCAATGAAAAGTGTACTGTAATCATCTCATATTTGAAATTGGAAGTGTAGTGCATTGTACATAGAAGTTAATGGAATCCACTTAGATGTCATGGGTTTAACCATCCTCAGAAATACTAATAGCTTCAAAACCACCAATAGAGGAATCAATAATGAGTACACGCAATTAGCTTGAGAGGTAACAATGATCATATTCTTGATAAAGTCATGATGTCCATAAGCATCAATCACAGTGCAGTAATATTTGGTGTTTTCAAGCCTCCAAAGATTTCTCATTTAAGTAAACAAGATATATTCTTATTTATTAATAATATCTTTCATTTTATCTAAATACGATTCAAAACATCCGTCTGATTAGGTTAATACTTTCTACCTTCAATTTTTTTTTATTAATCATAATTTTTAAAAAAAAATTAAATTAATCTTGATAATAAAAATTTTTCTATTAATTTTTTTAGTATTACATTGATTTTTCTCTTATATTGGTTTATCTATTTATTTATTAATATCCGAAAGAGATCAAAATCATTGCATTCATAGTAGCATTGTCAATAACTTACATTTAAGTGGTTTGATTCCTTGATGAAGTTGCTAGAGTCGCCCTCCAATTCCCACAAAATCTAGTTAGAATTGATGATACACATTTTAAATAGATATTTCAAGTATACCATTTGTTGCTATTTCAAAAAACTCTAATGTTATAATAAAAGAAAAATTCCTCTCTTTTTCACTTATAAAAATCGAATTCTCCATCCTTCTCATCGTTTTCTCTTCTCCGTCATCATTTTTTCCTTTTGGTTTTCTTTTTGGGTGACCATCGATGAGCTTTTTTTCATTAATGGTGCTAGCAATTATGCTTTGATACCACTTATAGCTACATCAAAATAGATAGATAGATAGATAGATAGATAGATAAATAGATATAGATGGAAGGGAAGGGAAAGGGAAGAATAAAATAGATAAGATAGCAATCATAACTATTCACTTCATTTCTTAACCTCTTATTTCACATCAATAACCACTCCAATTCCCTTATATATATATATATATATATATATATATATATATATATATATATATATATATATATATATATATATATATATATATATTTACATAATTTAATCAATACCTTGCGCACATCCATAGATACATTAATCATTATCTAATCATTTTTATTCATGTACTTAATTTTTCATTTCCCTAGGTACATAAAATTTAAATTATCTTATCTTAATTATTAATTATAATAATTATCAAGAAAAATCTTACATTTCTTAATAGCTGGCAACCCCTCCCCTTCCTTTTCTACAATTTTTTTTTTGTTTTTTCTAATAACTTCCTAATATGTGTATGAAACAAATTCTAGGCATATCTCTTCAAATTTATTATTATTGATAGATCTTGAGTGAATAAATTTTTAGATATGTCCTTATTGGTAGATCTTAAGTGTATGTTTTATATACTCGTTGGGGTTTTGTTGTGATTTTCTACTTTATGTGTGTTTTGCCGGGGAGGGGGGGGGGGAGAATTGGGAAATTGCTTTATGAGATGTAGATACTTCCTTTATTAAGAGATATAAATTTAGAGGTATTCTAATGGGTTTCAAAAAAAAAATCATGGAATTGAAGATTAGAGCATGCAACCCACTTATTGAGTAATCTACATAGTGTGTCAACATCATCGAATTTTTCAAATCCTTTGTATTATTCTTTTATATAAGTGGTTAATTTTATTTATGCAAAAATATAATATGTTGATTTATACTTCACTTTTGTATCCTATATTTAGTTAACGAAAAGTAATGTAATTATAATTGTTTAATTTTTTTAAAAAAATATTTTTGTTGTTGAATTTGTCGAATATTTTTAAGATTTGTTTATTTTGATTTTTAATTTTGAAGTGAGATTGAGAAAAATTAAAATAAATTAATCATATTTTTATTTTTATTTTCAATTAAATTTTATTTTCTAACGTCATTAGGGTTTTTTTAAGAAAAACATACAAAGGGAGAGCAAAGAAAATAGAATATGAAGCATAAAGAGCACAAAGAGGCAAAGATCAATTTATAACTTTAATAAACCTTAAGGAATAAATTGTAAAATGTCAAAAATATCATTTTAATCTTGCAATGTGTGAACTGCACATGAGTGAATTGGGATAAATTTCCCCAATTTGCTAATTTTGGGTCTAATTGATCCAAATTTTGTATTTAATTGAACCTTGTTATTAAGTTGAGGTAGCAAAATCACTTTGTCACCTTTTTACATGATCCTCTATTGGCCACTTAAGGAGTTTTTTTTTTTTTTTTTTAATTTTTTTTTACTTTAATCCTGTGAAGTATTTCATGCTCACTCCAGTGCATTTGTTAAGCTTAACCAGTGGTTTTATGCTGCTTTATTTTTTATTTTAATATCTTAATTTAATATTTATTTTTTATATTTTATATTTTAAAATCATTTTAAAATTTCGTTAAACATTCATTCATTATAATATTTTTTGCAATATAATTGCATTTAAAAAATGCCACGTATTGTTAGAAAGAATTTTATGAATAATAATCAATATAATAATAAGTATGCTTAAAGATAAAATTTTAAATATTATACTAGTATTTAAGAATAACTAATAATAATAAAACTAAACGTCAAAATAATTTTTTAATTTTTGATCTTTATTTTTTTTTTCTTTTCCTGTTGATTTTTTTTAGGTCTTCGATTTGCTTTTTCAAAATTAAATCTTTTATATTTCTTAGTAATTGCAAATTTTTATTATTTTCTTACACAATATTTTGTATTTTTTAAAGTCACATTAATTTAACTATATAGATCATTAAAAAATTATACAGTAATAACATACCTCTTTAGTTTATCTTTTATATGAACATTTAATTGTTGAAGTATAGCCTATTAAGATATACACAAATAGAAATGATTTGAAAAATTGGTTATCATTATGAATATAAATATAATAGATTTAAAAAATAAAACATAATAAATAATTAAAAATATTAATATGTAAATTTAAAAATAGGGATTAATTAAATTATTAAAATAAGCAATGAAAAAGAGAGAGATTTTAATAATTTGAAAGAATTTTAACTTAAAATTTTTAAAAACACATGTATAATTTACAATGATTTCATCTCAACTTTAGGTAGGGTGGAACACATCCAAGCCGTTGTATGAATTAATGAGCATGGTTCAAATTACAATGGAAAAAAAATTTCACTCCATCCAAGCCGTTGTATGAAGCAGAGAGAAGATTAATGAGAAATGGGGTCCACTAATCTAAATTTTTTTCCCTTAGGCAGCGGAGAACACATAATAGAAGTTGCACGGAGGAAACATCAAAAAGAGGAACAAAGTTAGGAGTTAGTCATTTGCTTTTTGTTCATTCAATACCCAATTTTCTCCACTTGCAACATATCAATCACGAATGTCGCTTGCCAAACAAACATCTTATACTCTCTCATTCTTCAATATATATTCCCTTTTTTTTTTTAATGTAAAAATTTTATTTTACCACAATATTTTTGTATTTCTTTAAATATATAAAGATTTCATTCAACATATTCACTAATACAAATAATTCAGAAGGATAGGATTCCTTTTCTAAAAATCAGACTTTGAACATGTTATCATAACACAATGAATTTTGCTAATCTTACATGAAATCATATCTAAAATAAACAACTGGATCATGAGTTAAATAAAATAGGTAAATTGGTGACACAATTATTTGAATGTTCCGTACTTAACCTGAAAATCAAGAAACTGATTGCATATGACAAACACAAAAACATGAATAAAAAGTTTCACTAAAAGAAACAAGTTACGCTGCCAAATTATTATAGCAAGTTTAGCACAATGCACATCAATCCAATAAAATGGAAATCAAACACTCCACATTAGATGGAAACGACATTAAACAACAAAATAGAAATCATAAAAAAAAATAATGAGCATTAACTTTGTATTATTAAATTCATTTTCAAAGTTATGAGATTTTAAATTAAATTTTTATCGAAGCCAATTGTGCTAAAAAAATCCATAATCAAAATAACTTCAAATACTATAAATAATTCAAACTGCTTGAGGGCTATTCGGAATATTTTTTAATTAAAACTTATTTAAATTTATATGTTTTGTTGCACAATACTTGATTTATAGTCGTATTAATTTATAAATTTAAAATTAATTCATAATTATGTATATTAACAAATGATGGATGTAGTTAAGGAAATGGGTCAATTGACCCCTCATTTTCTTGAAAATTCTTTTATATATATATTATTGAACCTCTTTTTGAAAAAAATATAAAATTAATTGAAATAAAAAAAAAAATATACTGCCTATTTAAAAAGTTAATGTATTTTAAAAATTTACTGTAATTTTTTTAATAATAAATTTTATCAAAACAAAAATGATATAATAACACGTGTTATAAATTGAAAAATGACTTTTAGTTATTTACTAATTTTTTTGTGGCATGTGCATTGCATATGCGACTTATCTTGTTTAATATGTTTTTAAATTTTAGTTTTTTTATTTAAAAAGTTATTTTTAATTTATTCAAATATAATCTAATTGTGGAAATAATAAATAATAAAATTTAAATAATTAATTACAAACCAACTTAAAATGAGAAATATTACCACACAAACTATATGGTTAATATATTATATTCAACATAAAAACATATATAATTTATAGCAAAATAGTATAAAATAATTTATAATACTTTATTTTGAAACAAATAAAATGTAATACTTAAACAACACATAATGTGGTTTATTACTTGATTATTAAAGAAAAAAAGTTTTTATTTTTACATGTTGTCACAATTTTTTTTTATTTCAATTAGTGTTATTTTCGTGTTATTACTCTTATATATATATATATATATATATATATATATATATATATATATATATATATATAAAAGGGTAGAATCACTCTTTTTTTTTCCTAAAAATATTGCTTTCCTTTTTATTTAAAAAAAAAAAATAAATGTTCAATATAAGATTTTAATTTTATATTTATTTAGATTATTAAAAATTTTAAGTTTCGTGACTACTTTTTTTTAGTTTGCCTCAAACAATTTCTCTTAAAATTTAGAAATAATAATTTTATCTAATTAAAATTTAAAATTAGTTTTACCATCAATCCTGAATATAGATTAATAAGAAAAAGAAAACTAATTTTTATGGTATAAAAATTTATCTCTTTTTTATGTTATTCCTATAAAGTAAAAATTTTTAATTACTATTTATTATAATAATTATAAATTAATATTTTAAACAAAATTAATTTAAAATAATATCTGTATATATTTAAATTCTTAAACCTTGAATTTAGTTTTCCTATAGCACTTTAACTCTTTAACTCTCAAATCCGAAACTAAGTTATCAAAAAATTAATGATCTAATTGAAGGCTAAAAAAATATTACAATAAATATTAATTATAATTTATTGACCTCTTTTATTAAGTTATTTCTGATTATTTAAAATTAATAAAATATATAATTTATAAAAAAAATAGTGATCGTTGTTTGATAAAAATATAATTAATAAATTTTTATTAATTATAATAACTATATAATTATTTAATTTTTGTCCTACTCCATTTTTAATTATGTGTCCACCTCTAATTATTTATAAAAACTTTTCTCATATCTATATAATATTTTAATAAATATATTTAGAGGGTGTTTCGTTCACCTGTTGGGTGCTGATAACTGATAGACACCCAAATAGGTGAACTAGAGTATTTGGTAAGTTTTAAAAAATAAAACTGATAGCTCATGGGTAGCTGATATGGTCAGCTACAGTTTGTATCAGCTCTATTTTAGAGCTGTTTCTCATCAGCTAATTACTGATTTTATTTTATTTTTTATTTTGATCATATTATTTTTTTATTTAATTCGAAAATTAATATTATTAATATTTTTATATTTTTTATTTATAATTTTAATATTTTAATTACACATTTCAATTTTGTTAAAATATTTTTTATTAATAACATAAAATATAAAATATTTATTTATATTTAAAAACTTAAAATTAATTATAAGTTTTTTCTTTTATTAACAATAATAATTACTTTATTATTTTATCTATATTTTTTAAATTATTTAATTATTTTTTAAAAAATTTAATTATTTTCTTATTTCAATAATAAAATAAATTATATAATATATATCATTATTAGTCATTTCACATATCAATATCAACAGCAACAGTTAAACATAATTTTATTAAACACTTAACATAAATCAGCTATTATCAGCTACCAGTTATTAGCTATTAGCTAACAATAACAACTATCAGCTAACTATTATCAGTTGTACTCAACGGTTAAGTCAAACAAGCCCTTAAACTATTTGATTATTTATATAGTTGAAAAAGATTTAAGAGATTTTTTTTTCTTCCATTGCTAAAATCTCTTTTTATGATTTCACAAATTTTACTTTCCTTTAACTAAGTTAGTATTTTCTTTTCTTTTTCTTTTTTAAGTTTAATTTTAATTTAGTTGAGTTTGCATTTCCAAATTAGAATAAAATCAAGAAATATAAAATTTCATTAATTAAAATCTAAAGCATTAATTATTAATATTATAAAAAAATTAAATTAAAATTGTCAAACATAAATTCACAATTTTTTAAAGAAAATATGAATTTATTAATTATCTTTTTATAAAATTTTAATTTAGGTTGTAGTAGAAATTTTAGTTAAGTAAAATTATAAGTAAAGTTAGAAATTTTAAATTTATAAAAATTTTAAAATCAAATATAAATAATTAAAAAAAATAATATAACTATAAATAATATAAAATTTAAAGGCGTTTTTGTCTATTTAAAAATCTATATATATATATATATAATAAATTTTACATAAATATAAAAAATATGCATTTTATTTATTTTTTATTTTTATATATTGACTAAAAAAAAATTTCTAGATGGGCACGCCGCTCTATATTAATAACAAATTCACTAAATTATCACCATATAGCATCATATATATATATATATATAGAGAGAGAGAGAGAGAGAGAGAGAGAGAGAGAGAGAGAGAGAGAGAAGAACTAAAGGAAGGAATACAATTGAAAAGAGCAATTATACCCTTTATTAATTTCTTTTAACTTTTAATATGTGAACTTAGTATAGGTTAATTATTAGAAATACATTGAGAGTATTAAAAAATAGCGTCTCTCTCTAATAAAAAAAATAAACTTTCTTCATAATATAGAGAATGAGTCTTATATAATTATGAGAGATGATATATACACACGTGATGTACCTAATAATTCTTCCTTATTATAAATAAAAGATGAATTGTAACACCCCTAATTTTTAAATTTATTATTTTTGGGTAATTATTGATATTTTATTTTATTTGAATTTTAGGAAATTATTTGGAATTTTTCAGATTTTAGAAATTGGGTTCGATTTTCCGAAAATATAAACTTTGATGATTTTTAAAAATTAATTTAAATACCACGTGGCAAAACTAAAAATATATTTGGAGTCTACGAATTTTTCTGAGTTTTCTGAAATTTTTTCGGAATTTTTGAATCTCGTTTTCGGTCCCAAGGCAGAGTAAAAATTTAAAATTTTGTATCCTGAATCGAACAGGTCGAATCGAACCGGAACGGATCGGACTGGTCGAATCGGATCAGCCTTTTCTTTTTATTCCTTCTTCTTTCCGTGCGCGTCCCGACCCTCCTCTCCTTCTCTCCCTTTTTCTCTCTCCTCCCGACGCTTCACCCCACCGCCCCATCACCGCCGAACGCCAAAAACGGCGTTCGGCGGAGCAACGCACGCGCGCGACCGTTCGTCTTCCCGGCCGAAATTCGGCCGATCCGGCCATCAATCGGATCGGGTCTTGTGTCTAAACTCATCTACTCGTTGAGAGTTTTCCATAGACACCAAGAACACCGAAATCCGTCGAGCGGTTTGTCCAATTTTTGTCCGGGAAGTTTTAGTCCATTTTGACTTTTGGGCTAAATTTCTCGCAAACCGTAAACCCCACGAGAAAACCGAGAGTACCAGAGCGCTCCACTCGTCAAGAGCTTCGCGGCGACATAAATTTCGAATTTTTACGACACTGTTTTTCGGTGGGTCCCACGAAACTTCGCAGTGTTTTTTCCGAGCATTAAATGAGCTTAGAAAATTCTGAAAATTTATGTGCTAACCCCCGTGTTATGGGCTTCGTGTAGGTATCCTCAATTCGCGGAAATTCGACAGTTGTCCGGGTCTGTGAATTTCCTGCATGCACTGCTACGAAAAGTCTCCGAATTGGATCGAGGTTTTTAGCTACCCCCCCCCCCCATTGTCAGACGTCCCGAGCGCGTCCCCGAAGTCGGAATCGGCAAAGGTAAACCTGAACCTTGCTTTTTCGTAATTTTCTAGTGCTTAAATAGGATTAAAAATCCATAAAATATTCGTGGTAGCTTAGAAAATTATGATTCTTTTTGCAATAGCTTAGTAATATTGCTAAGGACCACGGGGCAAAGTTTTAGAATTTTTAGAGCTTATTTGGGCAGTTTTTGCAAAAATGATCAATTATAAGGACTAAATTAAAATTTTACATATTGTGATGGATGACTGATTTGATGGGCCCAGGAGGGGCTGTGTGATGTGATTGAGTTGTGGATATATGGGTTGTGAATATAGAAGTGTGTTTTGAGCCCTTTTGCAGGTTGGGTAGGTCCTAGGTATAGGGGAGACTCTGCCAGATTTTCGGCACGACTTAGGACGTATTTGGTCTTGTCATGATTTGTATTGAGTCAATTGTGTTAAATAATTGTAATGTAATTGTCAGGTGAGCCGACCCTTTCTTCCTCCGCCTCACCGCCACAAAGGACCGTTGTCAAGTCTGTGAGTAAAATATTAATTTTAATTGTAATTTCGATATTATTATATGTTCAAGTATGCCCATGCATCACTTATATGCATATATTTATGTAGTTAAACTCTAGGCACGATTTATGTTGCATTCATAACTGTTAAAGTGCCATGGATGTTGTTGTGGTAATTTGGAGCAGTGTGCGTGCGTTGGCGTGCGTGTGATGTGGTGTGGACTATGGATAGGACGGGTAGTCACGGCTTGAGATCTTCGCTGGGACCCGGTCCTTCGGGGTAGACACGGCTTGAGTTCTTCGCTGGGACCCCGATTTGGTTATTAAGTGGAAGTCCGAGCTGAGTTCTTCGCTGGCACAGGTTGGATTTAAGAGAGCTGTATAGGGGATCAACTCCCATATATTATAATTGATATTACTGGGTGTGTGAGTGCTCCAAATTACCTTTTTACTGTTATGATGTGAAATTATTGCTGTTATTGCATTTCACTCTACAGGGTGCATTAGTTTTAGATAGTTATAGAGATTATGGTTAAAATTGATATTTTACTCTCTGAGTCGAACGCTCACTCCTGTTCAATATTTTTTCAGGCTACAGGAGGATTTTATTGTGGTTAACCTGCTTTTCTCCTTCACAGGTTGTTTATCAATATTTGTATAATTTTATTTACTCCTAGAATTTTCGCATGTGTTAGAAGTATTTATTTGATTTTGGTCTATAATATTATTATCATGTTGGATCTGTAAACGTATAATGATATGCATGTTTGATGGACTGGATAAGGGAGCTGAGCTCCCATATATTTTTATAATGATATGAGTATGTGGAGGGTGAGCTGAGCTCCCCAATTGAGTATTTACTGTGTTTACAGGTCGAGTGAGTCAAAAACTCCCTGTTGGAAGGTCCATTTTATGGCCGGACTCTGTCCGGTTGATTTCTTGAAATTGGGCCCAAATGGGCCTTAGAGTTGGGTTAATGAATAGTTAGGCTTACTACGGGCCTCGGGGGCTTTAGGTCGCCTGTGTCCTAGTGCTTGGCCCGCCCATAGGTTGGGTCGTGACAAATGTGGTATCAGAGCTTAGGCTCCAGATTCTTAGGGAATGTTTGTTTAAAGCGTTGGGAAGAGTCTGCTAGGAGTCACATGCAGAAAATAGGGTCCACATTCGTCTTGCATTGTCATCTTTGCTTCTAGTCTCTGCTTCATATATTGTGTGTAAATATGAGTCTATAGAGCTGTGTAATGTGCAGTTTTGAATTTTGTGGGCTAATGCTGCTGAATTTCAGGAAAATGCGTAGAAGGTGAGAGCCGCCATCGCACTGCAACTGGATGTGCCTGACGAGGTGTTAGCACAGGATGAGGCGCCTGCCCCGAAGAGGCGGGGAAGAAGGCCTAGAGCTGCTCAAGTAGAAGAGCAGCTGCCACCAGTACAGGATCAGTCTCTTATGGCACAGGGTCCCATGGTAGCTATTCTAGCTAGGTTGCAAAGGACCATCGATATGATGGAGCAGTATATGGTCCACCCTCCACAGCAGCAGCAGTCCACCGCACCAAGAGGGGAACCTTACAAACAGATCATCAATTTCAAGAAGTTGGTGCCTGGTACTTATGATGTGTCAGACGATGCATATCGGTTTTTGGATTCCTGCAGACAGGCAGGAACAGATTTGCAGTTGACTGATAGAAGACTTATTGAGTGTATACAGCATGTCATGGAGCCTATGCCTAGACAATGGATGAATGACTACATATTACCTCGGATGGAGGGTTTGTCGTGGACTCAGTTCGTGGAACTGTTCATCAATTGGTATGTGCCAGAAAGCTTCAGAGATCAGAAGCAGTGGGCCTTTGAGGCCTTAAGACAGAATGGCAGGTCTGTAGATGAATATGCTACAGAATTTCTGGAACTGAGCAGATATGCCCCTATAGCAGTAGCTACAGAAACTATGAAGGTGAAGAGGTTCCTAAAGGGGCTTGACAGGAGGTATGCAAACCTGGCCATGATGTCTGATCAGTCTTTTGATGTGGTAGTTGATCAGGCCAGACAGATAGAGATTAGCTATACTGTGGATGACAGCGAAAGAGCAAAGAAAAATAGAGCAGAGGGTTCTTCAGGTGTTCCCCACATGGGTACTCCGGATAGTGGTGGCCAGAGTAATTACAGAGGAAAAAGTAGGAACAAGAAGAGTGGTTTTAGACACAAACCTCGAGGGTTCAGACCAGGATATGGATCCAGCAGTGGTCACAGTTCAGGGTACAGCAGTTCTGGGTCTGGTTCAGGATCCTCCTTGGCACCTTGTGCACAGTGTGGAAGAGGACATTCGGGACGTTGTATGATGGGTTCAGGAGTATGCTTTAGGTGTGGCCAACCAGGTCACTTTGCTAGGGAATGCCCTGTGTTCAGCGAGCCACAGATGGGGTCACAGGGTTCTGTTGCAAATGTTCCTCGTCAGTTGTATCCGGGTGCTTCCAGCATGGCAGTGATCGATACAACAGGGCCGAGGACAAGGGGGACGTGGATTTGGAGGCAGATCAGGAGGTAGAAGTCAGTATTAGGGTTCTGCCACTCAAGGTAGGGGTCAAGCTCGGGTTTTCACCCTGACCCATCAGGATGCTCAGGCTTCAAATGCAGTTATGGCAGGTATTCTTATGGTCTGTTCCTATGAGGCTCATGTTTTAATAGATCCGGGTGCTACGCACTCATTTGTCTCCCCTGTGTTTGCCATGAGATTGGGTAGAAACCCTACAACCTTAGAATGTCCTTTGTCGGTAGCTACCCCACTTAGTGATAACATAGAGGTAGATATGGTTTTTCCGGGTAGCCCAGTAGTAGTGGATGGAAGGATCCTCCCAGCAGACTTGGTTCCTCTACCAGTAATGGATTTCGATGTAATTCTGGGAATGGATTGGTTGGCAACTCACTATGCCACTTTAGACTGCAGGAACAAAAATGTGTATTTCTACATACCTGGTGTGGAAGAGTTTAGCTTTGTCGGTGACAGGAGTGTGGCTCCATATAACTTGGTGTCAGCAATTAGTGCTAGGAAAATGTTAAAGCGTGGATGTCAAGGGTATTTGGCATTAGTGAGAGATACCTCTGTAGAAGGTGTCAACATGGAAAATGTTCCTATTGTCAGAGAATTTATGGATGTCTTCCCAGAGGAGCTTCCAGGATTGCCACCAGGAAGGGAAATAAAGTTTTGCATTGATGTTGTGCCGGGTACAAACCCCATATCAATGCCGCCTTACAGGATGGCACCAGCAGAATTGAAAGAGCTGAAGGAGCAACTACAGGAGCTTTTGGACAAGGGTTTTATACGTCCGAGTACTTCGCCCTGGGGTGTTCCTGTTCTATTCGTGAGAAAGAAAGATGGGTCATTGAGGTTGTGTATTGACTATAGACAGCTGAACAAGGTGACTGTGAAGAACAAGTATCCACTTCCTCGGATTGATGACCTGTTTGATCAGCTCCAAGGGGCTAGATTCTTTTCCAAGATAGACCTACGATCAGGCTACCATCAGTTGAGAATAAGGGATGAGGACGTGTCCAAAACGGCATTCAGGATAAGATATGGTCACTATGAGTTCTTGGTGATGTCTTTTGGACTCACTAATGCGCCAGCAGCCTTCATGGACTTGATGAACAGGTTGTTCAAGCCATTTTTGGACCGTTTTGTCATCGTATTCATAGATGACATTTTGGTATACTCTCGGACCGAGGAAGAACATGTGTGGCACTTGAGAATGGTTTTGCAGACTTTGAAGGAGCACTAGCTATACGCTAAATTTTCAAAATGTGAATTTTGGCTAGAAAGCATCTCCTTCTTGGGACACGTGGTTTCTAGTGAAGGTATTCAAGTGGATCCCAAGAAAATTGAAGCTGTAACTGATTGGCTTAGGCCTACAACAGTCATTGAGGTGCGAAGTTTTTTGGGTCTAGCTGGCTACTATAGGCGATTTGTGCAAGATTTTTCCAGGATAGCGGCTCCCCTAACTAAGTTAACTCGGAAGAATATTCCATTCATTTTGGACAGATGACTGTGAAGAGAGTTTCTAGAAGCTTAAGGAGTGTCTAACCACTGCCCCTGTGTTGACACTACCTGTGAGTGGTGAAGGATACACCGTGTACTGTGATGCTTCCAGAGTTGGCCTAGGGTGTGTTTTGATGCAGAATGGAAAAGTAGTGGCTTATGCTTCAAGACAGCTGAAGAGGCATGAGCAGAACTACCCCACCCATGATCTGGAAATGGCGGCTGTAGTCTTTGCACTAAAAATCTGGAGACACTACCTGTATGGTGAAGTGTGCGAGATATACACCGACCACAAGAGTTTGAAGTACATCTTCCAACAGAGGGATTTAAACCTGAGACAGAGGAGATGGATGGAGCTTCTGAAAGACTATGATTGCATCATCCAGTACCACCCTGGGAAGGCCAATGTAGTAACAGATGCTTTAAGTAGAAAATCTTCTGGTAGTTTAGCGCAAATTTCAGCAGAGAAGAGACCGTTGATTCAGGAAGTACATGAGTTGATGGATCAAGGTTTAATCCTAGATCTTTCAGATGAGGGGGTATTGTTAGCTCTTTTTTTAGTGAGGCCAGACTTGCGAAACAGAGTTAGAGTTTCCCAGTATAGAGACCAACAATTGATGAAAATCATAGAAAGAGTACAACAGGGTGAAGGTGGTGAGTTTGGATTTGCCAATGATGGTGCCCTAGTGCAAGGTTTTAGGATATGTGTGCCCGATGTGGACAATCTCAGAGATGAAATCATGCGAGAGGTACACTATACACTGTACAATGTCCACCCAGCTTCCACCAAGATGTACCATGATGTGAAAGATAGTTATTGGTGGAATGGCATGAAGAGAGACATAGCAGACTTTGTGTCCAAGTGCTTGACTTGTCAGAAGGTGAAGTTTGAACACCAAAGACCGTCAGGGAAGCTGCAAGAGCTCCCTATCCCAGAATGGAAGTGGGAAATGATTACTATGGATTTTGTGACTGGGTTGCCTCGTACCACGCGAGGATATGATTCCATATGGGTAATTATAGACCACTTAACTAAATCAACTCACTTCTTGCCAGTAAAGATCACATATTTTGTTGCATAGTACGCCCGACTCTACATTCGAGAAATAGTCAGATTACATGGAATTTCTGCTTCCATAATATCTGACAGAGGACCCCAGTTCACTTCTCAGTTTTGGAGAAAGTTGCAGGAGGCACTTGGCACACAGTTGAACTTTAGTACTGCTTTCCACCCTCAGACAGATGGACAGTCCGAAAGGACAATCCAAACACTAGAAGACATGCTTCGCATGAGTGTTTTGAATTTTGGATGTCAATGGGATGATCAGCTAGCTTTGGTGGAGTTTGCCTACAACAACAGTTACCATTCCAGCATAGGAGTAACACCCTATGAGGCACTATATGGAAGAAAGTGTAGGTCTCCTCTGTGTTGGACGAAAATGGGAGAAGCGAAGGTGCATGATGTAGACTTAGTGCAGTACACTTCAGAGATAGTTTCTTTAATCAGGGAACGATTGAAAACAGCTTTCAGTAGGCAGAAGAGTTATGCAGACCCCAGACGGAGGGATGTAGAGTTTGCAGTAGGCGACTATGTATTCTTGAAGGTTTCTTCAATGAAGGGAGTCATGAGATTTGGAAAGAAGGGCAAGTTGGCACCTCGGTATATTGGACCTTTTGAGGTTACTGACAGAGTTGGAGCAGTTGCCTACCGGTTGAAACTACCACCCAACCTTTCTCACGTTCATCCCGTATTTCACATCTCCATACTTAGGAAATACATTCCTGATCCTTCTCATGTACTACAGCCGGATGTAATAGAGCTAAAAGAGAACTTGACATTTGAGGAGCAACTTGTAGCCATAGTGGACTACTAAGTGAGACAGCTAAGATCAAAACAAATCCCTATGGTTAAGGTTTTGTGGAGGAGCCAGTCAGTGGAAAAGTGCACCTGGGAGTCAGAACGGGACATGCGTAGTAAGTACCCTTATATGTTCAATGTGTAATAATGTACTTTATTCTGCCTTCTGTAAAATTCGAGGACGAATTTTCTGTAAGGAGGGAAGAATGTAACACCCCTAATTTTTAAATTTATTATTTTTGGGTAATTGTTGATATTTTATTTTATTTGAATTTTAGGAAATTATTTGGAATTTTTCGGATTTTAGAAATCGGGTTTGATTTTCCGAAAATATAAACTTTGATGATTTTTAAAAATTAATTTAAAGACCACGTGGCAAAATTAAAAATATATTTAGAGTCTACGAATTTTTCTGAGTTTTTTGAAATTTTTTCGAAATTTTTGGGCCTCGTTTTCGGTCCCAAGGCAGAGTAAAAATTCAAAATTTTGTATTCTGAATAGAACCGGTCGAATCGAACCGGACCGGATCGGACTGGTAGAATCGGACCGGTCCTTTCTTTTTCTTCCTTTTTCTTTCCGCGCGCGTCCCGACCCTCCTCTCCTTTTCTCCCTTTTACTCTCTCCTCCCTCCTCCCCTTGCCGCGCCGTAGCCTCCCCTGCCACCCCAGCTCGCCGGCGCCCACCCCCAGCCGTCCCAGCCCACCGGCCGCCGCTTGGAAAGCCGAAAAACGATGCCCGAAGTGGAGCGACGCGCGCGCGCGACCGTTCGTCTTCCCGGCCGAAATCCGGCCGATCCGGCCACCAATCGGACCGGGTCTTGTGTCTAAACTCATCTACTCGTCGAGAGCTTTCCATAGACACCAAGAACACCGAAAATCTGTCGAGCGGTTTGTCCAATTTTTGCCCGGGAAGTTTTAGCCCATTTCAACTTTTGGGCTAAATTTCTCGCAAACCGTGAACCCCACGAGAAAACCGAGAGTACCAGAGCGCTCCACTCGTCGAGAGCTTAGCGGCGACATAAATTTTGAATTTTTTCGATACTGTTTTTCGGTGGGTCCCATGAAACTTCGCAGTGTTTTTCCGAGCATTAAATGAGCTTAGAAAATTCTGAAAAATTTATGTGCTAACCCCCGTGTTATGGGCTTCATGTAGATATTCTCAATTCGCGGAAATTCGACAGTTGTCCAGGTCTGTGAATTTCCAGCCAGACAGACCCGTTACCGGAAAATTCTCCGAATTGGATCGAGGTTTTGGCTACCCCCCATTGTCAGATGTCCCGAGCGCGTCCCTGAAGTCGGAATCGGCAAAGGTAAACCTGAACCTTGCTTTTTCGTAATTTTCTAGTGCTTAAATAGGATTAAAAATCCATAAAATATTCGTGGTAGCTTAGAAAATTATGATTCTTTTTGCAATAGCTTAGTAATATTGCTAAGAATCGCGGGGCAAAGTTTTAGAATTTTTAGAGCTTATTTGGGCAGTTTTTGCAAAAATGATCAATTATAAGGACTAAATTAAAATTTTACATATTGTGATGGATGACTGATTTGATGGGCCCAGGAGGGGCTGTGTGATGTGATTGAGTTGTGGATATATGGGTTGTGAATATAGAAGTGTGTTTTTGAGCCCTTTTGCAGGTTGGGTAGGTCCTAGGTATAGGGGAGACTCTGCCAGATTTTCGGCACGACTTAGGACGTATTTGGTCTTGTCATGATTTGTATTGAGTCAATTGTGTTAAATAATTGTAATGTAATTGTCAGGTGAGCCGGGACAGCCTTCTTTCTCCGCCCAGCCGCCACAGTGACCATTGTCAAGTCTGTGAGTAAAATATTAATTTTAATTGTAATTTCGATATTATTATATGTTCAAGTATGCCCATGCATCACTTATATGCATATATTTATGTAGTTAAACTCTAGGCACGATTTATGTTGCATTCATAACTGTTAAAGTGCCATGGATATTGTTGTGGTAATTTAGAGCAGTATGCGTGCGTTGGCGTGGCGTGCGTGTGATGTGGTGTGGACTATGGATAGGACGGGTAGTCACGGCTTGAGATCTTCGCTGGGACCCGGTCCTTCGGGGTAGACACGGCTTGAGTTCTTCATTGGGACCCCGATTTGGTTATTAAGTGGAAGTCCGAGCTGAGTTCTTCGCTGGCACAGGTTGGATTTAAGAGAGCTATATAGGGGATCAGCTCCCATATATTATGATTGATATTACTGGGTGTGTGAGTGCTCCAAATTACCTTTTTGCTGTTATGATGTGAAATTATTGCTGTTATTGCATTTCACTCTATAGGGTGCATTAGTTTTAGATAGTTATAGAGATTATGGTTAAAATTGATATTTTACTCTCTGAGTCGAACGCTTACTCCTGTTCAATATTTTTTCAGGCTACAGGAGGATTTTATTGTGGTTAACCTGCTTTTCTCCTTCGCAGGTTGTTTATCAATATTTGTGTAATTTTATTTACTCATAGAATTTTCGCATGTGTTAGAAGTATTTATTTGATTTTGATCTGTAATATTATTATCATGTTGGATCTGTAAACCTATAATGATATGCATGTTTGATGGACTGAATGAGGGAGCTGAGCTCCCATATATTTTTATGATGATATGAGTATGTGGAGGGTGAGCTGAGCTCCCCAATTGAGTATTTACTGTGTTTACAGGTCGGGTGAGTCAAAAACTCTCCCCGTTGGAAGGTCCATTTTATGGCCGGACTCTGTCCGGTTGATTTCTTGAAATTGGGCCCAAATGGGCTTTAGAGTTGGGTTAATGAATAGTTAGGCTTACTACGGGTCTCGGGGGCTTTAGGTTGGCCCAGGTCCTAGTGTCGGTCCGGCCCATAAGTTGGGTCGTGACATGAATCATCAATGGGCAAACTGATAAACACTTTATTAATCCAAAGTCAGTATGTCATGGAAAGTATTTAGCAATTTGGACATCCTTTGTGTTTGCAAAAAATGATTTATTTTAGGAAAATGATTTTTTTTCTTCTACTTTTTGATAATTTAATTTTCATTTAATATTAAATAAGAAAAAAATACTTGTGGTTAAAATTTGTCATGGTCAAAGAATTATTTATTTAATTTTTTTTTAAGATTTTTCTTTGTTGATAAACATTTCAAATTTCAAAAAATTTGACTTAAAAATACTTTAATTTATGTTTGATTACAAACTGCTTTTGATTGATTAATTTTCCTAAACACCTCATAGACAAATACATAAACATTACGAAAATTTTTTATTTAATTTTTAAGATTTCATAAAATTAATAATTAAATTTTTATATTTTTAAATTAATTTTTATACTTTAATTTCAAATACTCAATTTGAACTCCATGAGTTAAAACTCACTTATAGATATTTTTTTAATCAATGAACTAATTAGAATTAAAAAAAAAAATTCTAATAATTTTTTTAAAAAATATATATTTTTAAAAATTTTCTAAAGGAAAATTTATTTTAAAAAAAGTTATTTCCACAAAAAACTTCAAAAATAAAATTTTTAAGAACAAATTAAAATAATAAAAAATTTTAACATAATACCAAAATTAATTAATTCAAATATGAAATCGGAAATTAATTCACTAATATTATCTAATTATATGAACAAAAATTATAATTTACTCTAAAATTTAAACAAGTGCCGAAAGGTAGGGTTGGCACGGTCCGGTTTTGAGCCGGAATCGAACCAGAATCGGTTCGGTCAAAATCGGATCAAAACTGGAACCGGCTTCGAATCGGACCGAAACTGTCATTCTGTGGTTTGGTTCAGGTTCATATTTTTTAAGAATCGTGAACCGGCAGATCCGAACCGGATTAAACCTACGATTTTAAACCAGATTAAACCGACAATTTAAATATAAAAAAAGTCAATAAATATATTACCTCACTCCTAATTCATTTATATATATCATTAATTCTCTACACAATTATTCTATGTATTTTCTTCAATTCTTAATATTTTTTCAATTTTTCTCAAATTCTGTAAATAAATATTTTCTACACTCATTTTAATTTCTAATACTCTCTCAATTTTCCTACTTTATTATTTTATATACTTACTGAAATTTTTAATATTTATCAAAGTTACTTTGTTATTACTTTAAATCCTCAATAAAATTTCCAATACCCTCTATTTTAATTTTTTTTTCTCTTTTATACTTTTTAATTATCAATTATTATATAATTTTAAAAAAAGGCAAGTAATAGAACTAGAAATTTTTAATCTTCTAAATCCTAAAGGGATATTTAGGTAAAATTAAGTTCATACACTTTTTGCTAATTTTTTTAAAAAAAATTAATTTCATCTCTAATTTTTTAATCAGATTCAAATCTTTATTTATTAAATTTTTCTTAAAGATAAATTATTTTCTTTCTTTTTTTTTCTTATTTTATTTTGATTGAAAGATTTATGAGAAAAATTAAAATATTTTTACAAATATAACTTAAATTTTGAATCAATAAAATTTTTCTCTAATTTTTTTTTATCTAAGCTACCCTTAAACCATCCCTAAACTACTTTCAAACCGTTTTTCAAACTGTTTTGAACCGTTTTTTTTCGAACCACCCTTCAAACCGTTTTAAACAATGGCTCAAACCGGAACCGGCGGTTTATGAACCGTCTTTTAAATCTTTTCCTGACGATTTGGTTCAAGTTCATGATTTCGTTAAATCTAAATTAACGATTCAGAAACCGTAACCGATGGTTCCTGAATCGTGGCAACCTCTAATGTAAGGTGTTATTATTTATTTATTTATTTTTACTTTCCCAGATAAGGTAAAAAGTGTTGAAAAGGTAAAAAAAATAAAAAGGAAAACTAATTGTTTTGTTATTTTATTTAAATTTATTATAATGGCTTGGGTCCACTGTATCTAGTAAAAAAGAAATACGTTATAAAGAAATAGAAAAAAAAAATTTTAAATATTTATATATAATTAATCTAAAATTTTTAAAAGAAAAAAAAATCTCTGACAGTTTAATAAAAAATAATAATTATTATTTCATCCCACTTGACTTTTCACTGAATCCAAACAAAAAAAGGTTTTTTCTTTTTCTTTTTGAGGTGGCTCAGAATCCACCTGTCTAAAAAGGCATCAACTTTGACTTTTAAGGCTTTTCTTTCAGCAACATACAACCAAACAAAGAAACGAACAATCTCCAAATAATTAAAAATAATTTTATATTTCAATTTTTTTTAATACTTTGTCCGCAATTTAAAATCTTAATATATATAATATTGATTTTTTCCTAAATTTTTTAAATAAATCAATTTTATTTAAAAATAAAAAATAAAAAATTTTTTCACTTAATCGATTACTATTATATAATATTACTCAATTTTATAAATATTTTTATAAAAATTATTAAAATTTAATTTATTTTATAAAATTTATTAAAATTTTAATTTAATTTTATTGAAATTATTATAATTTTATAAATTTTTAACAGCAAAATTTTGATAATCTGTACATTCTTTAAATCCTAAATTTTTATCGAACAAAAAAATTATTTGACTTGGAAGGATAATGATATTAAAATTGAATGACTTATTTTGAAGAAATAGATTAAAAAAATAAAGAATATATAACAGAAAGAAGCAGACGGGGGAAGGGAAGGGAACGGAATTGCTACAGCGGCTGAGCGAAAAGTGAAGAGAGTGAAGAGTGGTGGTTTTATCATAATAATAGTAATAATAACAATAACAATTAAAAGCTCTGTTGTGCATATCTGGCGTCTGAAGATGAGCTTGTGTACCACTCTACCAGAAGAGAGAGAGAGTCTCTCTGTATGTCTTTAATTTCAGAGAGAGAATTCTCTCTCTATTTTTATTACTGAAACCAACTCTCTTTCTCTCAGAACCTCATGCCATGAGAGAGAGAGAGACAGAGAGAGAGAGGGTCTAATGCTTTAAAACCCCATCAGTTACATTGGCTAAAACTGGAAGGAAAAAGAAGAAGAAGAATTGGAACACGAGCTCTAGTGGGTTTAGCTTGGAAGAGCTGTTGCTTCTTCTTGAGTCTTTCACTGGCTTAATTATAGCCCGAGATTTATTTTCATTTCATTATCTTAATAATTTCAAAACCCTTAAACTCAGCTCTCTCAAATCATGCCAATTTCTTTGACATTTTCTCTGCCGTTTTTTTCTTTCCCTGTCATTTCTTCCTTTTTCTCCACTTCATTATCAATGCTTAAACGCCAATTTCACCCTCATTTCATGCCTCTTTAAGTCTTAATTTTCTTCTGCTACTGTTGCTTCATTTTCTTCTTCTTCCTGTATCGTATCTTGCTCTTTTTGATATCACTTATATGGAATACGGTAGCGGTGGAGGAAGTGGCGGTGGCGGTGGTAGTGGTTCTGGTGGAGACCATGACCCGTCTGACCCCCACAGAAGGAAGAAGCGTTATCATCGTCACACTGGTAATCAAATTCAGAAGCTTGAAGCGTAAGCACCCTGGGGCATTGATTTTCTTTTTTTCTATTCATTTCTTTGTGGTTTTTGCTTAGAAAATTAATAATAATATTGGTTCTTGTTGTTGTTTAATGGGGAACATGAAGAATGTTCAAGGAATGCCCACACCCAGATGAGAAGCAGAGGTTACAGTTAAGCAGAGAGTTGGGTTTGGCACCTCGGCAGATCAAGTTTTGGTTTCAGAACAGGAGAACCCAGATGAAGGTTAAGCCTTTTCTGCTTCTTTTTACTCTTGTAAATCAATTTTACCTATCCCTGTTCAGTAAAATATGCCAATACCAATTTCATTCAGGCCCAACACGAAAGAGCCGATAACTGTGCCCTTCGAGCTGAGAATGATAAGATCCGATGTGAGAATATAGCAATTAGAGAGGCTCTCAGGAATGTTATTTGCCCCTCCTGTGGTGGTCCTCCTGTCACCGAAGATTCTTATTTCGATGAACACAAGTTAAGAATGGAGAATGCCCAATTGAAGGAGGAGGTTGCTTCTTGACTCTCTCCCTCCATTTTCCTTTTATTTTGGATTTTTATTGCTAAATTTGGTTGATGAACTTGGCAGCTTGATAGAGTTTCCAGCATTGCCGCCAAATACATTGGAAGGCCAATTTCCCACCTCCCTCCAGTGCAGCCTATTCATATTTCTTCTCTGGACTTGTCCATGGGGAGTTTTGGTGGCCAAGGGAATGGTGCTCCTTCTCTTGATCTTGATCTTGATCTTATACCATCTACTTCAAATTTGCCATTTCACCCACTTGGTATTTCAGATATGGACAAGTCCCTTATGACTGATATTGCAGCAAGTGCCATGGATGAATTGCTAAGACTTTTGCAGACTGATGAACCTTTGTGGATTAAGTCACCCACGGATGGAAGGGATGTTCTTCATCTTGATACTTATCAAACACTTTTTCCCAGGGCTGTTTCTCGCTTGAAGAATCCCAATGTTCGAATTGAGGCATCCAGAGATTCAGGTTTTGTCATCATGAATAGTTTAGCTTTGGTGGACATGGTTATGGACGCTGTGAGTCCTTCAAACATTCTTTTACTTTACAATTTTTTGGACCTATTTCGTAGTTATTTAAACTAATTGGGGTTTGCAGAACAAGTGGGTCGAGCTGTTTCCCAGCATTGTGTGTGTGGCAAAGACCCTCGAAGTAATTTCATCTGGAATGATGGGCAGTCACAGTGGTTCTTTGCAATTGGTAAAATAATTTGCACCAAAGAAAAAAGTGCTTAAATTTCTTTCCTTTTGATCCCAACATCATGTTTGAGGAATGGTTTTCTCATTTTAATGGTGGCATTTGCAGATGTATGAAGAGTTGCAGGTGCTTTCACCATTGGTACCAACTCGAGAATTCTATATCCTTCGTTATTGTCAGCAAATTGAGCAAGGCTTGTGGGCAATTGTTAATGTTTCATATGATATTCCACAATTTGCTTCTCAATGTCGATCTCATAGGCTTCCTTCTGGATGCATGATTCAGGATATGCCTAATGGATACTCCAAGGTTGTCAAATTGCTCCATTGAGCTTTATTATCAGTGGTTAGTTCAGTATTATATTTCCAAATCCAGTGCAAATGCAGTGATTTTTTTGCACTCACAACTATTCAATTTCAAATCCCTAAACAGGTTACTTGGGTGGAACATGTGGAGATAGAAGACAAAGCCCCAACTCATAGGCTTTACAGAGACCTTGTTCACAGTGGAATGGCTTTTGGAGCTGAACGATGGCTTGCCACTCTGCAAAGATTATGTGAAAGATTTGCATGTCTAATGGTGTCAGGCAATTCAACTCGTGATCTTGGTGGAGGTAATGTTATGACCATGCTAAGCACTATTTTACTTAGCCAATCATGAAATTAACTAATTCTTCTATTTTTCAGTAATTCCATCGCCTGATGGTAAGAGAAGCATGATGAAACTTGCTCAAAGAATGGTGAACAGTTTCTGTGCTAGCATCAGCACATCTAACAGCCATCGATGGACTACTGTTTCTGGTATGAATGAGGTTGGAGTTCGAGTTCATAAGAGCACAGATCCTGGGCAACCCAATGGTGTAGTTCTTAATGCAGCTACTACCTTTTGGCTTCCAGTTTCTCCACAAAATGTCTTCAATTTCTTCAAGGACGAGAGAACTCGAGCTCAGGTATATTTATTGGAATTCATTAACAGCATTTTCACTGTTGTATGGTTAGGTTGAAGGGTTCTTACCATTTTGCTTTTGATACTCCCTTTCTTTAGTGGGATGTTCTCTCTAGTGGCAATGCAGTGCAAGAGGTTGCTCATATTGCCAATGGCTCCCATCCCGGGAACTGCATATCTGTTCTTCGAGTAAGGCTACTAGTATCTACCTCTTCTTCTTTCTCCTTTTTGTTCCCTCTCATGCAAATTGTTGTACTTCCTAATCTAGATTGGTTACTTTACATAGCATTCCTAATTGTGCTTTCGGTTACTTGATTAGGCATTCAATTCAGGTCAAAACAATATGTTAATACTGCAAGAGAGCTGCATAGATGCATCAGGTTCACTTGTAGTTTACTGCCCAGTTGATCTTCCAGCGGTCAACATAGCAATGAGTGGAGAGGACCCATCTTATATTCCCTTGCTTCCATCAGGATTCACAATTTCACCGGATGGTCATCCAGACCATGGAGATGGAGCATCTTCCAGCTCTAATACACATGGAAGTATGGGTAGGTCAAGTGGTTCACTAATAACAGTATCATTTCAAATACTAGTGAGCAGTTTGCCATCTGCAAAACTAAACCTTGAATCAGTAACCACGGTTAATAACCTTATCAGTACCACTGTCCAACAAATTAAGGCTGCCATGAACTGTCCTAGTTCCTGATGATCTCTGATTCTGCTGCTAGCTACTACAATGGCAATACAACTGTTTCTTCTCTTCCCTCTCTACCTGCTTTAAATATGAAGATAGAGGGAAATTTTTAGAGACTATATTTGAGCAAAAAGGTTATTCAATGTCAGAACAAAAGAAGTATTGGGAGGTTAGTTGAGGCCTTGAATGCCCTCTGATCAACAACAGAAGATGGTTATTTACTGCAAGCTACTTGAGCTGTTTTTGCTGCCAAACTTCATTACAGTCTACACCAACTTGATTTAATTAATTTTTTTTTTTTGGGTTTCTGATAAAATTTTTACCTTGGAAGAATAGTATCAATTAAATAGGGAGTCAAGAACGCACCATCCATCTCTTTCCTGCTGCTGCTGAAGGGTATTTTTTTTTTTTTTTTTGGTTATTATCTCTTCATTGCCTCTACAGAACAGCAAGAACAATGTGTGGTTCGGGTATTGACTTTCTGTGCTTTTACATTTATTTAGCAATCAATGATCTTATTATTATTTTCACTGCTTCTGGTAATAAAACTCTCTCTTCTCTTGAATGGATATATGTGTGTGTGTGAATGAAGACAGCCAGAAGTTGAAATTCATGAGTGCTGTGGGGCTCTGTTTTAGCTTTAGGTTTCAATGTTGGGCTCCACCTCCATGCCTGAGCTTTTCCCTCATTTAAAGTTTTTCAACTTTTATTTTGGTCATTTATAAAATCACCTCTCAAGTTTGGCATAATTATTAATTTAATTCCTCTGTTTTTTATTTTAAACATATTAATCCTAACCTTTAATTGATTAGTTTTTATAATTCTCACAAATTACCATTAGTCAGACAAGAAAGTACGGTTAAACTTTAATATAAAATTTAATGGATGAATTAATTGATTAATGATTTCAGAATTAATGAACTAAATTATTTTATATTAAAAATCAGAAGATTAAATCATAATTATGGTTAAATCTCACGAGTCATTTTGTAAAATTTTCAAATCTTAATTTAGCGCTTCACTATTTTTTCTTATTTAAATAAAAATAATATTAATAAAAAGACTATTTAGTTGATTGAATTAAAATTAAGAATTAAATTATTTTGAATTAAAAAAATTAAATCATAATTTCTTTTAAAATATATTATTTATGAAAAATAAAATTCAATTGAATTTTCATACAATTAGATTTTTTTAAATAAAAAATTTTAAACTAAAAAAAATTAAATTCTTTCATTTTAATCATAAAAATTAATCTAAAAGAAATTAATTTAATTAAATTCTTATAAAATTTTAATTTTTAAACAGAGAATTTATCAAACATCAAGATTCATATTTAAAAAAGTTACTTAAATTATTATTTATTTAACCTTGAAACTTTATAATGAAACTCTTGAAAATCCAATAGAAATATCGGTGAAGACATATATCAGGAGACTTATTGCATACTAAAAGTTATTAAAAGATTTGGCTTAATTAGGCAAGTAGTTTGTCACTAATCAACATGAACATGACCATCAATACACTCAACTATTCAAATCCACTATAATGGAGCCTACCATTGCCAATTTATATAATTGATCTTTTGCTCTTTAAAAGTTGCACACTTTTGACCAAACAGATTAATCCAATCGATAAAAATAGAACCCTCTTCACTTAAAATATTTATAGGAGGATGAAATCGTGAAGAGAAGAAATTTGATCTCAACTCACCTACTCTTTCATACATAGGCAAATGCTTTATTTAGCCCTTAAAGTTGTGCCAAATAATCACATGAGTCTTTAAAATATTTTGAGATCTAATTAAATTCTTTAATTTTTAAAAAATCATATAAATCTTTTAAATTTTTTAAAATAAATCAAATAAGTTTTTGAGGACAAATAAGCCCTTCAATTTTTAAAAATAGAAAAAAAGGATTAAATTATAATTTGACTCTAATATAAATTTTGTGACACTCCTCACCCGTCTACAGTGTAGTTGAGCAAAGGATATCACACTCGGTGTCAGAGCATTTTAACTTGTCTTATTATAATTCCCAGATCTTAATTTATTTATTAAAAAGCTTTTAAGTGAAATTCATGTCATGAATTAAAATTTTGATTAACTTGAAATTTTGAAAATTCTACAGAAAATTTGGCAGAGTGCTAACTAAAAATTGAGAAAACAGTTTTTCAAAACATGTTAAAAACACTTCCAATATATGTATTGTCCGCAACTCCAATAAAAAAAAATCAACATAATTTCAACATGTCTCAATATTTTATCTCAAAATCATAATTTCATTCATCCCATGCTATCACATAATTTTTGTTCAATTTCATAAGGAAATGCTCAAATTTTATTAATTTGCATAGTTTACAATAGTTACACAGGTTCAAAATTTACAATACAAAATGAATACATAACTACAAAATGCAAAACTACTAACAGGTCTAATGAGTCCTACCCAAAATACTGTAGATGTGGTGATATTAGAACACAATGCAGATCAGGACGCTCACCCAGTTTGAGGTCTGCTGGGCTCTCTATCTTTCTCACCAGTATCTACACGTGGCAAAAAATGACGCGCTAAGCAATACAGCTTAGTGGTGCCAATATAAAATAAAAATAAACTACAAATAAATAAATATGCAAAAATCATGTTGTTATTTCATGCAGACTGAATTTCTGGTAATTATTCGTAATATTATTAATTTTAATACTTTTTATGTTCCTTATTTGGTTATAAATTATTAAGACTTATTTTGGTTGCCAAGATAACCTATACCAGTTGACTGGACTGGATAAACGGGTAAACTGGCACTGGGTATCAAGTACCTCGGGCCGGTACACCATCGGTCACAAGGTGTCTGTCAGGTGTGCAATAGAACGACTAATAAGCCATATCAAATATTAGGCATAAAGCCAAGTGTATCAATCATAGCAAAATGGCCATAGGCTATAATATCATAAAATGGCATAAAATGCCATAAATCACAAAATAGCACAAAGCCATATGCAGTACTACTATCGGAACCCTATTGGCATGCCAACCTATCCAAACCAATCATACTAGGCATACTAGGCCATGTTATAAAGTTAATTGTTTAATTCTTTGCTCTTAATTTTTGGTAGTTACTATTCGCCTTACTATTCATGCATAATTGTTGACTTTTTCATAATTAATAGGTAGACAAGTTCTAATTGCACTAAAATACCACATTTTCGGTTTTACATATGTTGGCATTGGTTGCCGATTTCAATTCAAAGCTCATTGGAAGTTATTTCAAATTTTCAGATTTGGTCACTTAGGTTTACTGTTCCATTGGATCAATCTACAATAAGAATTTGGCTAAAATTTCTTCATCAAAGTTGTTTCTTAATGTGTCTTCTTTAATTTTCTTTTTAGATCACTCCATTTGGAGTTTTGTAGCTCAAGTTATGGCATTTTCACCATAACTGGCCGGATTGGTCATTGTCCAGATTTTCTGGGCAGAATTGGTTCTAGCAGTTTTGGTGCCCTAATTTTGGCTTGCAATTTGAATTGGTTATGGTCAGAATTTGGGTTTCTGTTCTTCATGAAAGTTGTGCTACATTGTCTAAGATTTTCAGGGGTTCAAGAATCAGGTCATTTGGACCTCTCCACACAAGGTTATGGCCATATGAACAAACAGTGTTCGTTTAGTTATTTTCCAGGTCCAGAATTTTGGTTACCCAGATTTAGGCAATTTTTAGGTCAACTTAAGTTAGTTTTCTGGGTAGGGTCTCTTCACAAAAAATGTGGCATTATGTCCCTAATTTCACCTCCAATTAGCCTTGTACCAATTGAAGCTACACAAGCCAAGTTATGGCTGCCCAAACACATTGGACTCCAAGTTCAGAATTTCCAGCAAATGGGCAGCACTACCAATCCTTAACTCCATTCCACAATTCATTCCAAATTAAGGTCAATTCTACTCAAATGGTCACTAATTGACCATTAGAACACCACTTCACCATTAATTCAACAAAACCCTAATTTTTGCTCAACCCTAATTCTCAAAGTTTCAAATTTTGCTCCATACATACAAATCAAAGTTCTAATACTTGTATACTCATTATAAACCATCACTACACCATTTCAATTCCATTAAAATTCATTAAGACCATTTTCAACTCATGGCTACCAAAAATTTAGGAAGGTCCAAACATGCATGTTTTTGTTCAATTTTTGCAAATTCTAGCTTACTTCCATGTCCTACCAAAGAATACAATGAGAGAGAAAAAGGAAATGGACACTAACCTCTTGAAGCAATATTCTAGGGTGTCCAATCTTCCACTTTCTCTTCAATTCTTGGCAGCCAAACACTTTTGCAAGATTTGGTGACAAGTTTTAATGAAGGAATTTATAGATTCTGGGGTAAGAAATCAAGGTTCATCAAGATATGATGAAGGAGCATCAATGGAGGGAAGAGAGAGAAGAATTTCGGCCAAGGTTGAAGATGGAGATGGGAAATGAATTTTTTTGATGTAATTATCTCTTATTAGCTTTTACTTTTAAGGTTTTCCAAATATGATTGGTGGATAAAATTTTAATGACATAATAATGATGTCATAATTAGGTTTTTATTTTATTTTTTTTCTTTTTCTTTCTTCTTTCTTTACTCATTTTTAATTAATTTTTTTTATCAATATTTATTCATATTTTATGTCATAAATCTCACTTACTTTGGTGGACAAGTTGGTCAAAAATCATATCTGAAGGTGAAATGACTAAAATGCCATTCATTTAGCTTAACAAGCAAAAATTATCTGTACCGACTTAGAAAATTTTCTTAGCATTTACTTGGCATTCTATTGCTATCTAAGGCTCAATAACTCTTCATTGGAGTCCCAAAAATTATTTCATAGGATTTTCCCATGGGTCTAGGGTCACTAACTGTCTTCACAGTCGCTTTCCATCAGGTCACCTATCGCTGGGGCACCGGCTCATTTAACCTTGTTGTATTTTATTACTTAAATTTTTTCTTAATTTTTCTTATCATTATTTGGTTTATTTATAACTCCTCACTCTAGTTTAAATATAGTTCCAGACATTCTAGCTATCCGGACAGACATTAGTCACCAGAACAGTAAAATGTACAGACTACCTAAAGTGAGGGCATTACAGCTCTTCCCCTCTAACAAAAATTTCGTCCTCAAAATTTACCTGATGCAAACAGTTGAGGGAACTGTTGCCTCATTGTCTCTTCAATTTCCCAGGTTGCCTCTTCGGTGCTGTGGTGCCTCCAAAGCACTTTCACCAGTGGAATCTGCTTGTTCCTTAATTCCTTCACTTCTTGAGCTAGGATCCTTATGGGTTCCTCTTCATATGTCAAACTGGTTGGATTTCAATTTCTTTCATGGAGATGACATGTGAAGTGTCTGATCTGTACCTTCTCAGCATGGACACATGAAACACATTATGGATCTTGTTCAGCTTTGGTGGTAAAACTAGCCTATAGGCTACTAGACCCACAAGTTCAATGACTTTATATGGGCCAATGAACCTAAGGCTTAACTTACCCTTTCTCCCAAACCTCAATACCTTCTTCCATGGTGAGACTTTGAGAAACACCTTGTCGCCAACTTCATATTCTATGTCTTTTCTTTTCAAGTCAACATAAGACTTCTGTCTATCTAAGGCAACCTTCAAATTAGTTTTGATTAACTTCACTTTCTCCTCAGTCTGTTTCACCAGGTCTGGTCTCACAAGTTTATCTTTGCCCAGTTCAGTCCAACATAATGGTGTTCTGCACCTCCTCCTATACAGTGCCTTATACGAAGCCATCTGAATGCTAGCTTGGTAGCTATTATTGTATGCAAATTCTGCCAGTGGGAGGTATCTGTCCCAACTTTCCTCAAACTCAATAACACAATTCTTTAGCATATCCTTAAGGACCTATCACATATTTCATGTTATTATTATCATTTCAATTTTAATATTTGTAATAATTCAATGAGTTTTAAAGTTTACCTGAATAACTCATTCCGACTGTCCATCCGTCTGAGGATGAAAAGCTGTGCTAAAATAGAGTTGTGTGCCCAAGGCTTCTTGCAACTTCTTCCAAAATCTAGATGTAAACCTCAGGTCTCGATCAGATATGATGGAAAGTGGGATTCCATGCAGGCTAACTATCTCACTGATATACAACTCTACTAGCTTCTCCAGTGAGTAGTCAATTCTAACTGGCAAAAAATGAGTTGATTTAGTCAATCTATCCACTATCACCCATACTGCATCATGTTTCTTCTGGGTGAGAGGTAGACCACTAACAAAATTCATGGTGACCTGATCCTATTTCCACTCAGGTATGCTTATGGGCTGTAACAAACTTGATGGTACTTGATGTTCTGCCTTGACTTGTTGACATGTCAATATTTAGTCACATAGTCAGCTATGTCCTTCTTCATATCAGGCCACCAATAATGAGGCTTCAGATCATGGTATATTTTTGTGCTTCCAGGATGCATAGCATAAATACTGGTGTGTGTTAGAAGACCTTGTGTACTAGAAGATTTTCATGTATGACTTTGACTGGATTTATATTAGAAGCAAATTATAGTTCAATCTTTTTTATATATTTTTAAAGTTAAATATATAAATAATTTCAATCGCTAATATTAATATAAATTAAAAATTTAAAATTATTTTAATAGTAATTCTACTTATAAAATGATGTGCCTTGTAAGGGATTGATAAAAAGAAAGGATAATTTTTCTTTTTTTTGGTTTTGATGTTTATGAACTGAAAATAAGAACAAAACAAGAAAGATAAAACGATAAGTAGAAAGAGAGAATGCCACACAAAGAACCCAATTTTTAAATGTAGATGCCACACAAAGAACTTTTGATAAGTCTAGAATTCTTTCACCATAAACCAAAGGTTTGATAAGAAAAACCTAGCAACACTTGTTATTGATTCTCAAAAGTCAGGAAAACTTAGAAGAGGAGGCCTATTTACAG
This sequence comes from Hevea brasiliensis, assembly GCF_030052815.1. Lineage (NCBI taxonomy): Eukaryota > Viridiplantae > Streptophyta > Magnoliopsida > Malpighiales > Euphorbiaceae > Hevea > Hevea brasiliensis. Next base: position 1,809,426 of record NC_079508.1, on the reverse strand, counting down.
GCAGAATATAATTACTATTTAGGAAAATAAGCTAGCAACTAAGTAGAAAACTTTAGTAGTTCTTATACAAGTACTAAATAGCAAAATAAGAAACAAAAATAGGTCTTGTAGCTTTCTCCAAGTAGCTGCATGAATTTGAGTGAGAGAGAGAGGAGAGATTCTTACTTAGCTGATTAGGAAAGATGTGCTCTTGGAAATCTTTCAATAGGATTTTCTTGATTCTCTTCAATCTGACTTTTATTCTTTGACTTGTCAACTTTCAACAACATAAAGAAAGGGAAAGAGAGAGTCTACATGCCAATTTGCAGGCCAAGCCCATTTAAGACAAAATACTCACTAATTTTCATCCCATAAACTTCTTAACTCTACTTGAATCATATGCCCTATTTAAGTAAATAAGTCCAGCCCACAACATCTTTATTCTTAGACAAGAGCAAGCAAAGTAACAAGCTTGCTCTTGGACTTGGTCAATGAGCCCATATATACCATGTCAATCCCATTACCATGATGTGGCACATCATCTCCCTTTTGTTAATTGGGATTTGCCCTCAAATCTAACTCTTCCCCATCTTCAAAATCATCTTCCAAGCTAGGAAAAAGATCCCTTACATTAAAAGTGGCAGAAACATTGTACCCGCTAGGCAAATCTATCTTGTAGGCATTATCATTGATTCTCTCCACAACTCTAAATGGACCATCAACTCTTGGCTTCAACTTGGACTTTTTCTGGCTAGGAAATCTCTCTTTCCTTAGGTGAATCCACACTAAATCACCTAGTGCAAACTACACTTGCTCCCTCTTCTTGTTGGCGGCTTTGCTTCCTTATTTCCTTATGCATGGACTTCACCAGTTTTGCTTTCTTTTCACCATCATTATTAATTCTCTTATGAACAGGAAGTGGCAACAAATTCATTGGAGAAGTTGGATTAAAACCATAAACAATTTCAAAAGGAGAGTGTTTCGTTGAACCATGCACACTTCAGTTGTAGGCGAATTCAATAAGCTTCATCCAAACTCTTCAAATTCTTCCTTATAATAGTTTGAAGAAAGGTTGAGAGTATACTATTCACCATCTTTATTTGTCCATCAGTTTGAGGATGGCAAGTAGTACTGAAAAGGAGGTGAGTTCCAAGCTTTCTCCATAATGTCTTCCAAAAATAGCTTAGGAACTTTACATCACAATATGAAATAATGCTTTTTGGAATGCCATGCAACCTAACAATTTCTTTAAAGAAAAGGTTAGCAATAAGAGAAGCATCATCAATCTTATGACAAGGAACAAAATGAGCCATCTTTTAGAATCTATCAACAACTACCATGATGGAATCCTTGTCCCTTTGAGGTTTGGGCAAAACAAAAATGAAATCCATGCTCACATGCTCCTAGGATGACTTGGAACAGGGAAATGCGTGTACAACCCTTGCATCAACTCCTTGCTTTTAGCCTTTTTGCATGCCACACACTTCTCTACCACTTTGTGCACATCTTTCATCATGCTAGGCGAGAAGAAGTGCTCTTTCAAGGTCCCTAATGTCTTCTTCTTGCCAAAAAGGCTAGCAAGTCCCCCTCCATATGCTTCTCTAACCAGCAACTCATGAACAAAGCAATTGGGAATGCACAACTTTCCCATCTTAAAAAGGTAGCCTTCATGTTGGTAAAAGCCTTAAAAAGCATTTTGTTTGCATGCTTCATATACAGTAGCAAAGTCCCCATCCAACTTGTATTGATCTATCATCAAGCAAAAACCCAAAAGTTTAAAATGTTTAACAAAGAAATCAAGGCATACCTTCTAGATAATGCATCAGCTAAAATGTTAGAGTGCCCTTTCTTGTATTTGATCACATATGGATAGGATTCCAAGAACTCCACCCATTTGGCATGTCTTTTGTTCAACTTGCTTTGACCTTTCAAGTGCTTCAATGATTCATGGTCAGTGTGAATAACAAACTCCCTTAGCAAGAGGTAGTGTTACCAGGTCTACAAAGCACGGACAAGAGCATATAATTCTTTATTGCAAGTGGAATAATTAAAGTAAGCTCCATTTAACTTCTTAATGAAATGAGCAATAGGGTTCCCTTCTTGCATTAGAACAACCCTTATTCCAACACTAGAAGTATCACACTCTACTTCAAAAGTTTTGAAAAAATTTGGTAGTGCAAGGATTGGAGTAGAGGTTAATTTTGCTTTGATTGTTTCGAAACTCTTTTGGGTAGCATCACTCCATTTAAACCTTCCCTTCTTCTTCAAGCATTCAGTGATAGGTGCCATGATAGTACTGAAGTTCTTGACAAACCTCCTATAGAAAGAGGCTAGGCTATAGAAGATCCTTACCTTCGAAATAGTGGCTGGAATTGGTCAAGTTTGAATTGCTTGCACCTTCTCTTTATCTACCTCCATGCCATGTTTGAAAACTACAAAGCCAAGGAATATGACTTGCCCTTGGCAAAAAGTGCACTTTTTCAAGTTCCCATACAATTGCTCTTAGCGTAAAACTTCAATAATAGCCCTCAAATGCTTGACATGTTCATCAAAGCTCCTACTATAAATCAAAATGTCATCAAAATAAACAACCAAAAATTTGCCAATGAAGTGGCGAAGCACATGGTTCATGATCTCATAAAAGTGCTAAGAGCATTAGAAAGGCCAAAAGGCATAACCATCCACTTATACAACCTAGACTTTGTTTTAAAGGCTGGTTTCCATTCATCCCTTTCCTTCATTCGAATTTGATGGTAACCACTCTTCAAATCAACTTATGAAAAAACAACAACACCATGTAATGCATCAAGCATATCATCAAGTCTAGGAATGGAATAGCGATACTTTATAGTGATTTTGTTGATGGCCCTACTATCAACACACATATGTATGGAACCATCCTTTTTGGGCACCAACAAAGCTAAAATAGAATATGGGATCATGGATTCATGAACATATCCTTTTTCCAATAGCTCCATGACTTGCTTATGCAACTCCTTTGCCTCTTTGGGGTTGCTTCTATAGGTTGGTCTATTTGGTAATGCCACTCCAGGAATTAAATCAATTTAGTGTTTGATACCACAAAGGGGAGGTAGTCTGATACAAGCTCCCTTGATAACTTCCAAAGGAACTGCCACTCTTGTTGTGGCAGCTATTAGACTGTCCCTCCAATCAAGCCTTAAGTGATTTTTCACTTTTTCCCAACCCTCAATATGCAATGTGAAGAGAACTGAAAAATAAATGCAAGATGGTGTTCAATCTAAGAATAATTCTTTCAAGAAGAAATACCCTTGAATTTTAATTAAAACTTATAAGAGAACAAACCTTGTAAGAGTGGTAAATAAAGTTCATATAAGAACAAAGCTCCTTAAAGCATTTCATCCATGGAAGGCTCTCTCTACCTCTCAAATTACATCTGAATTCTGAAATAAAAAAATAAAACAAAAACGATTTTATCTACTGGGGTGGGTATTCGGCGAAGCTTCTCTAATGGCCAAAGGACAATTGCAAGCTTGGTTAATACCTCTCACTCTCCCTAAAATATGTATAAAATTCAAACATAAATAAAATGTTCTGATTTAGCAAGATACAACTGAAAGATAAGCTGAAAAGAAGTACTTTGTCTTGAAGCTGAAAGTAGAAACTTTGCTTTTTCTATAAATGATTGAAGCATGGCTGGAACTCTTGGACAAAGTTATTGCTTCCTATCTTTGCAAAATGTATAAAAGCATCTTCAAAAGTTTGGTGGAGTTAGGCTGCCAATTGTGCCACCACCTAGGCACTTCACCTAGACGCCACATTGGATGCCAACTAGGATGGAATTACTGATGTGGCTGCCACATGTATGCCACTTTGGACGGATGCCACTTGGTCTCTTGGCTCCTCAAATAAGCTAAGGAATGTGCAGCAAGGTTGGCTTTCCTCCTTCAAATCCAAACCAAATGCTTGCAAGAGGTTGGACTTAGTGATGTGCTAATGTACCAAGCCTTAAAGTTTCTTAGCCATTGCTCTAATTATTGGACCTTGATGTGCCATGATGATCGGGTCCTCATCATCCTCTCCCTTTTTGAAAGAATTCAACCTTGAATTTTCATCATCGGCATAATAGGGAGAAAGATCAGTGACATTAAATGTAGTACTTACATTGTACTCACTGGGTAGATCAATGCAGTATGCATTATTATTTATCTTCTCAAGAACCTCAAATGGTCCCTCTCCTCTTGGTTGAAGCTTTGATTTCTGCTTGGAGGGAAACCGTTCTTTCCTAAAGTGCACCCATACTAAATCACCCGGTTGGAATTCAATATGTTTTTGGCTTTTGTTGACTTAGTTAGCTCTCCTTGCATTGATCCTCTCCATGTTTTGTTTGGCCCTTTGAATCATGGATTTTACAAGTTTGGCCTTCTTCTTTCCATCTACACTTGACAACTCATTGTTAGGCAATGGAAGTAAATCGAGTGGAGCAATAGGATTAAAACCATAAACTAACTCAAATGGAGAATAACTAGTAGAATAATGCAATGACCTATTATATGCAAATTCTATAAGTGGTATACAATCTTCTTAAGCTTTAAGATTTTTTTTTTATCATGGCTCTCAACATAGTTCCCAAGGTCCTATTGACCACCTCAGTTTGGCCATCTGATTGTAGATGGCAAGTAGTGGAAAAACACAACTTGGTGCCCAACTTGGCCCAAAGTACCTTCCAAAAATGACTAAAAAATTTAACATTCCTATTACTGACAATTGTCCTAGGAATGCCATGCAATCTTACTACTTCTTTGAAAAATAAACTTGCAATGTAAGATGCATCATCAGTTTTGTGATAAGGAATAAAATGAGCCATCTTGGAGAATCGATCAACCACCATAAAAATGCAATCATGCCCTCTTTTAGTCCTAGGAAGCCCCAACACAAAATCCATAGATAAATCTACCCAAGGCTTACTAGGTGCACTCAAGGGCATATATAACCCATGCAGTTTCAGTTTGGATTTTGCTTGCATACACACAACATATTTGGCACACACTTTTTCTACATCTTTCCTCATGTGTGGCCAATAAAAGTACTCTTTCAAAATGTCTAATGTTTTTGTCACACCAAAATGTCCTATTAAACCTCCCCCATGTGATTCTTTAATTAACAAGTCTCTAATGGAACACCTAGGCACACATAACCTTTTATCACTAAACAAAAATCCATCATGCCTATAGAATTTCTCATATGCAACATTCTCACATTTAGCATACAATTTGGCAAAATCAACATCATTTGTATATAGTTCTTTCATAAGCTCAATCCTGACATTTTTGCATCAAGTAGGGAAAGAAGTGCGTACCTCCTAGATAAGGCATATGCAACAATATTTTCTTTACCTTGTTTGTATTGAATCACATAAGGAAAGCTTTCAATGAACTCACTCCATCTAGCATGGCACTTGCTCAACTTGTTTTGGCCCTTCAAATACTTGAGTGACTCATGGTCACTATGGATGACAAATTCCTTTGCCACAAGTAGTGTTGTCAAGTCTTTAATGCTCTTACCAATGCATATATTTCTTTATCATAGGTGGAATAGTTCAAAGAGGTGCCACTCAACTTCTCACTAAAGTAGGCAATAGGTTTCCTTTCTTGCATCAAAATATCACCTATACCCACTCCAGAGGCATCACATTTAACTTTAAATGTTTTAAAAAAATTAGATAATATAAGTAAAGAAGCAGAACATAACTTTTCTTTCAACAAATTAAATGCATGCTCTTGCTCTACCCCCCACTTAAAACCCACATTTTTCCTGACTACTTCATTAAGGGGTACAGCTATGGTACTGAAGTCTCTCACAAACCTCCTATAGAAACTAGTCAAGCCATGGAAGCTCCTAACCTCACTCATGGTCCTAGGTGTAGGCCAATCTCTAATAGTTTTAATATTTTCCTCATCTACTTCAATACCATTTCCACTCACAACATACCCCAAAAAGATAACTCTATCCATGTAAAATGTACACTTCTTCAAGTTAGCATACAATTGCTCCTTTCTAAGCACATCAAATACCAATTTCAAATGGTGCAAATGATCTTCCATGTTTTTGCTATACACTAGAATGTCATCAAAGTACATAACAATAAATTTTCCTAGGTATACATGCAAGACATGGTTCATCAACCTCATAAATATACTAAGTGCATTGGTCAATCCAAATGGCATAACTAACCATTCATACAATTCATATTTGGTCTTAAAAGCAGTTTTCCATTCATCCCCTAACTTTATTCTAATTTGATGATAACTACTTTTTAGATCAACCTTGGAAAATATGCATGCACCATGTAACTCATCAAGCATGTCATCAAATCGAGGGATAGGATGTCCATCCTTTACAGTGATTTTGTTTATGGCATGACAATCCACACACATATGCATAGAACCATCCTTCTTTGGCACTGAAAGAACCAGCACAGCACATGGACTCATACTCTCCTAAATATGGCCCTTTGCAAGCAACTCTTCCACTTACTTTTGAAGTTCCTTAGGCTCCTCCGAGTTTATCTTATAGGCAAGTTGGTTTGGGATCATGGCTCCTAGAACAAAGTTAATTTGGTGCTCAATTCCTCTAATGGGTGGCAACCCACTAGGAATCTCTTTTGGGGAGACATCTTGATACTCCTGCAAAAGAGGCATAACACAAGAAGGAATAGAAGTGTCATGGTCAGTCAAGGCTGAATAGGCTCCCTTACTAATAAGGACAAGTATAGACCTATTGGCATAAAAAACACTTCTCACATCTCTTGCTCTAGCTAGCAAGCTCACTGGTTTTTCACTCTTCTTTTCCTCACTTTCTTTTGCACTTGAACTCCCCTCAAATGCTTGAAATCTTTTTCCTTTCTCTATCTTTTCCCTCATCTTTTTCTCTCTCTCACTTTTCTCTCTTTTCTCCTCTCTTTCTTTCCTCACTATAGCTTCCTTTTCTAACATCTCGTCCATAGCCTTTTTATTCTAGTTTGATCTTCATAAGCTTCATGAGGTAGTAAAGGTGCTAATGTTACCCTTTGGCCCTCAAACTTAAATGAGTACCTATTTTTGTGCTCATCTTGAGTGACATTTCTATCAAATTGCCATGGTCTCCCCAAGATGATATGACCAGTATGCATTGGAACTACATCACATAAAACTTCATCCTTGTATCTCCCAATTATGAAGGGAACTAACACCTGAAATTGCACCTTCACTTCCCCACACTCATGCAACCATTACAACTTATACGGCCTAGAGTGCCTAATCATAGGCAAGCCAAGTTTTTCAACCATCAAGGTACTTGTAACATTACAACAACTTCCATTATTTATAACCTAGAAATTCTATCCTTCACTATGCATATAGTGTGAAAGATGTTGTTTCTTTGCAATGCATCATCTCCATTCTCCTCCATAATTTGTCTAACCACTAAGGCTTGTCCCCTTATGGCAGGGTTTATATCATCCAAATCCTCCAAGGGTGGTTCTCTCTCGCCTTCATTTTCATCATCATCATCCACATAGTCATCCTCACTCTCTATCTCACCATTCGGCCTCACCATCATTACCTTGGCATTGGGACCTTGTGATGCATAATGCCCATGCCCTTGACACCTAGAGCATTTGATGTCCCTGGTCCTCCCACTTGAAGAAGCAGCCATATTACCCTTGTCATAAAAATGTGGTTTTCTAGGTGTGTTTGGTTTTCTAAAGGACTTAGTCTCCTCCTTCTTATCCTTTGACACAACCTTGTTATCCTTAGGACTTTTGGTCTAATTCAGCTTTCAAAGTGTAAAAGTGGTAGCCAACCTCATTTGTCCTCCATACTTAGTAAGTCTTTTCTCCTTTAATTGCCTCTTAATTTTGATAGACATACTGAGCATGTCATCTATCTCAACATAATGCTGTAAGCAGATTTGAAAGGCTATGTCCTTAGTAAGTCCCCTCAAGAACCTAGCTATAGTAGCCTCCCTATCTTCTTGAATATTAGCTCTAATCATAGCCATCTCTATTTCCTTGAAGTATTTTTCCACACTCTTAGTTCTTTGCACCAAGTTTTATAGTCTTTGGTGCAATTCCCTATAGTAATGGGAAGGCACAAATCTGCCCCTCATAACCCATGTATCAATCTCTCCTAAGCCATCTCTCCTTCTTTTGGTTACCATTTGGTCGCACCAAACAATTGCATAGTCTGTGAACTCCACCATGGCTAGTTTCACCTTCTTCTCCTCAGAGTATTTATGGCAATCAAATATGAGTTCCACCTTCTTTTCCCACTCCAAGTATAGATCAGAATCAACTTTGCCTTGGAATGGTGGCATCTTCATTTTTATTCCATCAACATTTCCATCCACTTGGTCCATCCCATCTCTCCCTCTTGGACCTTCCATCATAGGTCTCCTAAACCATCTACCTCCCCTATGTCCTCTTCCTCCTCTTTCCCTAAGTCCTCTACAAACATAGTCATCTTCATAAGCATAGAAGTTTCGATCATCATCATAGTCATCATCCCACTCACCACCAAAATTTGGCACATGTACCCTAAGTCTAGCTCCACCTTCATTCTATTTAGGATTTATATTTCTCCCATTGCTCCCATTATTCAAGTTTTGGTTCTCCCCATTAGGTTTAATCCAAATGCCATTGCCACTTCCATTTCCATTTCTTCCATTGTGGTTGCCATTGCCTCCAACACTTCCATGATCATTTCCCCTAACACCATCATTCGGCCTAGTGTTACGTTGGCTCCTCTCAACTCTTTCAAGTCTATCCAAAATGGTATTCAAGGTCATATTGATTCTTTCTATGGTTTGTCCCATTGCTTGTTTATAAATAGCTTTGGGTATCTCATTTCTTTCTTCACTAGTTTGTCCAACTCCTTCATTTGCCATGTTTTAAAACCTATAAGAAAATTGATTAGTTAAACCTCACCACTCCTTTGCATGTTTCACTCTAAGTTAATGTCACTCAAGTGTTTCCCTCAAGTACTAGGCTTTTACCCTTTTTTAGACTCACACACACTTACCTTTTTCCACTCAAGCTCTTGATCACTAAGTTCTTATATGAACTATAATGTCACTCTTTAAGCAGCCTCTCAATTAAGTTTTAAAGGCTATTCAAGGTGACAACAAGGAGCAAAATGTGGGAAAAAAATTAAATTGGTGACTCTAGAAGCCAAAAGATGAAAGACTCCAAATAATGAAGCAATTACATCCAAATGATATAATCTTACTAAAATAATTTTAAGACACTCTAATGACACTAAAAAAAGTAGAAAAACGTGGTTTAGGTTCCTAATTTTCCAGCTTTAGGAATGGACTAAAAAATGGCCTATTGAGTGCAATCCTTGATTCACCAAGTAAATGATAGAATCTATGCACCAAATTTGATATGTAGGCCTAATATAATGTCAATAACAACCCCAAAAAGTTTGAACAAGTTATGCGTTGGTTTACTTAAGGGTGCTTCAAACCAAGCCCTAAAAACAACTAAATCAGAAAATTTACAATGCTTGGCCAACTACATAAATTTTGTTCTTTTTTTTTTTTTTCCTTCTCTTTTCTTTTGTTTTTCTTTTCTTTTTCCTTTCTTTTCTTTTTTTTTTTGGCTGGCCAAAGTCCTAAGGTTCAAATGGGCAAATTTTTGTTCAAGTCAACAACAATGAAACTCAAGCACTCCAACGCACATACATTAACTTGTAAATACTTCCAACACTTTGACCACTCTTCCAATAATACAAACACCCCAAATACACTTCAAATGTGGAAAAGAAGCAAGAAAAATTTTTGGTTTCACAAGGAAAAGCTCACTGCAGAAAAGGAACCATAACGTAATAAAACTCAAAAAAATACAAAGGATAAAAAAAAAAGACACAAACATGTATGAGGATTAGTAATTCCTAATGTTAACCTTACTACTAAACCTTATATGAAAGGAAAGTGTGAAGAAAATAAGAAAAACACCAACTTGGGGTAGCTACACCACATAGCAGAAAAGTAGAAGAAGAGAACTCAACTCAAACACAAAGATAATACAAAGAGAAAACAAGAAAAAAAAAAGGATAGTGACTTGATTTGGAGAGCTTAAGCTCTAATACCAAATGATACAAGCTTCCTTGATAACTTCCAAAGGAACTGCCACTCTTATTGTGGCAGCTATTGGACCATCCCTCCAATCAAGCCTCAAGTGATCTTCCACTCTTTCTCAACCCTTAACATCCAATGTGAAGAGAATCAGAAAATAAATGCAAGATGCTGTTCAATCCAAGAACAATTCTTTCAAGAAGAAGTACCCTTGAATTTCAATAAAAACTTATAAGAGAATAAACTTTATAAGAGTGGTAAATAAAGTTCATACAAGAACAAAGCTCTTTAAAGCATTTTAGCCATGGAAGGCTCTTTCTAACTCTCAAGTTACCATATGAATTCTAAAGCAAAAAAATAAAACAAAAATAATTATTTCTACTGGGGTGGGTATTCGACTAAGCTTCTCTAATAGCCAAAGGACAATTGCAAGCTTGGTTAATACCCCACACTCTCCCTAAAATATGTATAAAATTCAAACATAAATAGAATGTTTTGATTTAGCAAGATATAATTGAAAGATAAGCTAAAAAGAAGTGCTTTGTCTTGAAGCTGAAAGTAGAAACTTTGCTTTTCCTATAAATGGTTGAAGCATGGTTGGAACTCTTGGACAAAGTTATTACTTCCAATCTTTGCAAAATGGACAAAAGCATATTTAATAGGTTAGTGGAGTTAGGCTACCAATTGTGTCGCCACCTAGGTACTCCACTTAGACACCACATAGGATGTCAATTAGGATGGAGTTGCTGACGTGGCTGCCATATATATGCCGCTTGGTCTGTTGGTTCCTCAAATATGCTTAAGAATGTGCAGCAAGGTTGGCTTTTCTCCTCTAAGTCCAAACCAATGCTTGCAAGAGGTTGGACTTGGTGATGTGCTCATGTACCAAGCCTTGAAACTTCTTAGCCATTGCTCTAGTTATTGGACCTTGATGTGCCATGATAACTGAATCCTCATCATAGTCCCTTTAGCATCTCTTCAAGAAAAATGTCTCCAAATTCCTCAAGTAGTTCAGCCACAATGGGAGGAACTACAATGTGCTTAGATTCCAACAATTCTTTCACAATAAGCACACACAAAAAAAAAAAATCATGGTTAGTGATAGCGTTCAAAACATCCCCCTTGTCGAGGAACAAACTCTCCTTATTTTTTTTCTTACTAACCAGTTGCTCTTAATGTATTTGTTAGGGACTAAGAGGGGCTAATACAATTCTTTTCCCATCCTTCATAAAAGAATAAGTATTTTTAAAACCATCTTGTATAACCCTTCTATCAAATTGCCATGGCCTCCCTAATAATAAATGACTAGCATTCATAGGCACAATGGCACACACAACTTCATCTATATACTTGTTTATGGAGAAAGGAATGACTACTTGCTTAGTCACCTTAACATCACCATCATCATTTGGCTATTGTAATTTATAAGGATGAGGATACACTAATGTGGGTAGCTTAAGTTTCTCAACTAAGGTAGTAGAAGTAACATTAGTATAGCTACCACCATTAATAATGACATTAATACTTTGTTATGAATAGTGCATCTAGTATGCAAGATGTTCTCTCTTTGCTCTTCCTTTTTTGTTGCATGTGCACTTAAGGTTCTTTTAACCACTAACATCTCCCTAACATCAACATACCCCACTTCTTCATCACCATATGCTTTATGATTCTCTTCCTTTTCACAAGTCTCATCTTCACTCTCTAGCTCCCATTGGACGTCCCTTAACACCATTACTCTCTTGTTGGGACATTCTGAAGGAATGTGTCCATGGAGAAGGCACTTGAAGCATTTTATGTCTCTACTTCTTTTGGGAGGGGCTGGATCTACTTCCTTCTTGTTGCCCTTGCTCATGCTAGTAGAGCTCTCCCCTTTGTCATGCTTTTTCATGCCACCTTTATCACTAGTAAGAGGGGTGTTAGTGTTAGAAGGTTTTGTGAATGTTTTGGTAGCAGTGCCCTTGTATCCACCCTTCTTTCTTTGCCTTTCAACCTTAATGGCAAGTTTGATCACATCCTGCAAAAACACATATGGTTGCAATTCAATAGTATTAGCAATTTCATAATTCAAACCATTAAGAAAATGGGCAATGGTTTGTTCTTGTGGCTCCCTCACATCACGTCTCAATATCATTATCTCAAATTCTTTAACATAGTCTTCCACACACATTCCACTTTGGAGCAAACTTTGGAGTTTGATATACAACTCCTGCTTGTAATATTCAAGTACAAATTGCTTTTCCATGATTCTTTTCATCTCACGCTAAGTTTATACATCATTAAGCCCATTTTTATGTCTTTGAGCCTTTACATTCTCCCACCGCATAATCAATAAACTCAAAGGTAATAAGTTTACACTTTTTTACTTTGCTATACTCTTGGTACTCAAAGATTTTGTCAACTCTTTGTACACATTCTAGATACTCTTCAGGTGAGCTGGTACCTCAAAAGATTGGATTTTCATCTTGATGTTATCTCTTTTGCCATGTGAACGCCTAGGCAGGTGTTGGTCATAAGCACCTTCTTTAACTGTAGGTTCATCATCATCATCATCATCATCACCACCATGCCCTTGTTACGTAAGACCATTGTGCCCTCTTTGTGGCTAAGGTGCAACTAGTCTTGCCAAAGCTTGTGTGATCAGAGCAAGTTGCTCTTGCATTGCAGTCTGTTGTCTTTCAAGTCTCAACATATGTGCTTGATCCAATGTGAGACCTTTTAGAACTAGTGGAGGCACCTCTTCTTCATTAGACATGTTGCTACCACATTCACACTCACTAAGTGTTTCACTCAATTAAAGGACAGGTTGGTTCATTCCCTCACATGTTTGCACTCTTTAAAGGTTTAAAGAGCTACCAAACCAAGGCTCTGATACCAAACTGATGTACCTTGTAAGGGATTGATAAAAAGAAAGAATAAAATAAGATCTTTTTTTTTTTTTGGGTTTTGATGTTTATGAACTAAAACTAAGAACAAAACAAGAAAGATAAAAGGATAAGTAGAAGAGAGAATTTCTTTGATGAGTTTAGAATGCCACAAAGAACCCAATCTTCAAAGGTAGATGCCACATAAAGAACTTGTGATAAATATGGAATTCTTTCACCATAAACTAAAGGTTTGATAAGAAAAACTCGGCAACACTTGCTATTGATTTTCAAAAGTGAGGAAAGCTTACAAAAGGAGGCCTATTTATAAGCAGAATACTATTACTATTTAGGAAAATAAGCTGATAACTAAATAGGAAAATTTAGTAGTTCTTATACAAGTACTAAATAGGAAAATAAGAAAGAAAAATAGTTCTTATAGCATTCTCCAAGTGGCTGCACGAATTTGAGTGAGAGAGAGAGAGGAGAGATTCTTGCTTGATTGATTAGAAAATATGCTATTGGAGATCTTTCGATAGGATTTTCTTGATTCTCTTTAATCTGACTTTTATTATTTGACTTGTCTACTTTCACCAACATAAAGAAAGGGAGAGAGAGAGAGTCTACATGCCAATTTGGAGGCCAAGTCCATTTAAGACAAAATGCTCACTGATCTTCAGCCCGTAAACTTCCTAACTCTATCCAAATCATATGCCCTATTTATGTCACACCCTACTCCTTGTAAGATGTAACATGTTCCCGTAGTACACCTAATGAATTATCGTACTTCACCTACCGGTAACCCATTAAATATACTACAAGGGATTTTAAAATAATTTTCGTTCATTTTTAAATTGGTGGGTAAAATTTTTTTTTCAGATTTTAAAAACCTTTATTTAAAGTCCAAACATAAATTAAATTTTTTAGATGTTTAAAATCTCCGCAATTTTTACAAAAATTGCGACAGGGTGCCGTCTGTATTTTGAGAAAACAGTTCTTCAAAACCTGAAAATAAAGACACTCCTAATATATTTCTCAATCACAACTTCATTAATCAATTTCATTTCACAAATCAGCACAAGCAACTTAATACACAGTTTAAATTAAATCAAACATTGAAACCTCTCATTAAGGTAACAAAATTAATATTTACATTCATGGGATCATAAAAAATTTAGTAGTGCAAAACTTTATAAATACATAAAATCTCAAGATAACCTTATAATAATTTGTATTTCATTACAATCCAAAAATATATTACAAAAGAGTTGGTACAACTGCTCAAAGTAAATTTTATACATACAATTACAGAATTACATCAAAATCTAAAGTACAAGGGTATACCTATGATATACCCGAAGATAGTCTCACTATGCCTTTTAGTAATCTTGCTCAGTTGCTTTATATTTTCTTTTACCTGCGACAGCATACAAAGCTATCTCTGAGTGGTAAACTCAGTGGTGCACAAACTAATAATTTAAAACTTAATACAAGTTATGCTTGATAATTCATAACAAATAAAAATTTAAAATTTCTAAATTCTTCAAAATTCATAACATTCAGAAATCAATATTTTCATTCATGCAAATTATTCATTTGAATAACATTTTGATCAAATAGTAACTATTTATCTACATTTCTTTTAAATCCCAAAACAATACAAAAATATTTTGAATCACTGATAAATTATTTATTTCAACCACAATTTATCAAACTATGCATAATTTAAATGGCGTTGCCAACAATTCACACAGTTGAACCCATGACCCAAAATTCAAATAGATGCCGTGTTGTACACCACGACATTTCACACTCTCCCAATAACCGAGGCTAAAAGGGAGGAACAAAGACTAGCTAGTATATATGAGTACTCATTCAAACTCTTCCCTAACTGGCAAGCCAGAGAGGAAGGAACTCGCCCTATCTAGTGGAGGAGATACCTCACTAAACAAGCTAATGAGAATTCACAACATATTTTTCCATGTCAACTATGGTTTCAAATCATATTCAAAACAATTTCTATTTACAAAGTGTTTACAAATCATTAACATATTTAATCATCATAAATTCATGCTCAAGGTTGGCAACACATCAAACTTAAAATTTACAATCCTCAAAATCATGCAATAAATCCTTAAATGCATAAGAAAATTTACATTTAATTTATACAATTTCATTCAACAAATTAAAATCCTCAACACAACAAAATTATAAATCATAAAATAAACTTGTTCAAATCAATTTAGAAGTGAAAAGTAACAAAATAGTTAGTTATGCACAAACCTTAAGCGAGTCGCCTCTTGGCCTTGACTCGATTCCTCGGGTTCTTTCCTGGTGTTCTTTTCAACTGAAATACACAGTTTCACAGTGTTTCAGTATCATAACTCACCGTAAATCCAAAAATAAATTCAATACACAGTTTCACAGTGTTTCAGTATCATAACTCACCGTAAATCCAAAAATAAATTCAAATTCACTTATACCTAGCTTTAATATGCTAAACTTGGCATTCTTTAAATTTTGTATTTCGAGGTTACTATTCACGATACTATTCAAGTCAATTTGTTGACTTTCTAAGGCTTAATAGGTATGGAAATTCCAACTTCACCCACATACCACATTTGGTTACTAAATTTATTGGTTTTGGTTGTTTACTCAAATTCTAAGTCTTTTAGGCAAATTTGTAATTTTTCAGTTTTGGGTGTCTTATGTTGCACTGTTCCATTGGTTATTTTACTGTTAGAATTTGGCTAAGATTTCTTCATAGAAAATGTTTCCTATTGTCTTAAATTTATTCTCCTTTTTGAATCACTCCAATTGGAGTTTTGTAGCTCAAGTTATAGCCATTTGAATCATGGCTGCTAGATTGGACTTAACTCAGATTTCTGGGCACCAAATTGGTTCTGGCAATTTTAGGTTACCAAGTTTGGGTGGCCAAATGACTTGGTTAAGGGCATAATTTGGATTTGTGTTCTTCATAAAAGTTTTAGTTCTATATCTCAGCTATCCACTGGTAAAATTTCAAGTTATTTAGACCTGCCAAGCCCAAGTTATGGCCAAATGAACAAACACAGTTCATTTGGTCATTTTTGTACAGGTTAGATTGCCTAATCCGGATTTGGCCAATTTATTCACTATGCTATGGTCACTTTCTGGGCATGATTCCTAAATGAAAATTGTGCCATTTTGTGTCTAGTTTCATTCTCAATTGGTCTCACACCAATTGGGTTGGTAAATTTTCAGTTTTGGTCCCTGAAAGGGACCTAGGTCAAGCTGCATACAGATTGACTCTCTCCAATCCGAATTTAAACTTGTTTCCAACAATTCATACACACCACAAATGGTCATAATTGACCATTTCTCAACTCAAATAAGGTCATTTACATCCATTGACCATTTTCTATAATTTTTCTCCCAAACCCTAAGTGCCAAGAACCCTAACTTACACAATTCATTCAATTAATGAATTTAAAGTACATAATCAACATCTATACACTTAATTCATCTCAAATAATCATTCAAAACCATCAAACTCATTCATTTAAAATCCTAATCCTAGCTGGCTGAAATTTTTATTTGGTCCCCCATAATAGTTTTCTTTTGAATTTAAGTTAAAATCTAAGTTAAATTAACTCAAAACATATGTTTTAAACTAAAAATTCCAATTTAAATTCTTACCTCACTTGAGCTTTCCAATTTTCTTAATTCTCCAATTTTTCTCTAATTTCTTTCTTCTACACTTCTTTTCAATACTCAAAATCAAGGTTTAACTTGAGGAACTAGGAAATTTATGGTGAAATTTAGGGTTTTGAAAGCTTAAATTTAAGCTCTCATGGAGGAACTTAAGGAGAGAAATGAGAGAGGTGAGTGCCACAGCAAACATGGAGAAGATGATAGAAAATTAGCTTTTTAATTTTGTTTTTATGTATAATTATCCTTCTTTTTGACTTAGTAAAAATTTCAAGTAATTAGAATTTAATTATGAGGTCATGTGTGATGTCACACACATGATGTCATAAGGCAATTTTCTTTTCTTTTTTCTTTTTCTTTTATTTTTCAATGGTTCTTTAATTTAATTTGCTATTCCGAAATTTTCATTTCTCCTATTTTATTGGACAGTTAAGTCAGGAATCACCTTTAGGGGTGAATTGACTAAATTGCCCCTCGCCAGTCTGATCCGATTTGCAAGTTATTTGATATTTCTTCCAGATCCCTGACCTAATTATTTGACCTGCTTAACAATTCTTTTTTGTGATTTTCTCTTTTCCATTGTGTTCGCAATAGTCTTAAGGATCGCGGCGTCACATTTTTCGGTTCGAAATTTGAGTTACGATTGACGTCGCAGTCATTTCCCAAGAAGGTCACCCATCGCTGTGACTCCCGGCTCATTTAACCTTTTATATTCTATTTTTCCTATTTTTTACTTTTCTATCTGGTAATCATTATTTATTTTCGATCAGGGCTTTTCTAGGTGTCTTAAACATAGTTCTAATCCTCTTAATTGTCCGGACCGATATCGGTCACCGGAACAGTAACATATACCAGGCTATGCAAATAGGGGTGTTATAATTTAAGTCAACAAGTCCAGCCCACAACATCTTTATTCTTGGACATGAGCAAGCAAAGTAACAAGCTTGCTCTTAGACGTAGTCAATGGGGCCATATCAATCCCATCACCATGATGTGGCATATCATAAAAAAAAAATTAATATTATAATTTTATATTCTTAATTCTATAAGTATTATTAATTCAAAAAAAAAATTATTTAGTTTATTCTAATAAAATTACTAAACAACCTTAAATATCGAATCTCACTTGCACTAATTTATTTTTCTAATTATTTTAAATATTTACAAATTTATAATATTAAATTATAAAATTACTATTAAAAAATTAATTATTTAATTAACATAGTTATAAAATTATTACTAAAATTAACTATTTAACTAAATAAAAATTTTTATTTGTATCAATGGATATGAAATTCTGATCCTATTCATTGACAAATATTTTATTTATTATAAATTTTGGCTTTTTTTTTAAATATTAGTAATAGATAAGTTTTTACATTTAAACACTCTATTTTTTTGCAATAAGATCTAAGCTTAATTAATTTTGACATATAATAATATTTATATAAGTTGAGATAGATTGAGTTTCATATTTCTTTCATATTTAATATGCATCCAATAATATTTAGAATGGTTAATATTATTTTTACATAAAAAAGTACATTTTACATGTGATGATATGAGATATTAATTCCTTGGATCTATTTAGTTTAAATATAGATTAATTATAATTTGTTAACATCTTTATGTGTATAAACATATTTTTTTATTATTTAATTTATTAGTCATTGATTTTGACCATTATAAGATTATAAGAAAATCTAATTATATTTTAAAATATATTTAAGTGAAAAGTTATACTCTCAATATTAATTTTAAGTTGTCATGCTTTAAATTTTTTAAAACAATAAAATTGAGAGTAAGATAAAAAAAGAAAAAAAAATGAGAAAAAAAAACAATTTCACTATTTGAGTGTGTTGATTATATAATTTTTATGAAACAATTAAATATTCATGATTAAATGTATAAATTTATATTTCTATTTTAATCTATAATATATTTATAACATGTATAATATAATTTATGATTAAAAAAAATACTTATTAAATATATTAAATAGGTTTTTAAATTATTTGTATTAAATAATATGACAATATAAAATTTCAAGAAATCAATGTAATGAAAATGAAAATTTTATAATAATAATGCATTAAATTATAAAAAAATATTTTAAAAATTATTATTTTTAAAATTTTTTAAATATTTTTTTCAAATTAATCTAGTATGCAACCTCATTATGCAAGTTAATATTATTTTAAATTATGAAAAAAATAAAATATAGGCAAATTTAACTTAGTTTTTTTTTAAATTAAACGAATTTAATTCAGTGAGGTAGCTTGCATTTATTATTAATTTATTTTAATTTTTAAACGTCTTTACCCATTTATATTTTTAAAACTTATTATTATATATTTTTTTCATATTACATTTAAACTTATAATTAAGTTAATTTTATATGTTAATAAAATAATACATAACATTTTTTTATGATCCAATAAAAAATATTAAATCTTAAATTAATAAATATTTTATTTATGTAATTAATTAAAATAATATTAAAATTAATATTTTAATTTAAATAATTAAATATAATATTTATAATACTATACTAATATTATATTATATAAAAATTAAAAAAATTAAATATAAAAAATTAAATTACGAGTTTATATAATAAGCATAACAATGTCAACACACGTTACTGAAGAAAAATTATTACTTTTAAATTGCTTATTATAAATTCTATGCATTAAGTCAATGATATACTTCGTTAGTCAAAAGGATATTCCAGTTAGTTGATATGAAAAGTACTTTTTTTTAATTTTTTTTGTAAAATTTCGGCCTTAATCTATTGTTTGAGCGATAATTTACTTTTACTCTTTTTCTCAATTTGAAAAAATACACTTCAATAATTCATCAAAATTATTTTAAAATACATAAAATTCAAATTAACAAATAATGAAAAAGCAAAAGTCCCATTTTGGCCTCTGAACCTAATTTTTTTTTAGCGTCAAATTACCCCTTAAAATATTTAAAATATAACACATTACTCCAAATCTGAAAGAAATCCCATGGCGTTAACTTAAATAGGAAGTGGGGCCCACTAAATAGTAACGTGCGACTACAATTCCCACGTAAGCTAATTATTGTTATCCCTTAGACTGAGTAAATGTGATTTTATTTCCCTAATTTCTTTAGTTGATTGATTTTTCAAAATTTTCTCTCAAATACACTAAAAGAAAAAGTCGTGTCTTGCAAATCAACAAAGAAGAGGAATACACTTTGGAGGCTGGGGAAGAAAGGATTAGTAACCAATTTGAAGGTGTTGTATCGGCATAGAACATATACACCAACACCTTTCACAACCTTTCAAACATCTCACAAGATACATAGTATCAATACAAACACAAGCCATGATGATATTAAAGCTAACAAGTATATTTTTTCACAAGATTCGTTAGTTTTACTGCCCATAAGACCTTCATTTTTCTTCCCTTCTTTCACTTGTTTCAACTCTACTTTCAAGGAGACTAGTTCTTCCAAAATAGGTTTTGCCATGTGCATCTTTCTTTGATCCATCAATTCAAATGCAAGTCCCTTCTTCTCACTTATCAATTCATTAATTAAATCCATTGCCTATGTGGATGTTTCAGAATCAATCCACTCAAAGTATCGACATCCTCTGCAGTCCACATTCTACAAATATCAAAGAAAACAAATTATATAAATTACACCTAAATGCAATTATTTTCAAAAATTTACTCAAGTTTAAATACTAACCCTAAAGTTTGCACACCCATAGAACCTATTCCTAGATTGGTATCCTTCCATGTAGTCGACATTTTTGCATGTATCCACAGTAGCATCTCACCAATGGCTCAGCATCCTTGATTGTCATACTTCTTCGTAAGCCCACTATTGCTGAAACATATGATCTCGAGGATGATGTTGAAGATTCCATTCCCTCTCTTCAACAACTCAATTGATTGTAACCATCACTTGAAGAATATTTTATGCTGTTTAAATCCCTAATTCCTCTTTTATTTGCCTTCCATCAGTATAGAAGAAAATGGAAGATAGTTATAAATAAACATCCATCCATGGTCATGTGACCATAGTCTGGTTCTTTATTTACGGATTTCTGTTAGATTTGGGTTAATGTGTTATATTTTAAATATTTTAAGGGCCAATTTGACCCTGGAAAAAGGTTGAAGGCTAACTTGACTATTGGTATATAATTCAAGGGACAAAATGGGTCTTTTATTGCCTAATGAAAACTCTTCTATGAATTTTTTTTTAAAAAAATCTCAAACAACACTTTAATGTATTTTAATAATTTTTAAAATATTTTTGAATCTTTAATTTTTACTTAAGTTACATCTTAAATTATTTGAAATATAATTTTTTTTTGAGTCTAACGAATTTTAAAATTATGATAAATTTTTATTGTTATAAGATGCAATATTTTAAAATATTGAGAATTTCCCATTTATAAATTTGACTAATATCTTAGTTATGAAATATTTAAATTAGATAACTCAAATGTAAGTATAAAATTGAAAATTAAAGTTGATATATTTTAAGAAATACTTTCATTGAAAAAATTTTTAATTTTAGAAGAAATTTTAATGAAAAATTTTTTAAATTTTATTTAAAATTTACTATTTTCTATATGATTTCATTTAATTTGAAATTATTTTTAATTGAAGAAGAAAATAATTAAAAGGAAAAAAAACGAAGTTGTTTTAAGACCTTAATCATTTTTTCCTCGCAAATTTTCTTTACATGAGCCCATAGAATGATGGTAAAAACTATTATAAACATTTGCCTATGAAGTTTTCTATTCAAGATCATGTTTTATATAGCTTTGAAAAAAAAAAAAAATCGAATTCAACTAATTTAATTTTTTTCTTAGTTGTTTTTTTAATGATTTTTCCCGTAAATTTCACTTTTTTTTTTCTCTCTTTTAAGATTTCCCTTATAATAGGGATATAAAAAGGAAAAATTACTTAGTCCCTACATTTTAACGAAACCATAACACCTTGAATTTTTTTTTTCAAAATAAAAATTCTATAAATATTAACATTACTTTAATATTATTTTAATTTTAATTTAATTTATTTTTTAAATGTATTTAATATGTAAATTTATTAAAATATTATTTTGTTTTGCTGTTATTAATTTAGAAAAGAATTTTATTACTAAAATATTATTGATGTAACTATTATTATTATTTTATTTGTTGTTTTAATTAAATCTATATTCAAAGGAATTAAAATAAAAATTGACCTATTTGAAGAAGGAAAAAAGGGCTAAATTGCATAACCTTTAAAAGTTAAGGGGCTTAAATTGAAATTAAAAGTCCAAAAAAAAAAATTCAAAACTAAAAATGCACAACAACCCCCCTCGTTCTTCCTTATCGCTTAACCACCTCCCTCATTTTTTTTTTTTTGCTTCTTTAGTCAATCAACAACGTTGACAAGTCCCCCAACTGCTCCAACATGTTTAGCCGTCCTCTAGCAACCATGGACGCTTGCTGGAAGCTTCATCAGCCATGGAGAGAGAGAGAGCCATGTTTTTCACCATTTTGGTCACTCTCTAGCAACACCACTAATCCAGGTTGATGGCTCTTAGCTAGGAGAAGAAGTTCCAACCAGCAGCAGCTCCGGTGGCCAGCCGATTCATGCATAATGAGGAAAGAGAGAGAAATGGGTGGGCAGTGGATTTTTTAGCCCGATTCCAACTAATCTAACCTTTGGATTGACAATCCTAGACCACCATTAAACTCATTCTATTGAAACCTTCGACATGGGATTAACTCTGCTTTGATCAGACACCATTTGGAAAAGGTGATTATTGAATGACCTATATTGATCGATGAGATTTTTGAACATTTTTTATTTTCATAAATTAAGTATAATTATATAATAATTATTAACACTATATGGGCCTCATTCAGGTGCGATCGAATCACTGATAGCTCACGGGCACCTACGATCGAGTTTTTTGCCTGGTCCGGATACCCGACTGGTCATCCCTAAATGTGGTCAATATTACAGTTGTTTCCAGCATTTTTAGATGTTTAGAATGCATTCCAGGCAGTAGAATTTGCAAAGGTAAATCCAAACTCAACATGTAAAGTTTTTACCTAATTCTAGGATAATTGATTAAGTTATAAAATATTCCTGGCATGTTAAAAATAATTAAAATAAGTTGTATGGATTTTAAGATGATGAGAAGGAACCTTGAGAATGTTTCTGGAATTTTTGGAGGACTTCTGATAATTTTTGGATAGTAGAGGAATTAGGGACTCGAGTTAAGAGTTTAGAGATCTAAACTTAGATTAGGTTTCTTATAGGCCTTGATTGGGCATTACAATTGTTGTTGTGGGCCTGAGGCTCTGTAACACCCTTACTTTAGCTAGTCCGTGCATTCGACTATTCCGGTGACCAATGTCTGTCTGGATAGCTAGAAGACTGAAACTATATGTAAACTTTATATGAATAAAATGTAATGTATTTTCTTGAAATTGATATGAGCATGAGAAGTGATATGATGAAATGGATATAAATTGTTTTAACAGGTAACATGAAACTCACTATGCACTAATAGAACAGAGGGGACTTTGTCTAGGTCTCCATAAAAATAAAATGGGATAAAAAAAATTTTCTACAAGTGAGATAATAAAATTAAATGGATATTAAATTAATATTGTAAACGATAAGACAAGATAGGGTGCTCCGGCACCGAATGTAGCACACCTTGCTCGGCTACACTGTAGACGGGTGAGGGGTGTTACAGGCTCTGTGTGTTACTGTTGCATTTTCTTATTGGGGGTTAGGTCTAGTTGTATAGGAGACTTGTGGGACCTTTGAGTCTATTTTAGCATTGTCTTTCCATAACACTACCACGATGCTATGATATTAACACTACAAAGGCGGAGGAAAGAAGTCTCCACTTGGGTAATAACCAGAACATTTAAAATGGGATGTGGGTGGCAACTACCCCTTGAAGAGGTCCACTACCCTTGTTTTACCATGAGCCCAATGACCTTGATTTGAGATAGTGGGTACGAGAGAGGAAAGGTGTTAGGCACCCTTTTTGTTTGGACTTATCTTAGAAGAAGAGCCAGCTTCTATCAGTGATTCCTAAAGTTTGACTTATTATTTCTTTTATTAAATTCCTTAATCATACATTTATGCAAGTCTAGGGCTACACACACATTTGAATTCAACCACTCAAAATGATAAGTAAGTACATGCATATAGAAAATCCTATCATGTGATATTTCTAAGTTAAAAAAATTATCTTATGTACCATCTTACCTTACATGTAAATGCATAAGGTATCTTGTCTGGGATTATGGCAGAACACATGTTAACCATTGCCTTACTAGTTCAAGTGGAACTATAGGTTCAAAGTTCCCTATCTATCCATGATGAACAATTTCCTACAAGAGGTATAAGGGGATGATAATGTTCTGATGGCCAAGTTATGGAAGGAGGTACAAGAAGAATCTTCCGCATGGAATTACATGTGTTTCATAATATAAATAGTAAGTTAGTACAGTTGTGTGATATAATATGAAGGATGTGCTGGTAAGAGCCTGTCACAGAGTTAGAATTCCAAAGCTAATTAAGCTAACAATAAAGCAATGGCTAAAAAATAAAAGAAGGTTAAAGTGGATTATGATGGGATGGACATATTCAAAAGAAGAGGTACAAGGGTGAGAAAAAACAAGGTTGAGGACAAACAAGATGGACAACTAAGTACTATTAGTACTATAAGCTCAAAACTTAAGACAAAGGTTAAAGAGGAAGTACAATTGGTTGGGAAGATATCAAAAGTAGCAGGAACAAGAAAGAGAGAGCAAATAAGGCTCGAAGGACAAGAGAAAGGCTTGAGAAGAGTTGGTTACAAGGATGAAAAGAAGAAGAAATTACCATATGAGTGACATACTATGGGCTGTTTAGGACAAGTTAATGTGACATGGCAAGAAGCATAAGTCATGTTAGTAAAGAGTAAAAAGTGATGAGACAGAGAATTATTATGCAAAATCCCACAAGTGCATGGATCATTAACAAGTAATAAAGTAATGAGTGAGTATCGTTCCCACGAGGACCATGATAAGTACTAAACTACACATCAATTAAAATTATCTAGACTATCAAATTCGAGAGGGATGATTAAACTAAAACTAATTATCACTATAAGGCTAATATGAACTGATTAACTAAATGAAATACCAA
This sequence comes from Hevea brasiliensis, assembly GCF_030052815.1. Classification (NCBI taxonomy): domain Eukaryota; kingdom Viridiplantae; phylum Streptophyta; class Magnoliopsida; order Malpighiales; family Euphorbiaceae; genus Hevea; species Hevea brasiliensis. Next base: position 1,784,606 of record NC_079508.1, on the reverse strand, counting down.
TAAATTAAAATACTTTAGAGCTAGGGGTTCACACTTCAATCAATTACATATTCAATCTAATTTATTTAATAAATGGAAAATTATAACTTTGAAGCAAATTAATTCGATGTTATCTCAAGTCCTCTCTCAAGGCACTCAAGTTATATCTTAATCGACTTAAACCTTAATTTCGTGGCAATTAAATTAATTAAAACTTATTAAGTTCTTTAATTCATTATCAGTTCCACATTGAATTCCAGCATATAGGTTCAAAATTCTGTTTATTCTAATATTAATATTCACCTTTCACTCCATCAATTAATATATAAAATCAATACTAAGTGGAGCTCAACATAGAGCATGTATTAAGAACACAAGAGATTGAATCAAAGAACAAAATACTCAATTTATTAAATGAGAACAAATCAAATCCATAACTGAATTGAAAATGCTACATCCCTAACCCTATAATAAAGAAGCTACCCAAACATAGTGAGTTTTACAATCAAGTTTATAAAATACTAAAGAAAAGATAAGAGAATAAATAGAATTAAAGAGCTCAGATGGAGAATCACAGTCTTGGACTTTTGGAACTTTAGCTGGAAATGCCTTCCAGCAATCTTGCAGATTTATTTCTCCTCTTGCCTCCCTTGAAGGTTATATGCTCTCTTAAATTTAAAAAGGTTCCTCCCTCCAATCCTAACTTATTATATTTACAGCTAGTAAAAAAACCCTTATTTTGGAGTCCTAAAAGCCTTAGAAATCCTTCTGGAATGAGTGAGAAGGAAGAAAATTTGAATTAGAATTCCTATTTGAAGTCACGACTCGGCCTATGTAATTTCTCTTTTTTGCATGGGTTTGGGTCCTCTTGCTCCTTTTATTTTCTTTGTACAGAATGTTACAAAGGTTACAAAAAGTTGCACATATCACTTTTCATGGGCTGTGCACTTCAATGGTCTATAGTACCTTGCTACAAGGACCATGTAGTGTAATTACATGCCCAGTGTAGTTTCTTTTGTCTCGAAAACTCAACTTTTGGCCTTAGGTTCTATTTTAGATACGTCTTGGGTTTTTAAGATTCATCAATACACCTGATATAATATAAAAATCAAAGGATTAGATTATAATACACCTAATATAATATAAAAATTAAAGGATTAGATTAGATTAATAAGTTTTCCAAAATGTAATTAAAAATGATTGAAACTATACCATTAACCAGCTAAATATGAATGAACATGTAACAAATGCTATCCTTAAATGCCTATATAATGTGAATGTATCAAATATCTCTAAACTCGAACCTTTGCTTATCCTAAAGCAAAGAGAAATCTAAATGCATGTGAGAGGTATTTTCCTTTTTGGTATAATAAGAATTGAAATTCTGGATTTTTAAAGACAACCTTAAAAGGTCAACATGTCAACAAGTCATCAAAATGTTAAGAAGTCAAATATCTATTGTATGTACCAATATTTAGCAAAGCATAAATTACTAATCCATAACATATGTACACACACCAGTTACAAAAAATTGCTTTACTTGAATAAGCACATGTACACTTAGCAATTTCTAATGCCTCTATATGACTGTGTTACATTTAATTTCCCAAGTCCCATAGGCAAACCTCCTATTCCTATCTCCAACAATGTAACACACACTTTCAAAAGATGAAAATGACTTTTCATAAGTTTGTCTTGGGGTTAAAGGGTATTAATGTGGCAATCAAAGAAAAAAAGAAAAAGGATATAAGATAATCAAAGAATGAGAGCAATTAATCTATAAAAGATCAAGACACACCAGAATTTTTTCCTCTTTTTTTTTTAAAATTTTTTTATGTAGAGAATAATTTTATAAATTGACAACAGTGCTAGCATACTTCTTGATACTTGAGTAGGAACTTTATTTGTAATCTTGGATTTATTACACTTGTCCCTTTTTGGTTCCACCCCAAACTCGTTCTTTAAATACTTTGGTGGATTATTTCTTTGTATTTTATTTCTATATACTAGCACTTCTATTTTATTTCTTTCTTCATATTTTCTTGTGTTTTTTATTTTTATCTAATGTACCTCTCACTTTTATAACAACCTCTCTCATAAGGGTAAGATAAGTATTTGGGTTAAGGGTTAGGTAAATAATGTGAGTAAAAAAAAAAGAAAATCATATAGGTAGAAACATAGGCTCATATTGGGCACAAGGGATATATTTTAACTCAGGTGGCTAAAGCTATAATGAGGCTAAAATCAAAGAATGCCTAAATTATCTCTTCATCAAGTGTATGCTAAGAATTTTGCCTTGATAAGTTTAAAAGACATGTCCTAGGATTGTTGAAACAATTAGAAAATCACTTTCATGTACATATACTTGCTCTAAGACAATTTCATCATAATGGAATGATGCACACATGCCTAGAAAAAATAATCTACACAAAGCTGCATATTAATTCCATTATGAACATTCTTCTTCTTATACTTTTCTTAACAATCAACACATCAAACTTCTCAAAGTCACTTCAATCATCCATCAAAACAATTCTCATCATATCAAAAGAGTAAAAAGAATGCAAAAATTTTATTGATTTTTAAACTAACAAGCAAAAATGCAAAAATTTTCTACTTAAACTGCAAAACTTAAAATGCAAATTTTATTGCAATCCCAAACTCAAATTTGACATTGTCCTCAATGTTATTAAGATAACATAATTAGTTCAAGAGCAACATCATAAATGCAATCAATAAGAAAAAGCTAATAGATATAGAATACTCCCCTTTGAAGCATGCCTTCTCTAGAAGATTTGTAAGCTCATTCTTCAATGCTCCTTTTAAGTGCTTCTTGAACCTATAAAGTGAATAAACATTAAAATAGTTTTAGGAGGGTGATAAAATAAAAGAAATAAAAGAATGCAAAAAGTAAAAGTAAAACTTACGTTGCCTACCACGAAGCGCTAATTTAAGGTCATTAGCTTGACCCTTTTCAAAAGTACTAATCAAAAAGTGGGTTCCGCCCATAGTAGTTGTCATATAAAACCACATATGAGTCTTGATTCAGAATTCCCTCAAGATTGGCAAGATTTGAAACAAGTTTGCATGTAGCATGAATAACACTTAGCTTAGAATGGGCAATACTTTTGCTCATGGAGGACATATGATGATGTAGGAGGTGTCCGTGATTGAAATGGGTCTTTCGGTGGTGTATGTGTAAGCACTATTAATGAACTCAAATTGATAGTCTTATTAGTTTCTTCATCCACCAACTTCATTTCTGATTTATCTTCATGTAAGCACTCTTCTAATGATTTTGCAACTACAACTGAGTTGTTTTCTTCAACTTTAGGTACCAATTCTTCTTTAAGTAACTCCTTTTCTAATGGGGAACTCTACCGATAAATCATCTTTAAAGGAATTTTGTTCTTTCACTTGAGGCTCAACTTACTCTATTGGTTTAAATTCTCATTAAGCTTTTTCACCATTCAACTCACTATCCCTACCTTGCTTGTTTAATTCCTCCTCATAAAGTGATAGCTTATTATTCATCATTAGGTTATCAAAATTTTCTAATTGAGCCATTGCCTCTTCAAGTCTGACTCATTTCTCTTCTTGAAGCTCAAATGGTTGGTGTGAAATATTAGGTTGATAAATGTGTGGGGCATATTGGTGACTCCAACCCTATAGTGAAGGATCCCAATACCAATGGTAATTAAAATCCGCCATGTCATTCAATAAGTGAATGGCATCTTTATCGCCTCTTTGAAGAACGTGATCACCAATAGCCCAAGCTCCATAATCTACCTAATTTCTTATCACTTCATCCAAGCAATCATAGAAACAAAGAGTGATATGAAAGATTATGAGGAGGAGATCTCTTTATCCCTTCATTAAATCTTCCCCAAGTAGCATAAAAGGGTTCATCATGTTATTGAATAAAACTTATGAATACCTATTGATGAAACATCTCAAAGTGCCTCAAAAGATAAATAATTAAAAGCAAAATTAGACATATAGAAAAATAAAGACAAAAAAAAACTATAAAATAAATAAAAATATCTAGATTAACCAAATCACTAATCGTTTAATATCAAGCATTGGTCCTTGCAATGGCGCCAAAAACTTATTGCTCAAAATCACGCAAGTGCATGGATCATTAATAAGTAATAAAATGATGAATAAATATCATTCCCATGAGGATTGTGTTAAGTACCTAACTACACAACAATTAAAATTATTTACACTATCAAATTTAAGAGGGATGATTAAACTGTAACTAATTATCACTAAAAGGGTAATGTGAACTAATTAAGTAAACTGAAATGCCAATGAATTAAAATATTTCAGAGCTAGGGGTTCATACTTCAATCAATTATAAATTCAATCTAATTTATTAAATAAATGGAAAATTATAACTTTGAGGGAATTAATCTTATATTATATCAAGTCCTCTCTCCAGGCACTCAAGTTATATCTTAGTTAAGTTAAAACCTATTTTCGTGGCAATTAAAACCCATTAAATTCTTTGACTAATTATCAGTTTTGCATAGAATTCCAGCTTATTTCTAGATAAAGAACCCTAGGTTTAAAATCCTATTTATTCTAATATTAATCTTTATCTTTTAGTCCTTCAATTAATATCTAAAATTAGTACTAAGTGGAGCTCAACACATAGTAAGAATACAAGAGATTGAATCAAAGAACGAAATATCCTATTAATTAAATAAGATCAAATCAAATCAATAACTAAATTGAAAATGCTACATCCCTAATCCTAGAATAAAGAAATTATTTACACATGGTGAGTTTTACAATGAGGTTTAAAAAATAATAAAGAAAAGACATGAGAAGAAATAGAATAAAAGAACATAGATGGAGAATTGTAGCCTTGGACTTTTAAAACTTTAGCTGGAAATTGCTTCTAGCAATCTTGTAGATCTATTTCTTCTCTTGCCTCCCTTAAAGGTAATAGGCTATCTTGAAAGTAAAAAGGTTCCTCCTTTCAATCCTAACATATTATATTTATATCTGGTATAAAAACCCTTGTTTTGGAGTCCTAAAAGCCTTAGAAGTCCTCTCGAAATGAGTGAGAAGGAAAAAAAGTCAAATTATGATTCTTGTCTCGAGTTACTACACAGCCCATGTAATATCTCTCTTTTGCATGGGTTTGGGCCGTGTAATGGTCTATTCCTCTTGGTCCTTTGATTTTTGTTATACAAAATATGACATGGGTTATAGAAAGTTGCATGGGTTACTTTTCACGGGCCATGCACTTTAATGGTCTATAGTACCATGCTATACGAGCCATGTATTGCGGTTACATGCCTAATGCAATTTCTTTTGTCTCTAAAACTTCACTTTCAGTGTTAGGTTCTCTTTTAGATGCGTCCTTGGTTTCCAGGATACATCAATATGCCTGATATAATATAAAAAATGAAAGGATTAGATTGAATTAATGTGTTTTCTAAAATATAATTAAAAATGCTTAAAACTACACTATTAACTAGATAAATATGAATGAAAATGCAACAAATGTTGTCCTTAAATGCCTATATAATGCGAATGCTTCAAATATCCCTAAATTGAACTTTTACTTGTCCTCAAGCAAAAAGAAATCTAAATACATATGAGAGGTATTTTCATTTTTGGTACAACGAGAATTGAAATTCTTGAACTTTAAAGACAACCTTAAAAGATCAACATGCCAACAACTCAAGAAAATACTAAGAAGTCAAACATCCATTGCATGTACTAATATTTAGCAAAGCAAAACACAATTTATCAACCCAAAACATATATACACATGCCAGTTATAGGAAATTGCTTTTTCTTGAATAAGCACATGTACACTTAGCAATTTCTAATGCCTTTATATAAAAGTGTTATATTTAATTTCCCAAGTCCATAGGCAGACCTCCTATTACTATCTCCACTAATATAACACACACTTTCAAAAGATCAAAAGGTCTTTTCATAAGGTTGTAATGGGGTTAAAGGTTATTAATATGGTAATCAAAGAAAAAGGATATAGAGTAATCAAAGTATGAGAGCAATTAATCTATGAAAAAATCAAGGCACACCAGAAATTTTCCCTCTATTTTTTATTTTTTTATGAAGAGAATAAATTTACAAATTGCTATAGTGCTATCATACTTCTTGATACTTGAATAGAGACTTTATTTTTAATCTTGGATTTATTACACTTGTCCTTCATTGGTTCCACCCCCAAACTCATTCTTTGAACATGTTGGTGGATTATTTCTTTGTATTTTATTTCCATATACTAACACTTCTATTTTAATTCTTTCTCCATGTTTTCTTTCTTTTTTTTTTTTTTTTTTTATGTAGTGTACCTCTCACTTTTACAAACAACCTCTCTCATAAGGGTAAAATCAGTGTTTGGGTTAAGAGCTATGTAAATAACGTAGGTAAAAAAAAAAAGAAGAAAATTATATAGGTAGAAACGTAGGCTCATATTGGCGATAAGGGATATATTTTAGCTTGAGTGGCTAAGGCTATAATGAGGCTAAAATCAAAGAATGCCTAAATCATCTTTTCATTAAGTGTATAATAGGATTTTGCCTCTATAAGTTTAAAAGACCTGATCTAGGACTGGTGAGATAATTAAAAAATCATTTTCATGCAAATATACTTGCTCTAAGAACTCACAAATTCATTATACTGGAATGATTCACACACATCTGGGAAAAATAATCTACACAAAGCTAAATATTTATACCATTATGAACATTCTTGTTCTGATACTTTTCACTTCAATCATCCATTAAAACAATATTCATCATATTAAAAGAGTTAAAAAAAATGTAATTTTTTTTATTATATAACTAAAATGCAAAAATGCAAAAAATTTTCTACCTAAAATGCAAAACTTAAAATGCAAATTTTATTGTACCCCCAAACTCAAATTTGACATTGTCGTCAATGTCATCAAGACAGGACACTCAGTTTAAGAGTAACATCATAAATGCAATCATTAAGGAAAAGTTAATAGATATAAAATACTCTCTTTTGAAGCGTGCATTCCCTTGAAGATTTATAAGCTCATTCTCCATTATGAACATAATCTACACAATTTCATTATACTAGAATGATTCACACACGCCTAGGAAAAATAATCTACACAAAGCTAAATATTAATACCATTATGAACATTCTTGTTATGATACTTTTCACTTTAATCATCCATTAAAGCAATACTCATCATATCAAAAGAGTTAAAAAAATGTAATTTTTTTTATTATATAACCAAAAAGCAAAAATGCAAAAAATTTTCTACCTAAAATGCAAATTTTATTATACCCCCAAACTCAAATTTGACATTGTCCTCAATGTCATCAAGATAGGACACTCAGTTTAAGAGTAACATCATAAATGCAATCATTAAGGAAAAGTTAATATATATAAAATACTCCCTTTTGAAGCGTGCCTTCCCTTGAAGATTTATAAGCTCATTTTCCATTGCTTCTTTCAAGTGCTTTTTGAACCTACAAAGTGAACAAACATTAAAAAAAGTTTAGGAGGGCAAAAAAAAAAAAAAAAAAACAATGCAAAAATTAAAAGTAAAACTTGGGTAGCCTCCTAATGTTAATTTAAAGCCATTAGCTTGACCCCTTTCAGAAGTGTTAATAAAAAGCGACTTCCTACCATAATAGTTATCATACAACACCACATATGGCCATTGATTCAGAATTCCCTCAAGATTGGCAAGATTTGAAATAAGTTTTCAGTGTAGCTCGAACAACATTTGGCTTGGAATGAGGGCTACTTTAGCTCATGGTGGACATATGATGATGTAAGATGTGTCCATGATAAAAAAGGGTCTTTCAGTGGCGTATGTGTAAGCACCATTAATGAACTCAAATTGATAGTCTTATCAATTTCTTTCTCCACCACCTTCATTTTTTATTTGTCTTCATGTAAGCACTCTTCTAATGACCCCGCAACTATAAAGGAATTGTTTTCTTCAACATTAGGTATCACTTTTTCTTAAGTAACTCCTTTTCTAATGGGAAAGCTACCTGTAAATCATCTTTAAAGGATTTTGTTCTTCCAATTGAGGCTAAACTTTTTCTATAGTGTAACACCCACCATTTCCCGGCATTAAAATCCCTATTGCCGATGGAATATTTGGGTGAATTCAGAGATTTTACAGATGAAAAGAAGGGTGGGAGAAGGTGTATATGTACATATATATGTATGTGTATGATATTTTCAAAATGTATTTAAAAATAAAAATGTTTCCAAGGTTTTAACCAAAAAGAAGTTTTAAATGACTTTTGAGCAGAAGGAACTTTGGCAGTCAAAGTCTTTTTTGCTGTTCAAATTTATTTGGACAAAATGGACTATGGCAGTTGAAACTATGACTTCCAGCAATCGAAAGTCCCCTCCCTCGACAGCAAAGGTATGAATAACCCATTTTTGTCAAATTTAAAAAGAAAAGTGAATTTCTCTTCTCTTTTATTTGTTGTTGCATGCAAAAGGAAATTTTCTCCTTGAATCTTATTTAGTTTGATCTTTTAGAAGCTAAAAGTCTTGGATTGGTTAGGGAGTTCAAGAATTTGAAGGATTTTGAAGATTTCTTCTAATCTCTCTACCTAGTTCCAGAGGAGAAAGGTGATTTTCCCTCTTTCCAATTAATTTTTTCCTACATGTTTTTGGTATGAGTTTATGACTAAGAGAGTAAGATCAAAATGCATGTGAGTTTTGTATGGTTTTTAAGTTTTTGATTTTTGAAAATGAGGGTTGCATATTGCTTAGAAGTGTGCTTTTGATGTCAAGTCTTGACTTTTAGATGTTAGATGAAGGATTGTTCTTGTTTTTGTCAAGTCTAAGTGTTTGTGGACATCAAATGGTTAGTTTCCTGGGTTAAACCAAAGGATTTCTTGTGTTATAGGAATGTTGATGTTGTTTGAACCTTGAATTCTACCTTTAAATGGTTGCATGTGAGCTTTGAGCATGAATTCAAGTTGTTTTAGGCCTTAGGAAAGTGTTTTTATGTTTAGATTGTGCTTCGGAGCTTTAAGGCATGTTTTGGAGGTTTTGGGAAGAGAAATTCTGCTGTTTTCAACTTGGGAATTCTAAAAATTTTTAGCTTCGACTACCGAAGACCATTGTTTCAGCACCCAAAGCATGTAGTTTCTTGGAAAAATTTAGAGAAATTCCAGGTTTGGTAGCCACAGTGGCTGCTGCTCGAAATGGGCACCCGATGTCTAAAGGTTCGATAACCGTAGTCTAAGGCTCTGGCAACCGAACTTGTTTCTACCAGCTTTATTTCTCCTCTAATTCTAAGGTTCCAAAACATGATTTTATGATTCTTAAAGGCCTAGAATAAGATGTTTGATATGAGTATAGAGTCTTAGAGCTTCGAATAACTCATTAGGTTCTAATGTCTGTAGGATAAGACTTGAAGGATTCTGGAAGCTAGGGATCCGAGGCTAGCTACTGTTCTTGTTAGGTGGTTGATAGACTACAGGGGGTGAGTAACTCTAACCCTAACAAAATCTAAATTCTTTAAATATGATTCATGATCATCCACATGCATCATTTCATTATTTACAAGGGTGTATGTATCTAGAGTATGAATATGTTGCATTTTTACATAATTATTATTGGTGCATGATGGATTATGGATGACCTATTGGCTCTCCCCATGATTATGACTATGTTATGTTATGTATGTTATGGATCCATAAAATCCAAGGGGAGATCTTCATGATGCCCTTTGGTACATAACACATGTCACGTTTTAAGTGAAAGTCCTGAGATGCCTCTGTATGAGCTGGACACATTGGATATATTAGGCGAAAGTTCTGAGGAGCCTCTGTAGAGCTAGGCACATTGGATTAGGGGAGTCACTGGGGACAAGTCCATCCTATGTGAAACGTTTATGCTATGAATACCCATTTGAATGTTGCATTGCACATGTATGAAATGAATGTTAAAATTAAATTTTATTAGTTAGTTTACTCACTGAGCTTGTGTAAGCTCACTTGTTTCCCTTAACCTCAGGTGCAGGAGTGCAAGAATAGAAGAGTTTTTAGAGGTTGTGCAGCAGGAGTAGCCATGGAGTGTTTTTATGTATGTTGTATGATTAGTAGACATGTAATATATAAAGGAATAATTACTGTACTGGTATTCAAGTTTTGATAGATGTTTTATCTTATATATGAGTGATGTAAATGTATGTCTAAAATCTAAGCTAACTCCTCATGTAAGTATGTATGATCTAATTACACTTTAGTGATTTCGTGTATGTAAAGGTTCAAATTTTGAGACCTTTTCATATTAAGTTATGAATAACAAAACTAAAGTTTAAAGGTTTAGAGTATGCATGGATTGTAGAATGCAGGGATATATTCATGTTTAATAGGTCTTTAGGCTTGCTATGGGTTCCGGCAGCCTTAAGCTGACTCAATCCCTAGCGCCGGTAGCGACCCTAAGTCTGGCTTGTTGCATATACGTTCAAATTCCCATGAAGCTTTTTCACTATTTAACTCACTATCCCTACCTTGCTTGTTTAATTCCTCCTCATAAAGTTATAGCTTGTTATTCACCATTAGGTTATCAAAATTTCCCAAATGAGCTATCGCATCTTCAAGTCCCACTCCCTTCTTTTCTTAAAGCTCAAATGATAAGTGTGAAATATTAGCTTGATAGATGTGTGGGGGGTATTGGTGGGGATATTGGTGAGTCCAACCTTGCATTGAAGGATCCCAATATTAGTGGTAATGAAAATCTGTCACGTCATTCAATAAGTGAATGGCATCTTTATGGCCTCCTTGAAATATGTTATTATCAATAGCCCAAGCTCCATAATCTACCTAATTTCTTGTCATTTCATCTAAACCATCATAAAAACAAAGAGTTGAAGAGTGATTTGAAAGATTATGATGAGGAAATCTCTCTATCCATTCATTAAATCTTCCCCAAGCAACATAAAAGGGTTCATCGTGTTGTTGAATTAAACTTGTGAATACATGTTCTTCAAATATCTTAGAGTACCTCACAAGATAAATAAATAAAAGCAAAATTAGATATATAGAAAAATAAAGATAAAAAAAAACTATAAAAGAAATAAAAATATTTGGATTAACCAAATCACCAATTGTATAATATCAAGCACCAAACCCTACAAAGGTGCTAAAAACTTGTTGTGCAAAACCCATAAAGGCACGGATTATTAACAAGTAATAAAGTGTTGAGTGAGTATCGTTCTCTTAAAGACTGCATTAAGTACTAAACTAAACAGCAATTACAATTATCTAGACTATCAAATTCGAGAGGGATGATTAAACTAACACTAATTATCACTAAAAGGCTAATATGCTAGCTTACACTTTAATCAATTATAGATTCAATTTAATCTATTAAATAAATGAGAAATTATAACTTTGAGGGAAATTAATCCTATATTTTCTCAAGTTCTCTCTCTAGGCACTCAAGTTATATCTTAATTAACTTAAACCCTACTTTCATAGAGATTAAATTAATTAAAACCCATTAAATTCTTTGACTAATTATCAGTTTCACGTAGAATTCTAGCCTATCTCTAGATGAAGAACCTTAGTTCAAAGTCCTATTTATTCCAACATTAATCTTCATCTTTCAGTCTTTCAATTAATATCTAAAATCAATACTAAGTGGAGCTCAATACATTGCATGCATTAAGGACACAAGATATTGAATCAAAGAATAAAATACCCAATTTATTAAATAAGATCAAGCTAAATCCATTCTGAATTGAAAATATTACATCCCTAACCCTAAAATAAACAAACTACTTACACATAGTGAGTTTTGCAATGAATTTTAAGAAAATAATAAAGAAAAGACATACGAAGAAATAAAATGAAAGAACCCAAATGGAGAATCACAGCCTTGGACTTTTGAATCTTCAACTGAAAATCCTTTCTAGCAATCTTGTAGATCTATTTCTCCTCTTACCTCCCTTAAAGGTAATATGCTATCTTGAATGCAAAAAGGTTCCTCCCTCTAATTCTGACTTATTAGATTTATATTTGATGTAAAAACCCTGGTTTTGGAGTCCTAAAAGCCTTATAATTCCTCCCTGAATGAGTAAGGAGGAAGAAAAGTCGAATTAGAATTTCCGTCTAGATTCACTACACGTCCCATGTAATATCTCTCTTTTGCATGGGTCTAGGCCATGTAATGGTCTGTTGCTCTTGGTCCTTTGATTTTCTTTGCACAGAATGTTACACAGGTTACATAAAGTTGCATGAGTAACTTTTCATGGGCCATGCACTTCAATGGCCAATTGTATCATGCTACATGGGTCGTATTTAATATATAAATTTATTACAATATAATTTTATTTGTTGTTATTAATTTAGAAAAGAATTTTATTGCTAAAATATTGTCGATGTAACTATTATTATTATTGTTATTATTATTATTATTATTGTTATTATTATTATTATTATTATTATTATTATTTTATTTGTTGTTTTAATTAAATTTTTATTCAAAGGAGTTAAAATAAATTGGACCTATTTGCAGAATGAAAAGGGACTAAATTGCATAACCTTTAAAAGATGAGGGGCTTAAACTAAAATTAAAAGTATAAAAAAAGTTAATTTAAAAAAAAAAAGATGCATAGCAACCCCCTTCATTCTTCCTCATCACCCAACCACCCTCTCCTTTTTTTTTTTCTTCTCCTGCCAACCAGCAATGCGGAGTTGTCTCACAGTTGCTCCAACATTTTCGGCCATCCTCTTTCAGCCATGGATGCTGGTTGAAAGCTTCGTTGACCATGGGGAGAGAGAGAAAGAGTGAGAAAGAGAGAAGGAAGAGGGCCATATTTTTCCACCGTTTCGATCACCTTTTGGCAAAACCACTGATCTAGGTTGACAGCTCTTAACTGGGGGAAAAAGTTCCAACCAATAGCAGCTCAAGTGATAAGCTGGTTCATGTGAAACAAGGAAGAGAGAGAAATGGGTAGACAATGGGTTTTTCGACCAGATTTCGATTGATTCAGCCGTTGGATTGGCAATCTGAGACCACCATTGAACTCAGTGCATCAAAACCTTTGAGATGGGACTAGCCTCACTCTGATCAGATACCATTTGGAAAAGGCAATCATCATATGACTTAGATTGATTGGTGAAATTTCTGAGCCTTTTCAATTTTTGTAAAGCAAGAATAATTATATTACAATTATTAATACTTTATGGGATTCGTTTAGGTGTGATCGAATCGGCGATAGCTCATAAGCACTTGGGACCAAGTTTCAGCCCAGTTCAAAGGCTTGGCAGGCTGTTTTGAAATGTGATCAATATTACAATTATTTCCAATATTTTCAAACTTTCTGGATGCATTTCAGGTAGCAGAATTTGCAAAGGCAAGTTTAAGTTGTAAAATATTCCTAGCATGTTAAAAATAATTAAAATAAATTATATGGAAGGAATCCCAGCTAGAGACCCGAGCTGGAGTTTGGAGATCTGGACTTAAATTAGGTTTCTTATAGGCTCCAGATACGCATTGTAATTATTGTTATGGGCCTAAGACCCTGTGTGTTGCTATTATTGTGTTTTCTTACAAGGGAGTTAAGTCTAGTTACAGAGTAGACTCTATCAAAATTTTCACAAGACCTTAGAATTTATTCTTGCTTTTGTATTTTAAATTAATTAATAATTTTAGTCAATTAATTGATAGAGGTCAGAGTATCTGAATAAGTTATCAAAACTAGCCGTGTTCTTCCTTCCAATTGGACCAGCTAGAGTCGGGTTAACCAATTTGTGAGTTGCATTTTGATTATTTTTATAATCTTAATATTATTTATATTTTTATATTTTATATTTATTGGCATGCTCATGCATTCATTTATGCATATATAATTAGTTATTATATCATGAGCATCCTTTAAATGTTGTTTTATAAATTTTCTGTGTTATATTGCCTTGGAGATAAGTTAGAGCTTATCTATATATATTATGGATGTGGAATCCTAGGGTAGGTACAATATGAGAAATTCATTGACTCCCATGGATATAGATATGGAAAGGCGAGGTAGATAAGTGCGTTATATTACCGCTGACTCTCACCACCTGTGGGGTTGGAAGGTGCTTTATATTACTGATGACTCCCATGTTAGTAGTATGCCCTATAGCATATCATTTAGTATGTATCTTGTACATATTTTATTAATAAAAGACATTTTCACTTTTCCATTTACATAATATATTTATGTATAATAGAAAAGGTCCATTGATATTTTGTTAGAAATTCTATTCTTAAGTTGTTAACAATATGAGTGACAGTATTTCTAGCACAAAGTATCATAAATTGATTCACAATCGAGGGTACTTCATAATAAGGACATGACTTTTTTAGAAAGATTGTAATCATGTTTGTTCCCAAGTTATTTATATGAGATATAAATAAGATGGGATGGTGAGTCTCATGCCATATAACAAACATGATAGGCACTTATGCATGATAAGTAGGCCGAACCAATGACATTTATGACAAGTACATGGAGTTTACTCTTGTCAATGCATTGTCATAAATCATATAAGTGCATATAATCTTTAGACCTGAGATAGCACAGTTATCTTGTATATAGGTGGTTTGAGTTTGATACTGCTTTCATACTTGTACTGTGTATGGGTATACGGGCATGTGTTGGCTCCTACCAGTTATATATGGAGATAGGTGTTGATCAAGATGGAATCTGTTACTCTAAGTAAATAGAGATAAAATCCAATGTTCATTTAATTGTTCTTGATGTTTCAAGCTCCTGGCCAAGACAGATAGATTTAATTAGAAAAGAGTTTCTGATGAGAAAATTTTTTTAATCAAGAACTGGAATTAAAAGAGTACATAATATTCATAGCAAATGGGGTTTGACATGAACCATGACTCCAACTTGAATTGGGATTTTGTAACAGAGAGATTCTAGTGCATGGTAACATATGATTATAGGTTCATTTAAGGTAAACCTTATTACTGATTGGGTGGCTGTGGCATGCTATGCTAGGTGTTAACTATAGTCTATGAGTTGCCTAAAATGATTTAGAGAAATCATTTATGGTAAGAAAAAGTTTTGATGATATTAAGAGTTGATATCATATCTCATTGCCAATTAGTAATGAGCCTAGTGAGTCACACACATACACAAGTAATCACCAAGTTAAATGTGATTTAATTAATTAGTTAAAGAGTTTAATTGATTAATTAAATAAGTTTGGTTTGCAATAAGATTACAAAGTCCCTAGCATGGCTTAAAACCAAATCTAGGTTATTGTATATATAGTATAAGTTAAATTTATATTTAATGTATTTAAATATGGATTTAATTATGAGAAATTAATTAATAGAGAAATTAATTAATTTATATTTGATATAAATTGATTAGAAGAAGAGAAATAATTATTTTGGATTGAGAACTTAAAATTAAGACACAAGGGTAATTTGGTCATTTCACAGGGTGACATGTGGCACCATGAGATGGTGACACATGGTACTACACATAAGCTTGCCATTTGTCTTTCAATCATGTAAGATGATCAAAGTCAAGATTAATTTTAGTTTTGACACTTGGCATAATATGATTGGGTCAATTAAAATTCTGAGCCAATCAGAAGATGACATGTGGCAAGAGTTTTAAGTGGTGACCTAACTATATAAGGGAAAGGATGAAAGAACAAAATAAGCAATATGATTTTCTCAAAGAGGTGCCGCCACCCTTGTTGTCTTCTTCATCTCTCATCAAGTCAAAGAGAATTGCCAACATTCTCTTGAATTAAAATTGCTAGAAATCGTTTCTAGTGTCCTATATACATCTATAACATCTCTAAAGGCAAAAACTTAATTTCTAATTAATTAGAAAGGCTTGAGAAGCTGTTTAAGGGGCTGCCATTGGTGATCTTGGTGTGGACAAGCTAGAGGGACAACATCTGGGGTCCTAGGTGCTTCACAAAGGTACCAAACACAACTATAGTGCATCAAAAGGTTAATGCACATGTTCTTGATTTAATCTAGGGTTCTAATGAATTAATCTGTTAATTCTAAAATCTTAAATGGCAAATATAGATCCAAATACATATTAAAAGAGTTTTAATATGCAATTGAACATTGAAATCAATAGGTAAAAATTGAATCATGCATGATGCATGAGACCCTAGAAGAAAATTTTTGAATTCAATGTTCTAATCTAATAATTTGCATGCTTTCGCTCCTTCAATTGGTATCAGAGCCACTATATTTGCCATTTAGATTGTTCAATATATGATTTAATTGTGTGATTTGATCAAGAGTTGATTGAATCAAGGCTAGTTGGATGCTCATGTGTGGAGGCACATATGATGGAACCACCATAGGTGGCGGCATCAATGGCACTTCATGGTGCGCAAGGTTTGATTGGGTGTGGGCTTGTTTTCAAGGCCCATAATTAGGCCCATGACTAATTAAAATGTTTAATTAGGAGTTTTAATCACACAATTAAATTTTGATTCAAATCTGAATTTTTAAATTGTTTGAATGTGATTCAAATCTGAATTTTTAAATTTTTTGAATCATATTTAAATCTGAATTTTAAGTTGAATATGAGATATTGAATTTAATTTAAGAATGTATGTTTTATTTAATTGTTAAATAGTGATATGCATGACATCTCGTGGACAATAAAATACTAATGTAATTGGATTTATTTCTTTTATGTTTCTTTGGGTTGTAAATTAATTAATTTATTTTGGTGGCATGTATTATAAAGGTTGTAATATTTTTTGGGCTGTAATTTCATTTATTTGGTTCTTGTAAATTCGCCTTGGTATGCCAAGGGTTACTATGTAATTAGATTGCAAGAAGATCAAGGAGGTCAAAAGCATTGGTGGGACCAGTGGGAGGAATTCAAGATCAAGTGTTGATTATGTACTCCTTCAGCAACTCTTGTAATATGAATGAATGAAATGCACCTAGGAATGCCCTGATTCAATTCTTGGTGGCTCAGAATTGAATCCCTTAGAAAGTCCATGATCATACCATATTTATTGTTTATCCATGAATGCATGAGATGTATGGGATTGTATGCAAGTATATGATATATGCATGCTAAATGGATAATATGCAAAGTGAGACCATAATAGTAATTAGGCCGATCACAAAATCTTCCAAATAAATGATTAAGTTGAAAATGGTATAATTAAAGTAATTATAACATGGGCCCTCCATTGAGGCAATTATTTTAAGAAATTTTAAATACTTGCATATGATGCAATTAATTTAAGAGATTTTCTTAAGAATAATTGTTAAGCATGAGATGTTGTAAATATGTAAATGGTTTAGTGGCCAATAATAGATGTGCCTGAGGACACTAAAATTATTTGCATGTTTACTGGCTCAATGGGATCAACTTAACTAATGTAAGATAAATCAATAATGGATGTGCCTGAGATTTTGAGCATTAGGGGCTAAGTAAAGGATTGAACCTCACATGAGATGTGATGGGCAAGGAGTTGCTTACTTACAGTTTATTGTAATTCCAATAATGGATGTGCCTGAGGATGATCAATAAGACTATAAGAATTCAATCACCCACTAGAAATCCATCCAACTAGGATTTCCGTTTTCTACTTTGGAAGTGTAGGATTCGCTAAGTTAGTGGGAGGACCAATTTGATTAAAAGACCATAATCATTTTGGTTAAATACATGATATATTTACTAATTAATCTGGTTATTTTCTGCAATTAATTTTTTGATAATAATGAGCACACCACAACCACCACCATCCAATATCTTTGCAAGCATACTTGATCGCAATAGGTTGACAGGACCTAATCTATATGATTGGCTAAGAAATTTGAAACTTGTCTTGAACCTTGAACATATAGGATATGTTCTAGACTCAAATGTTCCTGGTCCCTTACCTGCAGAGACCACTCAAGAGGAACATGAAACTTTGGACAAGTGGAAGGAGCATGTATGAGAGCCAAGTGTTACATGCTTGCTTCTATGAGTAATGAGTTACAGAAGCAGCATGACAACATGCAGAGTGCGAGTGAAATCCTCCTTCACCTACAAGAGTTGTATGGTGAACATAGCAGAAATGCCAGGTATGAGATATCTAGGAAGCTATTTTGCATGAGAATGTCTGAGGGACAGAATGTTGGGAATCATGTCCACAAGATAATTCGGCTGATTGAGCAGCTGGAACATCTTGACTTTAACATGGATTTCCAACTGCAGATGAATTTGATCCTTCAGTCCCTACCTGAGTCATTTGAGAATTTTGTGACGAATTTCCATATGACTAAGCAGGAATGCACCTTGGCTATTTTACTCAATATGCTGGTTATTGCCCAAAAGAATATGCCGGGCAATAAAGGAAAAAAGGTAGCTTTGATTGCATCTTCTTCTGCTGGAAAGTCCAATAAGAAGAAGGGCAATAAGAAAAAGAAACCTCAAATTCCTGGTCATTCCAAAAAGATAGCTAAACAAAAAGGGAAAACTAAAGCTGATGGAGGCAAAGGAAAGTGTTTCCACTACCAGAAAGATGGGCACTGGAAAAGGAACTGCCCAGAGTATCTTGCTTCTCTGAAGGACAAGAAGGATACACCTTCAGAAGGTATGTCTATATCTTCTTATTTAGATGTTGATGATGCTCATAGTTCATCTACAGCTTGGGTTTTAGATACTGGTGCCAGTTCTCACATTTCTTATGATATGCAGAAACTAGCAAACAGTAGCAGCTTGCGTTCTCGAGATGTTAGACTCTGGATTGGCGATGGCTCAACTGTTGAAGCTTTAGCCATAGGATCTAAATCTTTTTATATGTCTGGACATGTTTTGTGTTTGAATAATATTTTATATGTACCTGATGCTTTTAAGAACATCATTCTATATCTAGTTTGACTAGAGATGGTTATGAATTTCAGTTCACAGATGATGTTTGCAATATTTATTTTAGAAATATATATGTTAGCTCGGGTTATATGCATGATGGTCTTTATTATTTGGATAATAATGACAAATACAAATTGAATGTAAGTAATCTAAATGAATGCAATGCCATGGTGAAAATCAACTCAAGTACAAAAAATATTTGGCACTTAAGATTAGGTCATGTTGCAGAAGATAGGATTGCAAAACTGGAGAAAATGGGAATTCTATCCTTATTGGGTTCTGAACCTACTCCAACTTGCGAATCCTGCCTTCAAGGCAAAATGACCAGATCACCCTTTGTTGGACAAGGGCTAAGAGCTGAAAATATTTTGGAGCTAATACATAGTGATGCATGTGGTCCATTTAAAGAAATGGCTAGAGGCGGTTTTCATTATTTTATTACCTTTACTGATGAGGTATTTATATTTGATGAAATACAAACATGAATCCTTTGAAAAGATTAAAGAATTTAAATATGAAGTAGAAAATCAAACAGGAAAAAGTGTTAAAATCTTCAATCAGATCGTGGAGGTGAATACTTGAGTATTGAATTTGATGAATACATGAAAGAGCATGGCATTGTTTCCCAGCTGACTCCTCCAGGAACACCACAGCTGAATGGTGCATCTGAAAGGAGAAATCGTACCCTATTGGATATGGTAGGTAGTATGATGAGTTATACTAATATGCCAATTTCCTTTTGGGGATTTGCATTAGAATCAACTTTGCATATTCTAAATAGGATTCCATCAAAATCAGTATCTTCTGTTAGTAGTATGCCCTAGAGCATATCATTTAGTATGTATCTTGTATATGTTTTATTAATAAAAGGCATTTTCACTTTTCCGTTTACATAATATATTTATGTGTAATAGAAAAGGTCCATTGATATTTTGTTAGAAATATTATTCTTAAGTTATTAAGAATATGAGTGACAGTATTTCTAGCACAAAGTATCATAATAGGTTCACAATCGAGGATACTTCACAATAAGGACATGATTTATCCAGAAAGATTGTATTCATGTTTATTCCCAAGTTATTTATATGAGATATAAATAAGATGGAATGGTGAGTCTCATGCCATACAACAAACATGATAGGCACTTATACATGATAAGTAGGTCGAACCAATCACACTTATGACAAGCACATGGAGTTTACTCTTGTCAATATTTTGTCATAAATCATATCAGTGCATATAATCTTTAGACCTGAGATAGCACAGTTATCTTATATATAGGTGGTTTGAGTTTGATATTGCTTTCATACTTGTACTGTGTATGGGTATATGGGCATGTGTTGGCTCCTACTAGTTATATATGGAGGTAGGTGTTGATCAAGATGGAATCTGTTCCTCTAAGTAAATAGGGATAAAATCCTATGTTCATTTAATTGTTCTTGATATTTCAAGTTCCTGACTAGGATAGATAGATTTAATCAGAAAAGAGATTCTGATAAGAAAATCTTTTAATCAAGAACTAGAGTTAAAAGAGAACATAATATTCATAGCAAATGGGGTTTGACATAAACCATGACTCCAGCTTGAGTTGAGATTTTATAATAGAGAGATTCTAGTGCATGGTAACATATGATTATAGGTTCATTTAAGGTAAACCTTATTATTGATTGGGTGGCCATGGCATGCTATGCTAGGTGTTAACCATGGTCTATGAGGTGCATAAAATGATTTAGAGAAATCATTTATGGTAAGAAAGAGTTCTGATGATATTAAGAGTTGATATCATGTCTCATTACCAATTAGTGATGAGCCTAGTAAGTCACACACATACACAAGTGATCACCAAATTAAATATGATTTAATTAATTAATTAAAGAGTTTAATTGATTAATTAAATAGGTTTGGTTTGCAATTAGATTGCAAAGTCCCTAGCATGGCTTGAAACCAAATCTAGGTTATTGGATGTATAGTATAAGTTAAATTTATATTTAAAGTGTTTAAATATGAATTTAATTAATAAGAAATTAATTAATAGAGATTAATTAATTAATTTATATTTGATATAAATTGATTAGAAGAAAAGAAATAATTATTTTGGTTTGAGAACTCAAAATTAAGACACAGGGGTATTTTGGTCATTTTACAGGGTGACATGCACCATGAGATGGTGACATATGGCATTACACATAAGCTTGCCAAATGTCTTTTAATCATGTAAGATTATCAAAGTTAAGATTAAATATAGGTTTGACACTTGGCACAATGTGATTGAGTCAATTAAACCTAGAATCAATTAGAGGGTGACATGTGGCAAGGGTTTTAAGTGGTGATTTAGCTATATAATGTGTTGTTTTGAAAGAAAATAATAATAAGGCTGCTGCTCTCTTTGGTGCCGCCACCCAAGAAGCCTCCCCCTTCTCTTCTTCTTCATCTCTCATAATTTCAAAGAGATTAGACAATAATCTCTTGAATTAAAAATACTAGAAATTATTTCTAGTGTCCTGTTTACATCTATAATCTCTCAAAAGGCAAAACTTAATTTTCTAATTTATAGAAAAAACTTTAGAAACTGTTCAAGGGCTGCCATAGGTGATCTTGGTGTAGACAAGCTAGAGGGACAACATCTGGTGTCCTAAAGACGCATCCCAAAGGTGACAAACACACTGGAGTGCATCTTGTTCTTGATCCAATCTAGGGTTCTTAAAATTAATTTGATTAATTCTAAAATCCTAAATGGCAAATATAGATCCAAAAAATATATTAAAAGAGTTTTAATATGCTGTTTATTATTGAAATCAAATAGATAAAAAATAAATCTTGCATGATGCATGTGACCGTAGGTGAAAAATTTTTGAATTCAATGATATAAACTTATGTTTTTCATGCTTCCGCTCCTTCATCTTCCACACCTTATGACATATGGCATGGAAGAAAACCAAGTCTTAAGCATGTTAAGATTTGGGGTTGTCAAGCTTATATCAAAAAGCTGAACACTGATAAATTAGAAACCAGATCAGAAAAAGGTCAATTTGTTGGATATCCAAAAGAGAGTTTTGGATATTATTTTTATTTGCCTACATCACAAAAGGTTGTAGAAAGAAGAGATGCCACATTTCTTGAACAACAGTTTGTTTAAGAAGGAGGTAAAGGAAGGCAGATAGAGTTAGAATTGGAGAATTCTGACTAACCAACAGATCAAATGGATATAGATCCATCTAGTCAACCTACACCTATTGATGAAACATCTACAGTAATTCCTCGCAAATCAACTAGGATATCTCACCCACCAGTGAGATATAGTTTCCTTCATGAAGATGAATAAGAGTGTCTACTCATGAAGAAGTAGATCATGGAGGTGATCCACTTACCTATGAAGAACCTATATCAGATATAGACTCTTCAAAATAGATTGATGCTATGAAATCCGAAATTGATTCCATGTATAAGAATCAAGTTTGGGATCTTGTTGACCCACCTGAAGGTATTATACCTATAGGGAACAAATGGGTTTTCAAGAAGAAAATTGGTTCTGATGGAAAGGTAGAGACCTATAAAGCAAGGCTAGTAGCGAAAGGGTTTCGCCAAAGGCAAGGAATCGATTATGAGGAGACTTTCTCGCTTGTTGCCATGCTTAAATCAATTAGGATTCTATTAGCAATAGCTGCATACTATGATTATGAGATTTGGCAGATGGATGTCAAAACATTTTTTCTCAATGGATACATTGAAGAAAACATTTTAATGGAACAGCCTAGGGGTTTTAAATCCCAAGATAGTTCCAAAGTATGCAAGCTAAAGCGATCCATTTATGGATTGAAACAAGTTTCGAGGAGTTGGAACATCTATTTTGATGAAGCCATTAAGTCATTTGGTTTTATCAAAAATGAGGATGAGCCATGTGTATATAAGAAGAAGGTTAGTGATAGTGCTATCACATTCCTTGTCTTATATGTGGATGACATTTTGTTGATGGGTAATGACACAGGTATGTTGACAGCTGTAAAGGTATGATTGTCAAATACATTCTCCATGAAAGACTTAGGGGAGGCAACCTATATTCTTGGGATTTGCATCTATAGAGATAGAGCGAAACAAATAATTGGTTTATCCCAAAGTCCATACTTGGAAAAGGTGTTAAAGAGGTTTAACATGCTTGATTCCAAGAGAGGATTGTTACTAGTGAGACATGGTATCCACCTTTCTAAAGAGATGTGACACCCCTTACCCGTGTACAGTATACCCGAGTAAGTAATGCCACACGGTGTACCGGCACACTCTAATATTCCTCAATTAATTTATATCATGCTTTTGCATATAATTTATGAAATACAATTTATTTAAAACATTTATCAAAAGTATCATTCATTTAAGGTTCCGAAAATTTTAAAGAAAATCCGGCGGAGTACCGGCTAAAAATGGAGAAAACCGTTCTTCGGAACCTGTTAAAAACACTTCCAATATTTTTATTCCATCATCTCAAACTCCAATATCCAAAATCTCAACAATATTTCTCAATAGCAAATTCTCAATAATCTTTTCATTTCACAAACATCCATTTCTAATATACAAGCGATAAATACATGATCAAATTTTGCATTCATAGTCATAACTTTCATTATTTACATGGACATCAAAATATATTACATGAGTTCAAATACATATGAAAAAGTAAAAATCTGCTACAAAATATCAAAATGACAAAATGACACCTAGTGCCCTACCAATGCAATCGCAGTAGTGAGGTGACACGGACATCTGCAGAACTACAGGATGGACTCCCCGCCTATGGTCTACGGGCTCACGATCAGATCTCCAGTACTCACGCGTGGCAAAAGCAACGCGCTAAGCAATAATGCTTAGTGGTGCAATAATAAAATAACAAGAAATAACATATAAATATGTATTGCATGTACATGTTTTGTTTGTCATGTATTTGTATATCCATTCATTTATTTCTTCTACATTGCTCATTTTCATTCATTTGGTTGCCCAAGTAACCTACATTAGACGATCGGATCGATAACGTAAACCGCACCGGGTATCTAGTACCTCAGCCGTCACACCATCGATCGCATATGCATCACCCGGTGTGCAACAGAGCGACTACCAAGTCAGAATAATCTCGAGCACAAGGCCAAGTCTCAATGCAAAGTCGAATGGCTAAAAGCCATGAAATCACGAATGGCATTTTTGCCATGTGCGATCGCTAACTCGAACCCTATTGGCATGCCAAACTATCCAAACCAATCTTGTTAGGTATACTAGGGCATTTGAAACTTTTAAATTCTTCAATTTGTGAATTTCAAATTTTTGGTGTCACTATTCATCATTGGTCAACAAAAATATTGACTTTTAGAATAAAAATGTGTACATTGACTTTGGCACTCCCAACATACCACATTTGGTGTTTAAAACTTGTTGGCATTAAGTGTTAATACCATTCCAAAGTGTAACTCAACACAAGCAGAATTTTCAGTTTTGGTGAGTCAACTTCACTGTTCCATTGGATACTATTACTGTAGGAATTTGAAGAAATGTAAAACATGAAAGTTGTTCCTTATTTTGTCTAGTTGAATTTCCTTTTTTGAATCACTCCATTTGGAGTTTTGTAGCTCTAGATATGGTCTAAAGACCCAAGCTGGCCGAATGTGCATTCTGCAGAAAATTACCATATCTACAGTGCATGAACAGTAACTAGAGTCACTTGGTTGGGTGGGTTCTGGCCATAATTTGGGGTAGGTTCCTTCATGAAAGTTGTTTGTCTATGTCTTAACTTGTTGCTGTAAAAATTTCAGGTCAATTGACCAAATCTACAGTAAGTTATGGCCAAATGAACAGTTACTGTTCATTTGGCCAATTCTGCAGAATCAGTTTTAGGGTTTCGGATTGGGGCCAAGTTTTGGTCCTCTTGCTTTGGTCCTTTGGGCGTGGTTTCTTCAGCAAAAATGTGCCATTATAAACCTAGTTTCATGTCCAATTGGCCAAACACCAATTGGACTAACACAACCAAAGTTATGGCTGTGTAATTGGACTGAATTTTCAGTCACCATTCTGCACCCTCTGGGCAGCACACACCTTCCCTTTGCCATGCTTCATTCCAGTCCCAATTAAGGTCAAATTCCTTCAAATGGTCACTAATTGACCATTAGGATGTACTTTAACAATTTCATAAGCCAAGCTAATTTTTACTTCCCAAAACCCTAGCTTCACAATATAATTTCTACAAGGTGCCTTAGTTAGCATACCAATTCATCACCTATATATATCCTCAACATCATTTTTAGTCCACTTTAAGACCAACAAAACTCTTATTCCTATACCTTCAATAGGGCTGCCGAATTCTATATTGAACATACACATGAGTTTGGTTCATTTCATTCACAAATACTTGTTGGTTTCAAGTCCTTAACATAGAAATTAAAAATTTTAAGTGTATATATGCACTAACCTCAAGTGGCAGAATTTTTCCAAGCCCTAAACTTCAATTTCCTTCCTCTTGTTGGCTGCCAAGAGCTTTGTCTAGGTGCTAGGGCAAATTTTAGTGAAGCTAGGTTATGATTTTATGGTGGAAACAAAGGAGAAATTAAGCTTTTGATGGCACATCAATGGAGGGTGTATGGGAGTGATTTCGGCTGCACTAAGGAGAGAAGGATGGCTGCTGAAATTTTGTTGAATTTGGTCTTCTCTTATCTCTTTTAATAGTTAGTCAAATAATGGCTTAAGTGTGATTGGTTGAAAATTATAAATGACATCACATTGATGTCATAAATTGCATTTTATTGATTTTTCTTCTCTTTTCTCCACTACTCATTTCCAATTTCATTTTTAGTAATGTTTATTCATATATTATGTCATATTAATTATTTACTCAACTGGACAAGTCGGCCAAAAATCACCTCTGAAGGCGAAATGACCAAAATGCCCTCCGTTTGGCTTAACGGGTCAAAATCGTCTGTACCGATTGAAAAATTTTTCTAGGTATTTTCTTGGCATTCTAATGCCATGGGAACCTCAGTAACCCTTCTCTGGAGTCCCAAAAATTATTTTACAATTTTTCCCCCGGGTCTAGGGCTCCTCGTTGTGAGAACCGCAACTTCCCTCCGGTTACCCATCGCTTGGGCACCGGCTCGTTTTACTTGGTTGTATTTTATTTCTAAAATTTTTACTAAGTGTTTCTTATTAATATTTGAGTTAATTATGATTCCTGACTTTAATTTAAATATTTTTACGGACGTCTAGTGTCGAGCGACCTGATCACCGAGCGAGTAGAATGTCTTGAGTGGTTCTGGGAGGGTGTTACAACTCTTCCCCTCTAATTTAAATTTCGTCCTCGAAATTTACCTGATGCAAACAGTTGAGGGAACTGTTGCCTCATTGTTTCTTCACTTTCCCAAGTTGCCTCCTCGGTGTTGTGGTGCCTCCAAAGCACTTTCACCAATGGAATCTGTTTGTTCCTCAACTCTTTCACTTCCCGAGCTAGGATCTGTAGAGGTTCTTCTTCATATGTCAAATCCGGCTGTATTTCAATTTCTTCTCTGGAGATGACATGCGAAGGATCTGAGCGGTATCTTCTGAGCATGGACACATGGAACACATTGTGGATCTCGTCCAGCTCTGGTGGTAAAGCTAGCCTATAGGCCACTGGACCCACACGTTCAATAACTTCATATGGGCCAATGAACCTAGGGCTTAACTTACCTTTCCTTCCAAACCTCAATACTTTCTTCCATGGTGACACCTTGAGGAACACCTTATCGCCAACCACATATTCTATTTCTTTTCTCTTCAGGTCGGCATAAGATTTCTGTCTGTCTGAGGCAACCTTCAGATTTGCTTTGATTAGTTTCACTTTCTCCTCAGTCTGTTTCACCAGGTCTGGCCCTACCAGTTTGTCTTCGCCCAATTCAGTCCAGCACACTAGAGTTCTACATTTTCTCCCATACAGCGCTTCATACGGGGCCATTTGGATACTAGCTTGGTAGCTATTGTTGTATGCAAATTCTACCAGTGGGAGGTATCTATCCCAACTTCCCTCAAACTCAATGACACAACTCCTCAGCATATCCTCAAGGACCTGACATATATTTCACGTTATTGTTATCATTTCAATTCAATATTTGTATCAATTTCATTGGTTTCAATTGTTTACCTGGATTACTCTTTCGGATTGCCCATCCGTCTGAGGATGGAAAGCTGTGCTGAAATGGAGTTGTGTACCCAAGGATTCATGCAACTTCTTCCAAAATCTCGATGTAAATCTTGGGTCTCGATCAGATATGATGGAAAGTGGAATTCCATGTAGTCGTTATCTCACTGATATACAATTCTGCTAACCTCTCTAGTGAGTAGTCAGTCCTAACTGGCAGAAAGTGTGCTGACTTTGTCAATCTATCAACTATCACCCATGCTGCATCATGTTTCTTCCGGGTGAGAGGTAGACCACTTACAAAATCCATGGTGACCCGATCCCATTTCCATTCAGGTATGCGTATAGGCTGTAGCAAACCTGATGGAACTTGATGTTCTGCTTTGACTTGCTGACATGTCAAGCATTTAGTCACATAGTCAGCTATGTCCCTCTTCATACCAGGCCACCAATATCAAGCTTCGTGTCATGATACATCTTTGTACTTCACGGTGCATAGCATATACACCGTGTGTGCCTCTTTTAGAATCGGCTTTCAATTCCCCATTATCCGTACACAGTCTTCCTTTGTAGTGCAGACACCCATCTGCTTTCACCTCATAGTCAGCTGCTTTTCCCTCTGGGAGTTTGCTCATAATAGCCAGTAACTTTTCATCTACTTTTTGCCCATCTAAAATCTGCTGTAGCAGGTTTGGCCTCACTTGCAACTCAGCCAAAATAGCTCCATCTCGAATCAAAGATAGATGGGCATTCAATGATCTCAAAGCTGTGATGGATTTTCTACTCAAAGCATCAGCAACTACATTTGCCTTCCCAGGATGATAGTCGATTACACAGTCATAATCCTTCAGGAACTCAATCCATCGCCTCTGTCTAAGGTTGAGCTCCTTCTGGGTTGGCAAATATTTCAGGCTTTTGTGGTCTGTGTAAATGTAGCACTTTCACCATACAAGTAATGCCTCCATATCTTCAGTGCGAAGATAATTGCTGCAAGCTCTAGATCATGGGTAGGGTAGTTCTGTTCGTGTGGCCTTAACTGCCTGGAGGCATAGGCGACCACCTTCCCCTCTTGCATCAACACACACCCTAACCCATTATGTGAGGCATCACTGTAGACCACGAAGTCCTTTCCTGACACCGGCTGTGTTAACACTGGTGCCTCTGTCAACATAGCCTTCAACTTCTCAAAAGCTGTCGACACTTGTCATTCCAGTCAAATCGACATTCTTGTGTAACAACTTGGTCATTGGAGCGGCTATTAGGAAAATCCTTCACAAATCTTCTGTAATACCCAGCTAGCCCCAAGAAGCTTCCGACCTCGCTTGTATTCTGGGAGGCTTCCATTCCATCATCGCTTCTATTTTCTTGGGATCCACCTAATCCCATCGGTGACACTATGTGTCCAAGGAATGCAATCTCATTCGGCCAAAAGTCACACTTGGACAACTTAGCATATAGCTTCTTTTCCCGCAGGTTTGCGAACAATCCTCAAATGTTCATCATGTTCTTCCTGGTCTTGGAGTACACGAATATCATCAATAAAAACCACCACGAACCGATCCGGTATGGATGGAAGATACGGTTCATAAGGTCCATGAATGCATTGGTGCATTTGTTAGGCCAAAGGGCATCACTAAGAACTCATAATGCCCATATCGGGTCTGAATGCGATCTTTGGCACATCTACATCCTTCACCCTCGGTGATGATACCACGATGCGAGATCAATCTTAGAAAATACTCTGCTCCCTTCAACCGATCAAACAGATCATCAATTCTAGGCAACGGATATTTGTTCTTCACAGTCACTTTATTCAACCGCCAGAATCAATACATAGCCTCAAAGTCCCATCCTTCTTCTTTACAAAGCGACCTGGAGCTCCCCATGGTGACACACTGGGCGTATGAACCCCTTATCCGGCAACTCTTGCAGCGAGTTTTCAACTCCCTCAATTCGATGAGTGCCATCCTATAAGGAGCAATGGAAATGGGTCTTTGTACCAGTTGTCTCAATAGCAAATTCGACTTCCCTTTACGGTGGCAAAGCAGCAACTCTTCAGAAATACTTAGGAAGTCTCTCACGTGGGTATGTCACTCAAGTTTGGCTTAGCACGCCTAGTATCCACCACATGTGCTAGGTAGGCTTCACACCTTTTCTCATCATTCTTCTTGCAATGGTGAGATGACATTGGACAAGAAATCATCCTTTCACCCACAACCGTAATTTCATTACCCTCGGAGTTTTTAGAGAAATCCTCTTGATTTGCAATCAACTATTGCACGATGACGTGACAACAGTCCATTCCCAAAATCACGTCAAACTCATGGAAAGGCAACTCAATCAGTGTCACAAGAATTCATACCCCTGAATACTTAAAGTGCAACCCTTGTATACTTTGTTAAACACTACACTGTGGCCCAATGGATGAGTGACCAGACTGTCTTGGTCACTCTCCCCTATCAATATCCCCCTTTCTACGTGTAGGTTGATGCAAATGTAGGAATGAGTGGATCCTGGATCCACCACTGCCTGCACAGGTGTAGTGTAGAGGAAGAACGTACCCCTGATGACGTCCAGGGCATCTTGCTCCTCCTGAGCTCTAATAGCATAAGCCCTTGCTGGTGGTCTCTGTCGAGCCTCTCTGCGGCTCGGATGCAGCCTCTGTGATGGTCCATGACCTCGGACTTGCAGATTTTCTACCTCTGCGTGGTGCGGAGCCGTGCATGCGCTTGTGTTGGAGCAATTGTAGTAGTTCTGCGTGGGCGGTTTCTCAACCGATGCTCTGTGACCCACACCTCAAGCAAGCACCAGTCACTCTCAACACTCCCCCTTATGCCATTTCGACGGTGTGGACACGCAGAAGATCTTTGGCTGGTCCCTGAACCCCATCCACTGGAGCGCCACCGATGGTGTGGGTGACCTCTCCTAGGGATGAATCGTGGCACAGGCCTGAGGTGACCACGGCCCCGTGGTGACCGAACTCTGTGCGGGAGGACCCTTAAACTTCTTCCCAAATCCGGAGCGGAACTAGACCGACTTGGTCCCCTCTTCACTGTCTATCCCTTACAGTACATTCCGATTCTAACCTTTTCAACCTTTATTGCCGCTTCCACTAACTTGGTAATTGCAGTGATTCCCAAGGCAGTGAGCTGGATCTTAATGTTGTCATTTAGTCCCTCTTCAAATCTCTTGCACCTTTCAGCTTCATTTGGGACTATCTCCCTTCCATAGCGGCTTAATCGGACAAGTTCCTTCTCATATTCAGTCACTGACAACTGTCTCTGCCTCAAATTAATAAACTCTCTTCTTCTCTCTTCCAGGTATACAGTACCCACATATTTCTTCTTGAATTCAGAGAGGAAGAAGTCCCGTGTTACTGACTTACAGTGCACTTCATCGACACGGTGTCCCACCACTCATATGCATCATCTTGCGGCAAAGATATGGCGACTTCGTGTTTTGCTCGGAGTGCGGTGAAGTTGTTTTAGTACTCTGCACATTCATTCAGCAATTCTCGGCTGCAACAGAGTTATCTTCTCTCTTGCCATAGAAGTCCACAGCTCCATACTTCCTTAGCCTTTCCAGGTGTGATTTCTGCTGTGGAGCTGGTGGTGGTGGTGGTGGTGCTGGCATTACCCCGGCCATTTGTCTAAAGAAGTCGGCCATTTCTTTGAAACATGGCTGTGGAGGTGGCGAGCAGCTCGCTTGAGTGTGGCGGGCAGATTCTCTCATGCCCCAGTCTCACTGCAGTGGAGCATGACTCTCCATTTCCTCCTCAACGGCTCTCTGAGATGAAGGGTCCATATCCTATTCAAAATAAGAAGGATAAACAGATCTGCGTTAGTGTCACCTCGACTCTTACAAATGCAATGCATGGTATGGACTCAATCTAGGCCTAGAAACGCCTAAACCGTGCTCTGATACCACTAAATGTGACACCCCTTACCCGTGTATAATATGCAGAGTAAGTAATGCCACACGGTGTACCGGCACACTCTAATATTCCTCAATTAATTTATATCATGCTTTTGCATATAATTTATGAAATACAATTTATTTAAAACATTTATCAAAAGTATCATTCATTTAAGGTTCCGAAAATTTTAAAGAAAATCCATGAGTACCAGGCTAAAAATGGAGAAAACTGTTCTTGAACTCATAAAAACACTTCCAATATTTTTATTCCATCATCTCAAACTCCAATATCCAAAATCTCAACAATATTTCTCAATAGCAAATTCTCAATAATCTTTTCATTTCACAAACATCCATTTCTCATATACAAGCGATAAATACATGATCAAATTTTGCATTCATAGTCATAACTTTCATTATTTACATGGACATCAAAATATATTACATGAGTTCAAATACATATGAAAAAGTAAAAATCTGCTACAAAATATCAAAATGACAAAATGACACCTAGTGCCCTACCAATGCACTGTAGGTAGTGAGGTGACACGGACACTGTGCAGAACTGCAGGATGGACTCACCCAGTCTGTGGTCTACTGGGCTCACGATCAGGATCTCCAGTACCTACGCGTGGCAAAAGCAACGAGCTAAGCAATAATGCTTAGTGGTGCAATAATAAAATAACAAGAAATAACATATATAAATATGTATTGCATGTACATGTTTTGCTTGTCATGTATTTGTATATCCATTCATTTATTTCTTCTACATTGCTCATTTTCATTCATTTGGTTGCCCAAGTAACCTACATTAGACGACTGGACTGGATAACGGGTAAACTGGCACTGGGTATCTAGTACCTCGGGCCGTCACACCATCGATCGCATATGCATCACCCGGTGTGCAGTAAAGCGACTACCAAGTCAGAATAATCTCATGCACAAGGCCAAGTCTCAATGAAAAGTCAGAATGGCTAATTGCCATGAAATCACATAATGGGATTTTTGCCATGTGCGATCTTGCTAATCGAACCCTATTGGCATGCCAAACTATCCAAACCAATCTTGTTAGGTATACTAGGGCATTTGAAACTTTTAAATTCTTCAATTTGTGAATTTCAAATTTTTTGTGTCACTATTCATCATTGGTCAACACAAATATTGACTTTTAGAATAAAAATGTGTACATTGACTTTGGCACTCCCAACATACCACATTTGGTGTTTAAAACTTGTTGGCATTAAGTGTTAATACCATTCCAAAGTGTAACTCAACACAAGCAGAATTTTCAGTTTTGGTGAGTCAATTTCACTGTTCCATTGGACACTGTTACTGTAGGAATTTGAAGAAATGTAAAACATGAAAGTTGTTCCTTATTTTGTCTAGTTGAATTTTCTTTTTTGAATCACTCCATTTGGAGTTTTGTAGCTCTAGATATGGTCCAAAGACCCAAGCTGGCCGAATGTGCATTCTGCAGAAAATTACCATATCTACAGTGCATGAACAGTAACTAGAGTCACTTGGTTGGATGGGTTCTGGCCATAATTTGGGGTAGGTTCCTTCATGAAAGTTGTTTGTCTATG
The DNA here is from genome assembly GCF_030052815.1 of Hevea brasiliensis. Lineage (NCBI taxonomy): Eukaryota > Viridiplantae > Streptophyta > Magnoliopsida > Malpighiales > Euphorbiaceae > Hevea > Hevea brasiliensis. The sequence goes on along the minus strand of NC_079508.1, from coordinate 1,752,118 downwards.
TCTTAACTTGTTTCTGTAAAACTTTCAGGTCAATTGACCAAATCTACAGTAAGTTATGGCCAAATGAACAGTTACTGTTCATTTGGCCAATTCTGTAGAATCAGTTTTAGGGTTCCGGATTGGGGCCAAGTTTTGGTCCTCTTGCTTTGGTCCTTTGGGCGTGGTTTCTTCAGCAAAAATGTGCCATTATAAACCTAGTTTCATGTCCAATTGGCCAAACACCAATTGGACTAACACAGCCAAAGTTATGGCTGTGTAATTGGACTGAATTTTCAGTCACCATTCTGCACCCTCTAGGCAGCACACACCTTCCCTTTGCCATGCTTCATTCCAGTCCCAATTAAGGTCAAATTCCTTCAAATGGTAACTAATTGACCATTAGGATGTACTTTAACAATTTCATAAGCCAAGCTAATTTTTACTTCCCAAAACCCTAGCTTCACAATATAATTTCTACAAGGTGCCTTAGTTAGCATACCAATTCATCACCTATATATATATATATATATATATCCTCAACATCATTTTTAGTCCACTTTAAGACCAACAAAACAATTATTCCTATACCTTCAATAGGGCTGCCGAATTCTATATTGAACATACACATGAGTTTGGTTCATTTCATTCACAAATACTTGTTGGTTTCAAGTCCTTAACATAGAAATTAAAAGTTTTAAGTGTATATATGCACTAACCTCAAGTGGCAGAATTTTTCCAAGCCCTAAACTTCAATTTCCTTCCTCTTGTTGGCTGCCAAGAGCTTTGTCTAGGTGCTAGGGCAAATTTTAGTGAAGCTAGGTTATGATTTTATGGTGGAAACAAAGGAGAAATTAAGCTTTTGATGGCACATCAATGGAGGGTGTATGGGAGTGATTTCGGCTGCACTAAGGAGAGAAGGATGGCTGCTGAAATTTTGTTGAATTTGGTCTTCTCTTATCTCTTTTAATAGTTAGTCAAATAATGGCTTAAGTGTGATTGGTTGAAAATTATAAATGACATCACATTGATGTCATAAATTGCATTTTATTGATTTTTCTTCTCTTTTCTCCACTACTCATTTCCAATTTCATTTTTAGTAATGTTTATTCATATTTTATGTCATATTAATTATTTACTCAACTGGACAAGTCGGCAAAAAATCACCTCTGAAGGCGAAATGACCAAAATGCCCTCTGTTTGGCTTAATGGGTCAAAATCGTCTGTACCGATTGAAAAATTTTTCTAGGTATTTTCTTGGCATTCTAATGCCATGGGAACCTCAGTAACCCTTCTCTGGAGTCCCAAAAATTATTTTACAATTTTTCCCTTGGGTCTTGGGCTCTTCGTTGCGAGAACCGCAACTTCCCTCCGGTTACCCATCGCTTGGGCACCGGCTCGTTTTACTTGGTTGTATTTTATTTCTAAAATTTTTACTAAGTGTTTCTTATTAATATTTGAGTTAATTATGATTCCTGACTTTAATTTAAATATTTTTTCGGACGTTCTAGCTGTCCGGACCGACACCGGTCACCGGAATAGTAGAATGTACGGAGTGGTTACCGGGAGGGTGTTACAAGAGATGTCTCCAAAGACACCTGAAGAAAGAGATAAAATAGCCAGGATTCCATATGCTTCAGCTATTGGAAGTTTGATGTATGCAATGTTGTGTACTAGGCTAGATATAGTATATGTTGTTAGTTTGACTAGCAGGTATCAATCCAATCCAGGTTTGGAACACTAGATAGCTGTCAAGAATATCCTTAAGTACTTGAGAAGAACTAAGGATTTATTCTTGATAGATGGAGGTGGTGACTTGCAATTGGATGGTTATACTGATTCTGATTTCCAATCAGATATCGATGATAGAAAGTTTACCTCTGGGTATGTGTTCATTTGTAATGGAGGTGCAGTCAGTTAGAAGAGTTCCAAACAGAGTACGACTGCAGATTCCACTACAGAGGTTGAGTATATTGCTGCATCAGATATTGCAAAGGAAGCTGTTTGGATAAAGAAGTTCGTGACAGAACTTGTAGTAGTTCCTTCCATTGAGTCAGCAGTTCCACTCTACTGTGACAACAATGGAGCAGTCATACAGGCAAAGAAACCCTGGTCTCACTAGAAATCTAAATACATAGAAAGGCGTTACCACATTATCAGAGAGATAGTTGGGCGAGGCGATGTAGCCATGCAGAAAATAGCATCATCTGAAAATCCAGCTGATCCATTCACTAAGCCTATGTCACAAGCTCAGTTAGACAGTCATCTTGAGAAGATGCGCCTAAGATATTATAATGAATGGCTCTAGTGCTAGTGGGAGATTGTTAGTAGTATGCCCTAGAGCATATTATTTAGTAAGTATCTTATACATATTTTATTAATAAATTGCATTTTCACTTTTCCGTTTACATAATATATTTATGTATAATAGAAAAAGTCCATTGATATTTTGTTAGAAATTCTATTATTAAGTTATTAAGAATATGAGTGGCAGTATTTCTAGCACAATGTATCATAAATTGGTTCACAATCGAGGGTACTTCACAATAAGGATATGACTTATCCAGAAAGATTGTAATCATGTTTGTTCCCATGTTATTTATATGAGATGTAAATAAGATGGAATGGTGAGTCTCATGCCATATAACAAACATGATAGGCAATTATGCATGATAAGTAGGCCGAACCAGTGACATTTATGACAAGCACATGGAGTTTACTCTTATCAATGCATTGTCATAAATCATATCAGTGCATATAATCTTTAGACCTGAGATAGTATAGTTATCTTGTATATAGGTGGTTTGAGTTTGATACTGCTTTCATACTTGTACTGCGTATGGGTATATGAGCATGTGTTGGCTCCTACCAGTTATATATGGAGATAGGTGTTGATCAAGATGGAATCTGTTACCCTAAGTAAATAGGGATAAAATCCTATGTTCATTTAATTGTTCTTGATGTTTCAAGTTCCTGGCCAGGACAGATAGATTTAATCAAAAAAGAGTTTCAGATGAGAAAATTTTTTTAATTAAAAAATGGAATTAAAAGAGAACATAATATTCATAGCAAATGGGGTTTGACACAAACCATGATTCCAACTTGAATTGAGATTTTGTAACAGAGAGATTCTAGTGCATGGTAACATATGATTATAGGTTTATTTAAGGTAAACATTATTACTGATTGGGTGGCTGTGGCATGCTATGCTAGGTGTTAACCATAGTCTATGAGCTGCCTAAAATGATTTAGAGAAATCATTTATGGTAAGAAAGAGTTTTGATGATATTAAGAGTTGATATCATATCTCATTGCTAATTAGTGATGAGCCTAGTGAGTCACACACATACACAAGTAATTACCAAGTTAAATGCGATTTAATTAATTAGTTAAAGAGTTTAATTGATAAATTAAATAGGTTTAGTTTGCAATAAGATTGCAAAGTCCTTAGCATGGCTTGAAACCAAATCTAGGTTATTGGATGTATAGTATAAGTTAAATTTATATTTAAAGTGTTTAAATATGAATTTAATTATGAGAAATTAATTAATAGAGATTAATTAATTAATTTATATTTGATATAAATTGATTAGAAGAAGAGAAATAATTATTTTGGGTTGAGAACTCAAAATTAAGACACAAGGGTAATTTGGTCATTTCACAGGATGACATGTGGCACCATAAGATGATGACACATGGCACTACACATAAGCTTGCCATTTGTCTTCCAATCATCTAAGATGATCAAAGTCAAGATTAATTTTAGTTTTGACACTTGGCATAATATGATTGGGTCAATTAAAATTCTGAGCCAATCAGAAGATGATATGTGACAAGGGTTTTAAGTGGTGACCTAGCTATATAAGGGAAAGGATAAAAGAACAAAATAAGCAATCTGATTTTCTCAAAGAGGTGCCACCACCCTTGTTGTCTTCTTCATCTCTCATCAATTTAAAGAGAATTGCCAACATTTTCTTGAATTAAAATTGCTAGAAATCATTTCTAGTGTCCTATATACATCTATAACATCTCTAAAGGCAAAACCTTAATTTCTAATTGATTGGAAAGGCTTGAGAAGCTGTTCAAGGGGCTGCCATTGGTGATCTTGGTGTGGACAAGCTAGAGGGACAACATCTGGGGCCCTAGGTGCTTCACAAAGATACCAAACACAACTACAGTGCATCAAAAGGTTAGTGCACATGTTCTTGATTTAATCTAGGCTTCTAATGAATTAATCTATTAATTCTAAAATCTTAAATGGTAAACATAGATCCAAATACATATTAAAAGAGCTTTAATATGCAATTGAACATTGAAATCAATAGGTAAAAATTGAATCTTGCATGATGCATGAGACCCTATAAGAAAATTTTTGAATTCAATGTTCTAATCTAATAATTTTCATGCTTCCGCTCCTTCATCCCATAGTATTGAATAAGAAAAATTGTTAGATTTTAGAGAGCTAGGGTGGTTTGGCTCCCAATATGTATTTGGTGTGCGTTTATAGCTCTAATTTATCCTCTCGTGTGAGAATTTGATTGATTTGTTTGTTTGGTGCATTTTCATTAATAGGACAACATTAGAAATAGATAGTTATAAAAATTATAACTATGATAAATATCTAAACTCTCTGAGTTGAAGGCTCATTCTTGATTAATATTTTTCCCCAGGTTGTAAGAGGAGCATTTTTCTTTCAAAGTCTAGTCTCTATTTTTCCTCGCATGGTATTGAACTGTGTAATTACTATATAATTTATTTAATTATTAATTATTTTTGTCATTCTTAGAACTCCATTGTGACATTGGTGTATAAATATATATTGTTTTAATTACTGGTATTAAATGGATTATTTAAGTTGGGTATTAAGATTGAATTGGGCTCCTCTAGTTGCATATGTATAATAGCCATTAGGCTAAGATGATCAAAATTTATTTATAATATTTTATTTTATCTTGTTTGATGAGCTATGGTTTGGGTTTGGTTATGAGTTTGTGATTTGTAAGGCTTACTATGAGTTTCGGAGGCTTTATGTTGGCCCAAAACCAAATGCTAGTCCGGCCCATGTAATCGGATCATGATAAAAACCATTTACTTGGTACCTGTATTTTCAAAAATGTACAATTTAATTCTTGTATTTTACTTCCGTTAAACTTTTTAACTCCTTTGTCCAATTTTCTATCAGTCAATGAATTTTACTGCTAGTCAAACTACTATTTAATCTCTTTTTTAGTGAAACTAATTATTTGATCTCTATATTTTGAAAAGCATATTCTTAAATGAAAATGGAAATTTTGCTGTGTGAAAACTTAATTTGAATTTGAATTATTTAAAAAAAAAAATATTTAAGTATTTTCATTCAATTCATTGGGCATTATTTTTATGTTTTCTATATTAGAAAATAATTTTTCTGTATTATTGCCTTGACAGAAGGGTGCGGGTGTAGAGGGGAAGAAACATAGGGAGAGAGATATAAAAGAGGATAAGAGAGAAATAAGGGGAAAAGGTTCATGGTAGTTTACGTATAAAAAATAACTGGAGGGATTAAAGAATTAATGGAACCAAATTATAGGGACTAACTAATGTTTGTTTCAAAATACAAGGACAATATTTCCTCTTCATTTTCTTTTTTGTGTAATTGGCTCTAATTGGGACTTGAACTCGAGACTTCATAATCCCGAAGATGACTCCAGTACCATGGAGCTAAAACTCATTGATATTTCCTATTCTTCATTACTATAATGGCTATTTATCAAGTTGATAATTTAAATATGTGTCCACTATAGTTTGTTTATAATTACAATAGCTCTCTTATTCTAAATCCCTCTTATTCTATCTAGAAAAAAAAAAAAAAAAAGAAGAGACTATATCATAGTTTCTTAGCTTCATGCCACAATTTCCACTAAGTTTCTTGGTAGTGGACTTGATTTTAATTTAACAAAATTTAAATGAATTATACATACTTAACCATTTTGTGAAAGTCCATCTGAGATATCCTAGGTTACTTTCAAAGTTAAAAGACTTAACATGGTGTGAAAAGGGTTTGAAGAGTGTTTGAAGTGTGCAATGTCTCATGAAGATCCTTAATTTTTATTTGCATAGGACTTTGGATAAAGATAAAGGGTTGGATGGCAAAGAAAATTATTTTCTTATAAACACTTTTCAAATTCAAGATCTTAGACAAGTTTTATACTTCACCTTGATCACAAATGATTTTAAAGACTTAAAAAAAATTTTTAAGTGTCCTTTTGAAATCCTACAAGTTTGTTGATAGAGTTGATAACTAATTTGCTCTTGGCCAAATTAAGTGTTTTTGTGGTTTTTAGGTAGAAGTAAAATTATACATTTAATTTTGAAAATTAGATAAGCAATTTTATGTTGTCCTGAAGAGGCCTTGCAGGCAGAATTAAAATTAGATTGCTAATTTTAATATTAGACGTCTAATTTTCTGAATCTTTTACACTTGTTACATCAGGAGAAAATGATAAAAATAACTACTCTTTTCATATTAAATCAAGCCATTTGATGTGTAGTCTCTCTCTAATGGTTAGTTCCTTCCAAGAACATATGTACATCTTTATTATGGCCATTTTGAAATATTGAAAGTTATTTAATTTGTAAGGAATTCTGACTTAAGCTAAAACCCTATTCTTGCACTTTATTAGCAAACCATCTTTCTTATCTTTATTAGCTTATTAAATCTATAATTGTGAGTTGAGAGTGATTTCAAATAAAAAATGAAACCTTTTTAAATGGGTTGTATAGGTTATCAAGCACTTTGGTGAAGCTTAAGGAGAGGTTAAGTATAGGACCACTTGTATTTGATAGCAAGCAACAAAGTGAAGCCTGTATGTGTAAATTGGCTTAACCTTTGCCCTTAAAAAGAGTTAACTAATGGAGAGAAAGCTCAAAAAGGAACACTAAAAAGTTGATGTAGGCATTGGAAGCTAAACCACCATAAATCTTTATGTTTACACTAGCCATACTCTTTTATATTTTAACACTTTACGCTGTTTGTATTGATATACTTATGTTAAGTTGCTTGAATATTTACATGATTATTTTGAAGTATTATGCGCTCAAATGTCACTAAAATAAAGTTATATTATTATTAGTAATATTTACAATTCAGTTCTTAGATTTTATCACTAATTATAAATTGGTCATTATATTTTAGAAATTAAACTATTTAATCTCTATAATTTATTTCCATTAAACTTTAGGTCTTTTCGTCCATTTATATATTAATCATAATAAAAAAAAAATACCCTCCGTTCTCCTTGCCACACTCCCCTGTGCCCTTATTCTCTTTTCCCTTCGTGGTTTCCAAATCCTCAGTTTTCATTTGAAGCTCTTTTCCCAAGTTTAAAAAACACTTTGTTGGTTTTAATTCTCTTCACAATGTTGTTGTTGCTTTTGTTGTTTACGTTGATCTTGGTTTAGTTTTGTAGTGGCAAAATGAGAGGCCTAGACACATGTATGTCTTCCTTGATAGGCAACAATAAAATTGAGAAGCTATGGATTATTATGCAAAATCCCACAAGTACATGGATCGTTAACAAGTAATAAAGTGATTAATGAGTATCGTTACCATGAGGACTATGTTGAGTACCAAGCTACATAGCAATTATAATTATCTAAATGATCGAATTGTAGAGAAATAATAATTAAACCTAACTTAAATGAAATAAAATGTAAAACAGTTAACTATGCTTGAATATCAATTAATAAATACATTCTAGAGCTAGGGGTTCACACTTCAATCAATTATAGACCTAATACAATTTAATCAATAAATGGGAAATTATTACTTTGAAGGAAACTAATTCTAAGTTATCTTAAGTCCTCTCTCAAGGCACTCAAGTTGTATTTTAATTGACCTAAACCCTATTTTCGTGGTGATTATCTTTAATTAATTATTCAATCCACATAGAATGCTAACCTACTTCTAGATCAAGAACCCTAAGTTCAAAATCCTATTCTTCCAATATTAATCTTCACCTTTTAGTCCTTTAATTAATATATAAAATTAATACTAAGTGGAACTCAACACCAAGCTTGTATTAAGAATACAAGAAATTGAATCAAAGAATAAAATACCCAATTTATTAAATAAAATCAAAACAAATCCATAACTAAATTAAAAGTTCTGCCATCCCTAACCTTAAAATAAAAGAAACTACTCACACACGGTGAGTTTTACAATCAAATTTATAAAATAATAAAGAGGAGATATGTGAAGAAAATATAATGAAAGAACCCAGATGGAGAATTGCAACCTTAGACTTTTGAAACTTCAGCTAAAAATCCCTTCGAGCAATCTTGTAGATATGTTTCTCCTTTGCCTCTCTTAAAGGTAATGTGCTCTCTTGAATGTAAAAAGGTTCTCCCCCGCCCTTAAATCCTGACTTATTATATTTATGTATGGTGTAAAAACCATTGTTTCAGAGTCCTAAAAGCTTTAGAAGTCATCTTGAATTGAGTGATAAGGAAGAAAAGTCAGGTTAGAATTCTTATTTAGAGTTATTGCATGGGAGGTGCAATGTTGCACAAGGTAGGCCATGCATTGTTCAGTAGCTTTGTTCTTTGAGTTTTCTTTTTGTCTAGAGAATTGCATGGGGTCTAGAAGGTTGTACAGGGCTGATTGCACAGGTTATGTAATGCATTTGCACACCCAGTGTAATGCTTCCAACTTTTTGTTCTTAACTTTTTGACCTTCGGGCCTCTTACAAACTCATTCTTGGCTCCAAGATCACATCAAAACACCTGATATAATATAAAAATCAAGGGATTAGGTTGGATTAGCAAGTTTTCCAAATATAATTAAAAATGCTTAAAATTATGCAATTAACTAGCTAAATATGAATGAAAATGCAACAATCGTTGTCCTTAGATGTCTATATAATTTGACTATACCAAATACTCCCAAACTCAAACTTGTGCTTGTCCTTAACCAAAGAGAAACTTAAGTGTATATGAGAGGTATTTTCCTTTTGGTATAATAAGAACTAAAATTCTAGACTTTTAAAGACAACCTTAAAAAAGATCAACATGCCAATAATTCATGAAATCAATGCTAAGAAGTCAAACATCTATTGTATGTACCAATATCTAGCAAAGCAAAAATTACCAACTCAAAACACATGTACACATACCAGTTACAAGAAATTGCTTTACTTAAATGAGCACATGTACACTTAGCAATTTCTAATGTCTTTACACAAATGTATTGAGTTGATTTCCCAAGTCTCATAGACAAACCTCTTATCCCTATCTCCATTAATGTAGCACACACTATTAAATGATCAAAAGGTTTATTTCATAAGGTTGTAATGGGGTTAAAAAGCATTAATGTGGCAATCAAAGAAAAGGATAGAAAGTAATCAAAGTATGAGAGCAATCAATCTATAAAAGATCGAGGCACACTATTTTTGTTTTCATTTCATGGAGAGAAGAAATTTACAAATTACCTCTAATGCGAGCATACTTCTTGATAATTGAATAGGGACTTTATTTATACTCTTGGATTTATTACACTTGTCCCTCTTTGGCTCCACCCCAAACTCGTTCTTTATACACTTAGTTGGATTATTTCTTTATAATTTATTTCTATATATCAGCACTTCTATTTTATTTCTTCCTCCATTTGTTTTCTTTCTTTCTTTTTTTTTTTTTTTTCTTAGTGTACCTCTCACTTTATGAACAACCTCTCTCATAAGGGTAAAACAAGTGCTTGGGCTAAGGGCTAAGTAAATAATATAGGTAAACAAAGAAAATATATAGGTAAAAACATAGGTTCAAGTTGGTTACAAAGGCTATATTTTAATTAAGGGTGGCTGCAATTATAACAAGGTTAAAATCAAAGAATGCCTAAATCATCTCTTCACCAAGTGTATGCTAGGATTTCACCTTGATAAGTTTAAAAGGCCTGTTCTATGACTTGTGAGACAATTAGAAAATCAAATCCATGCACATATACTTAATCTAAGAACTTACAATTTCATTGTAATGGAATGACGCACACATGCTCAGGAAAAATAATCTATAAAAAGCTGAATATTAATTCCATTATGAACATTCTTCCTTTTATACTTTTCTAAGTAATCAATATATCAAACCTCTCAAAATCACTTCAATCATCCTTTAAAACAATTCTCATCATATTAAAAGAGTCGAAAAATTCAAAAAGTTTTATTGATATTATAACATAATGCAAAAATTTTCTACCCAAAATGCAAATTTTATTGCATCCCTAAACTCAAATTTGACACTATCCTTAATGTCATCAAGATAGCACAATCATCTCAAGAGCAATTTTATAAATGCAATCAATAAGGAAAAGCTAATAGATATAGAATACTCCCCTTTGAAGTGTGCCTTCCCTTAAAGATTTCTAAGCTTGATCTCCATTGCTCCTTTCAAGTGCTTTCTTGAACCCACAAAGTAAACAATCATCAAAATAAGTTTCGAAGGTGATAAAACAAAAGAAATAAATAAATGCAAAAATTAAAAGTAAAACTTTGGTGGCCTCCCAAGAAACACTAATTTAAGGTTATTAGCTTGACCCCTTTCAGAAGTGCTAATCAAAAAGAGGTTTTCACTCATAGTAGTTGTCATTTAACACCACATATGGGTCTTGATTCAAAATTCCCTCGACATTGGTAAGATTTGAAATAAGTTTACATGTTACACGAACAACACTTGGTTTGGATTGATATGCTTAGAATGAGGACGACTTTAGCTTATGGAGGACATATGATGATGCAGGAGGTGTCCATGATAGAAAAAGGGTCTTCTAGTGGTGTATGTGTAAGCACCATCAATGAACTTAAATTGATAGTCTCATCAATTTCTTCATCCACCACCTTCATTTCTGATTTGTCTTCTTATAAGCACTCTTCCAATGACCACCCCAACTATAAAGGAGTTATTTTCTTCAACTTTATGTACCACTTTTTCTCCAAGTAACTCCTTTTTTTGTGGGAACTCTACCATTAAATCATCTTCAAGGAAATTTTATTCTTCCAATTGAGGCTCAACTTCTTTTATAGGTTCAAATTCCCATGAAGCTTTTTAACAATTCAACTCATTATCCCTACCTTGTTTATTTAATTCCTCCTCATAAAGTGATAGCTTATTGTTCACCAGTAAATTATCAAAGTTTTCCAATTGAGCTATCACCTCTTCAAGTCCCACTGCCTTCTCTATTTAAAGCTCAAATGGTTGGTATAAAATATTAGGTTGATAGATGTATGAGGGATATTCGTGACTCCAAACCTACAGTGAAGGATCCTAATACCAATGATAATCAAAATCCTCCAAGTCATTCAAAAAGTGAATGGCATCTTCATGGTCTCTTTGAAGAACGTGATCATCAGTAGCCCAAGCTCCATAATCTGCCCAATTCCTTGCCACTTCATCTAAGCCATTGTAGAAATTGAGAGTGAGTTCATGATTTGAAAGATTATAATTGGCAAATTACTCTATGAATTCATTAAATCTTCTCCAAGCATTATAAAAGGGTTCATTGTGTTGTTGAATAAAACTTGTGAAGAATTGCTGATGAAATATCTTAATGATCCTCACAAGAAAAACAAGTAAAAACAAAATTAGGCGTATAGAAAAATAAAAACAAAAAAAAAACTATAAAAGAAATAAAAATATCTAAATTAATCAAATCCCTAATCATTGATACCAAGCAACGGTCCCTGACAACGATGCTAAAAACTTGTTGTGCAAAATCCTGCAAGTACACGGATCGTTAACAAGTAATAAAGTGATAAGTGAGTTTTTCACGAGGACTATGTTGAGTACCAAACTACATAGTAATTATAATTATCTAGATGATTGAAATAGTAATTAAACCTAAATTAAATGAAATAAAATCGAGAGCAATTAACTAAACTTGAATGTCAATTAATAAAAATATTCTAGAGCTAGGGGTTCACACTTCAATTAATTATAGACCTAATCCAATTTACACAATAAATGAAAAATTATTACTCTGAAGGGAATTAATCCTAGGTTATCTTAAGCCCTTTATCAAGGCACTCAAGTTGTATTTCAATTAACCTAAATTGTACTTTCGTGGTGATTAAATAATTAAAACCCATTAAGTTCTTTGATTAATTATTAAATCCACATAAAATTTTAGCCTCTTTTTAGATTAAGAACCCTAAGTTTAAAATCCTATTCTTTCAATATTAATCTTTACCTTTCAGCCCTTTAATTAATATATAAAATTAATACTAAGTGGAGCTCAATGCCAAAGCATGCATTATGAACACAAGAGATTGAATCAAAGAATAAAATATTCAATTTATTAAATAAAATCAAAACAAATCCATAACTAAATTGAAAGTATTACATCCCTAACCCTGGAATAAAAGAAACTACTCACATATGGTGAGTTTTACGATCAAGTTTATATAATAATAAAGAGGAGATATGAGAAGAAAATAGAATGAAAGAACCCAGATGGAGAATTGTAGCCTTAGACTTTTAGAATTTCAGCTAAAAATCCCTTCTAACAATCTTATAGATATGTTTCTCCTTTGCTTCTTGATAAGTGCATAATTTATTAATTTTACTCTCATCACATATAGTGTTTCTAGTGTATTTTTATGTCTAATTCAGTTGACTAAAGTATAATTATCATTTAGGCATAGTTTTAGATAGTTGTTGGAATAATTGTGTTAAATGGAGAAATTTTCAGCATTTGTATTAATTTGACCTTTGTTGTGTTTTTTAGGTGTTTCTGAAGTTGTGGTTCTTCAAATCCAATGCTGTTTAATTCATTGAAAAGCTAAGTCAGAGGACTACAAATGACAAAGAGGGACTAAAGCCCAAATCAGTCTCCAAGGTTGACAAAATGAGCTATGGATCTATTGCAAAAGCCCATACTTGATTTGTCACGACCAGTCTTGGGATTTGTTTTATATCTAGAGCCCTGGAGGTCCAAATGAAGCAAACCTAGGCCCAATTGAACCTTAAGAGCCACCTCTACAATTGTTATGAAGGGCTGGAAGAGAGATAAAGCCATTTTTAATTGTCAAAAACGGCAATGAAGTCAAAATTATGGGCTAGACCCTCTGTCAGAACTAGTTTCAATTTTTAGCCCATAACTTGGGCTGTAAACCTCAAATTTGGGCAAATGAGTACCCGTTGGAAAGCTAAGAAATAGAGCTACAACTTTCCTGAAGAAGGCAGAGACAGGTTCGAAAGGAAAGTGGCTGAAAAACTACCGTGATTGTAGAGTAGAAAATCTGTCTTTTGAATTTCAAAAATTTTCTAAGTTTGTCTCTTATTTTTGGATTAGGTTTTCGAGTATACAGACCATCTTTGGGTAGCAGCCGAAATACACCATTCAGACCTTCGAACACAATAGAAGACCTTCATTCTCCATTCTCTTTTTAGATTTCTTCTTTATTTTTCTTCAATTTTCTGTAAGCCATGAACATAAGTGGCTAAGTTCTAAATTTAGTTCAAGGGATTCTAGTTCTTATGCATAATTTCTGAGACCAAGTTCTTAATTTAAATTATGCCTTTTTGAATATCTATTGTTTCCTGATTTAATTATTTTTTTATCTATTGAATGATTTGCTAAAAAGGCCTATTAGTTAATTGTTTGATTTGATCAATTGCTAATTCATCTTCATAATCCGTAATTATTGTGTAAGATTGAATGTGAGTAGTAATTAGGTTTTATTGATTATGATCCAAGTTTTCGATAATAACCTAAGGAAACAATAGGGTGAATTAAATGATTTATACCTTATAAATCATTGTTCAGCTTAACTACTTCCTGTTCTTAAAGTAGTTATTAATTTGATGAGAATTGCTTAATACCAATTCAGTTAATGAGTATAGGTAAGTAAGGGGTTTTACCTCACTGTTTGTTAAATCTACGTTAAGTATTCAATAAGAGATACTAGTATTTCTTTTGTCTATGATCGAGTCATGCATTGGAATGTGAATTACCTTGGACTGAATTTTTTTTTTAATTTGAGAGTTTCATATTTAAATTTAGTTCTTTAATTTCTGAACGTGATTTCTTCTGATTTAGTGTTACAACCCCCCCCCCCCCCCACCCCACCTTTTCTTTTCCTGTTACACAAGTGCACGAAATTTAGTAACACAGTCTCTAGAGTTCGACCTGGATTACCACTTACTACAGAAAATATTTCATTGCTGGTAAATTCAGTTAATTTAATTTTTGGTGAAATCGACAACCATCAAGAAATTTTGGCGGTGTTGCCGGGGACTGAAAGTTCATTGGATTTCGTGTTTTTATGTTAGCTTATTCTATTATTAACCTTGTTTGTGAAGTGTTGTTGTTTTTAGGTTTTCGGTAAAAATTACGGTGTTACTATTCATCAACAGATTTTTGGTTGAATTAGGAGGGCGCCCCATACTTTTTTTTTTAAGGAAACGACATTCTGATCAAGACTAATAAATCCGCCGTAGGATTTCTTGGCCCCACCCTCTTGAGGCCAAATTCCATTGTTTTCTAGGGTTTTGAGGCATTTTTCTGTTTTTACTTTGATTTTTTTTTTGTTTATGACAAGAACTTCTCAATTTGGTGACTTGCTCTTTGATCCAAAAGTAGAAAAAACAGCTAAACAGTTGAGAAAATTGGCTAAGCAAGCTAAGCAGATTTTGAGTACATCTGAAGGAGTCCAATCTCCAAGGGAATTAAGTTCGGATTCGGATTCAGATTCTCAAAACGAAACCATGGCTGCTAGGACTTTGAAAGAGTTTGGCTGCTCCTGATCTAAACCAACAGCCTTTGTATATTCAATACCCTGCTTTAAATGTTGCTTTTGAGTTAAAATCTGGACTAATCCATTTGTTGCCTAAGTTTCATGGTCTTGCAAGTGAGGATCCACATAAGCATTTAAAGGAATTTCATGTTGTGTGTTCCAGCATGAAACCTCAAGGAGTTTCAGAAGACCAGATCAAGCTTCGAGCTTTCCCTTTCTCACTGGAAGGCATAACTAAGGATTGGTTGTATTACCTTCCTTCTGGATCCGTCAACTCATGGAATGAGATGAAGCAGATGTTTTTGGAGAAGTACTTTCCTGCTTCCTGTGCTACCAACATAAGAAAAGAAATTTGTGGGATCCAGCAGTACAATGGAGAGAGTTTGTATGAGTATTGGGAGAGATTTAAGAAGCTGTGTGCAAGTTGTCCCCATCATCAAATAAGTGAGCAGCTTCTGATTCAGTATTTCTATGAGGGACTTCTATCAATGGACCGCAGTATGATGGATGCTGCTAGTGGAGGAGCTTTGGTTGACAAGACACCAGAAGAAGCAAGGAGGCTGATTGCTAACATGGCAGCAAACTCTCAGCAGTTTAGAATGAGAATGGATCACATGCCTAAGAAGGTTAATGAGGTAAGTACATATAACCTTGAGAAATAGATTTCTGATTTAACTTCTTTGGTGAGGTAGTTGGCTATAGGGAATATGCAAACTGTTAAGGTATGTGGAATTTGTTCGGGTTCAGGTCATGCTACTGACATATGTCCTACATTACAAGAGGACGAATCAATGCAACGTGCTAATGCAGTAGGAAATTATGGACAACCACAACGTAGGTATGATCCCTTTTCTAATACTTATAATCCAGGATGGCGAGATCATCCCAATCTGAGTTATGGGAATCAACTGGTGTAAAACCGATACCAGCAGCAAAGACCACAAGTGAATCAACCACCTCCGCCTCCCTCAAATCAAGGTATGTCACTTGATGAAATTGTTAAGGCTTTGGCTAACAATACACAACAGTTTCAATAGGAGACCAGAAATAACATTCAAAACATAGAGAGGCAGATTGGTCAATTAGCTTCTTCTGTGAGTAAGCTTAAAGCTCAAGGTTCTGGAAAGCTTCCATCACAAACAGTCATGAATCCCAGAGAAAATGCGAGTGCTACAGTGTTGCGGAGTGGGAAGAAAGTTGATAATCAGACTCCACATGAGTCAATGAAAAAGAAGAAGTAAGGAGCAAAAGAGTCTGAAGTTCCTGAAGTTGAGGTAAATATTGAACCTAAACTAAATAAAGTTAATAATTCTGTTCTTCCTCCATTCCCCTGCAGGTTGGCCAAGACTAAGAAAGAAGAATAAGAGAGAAATTTTGGAGACTTTCAGGAAGGTAGAGGTTAATATACCTTTACTTGATGCGATCAAACAAGTTCCTAGGTATGCTAAATTCCTTAAGGAATTATGCACTACAAGGTGCAAGTTGAGGAATAATGAGAAGATCAGTGTGGGGGAAATTGTGTTGGCATTAATTCAGCGAAAATTACCCCCTAAGTGTAAGTATCCAGGTTCGTTTTCTATTCCCTGCAAAATAGGTGATTCTAAATTTGAACGTGCAATGGAAGATTTAGGAACATCTATTAATGTTATGTCAAATTCAATTTTTCAAACTTTAAATTTGGGTCCTTTGAAAGAAACCAGTGTCATTATTTAGTTAGCTGATCGTTCTAATGCTTACCCATTAGGAGTAGTTGAGGATGTGTTGGTGTAGGTTGGAGAATTCATTTTTCCTACAGATTTTTACATTCTGGGTATGGAGGATAGTGCTCTCACATCAAAGTCATCTTTGATTTTGTTTAGAAGATCTTTCCTAAAAACTGCCAGGACAAAATTGATGTGGATGAGGGTACCTTAACTATGGAGTTTGATGGAGAGACTATCAAATTTAATATCTTTGATGCCATGAAGTATCCTGCTGATGATCATTATGTCTTTTCTATTGATGTTGTTGATACATTTGTGCAGGATGTTTTTGAGTTAAGCATGGAGGATGAGTTGGAAAGAAAATTACAATTGCATGAATTAGAGGAAATTCGACTTAAGGCTTATGAGAACTATAGGATCTATAAAGAAAAGACAAAGGCATTCCATGACAAACTAAGGAAGCAGTTTGTGGTTGGGCAAAAAGTTTTATTGTATAATTCCATATTGAAGCTGATGCCTAGTAAGTTGCGTTCTCATTGGATTAGACCCTTTGTTGTTACTAATGTGTTTCCTTATGGTGTAGTTGAAATTCAAAGTTTAGGAACTAACAAAGTGTTCAAGGTCAATGGTCATAGACTCAAGTCATTTTATGAGGAGTTTCAGGAGCATTCAATGGAGGAGCTCAAATTGAGTAACTCAATTTATGTGGATTAAGGAGCTTTGCCATGTTGAGCTAATGAGGATAAACAAAAGCGCTTCTTGGGAGGCAACCCATGGGTGGCTTGTTAGCCACAATCAGATTTATTTTCTTTCCCTTATCTTATTTTATTTTGTTTTCTAGCATTTTTTTCTTTTCTTTTGCATTTGGGCTTTACATTGAGGACAATGTAAGTTTTAAGTGTGGGGGAGGAAAAATTTGTTGCTGTAATTTTTTTAATCAATTAAAAAAATAAAAAAAAAATCATTCTCATAAGGTTGATTCATGATTCTATATTAACTCTCGGAGAGAAGTGCTTTGTCCTTGAAATGACTTTTCTATTTTAGATTGAATTTTTGAGATTTTAGGTAAGGTAATAGTAACTTTAATGATGGATTTTCCCTCTTCTCCTTACCATGGAGTATTTTTTTTTTGCATAAATCATTTAGGGTTGATTTAATGGTGAAATGATTAGTTATGTGTGCTTTAAACTAGTGTCATCCATATTTCAGAACTTTGTTTAATCTATCAGGGCACTTTATAATATGTAGATGCATAAATTGGGAGAAATAAAAGGCTGAAATTGAAAATTGTTCCGCTATTTTAGTTAAGCAAAGTAATCAGGGGTCTTCATGAACCCCATGTCGATTCTCAGGCCAAAAGCCAGCTAGGATATGAGCAAGGTGCTTTTTTGAAAGTGACGGTTAAAAAAAAAAAAAAAGAGTAACTGTGATGAGAGACAAGTACCAATTTCAAATAAAAAAAAAAAAGCATATATCTATCTCCCCTAAGATTTGCAAAGAGCTATAATTGTTGTGCCTTGATAAATTAGCCTTGTGTTTTGATATGTATTGATTTAAAATTTTATGGAACTTTAATTGCGTGAGCTTAATTGATTTCAAGTCTTTTGTTTTGTGTTGGAGAATTGTTGGTATATTGGTATGGTGTTGATGGAATTTGTTGTGATGGTTATTACCTTACTTGCCTCTTCTTTCAAACTTTTAATCTTTTATTAGAAAATGTTGTGATAGGGTGAAGTTAAGTGAACTTCTAAGTATAGTTGATTGAGAGTTTAAGTCATGCTTGAGGACAAGCATGGAATAAGTGTGGGGGAATTTGATAAGTACATAATTTATTAATTTTACTCCCATCACATTTAGTGTTTCTAATGTATTTTTATGCCTAATTCAGTTGATTAAAGTATAATTATCATTTAGGCATATTTTTAGATAGTTGTTGGAATAATTGCGTTAAA
Organism: Hevea brasiliensis; assembly: GCF_030052815.1. NCBI lineage: Eukaryota > Viridiplantae > Streptophyta > Magnoliopsida > Malpighiales > Euphorbiaceae > Hevea > Hevea brasiliensis. The sequence continues at coordinate 1,733,728 of NC_079508.1, read as the reverse complement.
TGGAGAAATTTTCAGTATTTGCATTAATTTGACCTTTGCTGTGTTTTTTAGGTGTTTCTAAAGTTGTGGGTCTCAAAATCTAATGTTGTTTAATTCATTGAAAAGCTAAGTCAGAGCACTACAAATGACAAAGAGGAACCAAAGCCCAAATCAGTCTCTAAGGTTGACAAAATGAGCTATGGATCTATTGCAAAAGCCCATACTTGATTTCTCACAACCAGTCTTGGGATTTATTTTATATCTGGAGCTCTGGAGGTCCAAATGAAGCAAACCCAGGCCCAATTGAACCTTAAGATCCACCTCTACAATTGTTGTGAAGGGCTGGAAGCAAGATAAGGCTATTTTAATTGTCAAAAATGGCAATGAAGTCAAAATTATGGGCTGGACTGTCTGTCAAAACTAGTTTCTATTTTTAGCCCATAACTTGGGTTGTAGACCTTGGATTTAGGCAAATGAGTACCCGTTGGAAAGCTAAGAAATAGAGCTACAACTTTCCTGAAGAAGGCAGAGACAGATTCGAAAGGGAAGTGGCTGAAAAACTACCTTGATTGCAGAGCAGAAAATCTGTCTTTTTAATTTCAAAACTTTTCCAAGTTTGGCTCTTATTTTTGGATTAGGTTTTCGAGTATAAAGACCATCTTTGGGCAACAGCCGAAATACACCATTCAGACCTTCAAACACCATAGAAGACTTTCATTCTCCATTCTCTTTTTAGATTTCTTCTTTATTTTTCTTCAATTTTCTGTAAGTTGTGAACATGAGTGGCTAAGTTCTAAATTCAGTTCAAGAGATTCTAGTTCTTATGCATATTTTGTGAGACCAGGTTCTTAATTTAAATTATGCCTTTTGAAATATCTATTATTTATTGATTTAATTGTTTTTGATCTATTAAATGATTTGCTAAAAAGGCCTATTAGTTAATTATTGGATTTGATCAATTGCTAATTTATCTTCATAATTCGTAATTGTTGTGTAAGATTGAATGTGAGTAGCAATTAGGTTTTATTAATTATGATCCAAGTTTTTGATAACAACCTAAGGAAACAATAGGGTGAATTAAATGATTTATCCTTTATAAATCGTTGTTCAGCTTAACTACTTCCTGTTCTTAAAACAATTATTAATTTGATGAAGATTACTTAATACCAATTCAGTTAATAATTAGAGTAAAAAAGAGTGCTGGACTCCAATTGATGAGTATAGGGAAGTAAGGGGTTTTACCTCGCTGTTTGGTAAATCTACGTTAAGTATTCAATAATAGATAATTATATTTCTTTTGTCTATGATCGAGTCATGCATTGAAATGTGAATTACCTTGGACCTATATTCACCCCAAATTTTTTTAATTTTTTTAATTAAGCTAAGGTGAATATGAGTCATGGGCTTTATAAGCTAAAGTGGAGCGATACATGTTTAATGGAGTGGTGGATTGAGCCCAAATAAAAGAAGTTAGGTAGGTGCCATAGCCGATTTCTGCTTACCCTTAACCAAGGCCTGCCATGAATCGTTAGCCGATTTCGAGTCTCAATTGCGATTTGATTGGTTTCAACTTAATTCCAAAATTACCATTCCAAAGCAATCTGTATTTATTATTTAAAAAAAATATTAAATTTTAAATCCCTCCTATTCAAACAATTAAATTACAATGCACAATTAAGGATAAAATTTCAAATAAAGGAATTTTAAATGGTAAATTTAAATTCAGTCATCCAAACGCAACCCAAATCAAATTAAGCCATAAGAATTTACAATAATAGGTGATGCTCTTGCTACGTAGGTTGATCATATACAAATCACATGTGCATAGATGTTCATATATTTATAAAACAAAGCCATCTAGTCTGTAAACTGATTTGACTGAGAGGTGCTGATACGCTTTAGACGCTTCTGCCTGTATCTCCAAGCAACTTGAATGCGAGTTGCCGCAAGCCCTCTCCAGTAGGGAGATTCATACCTATCAGATTGAAAATTAAAAAAAAAAAGTTAAAAAAAAAAAATTGTCTAGTGAAAAGGATTGCATTTAAAAATGAGATGTGGAATCTAAATTACAACACAACAAAATATAAACACTTCTACATAAAACTTGCAGCTCTAACATCACACTTTCAATAAAAGCTGAAGCCACTATTTTGCAATAACCCCATTATGAAATTGCATCATGTATACAGTACCGATAAGATCGACATTTGTTATTGGCTAGAAAATTCACTAGAAATCATCTCAAATCTTCTACTCACACCTAATACATGAAAAGCTGGCATTCCCGGTAACCAAATTTAAATGATAAAAAATCTAGAGGGTTATTGAGTCCATTAGGTTTATCTTTTCTGTATCAAAGAATGATTAAGAATCCATGTAGAAGAGAACAAAATGGCAAATTTATTAGCCTCAAGTTTTGATTTAGTGGGATGATGGTTAAGGGATTCCATATGGTGTTTTTTTTTTTTTTTTAAATCACAAAAAATATCTTTTCGTGAAATTACAATTTAATTCAGTTGTTTCAATTTAAAATAATTTGAGCAAATTGATTGCAATTTTATCCAATTGAACAAAATTCTCTCCTTTCCCCCCTCCCCCCCCCACAAGCAAGAAATATATATATATAATTTTACGGACAAAAATTGGTCAAAACTGGAATTCTAATTTTGTTCAATTAGACAAAATTGCAACAAATATGATGAAATTGTCCAAAATTGAAACTGTTGGACTAATTGCAAATTTGTGAAAAGGTTTTGACTTTTTTATTGTCAGGCATAATTTCTTAAAGCAAGGGTATTCAGTAATCTGCTTCCTTTAGCAAGGATGGGCTGAAGGTTGTGTTATTGGGATGACAAATAACATCTAAGAAATTCTAGAAGTTACCAATGGAAATGGCAAAATGCTTAATCACCAAGTATTGACTTGCATTCTTTTAGAACGTAACAAAGTCAAACTGCAGCATTCATTAAAATTACAGTTTTTAGTTGTAAAATATGAGAATAGGGGTAGAAACAACCTTATGGCTCCTTGAACAAGCAGATTTCGCAAGCTTCTCGCAAAGATATTCGTTACTTCTTCAAGGTCTGCAGCACGAAGTGAAAATGCTTCCACATTTGTCAAGCATCTAACTGTCCTGCTGCTATGCAATCGCTGTCCTGGAATCTTGAATTTCTTTCCATCTGTAAACATAACAAATTTTTGCAAACTCATTTTATTTTGGTTCATCACTACTATTTCTTGGGCATAGAAGGGAACATAGCAATCCCACAACCCCTAAAACTCACTGATCCCTCTCATTCCAATGGAACATGATTCCAGTATCTTCCAAGTTTAAATCTATAGCACCATCAAGTCTAAATTCTGAAATTCAAAAAATTGAAGCATTCGCTTGGAAGCGACGATACTGCAATAACCAAAATTTTGTCATTGAGTTTATCTCTATGCTTGTTATGGTGTATTATACATACTGATCATCACATGCAACTAACTGAATTTCAAATTCTCGTAATAGCATTTAGTTTACAAATTAAAAAAGGGCTAATTTAAGTTACAAGTACATCCATACCTTTGCTAACTGAAGAATGCTCTAGACACCAAGTGAGAAGTTCCTCACCACAGACATTCCCTTCAGACAACGGAATTACAGTTCCATCTTCTCCAATACTTTCCAGTTTTCCACGCACGATAAAAACCATCTTCTCAACCAGACCACCATGATACAAAATTTCACTTCCCTTGATGTATATCTTTTGTTTTAGTCTCTCACAAATGGCATCCAAGACATGGTCATCCATCAATGCAAAAATCCAAACCTGTAAAATCAAATGCATTTTTTGAAGTTTCAGAAGATGCATAACATGAAAATCACCAACCCTAAGGATTTGAATTTAATATAATTTTCTACAGACCAAACAAGCATGTAATATGCATCACAAATTTTTTCAATTACAATGCTTGGGTATTCCAATATCTCACTTTCTTAACAAATTTGAAGAGGTGCCGCCTTATATCCCTCTGGAGGTCTTCAGGCAAATTCTCCAAGAGCATTCCTTCATTTACTCCTCTGGTTGCAGCCCAATTATAACGTTCAGCTTCTAGTACTTTCCTACATGAAGCAATACTAGGAGGTTTTACATCATGATAAACATTTTAACAAAAGTTTCTACACCAACAACAGCGAAATCTTCTAGATTTAAATAGTCATAATATTGTCCTTTTCAGTAAGTAAAAAAAATTAAATATTTCCAATATTAGGTTGAATCGAAAGTTATTTCCCAAGAAGCAGCGTGTGAGCCCAAAAAAAAGGAAAAAACAATGACAACTAGTTCACCACTTAATATAGAGACAATCTGGTTGTCAACCACTTCTGTAAGTATCTATAGGATCATTTTGCAGATAATGTTAATTTCCAATGCAACCTTGGTTTAAAAAACATAAACTACTTAGATTATGTTCCACATTATGGACACTCCATTATGAAAGAAGAGTACAGCATGGATTCTGTGGAACTCTAGAACTACTAGTTTACTACTCTAAAAAGGAACCAAGCAGCTTTAGAGAATTGGTCTTTAAATTAAAATCAAACCAACATATAGACGACTTCACCATTTCGTTCCTTGTTTTGTTTGATTTTGATTGCAATTTCAAACATGGGCATGATAATATCTTGGAACATGGTACGGGGACCGAAACACAATACTCTCCTCAGTTATATATTGGGTACTTTTGGGGTAGGTTTAATTAGTTGGCTCTTTCGGGACGTAATACATTTAAATAATATCTTGGGTTCATTGAGGGACAATTGATAATCTTTTTTATTACTTACAATTTCCTACTTTGTATATTTTTTTATTTAATTTTAAAAATTTTAGATGTTCAATGGCTAATAGGTTAGTTTAATGATTAAAATAGACAAAATAAAATTTAATAGTAAATTACATTCTTAAAAAAATTAATGATTAAAGCGATTAATTTAAAAAAATACCATAGAAATTAAAAAATTTTAACATGCCACGGTGATAAAAGAACAATATTTAATAAGTATATATCTTTATTAACATTATAAATATTAAAGTGGCACTGTAAATAACTACAACTGTAGTTGGTTTTTTATGTGCCAGCTATAGTTGTTTTTTTTTTTGGGTAAAACATGCTAGCTGTAGTTTAAAGGTTTAATAACTAGGTCAGTCATTTATAGACTTCTCTCTTTACGTTTTTTTTTTCTTGATTTTTACGTCGTCTTCAGTTGTTCGTGCTCTTCTTTTGGGCTTCTACTGCTCTCTAGATCCTGCATCTTTAACTATAATTTTTTATGATTAGCCACTTCTTCATCTTCTTCTTGGCTCCTTCTTTTTCTTCTTCTTAAATCCTCACCATCTTTGCATGTAATTTTTTAGGATTTATGGTTCACTCATTTTGGCGACTCGGATCACGTGCCCAGCAAATTGGGACACCATGTTCCTCGAATTGGAATGCACAAATCAAATCGCAGAACTCAGGGGGTTGCAGTGAATCTGGTAACTATGTTTGTCAATGTATTGAGAGAAGAAGTAGCTGGAGTGATATTTTTTAGTAACAATTTCCCTCAGAATTTTTATATAAATTACAATTCTGTTGAGGAGAATTTGTTTTCCTAACTTTATCACAATCCACTATTTTCTTCGTAAGAACTTGTTTGGGATTGTTGTAACATTTCAAGTAAATGTTTCATTATAATAAGAAAATGATGTCTCTTTTCATATGGCCGTGCGAAAAACGTGGAGACTAAAATGGCATACCTTCTAAGTTCTTGTGGCAAGCGTCGATGGCTCATCCATTGCTCAACATCACGTCGTCTTAGTGACATTTCTAGCCTCCTGGAAAGAAGAAAAAATAAGAACTCACAAAACAAATAGCTGCTTTGTAAACCCAAAGGAGAACTAATAATAGATGACACTAAATGAATAACAAATTCAACACAGTTAGTTTGTAAGTAGAAGATATAGTTGGATGTTAATTTGTGAAATTTTGTTCTCAAGATGATATTATGGCATCTGCATATCACCTACCACATGTTATCTCCAAATTTGAAATTTAAACAAGCATAATAACTAATGACAGTTGAAATACCCTCACAGATCATCTAAATGAATTACATCAAGCACCAAATTAGTGCAGCCTACTGTTTACATACTTTCAACAAATGAACTAACATAATGTGATATGAAAAGAAAGTCCAACACACAGAATAAGACTCTTAACTATATTAAAAATGACGACTATCATTTCAAAGATCGATTTGTCATTGTATCTGATTAATCAACCTAATGAAACCTTTTTCCTTTGATAGAACAAAATATACACTTAATGCAAATTTGTTCAGTGGTGTAGTTTCAACCCATTTCCCCCGTCATTCTAAGTTAGGTTTAAGTAAAAATATTTGACATCAAGAGCAGAAACCCTTATTTACTTGTCAAGGCCTTGCTAAGATAAGAAAAATTCAATCAAATGGTCTTACATTGGAGTTTGATCTACTTAAACTTCAATCTTTATGTGCCTTAGTAATGACATTGTTTTTGGTGTCCCAAACAAGAAGTATATACAATTTGCTCATAGTAACAGATGAGGTGACTATAAAAGTAATTTGATGATGCAAGACAATTATAGGATAATAAAGATGATGATATCTTACACCTACCTTTAGCATATCTAAAGCAGTATTGGAAGAAGATTAATTTTAGGATTAATTTCCAAGGATTTAACCCAAAATAGTTTAGAGTGGAGAAAGATAATCCATATAGCCGACCCCAAATTTTTAAGATAAAGGCTTAGTTGAGTTGAGTTGAGTTGAGTTGTATCGTCGTTGTACAATTAGAAACTGTCATTATTATGAAATCAAATATCATAAGGGTTAATTACTTTCTATATATCATTGGATACATATCAATAGCTGTGATTGTGAACTATGTTCTTAGTTCTTACTTACGTGGTCAATGTTAAGATTTAAGAATAAGAAAAGAAAAAGAAAGAGAGGAAAGAATGGAAAGGAAAGAAATGGGAGAGAAGGAAATAACTCAAATGACTGCATCTTTATTCTTCTCATTCATACTATAAAATATAAGGTTATACATATATACAAATCGCCTATAATTACTCTACTTAATTAGGAATAAAACTTCCACCTATTCATGAATCTAAATCCTATATTAAATAAGATTATAAATCCTGCCTAAATAGGAATACATAAAATCTACTAATAAGGAATATAACTAAACATAAATATTCACTTTCCATACACTCCTCCTTAAAATAGAGCATGGAATCTCATAAATTCCAACACTCCCCTTTGATGAGAGTCTTCATAGAAGACTGCAACAGGTCTAGCAATCCCTTAGGTTCAAACACAAAATAACAGTATTGTACCAAATTCAAAAACACCTAAACACCCTTAGGTTCAAACACAAAATAACAGTATTGTACCAAATTCAAAAACACCTAAACAAAGGCTTGAACACCAAAAGCAAACCCTCTCCAAAGGCAATGCCAACAAGGAAACAAAGTCTCGAACACCAAAAAACAAAGCGTCTCCAAAGACAATGTCAGCAAGGAAACAAAGGCTCAAAAAAAAAAAAAAAAAATTTGCCTCTCTAAAGGCAATGTTGGCAAGCAATACCAAAATAGTAGGTGGATCTTTACCTAAAGAGCCCATATGGCTGCAACAATAGTTGCCCAAATTTCAACAAACCTTCAAGGCAGTACCAAGTGCTAGCCTTTGAGTTTATATATATATATAAACACTGAAAAGAACTATTAGGATCTTTAGGACTACGAAGGGCTGTGTTTAAAACAGGAAGGAAAGAAATTTATTTATTGAGGAAGAAGAAACTAATTTATGCAGATAGCTCTGGTACCATATTAAGATTTAAGAATAAGAAAAGAAAAAGAAAGAAAGCAAAGAATGGAAAGGAAAGAAAGGGGAGAGAAGGAAATAACTCAAAAGACTACATCTTTTTTCTTCTCATTCATACTATAAAATAGAAGGTTACAATATATATATATATATATACACACACACACACACACACACACACACACACACAATATCCTACAATTACTCTACTTAATTAGGAATAAAACTCCTACCTATTTAGGAATCTAAATCCTACATTAAATAGGAATATAAATCCTACCTAAATAGGAATACACAAAATCTACTAATTAAGAATTTATTAATTAGGAATATAACTAAACATAAATATTGACTTTCCATAACAGTCAATGTTGAGAAATTAGAGAAAATAAGTAAAAAGAACACCAAGATTTTCAACAAATTTTACAAGAGAAAGAGAATATTGACATATCAAACAACGCCTACAAGTAAAAGAAAAAGAACTTGAAGCATGAAAGAATTTTTTATTTCAAGAGTGATAAAAATGAAAGCACAACTTGATGAGTTATCATAAGTTGACTTGAAAGCAAAGCTAGTAAGCTATCAATAGCGAGAACTTAAAGAACTTGAAGATGTAAAGCCAAAAAAGCAACTTGACGTTAAACATGAACAAGAAGAAGAATTCAAAGAGCACTTGAGTCTGACACCGAAGAATCCAAAGATTTGATTGTTAAGCATTCACATGTTGAAGAACTAGTTCTACAAAAACATGTTGGAGAATCTATTCTAGAGCAAGAAGCTAGTGAAGCCAATCAAGCCTTGGAGACTTCAATGGAGACTACAATAGAAATTAAAGATTTATCTAATTTTGTTCTTCCTAGTGAATTGAAGTGTTTCAATTGCCATTGTGATTGATTTTATCTATCCAAATGTTTCTAAGGATGCAAATGGAAGCATGGGATTATTCAGGTCAACCTTCTGCCATCATCCAAGAAGATTGAGTTGCTTCATCCAAGAGGATTAAACTTAGGAATAATAGTTATTGTAAAACTAGGTAATTAAGAGTTTTACATTTTAGGAATTATTAGTAGTATTTTTGTTATTTAGAAATTCTATTATTATTAGGTTTATTATTATGTTTCTAGTTTGGTTTTATCTAGAATTCCTAATTAGTGTTTGATTAGAGTTATTCAAGTCCAATTTTAATATGATTGTTAGTCTATAAATACCTATGCAATTTGGGTATTTTCTTAGCTTTGAATATCATGATTATTATTAAGATTTAAATAAAACAACTGAGAATTTGTTTCTCTAGAGCATATGTTTCTCAAGCTTCTTTCTTTTAGAATTAGTTTCTCTTGATTTATTTTTCCTGGTTCTACATCAATATCATAAGTACAAAGTTCAAAATAAATGCTCAAGGAATTTTTTAAATTTCAATCATGAGATCAAATGTAATTCACCATTGATTATCGAATTCATTGAAGCTGTAGAAACAACAAACTCATTTAAGGGTATGACCGTATGAGGGACAACAAAGTTAATAGGACAATCAAACATTATCATCACATCATATGAAATTTTAATATATAAATATGAAGTTTAAACATCATACATTAACAAAGTTATGTCAGACAAAATTAGAATGCATAAAGCATCTAGCCAACTTTTACATAGACAAATAATACAAATATTTAAAAAAAAAAAATCTTCAAATCTTTTCATTCTTTAAAGTTCAGCTCATCAAGTACAAATCATATATTATATATTATTGTCCATGATAAAATTATTTTACCAATTTCCATTATTGCTCTAAAGTAACTTTGAGAGTATATTTTGAAGTTGTCAACTATTTTTGTCCACTAATGACCACCGATTACATCTTGTAAAAGTAAACAGTCAAATGAATTTAAATTGCGATCGCAGCCACGATTGCTGTCATGGTCGCAGGTAACGGAAACAAGACTGTAATGGTTTTAACGTAATGATAATGGCTTATCACTACCCAAATTTTTTCGGAAAATTTGCAAAGTTCATGAAATAAATAGATATTTAAAAATATAAGTAAAATTAAGATATACAACTAAATAATAAACATAAATACATCAAATAAAAATATTAAATCCATCATTTTTAGACATCATTAGTATTAATCAATTTAAAACTAAAATCACCATGTGTAGATAGTAAAGGACTAACATTATACTTAACAAACATTAAAGAAGTCTAAAAGTTACTTTGTTGTTATTTTCTAATTACTTATGTATTTTACTAAATATAATTTTAAAAATAGTTCAAAATTAGAAAAAAAAGATAACATATAGATTAGGCAAACTAATGCTTCATGCTATAAATTTAATAAAAAACCTAGCATCAAACGCAATTTTGTTCGATAAATAAGTAAAAAAACCAAAACAATAATTAAATAACTCATCTTTTGCAAGATATGGATGTGTACAACTAGAATGAGAGTTTATGATCTTAGCTCACTAGTTGATGACCTTAACTCAAGAGATAAGAAGTGAAAGATTTGTAAAGGGATAGACAATTTTTTAGATGGAAAGTTGAGAGAGAGTGAGACATGGTAGCTTAAAACTCCCCAAACCAAAAACAAAGCATGAGGAAGAGCTACTACCCTCATTTGGACCCAAAAAAAAAAAAAAAAAAAAGTGAAGTAACAAACCTTTACCGTTGCGTAAAGTTATTGTTACGTAAAGGCTGCTACGGTTGTTATAGGTGCATTTTTTCTATTGCCTTTAAATAAAAGGTGTAACAGTAAGGAGAAGTTAAAAAAACTTTAAATAACGACTATTACATAACTTAACGATCGTAATTTAAAACCATTCTCAATTAATCAATTCTTCATGGGTCTTCTACACTTTCATAATGACAATCAAATGATTTAAATATACTTTTAATAGAGATGCTTATAACCAATCGAATTAGTTTCCCCATTAAGTTAATAGGTACAACACATTATAAATTAACTTCGAAGAGCCAATTATAAGTGAAAGTTATTCTTTCAAGTTCTATCACAAATATACATGCAAAGAAATTTTAAGAGGGTACCCCCCAATCCTCAGTCGATCCATCCCCTCCTTCTCCCATCATCTAGGTTTCAAATTGAGAAAACAGTCATGGTTATAGTGTCATGGTATTGACTTCTTGTACCATGAATTAAAAAAAATAATAATAATAGCAAGACGACTTTACAAGAATTTATTGAAAAATGCAAATTCTACTTTTAATGTTAATATAAAAGGCTAATAAACCGACCCAACTAGAGTTTGCCCATTTGAGCTTAGAACTGGACAAAGCCCATTTGAGCTCGAAACCAGACAGAGTTTGCCCATCCGAGCTCAAAACCCGACACTTAAAGAACCAAGCTTTGAGGAAATCTTTAAGAGCGTTCCGACCTGTTTTGAGAGATCGAACAAATCAAATAGATCGGTACTTTTTGAGATTGGACAAATCAAAGAGATCGGTACTCTTTGAGTTTGTACAAAATGAAGATCATATCACAGATCACACCTAATTCCCTACATAATCTGAGGATCATTATCATTATAACTTAAATAGGGAATTGACAAAGATCTGGCCAAGATTTCATCCCAATCACTATATAAACAAGGTAAAGCTTCAGAAATAGATATGCAAACAAAAATACTCATTTCCGTTATACTAAATACTCAATTCATAATCTGATTACTGACTTAAGCATCGAAGTGGTTGCCAACCACTACTGGCTCTCTCTCTTGTTCTTTGATTTTCAGAAGACCCTCAATCCGGTCAAGTCCAATATCCAGAAAAAACCACCGATTGTTTTTTCCTCTACCTTTCTGATTAAAAGTTTATTCATGATTTTTTCTGAAATTTTTTTATTTCGTTCATAACAATTTCATGGTTGATGAGGTTCAACCTTCGGAAAAACACCTTCAGAAGAAGCAGTGACTGATGAGCTTATAGTTCAGTCTCTGGAACCTCTTGACGAGATTGGTATAGCTATTACACGCCATTGACAGAATCCAGAGCTCAGGTATTAATGTAAATACAAAAAAAAGGCCAAGAAATCAAATGGCCACAGAAAATGAAATCAGAAACTGCAAATTAGAGAGACAAAAAGAAGTACTGCCGTTTTCACGACGATCACGGACATACCACAAATGAATGTTGACAGTTGAAAGATGAAATCGAAAGACTCATTCAATAAGGAAACCTCAAAAGGTTTGCTAGAATAGAAGGGAGACAAGATAAATAAAAAAAAAAAAAAGGAGCTAAGAAAAACATGACAAAGAAGAGCCCATTGGAGTCATCAATGTTATAGCAGGAGGACCACGAGGGCATAAAAGTAATGGTAAAAAGGTAGCTGAGGCTCTCAGCTCAGAAAATGTATTTTCTATCGACACAGAATCCATTTCCAAGGATCCGATCACTTTCGAACCAAAAGACTGAAAATATTAAAAGACCTCATTCTGACATTCTAGGATTAATATTTTGTTGAATGGGTACATAGTACAAAGAGTTATCATCGATACAGGCAGCTCAGTCAACCTGATCACACTGGAAGTTTACGAGAAGTTAGGATTGAAGAAAGCAAATCTCACCAAAGTAATGTTCCCCTTGGTCGGACTAGAAGACAAGACCCTGCCAGCAGCTGAAACCATGAATTTAACAGTAATCTTAGGCGACAAAGTCCATAAGCGTACAATATATGCGGAGTTCGCAGTAGTGGACATCCCACTTTCCTACGATGCCATTTTGGGCTGACAAATTTTAAACGGTAATAATATCTTGATTAACATGAATTGTTTGTGTTTGAAACTTTCAGCCTCAGGTGGAATAGCCGTGATAAGAGGGAGCCATAAATCAGCCCAGGAATGCTATAACCGATCTACCAAAGCAGCAGGCAAGGTCATACTACCAATCAATCTTCTAGAAAAACCAGAAAGCCGCTTCTCTCCAGAGCCGGTAGATCAGATAGATGAGGCCATGCTCCATATGAGAAAGAAGATTAGGATTGGCACCGCGCTGCACGGTCCGAATAGGGACGAGCTCATCAAAACGCTTGCCGAGAAATCGTCCACCTTTTCTTGGAGTTCGGAATAAATGCCAAGAGTAGTTCTAACAGTCATAGTTCACAATCTCAATGTTGATTCGAACACCAAGCCAATACAACAAAAGAAAAGGGAAATTGCGGCAGATAAATAGCAAATCGTTACAAAAGAGGTCCAATAGCTATTAAAAGCAGGTCTCATAAGGGAGGTCAAATACCCAATATGGCTAACAAAGGTTGTCTTAGTCAAAAAGTCGAACAACAAATAGAGGATGGGCGTCGACTTTACTGACCTCAACAGAGCATGCTCAAAAGACCATTATCCTCTACCAACAATTGATAAGCTAATTGACTCCATAGCAGGACATTCTGTATGGTCCCTAGTAGATGCCATCTCTGGGTACGATCAGATAAAGATAAATCCAAAAGACGAGAAAAAGACAGCATTCATCACGAACATGGGCGCCTTTTGTTATAAGGTAATGCCTTTTGGTCTTAAAAATACAAGTGCAACTTACCAAAGATTGGTCAGCAAAATGTTTGAAAAGCTAATTGGCAAGACAGTAGAGGTATAGTGGACGACATAATCATAAAGAGTAAAAATCTGAAAGATCACTCAAAAGACATTGCAGAGGCATTCAACATATTTGATAAAGTCGGAATGAAGCCGAACCCAAAAAATGCACGTTCGGAGTCAAAGCAGAAAATTTCTTGGAATTTTTAATCTCAAAAAAAGGAATAGAGACCAACCCTGAAAAAATCAAAGCCATTATGGAGATGAAGCCACCGAGAAGTATCAAAAAAATTCAAAGATTGAATTGAAGAATAACCAGTCTTAGGCGTTTTATATCGTGCTCAGCAACGAAATGTCTACCATTCTACAAAGCACTCAAAGCAAGAAAGAGCTTCAAATGGGGAGAAGACTGTCAGGTAGCATTCAATGAACTCAAAAATTTTTTAACAAATCCTCCTCTATTGGACTCACCTAGATAAGGCAAGATCCTGTATCTTTATCTTGCAGTGAAAAAGGAGACAGAGAGCTCGCTTCTAGTGAGAGAGGAAGACGGACAGTAAAGACCAATTTACTATACAAGTTAAGTCATAAAAGGAGCCGAACTCAATTATCCGATCCTGGAGAAATTAGCCTTTGCCGTGCTCTTAGCAGCCACAAAGCTAAGACCGTACTTCGGTCCCACACCATCGAAGTACGCACTAACTAACGCTTAAGAAAGATGTTGCAGAGGCCAGTCACGTCAGGTCACCCATCCACTTGGTCAGTAACATTAAGAGCCTATGACATGAGGTATGTTCCTCGAACAGCCCAAAAGGCACAGGTCTTTGCTGCTTTCGTTGCCGAACTCACACCAAAGCCGAAAGCGAAAACAGAGCAGAAGGCAACATGAAGCGTTTGGGTCGATGGAGCAGTAGGCACCAGCGGATCCGGAATTGGGATTGTTTTGGAAGGCCCCCAAGGCATAAAACTAAATTATGCAGCATGGCTAAACTTTCACGCTGCAAACAACGTAGTTGAGTGCAAGGCTCTATTGATTGCCCTACGCATCATCAAGGAGGTAAGAACCCCTAATATTACTATATATTCTGACTCTCAGTTGATAGTGAATCAGTGTTAGGGTAACTTCTAAGTGCGGGATCCACACCTGGGAAAGTACAAAGCCAGAATATAATAGTTAGTAGCCCAGATCCAAGCTAACTTTGGAGATGTCACAATCGTGCAAGTCCCTAAAGGAGAAAACTGTGACGCTGATGCCCTAGCCAAAATGGCAACAGCAGGGGAGCAACACCTATCTCAGCCGATCCACCTTGAGAAAATAAGTCAACCAACAATTAACCAGGAAGAGATCCTCCCAATCGACATCGGTTCAACGACGTCCCCAATCTTCAATTATCTCAAGTATGAGACATTGCCCGATGAGCCTTTGGAGGCAAAGAAGACAATACAAAAGTCATCAGGTTATAGTGTTCTCAACAATCAACTCTACAAGAAGTCTTTCACATAGGCATGGTTAAAATGCATCTCACCTGAAGGAGCAACAGTCCTAATCGATATTCACAAAAGACTGTGTGGAAGCCACGAAGGAGCTGACAATCACCAAAAAAACATTCCAACAAGGGTACTTCTGGCCTACAGTAGTATACGATGCCAAAAATCTAGTTCAGCAATGCAGAAAATGCCAGGAGCACGGTTTCATCCCCCGAACCCCCACAGAGAAGTTGACAGTGATCGAAAGCCCTTGGCTGTTCTACCAATGGAGAATAGATGTACTCGGACCATTCCCAAAAGCTGCTGGATCCAGACAGTACGTCATCATTGCCATAGACCACTTCACCAAATGGCCCAAAGCAGAAGCAACACAACTCATCATAGCCAACAAAGCCATATCTTTTGTCAAGAAAAACATCTTTTGCCGTAACGATTATCTCCAAAGTCATCATCACAAACAATAGAACTGAGTTCGAAGGATATAAATTCAGAGGATTTTTAGCAGAATGGGGAATCGACCTCAGATTTACTTCAACATACCATCCATAGTCCAACGGCATGACAGAAGTCACCAACCGAACTATCCTAAGTGGACTACAGAAAAAACTAGATAAAGCAAAAGGACGATGATCGAAAGAGTACCCATTTGTACTATGGCATTTCGGACTACTCCCAAATCAGCAACCAATGAAACTCCTTTCTCCTTGGCATACAGCTCAGAGGCAGCAATCTCCGTAAGGATTAGCATCTTAAGCTCCTGAACAAGAATCCAGAAGCAGCAATGAACAATGAAGACCTCAGATTTAATCTTGATCTAGCAAAGACAATAAGAGAGTAAGAGACCAAGCTTTCATCAGAATGGCGAAATATCATCAGAGAATGACAAGCATGTGTAATCAGAAGATAAAACACTGATCCTTTACTATTGGCAATCTAGTTATGAAAAGACTGGATATTTCAGGAGGCACAACAGGAGCAGGAAAGCTAGATAGCAACCGGGAATGACCATATGTAATTTCGAAAGTTATTTGCCCAGGAGCTTATAAGATCGCTTACCCGGGTGGGAGTGAACTCCCACAGGCATGGACTATTTGCAACTTGAAAAAATATTATCAATAAATGAGAAGTTCAAATTCAGTTTTCAACACGAATCCACCAATCTCGGAAGAGACATCCGATCTACACACATTATCATTAATCTCTAAAAAGAATGGAAGTGTAAAGACCTCATATAAGGCACACAAACCTCATACGAGGTACAAAGACCTCATTTGAAGTGCAAAGAGCTCATCCGAGGTACAAATCCTACCAAAGGCACAGTTCTTGCCAAAATACCACTCAACAATACCAAGCTCTAGACAACAAAAATTACTTGCCCAACTCAAGGTTCGGGCTTCTAAAGATTTTTTTCGACTAAGTACAAAAAGGAATGATCTTCTGGATAAAAAATAATAGGTTAGTATAAACAATCTCAAATCAATGAAGAAAATATTGGAACAAAAGTCATATTTCATTAAAAAAAGAAAGTATAGTCATTCGGCAGGTGGATCCTCACCCACCTGTACATTGTCATTTAGACTCAAAGAGCCCCTAGTTTCCTCATCCTCACCCTCACTCTCGCTCTCAGCTTCAGCAATAGGGACGAGCTTTTCAAGCCAGGCGAAGTCTGCATTCGAATAGCATTTTAGTAGCTCGATAAGATCACTATGACCTTGCACACAGGCGCTAGCCTCCTTCTTAATTATCTCGTTCTCTTTCGCCTTGAGTTTTTCTGAAAATTTACACAGATCATCAGCCCGGCTCACCTTGGCATCTTCCAGCTCCTTCTGCAACCGAGTTACATGCTCCTCAGAAGATCGCACTTGCTCTTCCAAGTCATGCACCCTGGCAACTGCTACGTTCAAACTATTTTTATAGGCTACAGCTTCGCTGACCGCCTTAGACATCTCCCTCCTAATGAAGTTCACCTTCTCTTTCACCGTGTGTTGAGTGGCAACTGCTTCCAAGATCAAGCTCATAAATTGATTTAGGAGATAATCAATACTCTCCAGTCCCATCCGCGCTCGATCTTTAAGAAGGCATAGGGTCGTGGCAATAACCCTAGCCAAATCAATGTTGCCATTCACAGACCAATTTCTCTCCAGAGACCAGGAAAGCACTTGAGCCCCTTTAGAGATCGGTTGCCCAGATGAACCACCCCCTAAAGTGGTAGAGATCAGAGATTGGCTCAAAGGCCTATTCCGAATTGGAGGGGACCCGAGATCAGTAGGTTCATTCTGAGCACGAGCTGGCGAGCTCATCTCTTCAGCTTGGACCATTTTCTGCGGCAGCTGTTCACTTGCCTTCGCCGCAACGGCCTCTTTCTTCACAAGGACTCATTTGGCAAGCACTCTCAACCTCGGTCCCAGCCATATATGCACATAAAAAGCAGTTAGTGAGTTCATACTGAGTTGAGAGGACAAGAATTCGGATTTTACCTTTTCCAGATCCAAGGTCGGCAAGTTATAAGGAAATGCTCTCCCCAGCCATCACATTGGCCAATCATCATGTCGGCCAATCATCACGTCAGCTTAGCACTCACAACATCGGCATTTAAATACCGACAAGTGTTGGCCTAGCTTTTCAATTCCAAAACCACTGCTACCTCTTCCTGATTTAGGACGATCTCTCCCTGAGGTCTCTCGGCCAGGTAGTTCCAGCTTCTCAAAACACCCTCAAAGCCACGCGGATTCTTGCTCCGAAGTACAAAGAATTTGTCTTTTCAATTTTTTAAAAAAAATGGGAGTTCGGTGAAGAGCCAACAGTTTGGCTTCACTTGAAAAAACTAGTACTCTTATTTTTTCACCTTCTGAGGCGGTGCAGATCAGCAAAGGTTTTTGCAATAGGAGTCAAATTTTTAGCTTGACACAGGCCTTGAAAGGCTACTAAAGTTCACCACAAATTCAAATGAAGCTGAGTCATGCAAATAAGGTGATAATTCAGCACATCGTCATAAAACTGCTCCATGGGAAATCGCGGACTGGCCTTCAACTGTTCTTCATACACCACAATCTGATCTCCTTCTTCAAAGCTATGATCGGCATGAAAGTCCCCATGACACTTGATTAGTTGGAACAAATCCCCCGAGAGGTTGGAACTCTTCACTTATTCAGGCAAGATTGGAGGATAACAGAACTGACAGAACCTTATCCACCAGAAGCGACTCTTTCCTTGGCTTTTAAGCTTTCTTTTTGCTAGGACCGTTAAAGTTATGTGGATTTGGCTCAATTTGCACTTCACCTACATCATCCCGCCCACTAATTCCCACATCCTCATTGGAACTTCACGAAAATTGAACAAACGGAGTACTCTCTGTCCTTTGACTATCGATATCACTCATCTTTGAAAAAGAAAAAAGAGCAACAGAAAAGAAGAAGGCAGAAAAAAGAGAGCACAACTTTTCACTAGAAGAAATCACTTCGCTTGAATGACATCAAGAAATGCAAAAATCGCCTGCTGGAGGAAATTCGAGAAAATTCAGGGAAGCAAATAAAGCAAAAATGACACAAAGGATACACCTATATATATAGTTGGAGCATTAATGATGAAAAATTCAAAACTAAACCAAAACCGTCGCCTCGAATGCCAAAAATAGCCATTTATTTCTTGCAACTTAGAGAAAAGCCATCAATGCTCATTAAGTTTCAAAAAGCCATAACCCTCCGAACCTAAAGATTCAAACTTAGCGGGCAGACAATGATATAAAAGGCTAATAAACTGACCCGACTAGTGCTTGCCAATCCGAGTTTAGCACTGGACAAAGCCCATCTGAGCTCGGAACCGGACAGAGGTCACCCATCCGAGCTCAAAACTCGACACCTAAAGAATCGAGCTTTGAGGAGATCTCTGAGAGCATTCTGACTTGTTTTGAGAGATCGGACAAATCAAAGAGATCGGACAAATGAAAGAGATCGGTACTCTTTAAGTTTAGACTAAACGAAGATCACGCCACTGATCACGCCTAATTCCCAGCATAATCTAAAAATGATTACCGGTACAACTTAAATAGGAAATTGACGAAGATTTGGCCAAGATTTCATTCCAATCACTATATAAACAAGGTAAAGCTTCAGAAACAGATATATAAACAAAAATACTCACTTCCATTATACTGAATACTCGATTCATAATTCGATTACTGACTTGAGCGTCAGAGTGGTTGCCAACCACTACTGGCTCTCTCTCTTGCTCTTTGATTTTTAGGAGACCCTCAATCCGATCAAGTTCAATATCTAGAAAATCCACGGCAACATCAAATACCTATAATAACTTAATTAAGGCCAATTGGATAAAAAAATACCAAACATTTAAGTCAAATCACGATTATATCTAAAACTTCTAATTTTGTGAAAAATATTTAAACCTTTAAGATTTTTCACAATTGTATCTGAAGGGATAAAATTGAATTTGAAAATTTAAGGATGAATTACAATATAGCATTTGAAGTTTTATTTGATTAACAAATAAAAATTTTGGATATAATCTTGATTTAACATAAACTTTTGACATTTATAGTCCATTGATTAAACTTTATATTTTAAAAGAAAATATATTTTATATTTATTTTTAAATGAAATTTTATACTAAAAATATTTTTATTAATTGAAATTAAAGTAATTATCTTTTTGAATCAAGCCAAACAAACCAATATATCCAAATATAAAATGTAAAAAATAAATTCATACCTTTTCACATAACAATTTTGAAAATAATATATAATTGAAAAAGGTGTATCCCACATGAATTGTAACATTCATCAAATAAAAGGTATACTTTATATATAGTTTATTCTAATTAATGTGTATATTTTATTTAATGAATACTACAATTAACGATAAATCAGGTTTAAACATAGATTTTTTCACTGATTTTTTTTTCACTAATTTTTTTTCCTTTTCTTTCTTTTTCCTTGTGAAGAGAATATTAGAATTGTAGATCCATACTTATTATTGCATTTTTCCCCCTTGAATTAGAATTCAAACTCATTGATGAGTTTTTTAAAGAATTAATGAGTAATAACTGGAAAAAAAAAAAAAAAAAACATGTAGACCGGATTTATCATGTAAATTAAAATATATGATATATAATATTAAGACATATAAATTTCACACAATTTATATGAATTATTCACATTGTAAATCTTGTGAAAATAAAAAAACAAAATACAAAAAAATAAAAATATGAGTTCTTTACAAATTTGGGTTTGCAAGAATGTCATGATCAAGTAAGGACAACAGGGGAAGATAGTTTTGACTTGAAAATAGGTATGAAAAAAGCAAGGCAGCTGAGGGGGAAAAATACTTTCTTTGGCACTTTGACACAGAGCTGGAGAGGCAAGAATGTAGCTGCTATCAACAGAAAGGCTACAATATTGGCCTTTTCTAAAGTAATGGCCATGTGCCCATGGAAACAGACTGAAATGGTGGGAAACTGCTATTTGCACCATTTCAAATGTGAATTTGTTAAACCCACTTGCAATAATGAAGTGAAATGTAACAGAAGCTAAAATATCATTAGATAAAGTCCATTTTTTAAAACCATGATGCGATTACCCTATTGATGATTTTGAACAAATCATAGATGAGATTGTGAAGATAAATTAAGCATATGACCTTTCATGTAGGACCATGACTATTTTAAAAAAGAATTTAATTTGCATTATTCATTAAGATCTTCTTACTGAATATGTCAAACCTAACTTACAAACATTTTTCTCATGACTAATTGTTAAAGGTTGGTGTCAAGGTTGAAGTAGCATTTTGGTTAAAAACATTATCATTATGATAAGAACCTACAAACTTTCTCCTTGTAGAAAGAACCTTGCACCATACATACATTCACAAAGGCCATCCAGGCATTCTAATAATGTATTATCATATAGACAGGAAACACAAGAATTTTCACCAATAGAAAACCAGAAGAAAAGAAAAAGCAAGCAACATAATAGAATAAAATCAAGTGGCTTTTTGCATGACATTTAAGCAGACAGCTTTTAATAAAAATTAGTACCTCCGAACAAGAGCCTGGAGAAAGTTCTGTATATTTCCTATGAGAAAAGCAAAGAGCAAAAGGCCAAGTCCAACTATGGCCATTGTGAAGAGAACTTCCCAAACAAAATAACTGGGTGTCAGGTTTCCAGCAAGAGTACTGATTTGCTTCAAAAAATAAATAAACACACATGATATCAATAGAAAATAATAGTTAGCTTTAGGATTTTACAACATTGACTCAATTATCACAATAGTTATCATCAACACGTGTATGTTTAGTAGGTGGTAATCTTGTAACTGAGTAAACAAAAAAGCACAATGGAGGCACAACAAGTCCTAACCAATTTCTATATAATATGGATTCAAATAATATAAATGTTGGAGCGTCCTCTACTAACGACGCACTACACCGGAGCCCGGGTGTAGTGAGAAATATGCAAGGGTGTAGGGCATTCACTGAAAGCGAGACGCCATGCCGGCGCCCGGGTGTGGTGTTAAGTGAGCAAGGGTTCCCACATCATGAACGGGTGTGGATAAAGAAGTTAGTTCATAGGACAAATAGTAGAACAGATAGTGGAACAGAACACAAGATAGACATAGAAAACAATAGAAGATATCATAGAAGGAGATCAATTAGGAAGGAACAGGATAGGAGGAGGATCAGGGTTGGTACTTGGAATGTTAGATCACTTATAGGAAAATTAATGGAGATTGTGGATACCTTAGAAAGGAGAAGGGTGAATATTGCTTGCATTCAGGAGACTAAATGGGTAGGAGAGAAAAGTAAGGAAGTGGGTAATTCAGGGTACAAACTGTGATTTACCGGAAAGGAGATAAACAAGAATGGAGTTGGCATAATCATAGACAGGACATTGAAAGGCGCAGTAATAGCTGTGAAAAGAGTAGGAGATAGAATTATATTAGTAAAGCTAGTACTAGAAGGAGAAACAATAAATATAGTTAGTGCTTATGCCCCACAAATAGGACTAGACAGTGAGAGTAAACAAAAGTTTTGGGAAGATATGGATGATTTAATGCAAAGCATACCGAATGAAGAGAATGTTTTCATTGGTGGAGATTTGAATGGACATGTAGGAAGTGATAGACAAAGTTATGAGAATGTTCATGGAGGTTTTGGTTTTGGCAGTCGAAATGAGAAGGGAAAAAACATCCTGGATTTTGCTATGGCATACGACCTAATACTAGCAAATATCTACTTTATAAAAAGAGAGTCACATCTAGTGACTTTCAAAAGTGGGCAACATAGAAGCCAAATTGACTTCCTCTTAACCAGGAAGACAAATAGAGCTCTATGCAAGGATTTCAAGATGATTCCAGGAGAGGGTTTAACAAGTCAACATCGGTTGGTGGTCTTGAATGTCAAGTTTATGAACAATTCAAGTAAGGTCAGAAGAAATAGTGTAGCTCGAATAAAGTGGTGGGAGTTTAAAGGAGTAAAGCAAGTGAAGTTCAAAAATGAGCTTCTCGAGTCCGAAGTATGGAAGCTGGGTATGGAGGCCAATGATATGTGGATACAGATGGCATCAAAGATTAGAGAAGTAGCTAGAAAAGTACTTGGAGAGTCTAAAGGACATGGACCACCCTCAAAAGAGAAATGGTGGTGGAATAAGGAAGTACAAAAGGCAGTGAAGAGAAAAAGGGAATAGTATAAGAAATTACCTAAATGTGATAATAATGAGGCATATGAACAGTACAAGATAGCAAAGAAAGAGGCAAAAAAGACAGTTAGTCAAGCAAGAGCACAGACCTTTGAAAAGTTATATGAGAAACTTGGAACTAAAAAAGGGGAGAAAGATATTTATAGATTAACAAGGAAGAGAGAAAGGAAATGTCAAGATCTTAATCAAGTTAGATGCATTAAGGATAAAGAAGAAAAAGTGTTGGTGAAAGATGAGGACATTAAAGAAAGATGGAGAAATTATTTTAATGATCTCTTTAATAATAGTCAAAATGGTAATAGCGTGAATATAGACTATAGAACAATAAAAAAGAATTTGAATTATACTAGAATGATTAGATCTTTAAAAGTAAAGGAAGCACTTAAGAGAATGAAAGTGGGTAAAGCCTGTGGACCCGATGAAATACCAATTGAAGTTTGAAAGTGTTTGCGAGATATGGGAGTGACATTGTTAACTAAATTATTTAATAAGATTCTAAACTCAAAGAAAATGCCTGATGAATGGAGGAGAAGTATTTTAGTACCTATTTTTAAAAATAAGGGAGACATACAGAGTTTCTCAAACTATAGGGGAATTAAACTCATGAGTCATACTATGAAGTTGTAGGAGAGAGTTGTGGAGCATCGACTACGTCATGATACTTCTATCTCTCCCAATCAATTTGGTTTCATGCCCGGTCGTTCAACTATGAAAGCGATCTTTCTCATTAGAAGCTTGATGGAGAAATATAGAGATGTGAAGAAAGATCTACACATGGTTTTTATTGATTTGGAGAAGGCTTATGATAGTGTTCCAAGAGATGTCTTATGGAATGTGTTAGAACAAAAGAGGGTATCTATTAGGTATATACAAGTGTTGAAAGATATGTATGAAGGAGCAACTACTATTGTGAGTACAGTGGGAGGGGACACGAGATTTTTCTATCTCAATTGGATTACACCAAGGATCAGCCATAAGCCCTTACCTTTTTACATTAGTTTTAAATGAATTGACGAAACATATACAAGAGAGTATTCCTTGGTGTATGATGTTTGCGGATGATATTGTTCTGATAGATGAGACATGAGAAGGAGTCGATAGAAAGCTAGAGCTTTGGAGAAGTATTCTAGAGTCAAAGGGTTTTAAGTTAAGTAGAACGAAGACAGAATACATGCATCGCAAGTTCAGTGAAGGCCACACTGGTGATAGGGAAGGAGTTAGTTTGAATGGAGTGGTATTGTCCCAAAGTAATCACTTTAAATATCTAGGCTCAGTCCTTCAAGTAGATGGAGGATGTGAGGAGGATGTTAGTCATAGGATTAAAGCCGGATGGTTGAAGTGGAGACGTGCAACAGGAGTTTTATGTGATCGTAAGATTCCCAATAAGTTGAAAGGAAAATTTACCGTCTGACCATACGATGGCTATGTTATATGGTAGTGAGTGTTGGGCCTTTGAAAGAGTCGTATGCGTCTAAGATAAAAGTTGCAGAGATGAGAATGTTAAGGTGGATGAGTGGCTATACTAGACTAGATAAAATCCGTAATGAGAATATTAGAGAAAAGGTAGGAGTGGTGCCAATTGAAGATAAGTTGAGGGAAGGGAGATTGAGGTGGTTTGGTCATGTGAAACGTAGACATACGGAGGTTCCAGTTAAACAAGTAGAGCACATTAGGTTAGAGGAGTGGAGACGTGCCACAGGAGTTTTATGTGATCGTAAGATTCCCAATAAGTTGAAAAGAAAATTTTACCGTACAGCCATACGACCGGCTATGTTATATGGTAGTGAGTGTTGGGCACTGAAAGAGTCGTATGCGTCTAAGATAAAAGTTGCAGAGATGAGAATGTTAAGGTGGATGAGTGGCTATACTAGACTAGATAAAATCCGTAATGAGAATATTAGAGAAAAGGTAGGAGTGGTGCCAATTGAAGATAAGTTGAGGGAAGGGAGATTGAGGTGGTTTGGTCATGTGAAACGTAGACATACGGAGGTTCCAGTTAAACAAGTAGAGCACATTAGGTTAGAGGATAGAAAGAAAAAAAGGGGTTAGACCTAAATTGACTTGGAGGAGAGTAGTACAACATGACCTAGAAGCATTACACATTTCTGAGGATTTAACCCAAAATCGTTTAGAGTGGAGAAAGCGAATCCATATAGCAGACCCCAAATTTTTAGGACAAAGGCTTAGTTGAGTTGAGTTGAGTTGAGTAGAATGTTAACAAGGCGAAGCCCTTTTTAAAGCAAGGCACCATAGCATGTGTGTGTGTGTGTGTGTGTGTGTGTGTATAAGAGAAATAGAAAGCAGAAAATAATAAGGTTATAGAAAGGAAATGAAATTTAGAGAAAGATTAATCAACTCTACTTTATTAGTGTTTAGGGTTTTAAGAGAAATAGGAGATACGAAAAGAGGAGAGTGGGAGAGAATGAGAATAGGAAAGGAGAGGAGGAGAGAAACCCTAAAAATTTCAAAAAAAAAAATGTTACTTTGAAAGACGTGCCAAGCCTTGCCTCACTCCTTCGCACCTTGATGAGAAAGGCGCTCGCTTCTTGGAACTAAGGCTCGCCTCACCTCGCCTCACACCTTACTCAACACCTTTTAGTGCCTTTAGTAACATTGCTCTAAAGTACTGATGATGTAGAACCCAAAATATTTTTGGCTTAATGCTAAATTTGCCCCTATATTTATTAGATATATCCAATTTAGTCTATTTTCTACTTTCGAGCCTAATCTGCCTAGAAGTTTCAATTTATACTCAATTTGGTCCAATTTCTTGGTAAGTGAGAATAAGAAGTAGTGAGCACGTGGGTTGATTTATATTAGGATTAATGGTTAATTTGCCCCCAAAACTTATTAGGTATGTCCAATTTAGCCTAATTTTAATTAATAAAACAAGAAAATCACTTATATATATATATATATATATATATATATATATATATATATATATATATATATATATATATATATATTTTTTTTTTTTTTTTTTTTTTTTAAATTTTGGAATTGATGATATTTTCCTTTAATTCATGGGATATGTCTCATTGAAGAATCTCATGACTATGATAAAATCATGTATTTCATTAACAAAATGGTTTATTGATATCATGCTATAATATCTTGTATCTTCCATTATAAGTATAAACTCTTATGAATTATGAAATGACACAACTGAATGAAATGTATCCCTTTGAGGTTTTGTGTCCGTGTATGCACGCTCTCAATAGTCGAATTAGGTAAATCCTTCTCTTGTTATTTCATCCTATCTTTTCTACCATTCTAAATCTCAACATTTATCATTAAAAAAATATAATATTTTAATTTAATTAATTATATGAAAATATAAAAAAAAAATAATGTTTTTCTGCTTTTTAATTTTCATTAATTAGAATTAATTTAAAATATATTTTAATTTATTTAATTTTACTTAATTATATCACAATATAAAAATAATATTTTATTAATTAATTAATTAATTTAATTACATGAAAAAAGAACCAAATTGGACATGCCCAATAAATACAAGGGCAAATTGAACATTATGCTTGGCTCATTTTACTTGATGACTGCTTGACTAGATTGAACTTAAATTGAAAGTTCTAGGCAAATAGGGCTTAAAAGTAGAAAATGGACTAAATTGGACATGCCCAATAAGTACAAGGCGCAAATTGAGCATTGTGCCAAATATTTTACTTCAACCTAAAACTCAAGTGTGTGTCTAGAAGCCACAACTTCATATGGAGAAATAAAATGGAAAATTACTTAGCAACATTACTAAAATATAATTATTTCAGTTTCTTATTCCTCAAAGGCCTAAAAGAAGAACAAAAGCTGCAAATAGGTCCTCCTTTCCAAGATTGCTTCAAGTACAATTAGGACTAGTTAAATTACACCAATTAGAAGTATATAGAATGTATCAAAACTACTTGAAAAACATGAAGTATGTATAAACTTGCTGGGAATAAAAAAATTCTTAAGTGAGAAGTTAATCCAAGATACATTTATAACAAACTTTTACAGAAGACATGATTTAGTTATGAGAATGATAACAAAGAACTAAAAATATTAAAAAAGATGAAACTTTTCTTTAAATATGAAAGGCTTATTGGATAAAAAAATCTAAAACTTTTAGGCTTTCAACAATTGTAGCCAAAGGGACTAAATTTAATTTAGAAAGTAACTGTAAATTACAATATAGTCCCTAAAATTTTATTTGATTAACAAAATAGTCCATTGATTTAAACTTTATATTTAAATATTTTTTTTATTTATAATATAAAAAATAATTTACATTCATTTTTAATTGAAATTTATACTAAAAAATATTTTTATTGATTAAAATATTTTTTAATATAATAAACAATTTGAAAATTACATTTTAATAAATTAATCACAAAATAATCACTATAAAATTTTTGTTTTCCAGTTGTTAATGACGTAAAATAATCACATTTTAATAAAACAACAATATTTTACATAATAATAAAGTTTATTTTTAAAATGTAAATTTTTTTTCCAATTGTCAATTACACAAATTTTTTTTTAGCCATTTTTTTATTGTCGTATATTAAAATCTCTAAAAAAAAATAAATAATAAATATTTTTTTAGAAATTTTAATTTTTTTATATATAAAAAAATAACTAGACCTTATTTTTGGTCTAAAACTTTTTTTTTTTTTATTATGATGATGAGTAGCTGATGATGATGATGATGAGTAGCTGATGCAGTATTGGAAGAAGACTCAACTTAGGAATTACATTCATTTTAGAATTAGGAAGTTCAGATTTCTATTGTTTAGCAATTCTATTATCACTTACAATATTTATAGAGTTCCATTAGGTTTAGTATTTTGTTGTTTAGGAATTTTGTTTTGATTTGAGATTCCTTAGTAGTATTTGATTAGGGTTTTCTTATTTAAGGATTCCAAATACTATTAAATATCTCTGTATTCCAGATATTATACTAGAGATTCTATCATGACGACTGTCAATTGCTTTGAGCTAATAAAACTAAGAATCTGTTCTCTACCAATTGAGAATGTGATTCTCTAACCCTAGAGAATATGTTTCTCTATCCTTTCAGAATTTGTTTCTCACAACTAATCCCCCATAACTGTACGGGTTCTTCATCAGTAGCCTTTAAGAAAATGCTATTGGTCAATTACCTGGAATCCCCAAAACAGTGAATATACATATCTGGTGACAATACTATGCTTTGTTGTGAGGTTGACAGCTTGAAGATAGATTCCATATGAAAAACCGTCTTCTGTGAAACAAGCAGTAGCATTTTCATTTTCTTCCCAGGATGACCAATTTTTGTAGGAACCAAATTTCACTAACTCGTTCCCATGCCCACAATCTATGAAATTCATACACGCGTCCTTAATATCAGAATGATGGCAAGCATCACGGAGACATTGATTAACCCTCTGCCAAAAAAATAGGTGGAAGGGGCACAGTGAGAATAAATCATTTGAAAACCATCAAGCATGCATTGTATTATTAATGAAAATAAGTTCAGAATTTTTCTAATGAACTACAAACAACAAGATAAGAAAACAAGCAAAATACCAAACACAAATATATTGTTCCAGGATAATTAATACAATACATTAAAAATATCATGCAACTGAATACAAAATAACTAGGAATTATTTTATTGCCTTCAAGAGATATCAAATAAGCATTTAAACCTGCACATAAGCATTTAAGCTTACAAATTACACAATGACAACTACTCAATGTATATTGACAAGTTTAAGACATACAAATCTTCAAAAGTTCAGTTCTGTTACAACACAGGCATATTGGAAAAGATGCCAACATTGGACTGAACATATATAGAAGGGAGATATGTTAAATATATATGTATGTATTTGCACACACACATATATACAAACATAACAAACATATCAAACATATCTGACAGTATTCCCTTTGGGTTGGACAATCAACATCAATGATACATAATTGGCTTCAAAACCCTACAGATGCTGTTAACTATGATCAACATTTGTTAATATTCCTATTTCAGTCAATTGGTTGATAAAATACAGACCAGTAAACATGCTTTCATAGACATGCTTATTGAATCAAGAAATGCCTATATGTTTAAGGTTCCTGAAGTTATTTAAAAAATTTACTACATAATATATGCCTAATACATTATATAATTCAGAAGAAAATCACATCATTGAATAGTCTCAAAACTAAATTGAAAGGAGAAAAAAGAAATATTTAGTTTCATCTATTACTGCTTGTAGAGATCATAAATTAGATATTGCACTACACCCGCTCCTTTTGTGTTGCAGTAGGAGACAACTAACGAGAGATGCATTATGTTTGTAGAAAGAGATAATTCTCATTGATTTCAATTAATCTGTACATGGGTATATATATATAATTGATTCCTATAATTGTGTTCTACTAATTAGAAAGAAATCCTAAATAACAAATCCTAAATAGGAATACAAAATACAGAATATACAGAAAAATAATATAGTGATTGACTTTCCATAACACTCCCCCTCAAGTTGGAGCATAGATGTTAATCATGCCCAACTTGTTATAAATGTAGTCAATCCTAGCTCCATTCAGAGCTTTTGTGAAAATATCTCCTAACTGCTCTCCAGTTTTAATGTGTCCTGTTGAGATGATCTGTTGTTGAATCTTTTCACGAATAAAGTGACAATCAATCTTAATATGTTTGGTCCGCTCATGAAACACCGGATTAGAAGCAATATGAAGAGCAGCTTGATT
Source organism: Hevea brasiliensis (assembly GCF_030052815.1). NCBI lineage: Eukaryota > Viridiplantae > Streptophyta > Magnoliopsida > Malpighiales > Euphorbiaceae > Hevea > Hevea brasiliensis. The sequence continues at coordinate 1,704,363 of NC_079508.1, read as the reverse complement.
ATCACACCACAATTTCGCAGGCAGGGAGGTCTTAAAACCTGTCTCATCTAGTAATTGAAGCATCCACATTACCTCACATACTGATTATGCCATGACTCTGTATTCAGATTCAGCACTAGATCGAGAAACTACACTCTACTTCTTGCTTCTCCAAGACACCAAATTTCCTCCAATAAAAACGCAATATCCAGTAGTTGACCTCCTGTCAACCTTAGATCCAGCCCAGTCGGCATTTGAAAAACATTCAACATTCAAATGCCCATGATTACCGTATAGCAAACCTCTTCCTGGAGCGCCTTTCAGATAACACAAGATTTGTTCCAAGGCTTCCCAATGAGCAACAGTTGGGGAAGACATAAACTGACTTACCACACTAACGGCATAAGCAATGTCTGGACGAGTGACTGTAAGGTACTTTAATTTTCCTACCAATCTCCTGTATCTCTCTGGATCTTCAAACAACTCACTATCCCCTGCTAACAGTTGTAAAGTTGGAGTCATTGGTGCACTACAAGGCTTAGCACCTAATTTTCCTGTCTCTGTCAATAGATTGAGAACATATTTTCTTTGAGACAAGAAAATACCCTTCTTACTTCTCATAACTTCGATACCCAAGAAATACTTTAACAATCCCAAGTCTTTGGTCTAAAACTGTGTTTGGAGGAAGGTTTTAAGAGATGAAATACCTGCAGAGTCACTCCCAGTGATGACAATGTCATCCACATAGACTACCAAGAGAATTAGACCAGCCTCAGATTGCCTATAAAATACTGAGTGATCACACTTACTCTTTTGCATACCAAATTCCTGTACTGCTTCACTGAATCTCCCAAACCATGCCCTAGGACTTTGTTTCAAGCCATAAAGAGACTTCCGAAGCCTACAAACTTTACCCAACTCTCCCTGAGCAACAAACCCAGGTGGTTGCTCCAAATACACCTCCTCCTGAAGATCACCATGAAGGAAAACATTCTTGATATCCAATTGATACAGGGGCCAATCATATGTAGCTGCTAAAGAGATAAACAAGCGAATAGAAGTAAGTTTAGCTACAGGAGAAAAAGCATCAGAGTAATCAACCCCATATGTCTGAGCATATCCTTTTGCTACAAGGCATGCTTTTAACCTAGCCACAGAACCATCAGGATTTACCTTTACTATAAATACCCATTTGCAACCAATAGCTTTCTTACCAGCGGGCAAAGGCAATAGTTCCCATGTACCATTAGCATCTAAAGCCTCCATTTCCTCTTTCATAGCACCACACCAGCCCGGGATGAGACAAAGGCCTCATCAACAGTATTAGGGATAGGAACAGAGTCTAAAGAAGTAACAAAACACCGAGAACAAGAAGACAATTGATTATAAGAAACAAAAGAAGAGATAGGGTAAGTACATGAACGTTTACCTTTACGAAGAGCAATGGGTAAGTCTAGATCAGAATCATGATCAGTATGAGGTACAGGATCTCCCAACGAAGTAGCTGGTGGAGGATCTGAGTCAGGAATCTCCAATCTCCTAGAATAAACATGAACAACGGGAGGTCGAGTAGGTCTAGAGACAGAAGGAACAGGCTGTGGGAGAGGACTAGACATTAGTTGGACAGTATATATTAAGAGATCATCCTCCTCCCCCTGACTCTCATACACAGATGATGGAGGAAAAAATGGAGTGGACTCAAAAAATGTAACATCTGCAGAAACAAGATAACGATTAAGAGTAGGAGAGAAACAACGGTACCCTTTTTGGAGCCGGGAGTACTCAAGGAAGACATATTTGAGAGATTTTGGATCCAATTTAGTAACCTGTGGACGAACATCACGTACAAAACAGGTACAACCAAAAATACGGGGTTCAATAGGGAACAAAGATTTTGTAGGAAACAAAGTAGTATAAGGAATATCCCCATTAAGGACAGAAGACGGCATACGATTGATCAAAAAACATGCCCAAAAGTGTTTAGGTACTTTCATCTGAAAAAGAAGAGCACGAGTTACCTCAAGAAGATGACAATTTTTTCTTTCGGCCACGCCATTTTGGGATGGGGTATCCACACAGGAAGACTGATGAAGAATGCCATTTTGTGTCATATAAGGCTGAAATTGTGCTGAAAAGTATTCTTTGGCATTGTCACTTCTTAATATGCGCACAGAAATATTAAATTGAGTTTTGATTTCATTACAAAAAGCACAAAAGATAGAAAACAACTCAGAACGATTCTTCATTAAATATAACCAGGCAACACGAGAGTAATCATCAACAAAAGTAACAAAATAACGAAATCCAGTTTTAGATGTAACAGAACAAGGACCCCAAACATCAGAATGAACTAACTCAAAAGGGGATGAAGCCCGTTTATTGACTCTAGACACAGAAGGCAAACGATGATGTTTTGCAAACTGACACGACTCACATTCTAGTACTGATAAAGATTGAAATTGAGGACACAGCTTCTTCATGGTAGACAAAGAAGGATGACCCAATCTACAATGAGCTTCAAGAGGTGTTAAGGTACTGGAGCAAACAATTGACTGCAGTACATGATTTTCCAGAATGTAGAGACCACTTGACTCGCGTCCTCTACCAATAATCTGCTTCGTCGTAAGATTCTGAAACAAACACTGGTCAGGAAAAAAGGAAACAGAACAATTTAAGGTACGAGTAAGTTTACTAACAGAAAGTAGATTAAAAGAGAATTTTGGTAGACACAAAACAGAAAACAAAGAAATTGACGAAGTCGGGTTCGCAGTTCCAGAACCCATGATACAAGAAGTAGAACCATCAGCTAAAGTAATGTGATGAGGAAGTGAGATTAGATCAAAGCAGATAGAAGACTAGAATTACCCGTCATGTGATCTGTCGCACCAGAATCAATAACCCATTTGGATGAAGAAGACACAAGGCATGTAGTGGATTTACCTGACTCAGCGATCGCAGTGATAGGGGAACTGGTAGGCTTTAGAGATGCCTGATACTGGGAAAATTGTGCAAAATCCTCTGCAGTTACCAAAATAGTTTTCTTAGAGGAAGATACTGTAAAATTCTCTGCTGCCATACTGTGATCGCTGATTTTTCCTCTGAAGTTGCGGACAATTATATTTTGTATGGCCAGGCTCATGGCAATAATAACAAATGACTCCTCTTGAGTCCTGATTAGAACTAGCCTCTCCATTACGCTGATTATTTCTGTTGCCTGTAATTCCTCCTCTACTTCCTCTTCTATTATCCTGTTGTCCATTTGGATTACGGCTAATAAGAGCACTACTGGCAGGCTGTGAAGATTGAGTACTCTCTGTACGAAGGACCCGTGTGAACGTTTCATGCAAAGAGGAAATTTCAGAAGAATCTGAGATTTAGCAGTCGCATACTCTGAAAGAAGGCCTGCAAGAAAACTCATAATAGCCAGTTGCTCCCGTTGGGCCTGTTGAACTTTCACATCAGGACTAAAAGGCAACAACACATTAAGTTCCTCATATACCCGTTTAAAATCTATAAAATAAGCCGTGAGAGACTTATCCTCTTTCTCAGCACGGTAGAATGCCTTATAAACATCATAAATACGGGAGATATTCCCTTTACCAGAATACAGAAAATCTAAGTAATCCATCAATTCCTTAACAAATTCACAGTGATTAATTAAACTAATTACCTCACTATGAATCGAGTTCCGAAGCTGCAAAAAAAATCGAGCATCCTCCCTTAGCCAAGTTTGTCGTGTATCATCAGTGGGTGGATCTTTAGTAAGGTGATCATCCTTATCAATGCTACGCAAATAGACCCTAACAGTCTTGCTCCACTCCAGGTAATTCGAACCATTAAGTTTGTATTCCGTGATCTTAGTTATCACCGAAATCACATCAGAAATAACATTCTTATTGTCTGCCATTTGTTAAGATAAAGAAAACTAACCGAAACGCTAATCCAAAGTGCTTATAGCAGCAAAATAACCCAAAATCACAAATCAAGCAAATACCGAAATAGGATCTGAGAGCCAAACCTCAAAAGTCCTTTAATGGTATACTGGATCAAGCAACAGCACACAGTAGTGGAATGAGGGGGTTGAGGCGACGCCGGCGATGTTGATCGGGTTTAAAACGGCCCTGAGCTGGGTAGTGAGAACAAATAGTCACCCTAGATTGATGACCTGCTCTGATACCATGTAGAAAGAGATAATTCTCATTGATTTCAATTAATCTGTACATGGGTATATATATACAATTGATTCCTATAATTGTGTTCTACTAATTAGGAAGAAATCCTAAATAAGAAATCCTAAATAGGAATACAGAATACAGAATATACAGAGAAATAATATAGTGATTGACTTTCCATAACAATGTTCAACAACTAAAGATAAATCAATGCATAACAGGAGTATCAAATATGTAAGATTTAAGATTGTGAAAGAAGCAATATATATAAAGAAAGAAATAAAGCTCAACGAGAGTGCATATTTGAACATTATTGATGACTTCCCACCTGTAACCCAAAGAGGTACCAGCCTGATCCAACAACGTGACCAGCCAACATAAAGGTGAGAAGATTTATGAAAAAGTTTGCCCATGCTGTCTCAAATATGAAGCCACTAGGAGAAACACCAACAAGAAGAGGTAGAAACCTGTACAACCTGGGAATGTATTGGACAAGAACCGCTGCCCTTAAAAGGTTTTTGGCATAATTTGCACCAGATGATCCCAAGAAATCCGGTATGACCAATAATATCATAATCTGCGCATGATTACCATCACAATGAAGCATATACTAACAAGTGCAGGTGTTAGCATACAGACAAACAGCTGATCACTTAGTAAAATTTATTTGAAACTAGAGAAATTACACCAAAAATACCATGTAACAATTTTATAAATGATTTAAAAAAAAAAAAATTCTACTTGGCATAAGTAATTATACAGTTAAAAATGGAAAAGGCTAGTTAGCTAGGAGCCTTTAGAAGTACTTTTATTTTGAAGTATTATTTTGAGTCTTTACTGGTTTAAGATAGCATTAATCCTTTACTTTCAATGGGGAGTCCTTAATGTTGAAGGATTAAGATTAGTTGTGGCAGTCCAATGTCGTTAGGATTAATTTGAAGAGAATCGGTAATTAGGAAAAATGAATACTTGATTATTCCCTCAAGCTGCTGGGATTGAATTTAGACTCTGATACCAAAATTGATTTAGAACAAAGAGAAAGAATCAAGAACTAGGAAAAACCAAGGACCAATCCTTGAGGAGAGAACTAATTCTCAACAATTTTATTAATCTCATTAATGATCATGGTCTAAGCTGTTGAATAATAGAAACTTAGCTTTATTTATAGAGCTTACAACGTTAATCAAATTAGATATAGAAACCATAATTCAACTCTGTAGAAAGAGATGATTCTCTTTCATTTCAATTAATCTGTACATGGGTATATATATACAATTGATTCCTATAATTGTGTTCTACTAATTAAGAAGAAATCCTAAATAAGAAATCATAAATAGGAATACAGAATACAGAATATACAAAGAAATGATATAGTGATTGACTTTCCATAACACTCCCCCTCAAGTTGGAGCATAGATGTTAATCATGCCCAACTTGTTACAAATGTAGTCAATCCTAGCTCCATTCAGAGCTTTTGTGAAAATATCTCCTAACTGCTCTCCAGTTTTGATGTGTCCTGTTGAGATGATCTATTGTTGAATCTTTTCACGAACAAAGTAACAATCAATCTCAATATGTTTGGTCTGCTCATGAAACATCGGATTAGAAGCAATATGAAGAGTAGCTTGATTATCACACCATAATTTCGCAGGCAGGGAGGTCTTAAAACCTGTCTCATCTAGTAATTGAAGTATCCACATTACCTCACATACTGATTGTGCCATGGCTCTGTATTCCGATTCAGCACTAGATCGAGAAACTACACTCTGCTTCTTGCTTCTCCAAGACACCAAATTTCCTGCAACAAAAACGCAATATCCAGTAGTTGACCTTCTGTCAACCTCAGATCCAGCCCAGTCGACATCTGAAAAACATTCAACATTCAAATGTCCATGATTACCATATAACAAACCTCTTCCTGGAGCGCCCTTCAGATAACACAAGATTTGTCCCAAGGCTTCCCAATGAGCAACAGTTGGAGAAGACATAAACTGACTTACCACACTAACCGCATAAGCAATGTCAGGATGATTGACTGTAAGGTAGATCAATTTTCCTACCAATCTCCTGTATCTCTCTGGATCTTCAAACAACTCACTATCTCCTGCTAACAGTTGTAAATTTGGAGTCATTGGCGCACTGCAAGGCTTAGCACCTAATTTTCCTGTCTCTATCAATAGATCAATGACATATTTTCTTTGAGACAAGAAAATACCCTTCTTACTTCTCATAACTTCAATACCCAAAAAATACTTTAATAATCCCAAGTCTTTGATCTGAAACTGGGTTTGGAGGAATGTTTTAAGAGATGAAATACCTGCAGAGTCACTCCTAGTAATGACAATGTTATCCACACAGACTACTAGGAGAATTAGACCAGCTTCAGATTGCCTATAAAATACTGAGTGATCACACTTACTCTTTTGCATACCAAATTCCTATACTGCTTCACTGAATCTCCCAAACCAGGCTCTAGGACTTTGTTTCAAGCCGTAAAGAGACTTCCGAAACCTACAAACTTTACCCAACTCTCCCTGAGCAACAAAATCGGGTGGTTGCTCCATTTACACCTCATCCTGAAGATCACCATGAAGGAAAGCATTCTTGATATCCAATTGGTGCAGGAGCCAATCATATGTAGCTGCTAAAGAGATAAACAAGCGAACAGAAGTAAGTTTAGCTACAGGAGAAAAAGTGTCAGAGTAATCAACCCCATATGTCTGAGCATATACTTTTGCTACAAGGCGTGCTTTTAACCTAGCCACAGAACCATCAGGATTTACCTTTACTGTAAATACACATTTGCAATCAATAGCTTTCTTACCAGTGGGCAAAGGCAACAGTTCCCATGTACCATTAGCATCTAAAGCCTCAATTTCCTCTTTCATAGCAGCACACCAGCTAGGATGAGACAATGCCTCACCCACAGTATTAGGGATAGGAACAGAGCCTAAAGAAGTAACAAAATACCGAGAACAAGAAGACAATTGATTATAAGAAACAAAGGAAGAGATAGGGTAAGTACATGAACGTTTACCTTTACGAAGAACAATGGATAAGTCTAGATCAGAATCATGATCAGTATGAGGTACAGGATCTCCCAACGAAGTAGCTGGTGGAGGATCTGAGTCAAGAATCTCCAATCTCCTGGAATAAACATAAACAATGGGAGGTCGAGTAGGTCTAGAGACAGAAGGAATAGACTGTGGGAGAGGACTAGACATTGGTTGGACAGTATATATTAAGAGATCATTCTCCTCCCCCTAACTCTCATACACAGATGATTGAGGAAAAAATAGAGTGGACTCAAAAAATATGATATCTGCAAAAACAAAAAAACAATTAAGAGTAGGAGAGAAACAGCGATACCCTTTTTACAGCCGGGAGTACCCAAGAAAGACACATTTGAGAGACTTTGGATCCAATTTAGTAACCTGTGGACGAACATCACGCACAAAACAGGTACAACAAAAAATAGGGGGTTCAACAGAGAACAAAGATTTTGTAGAGCACAAAGCAGTATAAGGAATATCCCCATTAAGGACAGAAGACGGCATACGATTGATCAAAAAATATGCCGTAAAAACTGCATCCGCCCAAAAGTATTTAGGAACTTTCATCTGAAAAAGAAGAGCACGAGTTACCTCAAGAATATGCCGATTTTTTCTTTCGGCCATGCCATTTTGGGATGGGGTATCCACACAGAAAGACTGATAAAGAATACTATTTTGTGTCATATAAGACTAATATTGTGCTGAAAAGTATTTTTTGGCATTGTCACTTCTTAATATGCGCACAGAAATATTAAATTGAGTTTTGATTTCATTACAAAAGTCACAAAAGATAGAAAACAACTCAAAACGATTTTTCATTAAATATAACCAGGTAACACGAGAGTCATCATCAATAAAAGTAACAAAATAACGAAATCCAGTTTTAGAAGTAACAGAACAAGGACCCCAAACATCAAAATGAACTAACTCAAAAGAGGATGAAGCCGGTTTATTGACTCTAGACACAGAAGGCAAACGATGATGTTTTGCAAACTGACACGACTCACATTCTAGTACTGATAAAGACTGAAACTGAGGACACAGCTTTTTCATGGTAGACAAAGAAGGATGGCCTAATCTACAATGAGCTTCAAGAGGTGTTAAGCTACTGGAGCAAACAAGCGACCGCGGTACATGATTTTCCAGAATGTAGAGACCACCTGACTCACGTCCTCTACTAATAATCTACTTCGTCGTAAGATCCTGAAACAAACACTAGTCAGGAAAAAATGAAACAGAACAATTTAAGGTACGAGTAAGTTTACTAACAGAAAATAGATTAAAAGAGAATTTTGGTAGACATAAAACAGATGACAAAGAAATTGACGAAGTCGGGTTCGCAGTTCCAGAACCCATGACACAAGAAGTAGAACCATCAGCCAAAGCAACTGTAGAGGAAGTGAGATTAGACTGAAAGCAGATAGAAGACTAAAATTACCTGTCATGTGATCCGTCGCACCAGAATCAATAACCCATTTGGATGAGGAAGACACAAGGCATGTAGTGGATTTACCTGACTCGAATCGCAGCGATGTGGAACCGTAGGCTTTAGAGATGCCCGATCATCAAAAAAACTGTGCAAAATTCTCTGCAGATACCAAAATAGTTTTCTCAGAGGAAGATACTATAGAATTCTCTGCTGCCATATTTGCCATCTGTGATTACTGATTTTTCCTCTGAAGTTGCGGATAATTATATTTTGTATAGCCAGACTCATGGCAATAATAACAAATCTTGAGTCCTGATTAGAACTAACCTCTCAATTACGCTGATTACTTCTGTTGCCTGTAATTCCTCCTCTACTTCCTCTTCTATTACCCTATTGTCCATTTGGATTACGGCTAATAAGAGCACTACTGGCAGGCTATGAAGATTGGATACTCTCTGTACGAAGCACCCGTGTGAACGTTTCATGCAAAGAGAAAATCTCAGAACTGGAGAGAATCTGAGATTTAGCAGTCTTATACTCTGAAGGAAGGCCGGCAAAAAAACTCATAATAGCCAGTTGCTCCCGTTGGGCCTGCTGAACTTTCACATCAAGACTAAAAGGCAACAATACATTAAGTTCCTCATATACCCGTTTAAAATCCAAAAAATAAGCCATGAGAGACTTATCATCTTTCTCAGCATTATAGAATGCCTTACAAACATCATAAATACAGGAGATATTCCCTTTACCAGAATACAGAAAACCTAAGTAATCCATCAATTCCTTAACAAATTCACAGTGATTAATTAAACTAATTACCTCACTGTGAATCGAGTTCCGAAGCTGCAAAAACAACCGAGCATCATCCCTTAACCAAGTTTGTCGTGTATCATCCGTAGGTGGATCTTTAGTAAGGTGATCATCCTTATCAATGCTACGCAAATAGACCCTAACAGTCTTACTCCACTCCAAGTAATTTAAACCATTAAGTTTGTGTTCCGTGATCTTAGTCATCACCGGAATCACATCAGAAATAACATTCTATTGTCTACCATTTGTTGAGACAAAGAAAACTGACCGAAACGCTAATCCAAAGTGCTTACAGCAGCAAAATAACCCAAAATCACAAATCAAGCAAATACCGAAATAGGATCTGAGAGCCAAACCTCAGAAGTCCTTTAATGGTGTATTGGATCAAGCAACAGCACACAGTGGTGGAATGACGGGGTTGAAGCGACACTGGCGATGTTGATTGGAGTCGAAATGGCCCGTCGGCAGCCAAGGTCTCTCTTGAGCTGGGTGGTGAGAACAAATAGTCACCCTTGATAGATGACCTGCTCTGATACCATGTAGAAAGAGATGATTCTCCTTAATTTCAATTAATTTGTACATGGGTATATATATATACAATTGATTCCTATAATTGTGTTTTACTAATTAGGAAGAAATCCTACATAGGAATACAGAATATACAGAGAAATAATATAGTGATTGACTTTCCATAACAATGAGATTCCATCCTTCCACATAAGCAGAAGTATTATGGAAAGTCAACATGGATTTTATATATTTCTATTTTGTTTTGTATTTATATTGTTATGGAAAGAACATATTTTATATTCCTATTTAGTGTAGGATTTATTTATATTCCTAAATAGATAGAGATTTGTATTCCTAATTACTAGAGCATAATTTTAGGGATTAGTTGCAATGATTTTAGGGATTTGAGTTGTTTATAAATATGTGATATTCTATTCTATCAAACATAGAAGAAAATATAAAAAAGATGTAGTCTTTGTAAATTCTTAACACATTCCAATTCATTTCTTCTCTGTTCCTATTCTTCTCCTCTAATTTTAACCCAACACCTTAATTGTTCTGTCATATTCATGGCTGATTCTATTATGTAAAGACTCTTTTATTTTCCTAAAACCAGATCCCAAAAACCACCCAAAGCCACCGTCAATTTTCTTTTTGCATTTCTAAGTGTTACAACACTACAGTCACAGAAAATTAGATCAAAATTTGCTTGAATGACTCAACTCAACTCAACTAAACTAAACCTTTATTCCAAGAATTTGGGGTCGGCTATATGGATTTTCTTTCTCCATTCTAAACGATTTTGGATTAAATCTTCGAAAATGTGTAATGCTTCTAGGTCATGTTGTACTACACTCCTCCAAGTCAGTTTAGGTCTACCTCTTCTTTTCTTTCTATCCCCTAACCTAATGTGCTCTACTTGAGCCTCCGTATGTCTACGCTTCACATGACCAAACCACCTTAATCTCCCTTCTCTCAACTTATCCTCAATTGGCACTACTCCTACCTTTTTTCTAATACTCTCATTACGGATTTTATCTAGTCTAGTATGACCACTCATACACTTTAACATTCTCATCTCCGCAACTCTTATCTTAGACACATACGACTCCTTCAATGCCCAACACTCACTACCATATAACATGGCCGGTCGTATGATTGTACGGTAAAATTTTCCTTTTAACTTATTGGGAATCTTGCAATCACATAAAACTCCCATAGCACTTCTCCACTTCCACCATCCGGCTTTAATCCTATGACTAATATTCTCCTCACATCCCCCCATCTACTTGAAGGATTGAGCCGAGATATTTAAAGTGATTACTTTGGGGCAGTACCACTCCATCCAAACTAACTCCTTCCCTATCACCAGTTCGGCTTTCACTGAACTTGCAATGCATGTATTCTGTCTTCGTTCTACTTAACTTAAAACCCTTTGACTCTAGAGTACTTCTCCAAAGCTCTAGCTTTCAATTGACTCCTTCTCGTATCTCATCTATCAGGACTATATCATCTGCAAACATCATGCACCAAGGGATACTCTCTTGTATATGTTTCGTCAATTCATCTAAAACTAATGTAAAAAGGTAAGAGCTTACAGCTGAATCTTGGTGTAATCCAATTGAGATAGGAAAATCTCGTGTCCCCTCCCACTGTGCGCACAATAGTAGTTGCTCCTTCATACATATCTTTCAACACTTGTATGTACCTAATAGATATCATTTTTTGTTCTAACACTCTCCATAAGACATCTCTTGGAACACTATATCATAAGCCTTCTCCAAATCAATAAAAACCATGTGTAGATCTTTTTTCACATCTCCATATTTCTCCATCAAGCTTCTAATGAGAAAGATCGCTTCCATAGTTGAACGATCGGGCATGAAGCCAAATTGATTGGGAGAGATAGAAGTGTCATGAAGTAGTCGATGTTCCACAACTCTCTCTCACAACTTCATAGTATGGCTCATGAGTTTAATTCTCCTATAGTTTGAGCAACTCTGTATGTCTCCCTTATTTTTAAAAATAGATACTAAAATACTCCTCCTCCATTCATCAGGCATTTTCTTTGAGTTTAGAATCTTATTAAACAATTTAGTTAATCATACCACTCCCATATCTCCCAAACACTTCCACACTTCAATTGGTATTCTATTGGGTCCACATGCTTTACCCACTTTCATTCTCTTAAGTGCTTCCTTTACTTCTAAAGATCTAATTCTTCTAGCATAATTCACATTCTTTTCTACTGCTTTGCTGTCTATATTCACGCTATTACTACTTTGACTATTATTAAAGAGATCATCAAAATAATTTCTCCATCTTTCTTTAATGTCCTCATATTTCACCAACACTTTTCCTTCTTTATCCTTAATGCACCTAACTTGATTAAGATCTTGACATTTCTTCTCTCCTCCTTGCTAATTTATAAATATCTTTATCCCCTTCTTTAGTTCTAAGTTTCTCATATAACTTTTCAAAGGCCTACGCTCTTACTTGATTAACTGTCTTTTTTATCTCTTTCTTTGCTATCTTGTATTGTTCATATGCCTCATTATTATCACACTTAGATAATTTCTTATACCATTCTCTCTTTCTCTTCACTACCTTTTTGTACTTCCTCATTCCACCACCATCTCTCTTTTGAGGGTAGTCCATGTCCTCTAAACTCTCTAATTACTTTTCTAGCTACTTCTCTAATCTTTGAATGACATAAGAAACAAATATAAAGATTAAACATTTAGGGAATTTATATGTGTAATTAATCTCCAAATCCCAAGTCAAGAGCCTAAGACCTGATATTAGATACTGGATTTTTAAATGTTGGCATAAAGATGCCAGATTTTGAACCATAAAGCTAAATGGGGGGAAAAAAGAAGCAGCAGCAAGTCAACATGCAAGATGAAGAAAGAAATAAACTTACTTGAGGAAGTGGTAATACAATAAATAAGTCAAGAAAAAAATAACCACGGAGGTAGTTCATGGAAATTTTCTTTGGATGGTCGACTAATTCTCCAGCACCAACCACTCTAGATTCAGGAGCCACATAAGCCAACCTAAACTGCAAAAATAAATAAAATCACATTTATGCAATTAATTTCCTCAATAAAAAAATTACACTTAGGCATCCTAGTTTTGAATAACAATACTTGGACAAGCATGGAGGCTGCAGCAGTTATAAAATCATGAAGAACAAACGAGAAGATAAGTGCACAGCATCTTCACTCATCAAATAATGTATAGATGAACACTCAGACCACATGAAAATAATTTTTGCATGAAATACTAACTGCAGCAACAACTGTATTTAAGATAATTGCAAGTAATGATATGGGTCCATGATGTTAGAGAACTTGATTTAAGACAGAGTGGGAAATATAAATCAAGCTAATGTTCTCTACAATAAAAAAAAACTAGCATAATGCCCATGCTATGCATTGGTAATTTATAATTTTTATTTTTTAATTTAATTTTAATTATATTTTAAATAAGATAAATTATTACTATTAAATTAATTTTAAATTAAAATTTCTCTCATATTTAATTTAATTTGAAGAAATTTTTACCTGTTATAATAATAAATTTTTAATTAATTTACGGTGTAATTAATTCAAAGGCCTATTTAATTCTTTTTATAAATATATTAATAGTAATTTCAATGATTATTTCATTTAAAATGTAATAAAAGTACTTTATTCAAAAAATAATTTAAATTTCATGAAATTTTTATACTTTATCTCATAATTTATGTAAATCAATATTTATTTTTTGTAAATTACAGAAAATATATTAGATTAATGAGAAAATAATATTATTTTAAAAATATATAAATAGAATTTTTTTTTGTTATTAATATAATAAAAAAATATTAAATTACTAATAATGAATTGAATTATTTAATTTTAATAATAATAATAATAATATATAACATTATTATTATTTAAAGATCATATTCTATTATATTATTTTTTAAAAATACTATATCTAAGCGTAATTTTTTTTTATTAATCTGATATAATTTTTATAAAATAATTCTTTGAAAAAATAGTTATCACTTTATATAAATTTATAATATAAAATAAATAAATTTCATAAAAATTAAAATTTTAAAATATCATCATTTTCTATTAATATAATAAATATTAAAAATGCATACTATTTTTTAAAAGACGGATTCCATAATTTTAGTACTGTAACTTTAATTTTTTTTTAATCATCTTTATTTGTAACTAAATTATTTTGATGCAATCATATTTGTAATTTTATCTTTGAAATTCTACTTCTATATAAAAATATAGTTGAGAGATTATTTATGATTGAAAATATAGATATTTAATTAAAATTTAAAAATAATTCTATTGAAAATTAATGATAATAAAATATGGATAATTAAAATATTAGTTATATTTACATTCGATATATAATTATAATGAAATAAAATATTCAAAAGTTTAAGAAATATTAAATAAGAAATTTATAAAAAAATTAATAATTAAATAAATATTAATCAAATATATTTAAATAAATAAATTTTGAGAATGATAACTAATAACTTTTAAAAGAAATAAAAAAAAAGTGCAAATCAAAAAAAAAATTGAGAGCATTTAGATGAAATGAAAATACTTGGTGAGAGAAGAGTGCTTGATGTGTATCAAATATCTGATATGACATACTATATATAGACAAACAAATGAAAACCATTTAAATAAAAAATTAATTTATAATTAAATATTATTTAATTGAAAAACGATAACAAAAGCATTCAAATTCAATAAAAAGTCATGATCTAATGGCATGTTGGACATTATCAGGCGTCCAATTAAAAGGCACTTTTGATTAATATATTTGGTTCAGATTTCATAGAAAAATTCACAAAATTTTATAGACCTAAACAGAAAATTCCCAACACATCCATTTGTTTTAGATTTTTTTTTTTAATTAGTGCTGATTTGTTGATATAAATGCATGGGAGAGAGAGAGAGAGAGAGACAAAGAGATAAAAGAAAAATCAACTTAATATTATAATAATCTTGTAGATCTAAAAATTTATATTGGAAAAATTATGAAGGGTAGTGGTCCAAATAAAAAAATTAAAAGAAATAAACTGTGAAATGGTTTTTGTATTAAACTTATAACCTCTCTAAACATAAACCTAAATAAAAGCCCACTATTTATTGGGTTTAAAAAAAAAAATAAGAAGTACAGACCATTTTATATAATAGGGCTTTAAAAGGTGATCAAACAGATGTTGGAACATATGGCTTGTGGGAACAAGTCCCACATCAGCAATGCACAAGAAAATTAAGGGCCATGTTGGAATCCCGTTTTTCATTCCCTGTCCCTGTAGAATTTGTATGTAAATTGTAATTATTTTCTTCCTCTTATGTTAGTCTCCTAGTGTATCTAGATTTCCTTTTGTATCTAGAATCATTGTATATATATAGGAGGAAGTGTACAAAGTCTTTTACGTAGAAATATAGTGTTTTTCTCTTCCAAATACCTAGTTCAACAGGCATATAAGTGTTGGCAAACCAAACCAGCCATTTTGCTAATGAAGAGCCCAGTTAAAAGTCCGGTTGAACATGGAAACCTCCCTGTTTATTAATCCACATTCGTTGGCCGTCGATTTCAACTTAATAAAATAAAAATGACCATTTTCTACTCATAAATTTCAGTTGGAAGGCTCAATAAAAATAATTGAAGTTCAAGGCTGAAAATAGCATTATTCCAAATTATAATTTTCTAGTAAAGTATTTTATTTTTGCACAATAAATAATTAGTATTACTCCAAGCACAGAAGAAACCAAGTATCCAATCAGGTGAATCAAGTGTGCAACTATTTTTATGGGATTTATACTTCATCTCTTTGTTGATTTTCCTAACAGTTACAATATATGGATGAAGTTGGAATAGTAAGTTACCTCTAAGTTGTTGATAGATGATGAGATTTGCTTAGCATAAAGTACACATTGTAGTTTTACCAATTGCCAATAAACAAATAAATAAGAAGAGGATTAATAGAAAGAGCTACATGGGTTGTTTACCTGAAGAAGTATGTTCAACAAGTATACGAAATCAGTCAAGCTCCTAAAAATTACAATTGTTTTAGTCATGGGCCAGTTAATGACTATGCACTTATAATCCTGCATCCAAAAAATATAGGTAAATTCTTTCCAAAATGAAAAAAGAAAAAGCTGAAGTAATGAACAAAAGAGAATATCATCTAAAGCACACGAAGCCTAGACAACAAAAGTCCCCCACCCCAACTATCAAAAGTAGAAAGCACCAAAAAAAATTGAAAAACTAGACAAGCAACAGCAGCAAGAACAACAAACAAAATACAGTAAACCTCTAAAGTTCATGTATGGAAGCAAAGGTCCATAAACCACTATTCTTTTCTTTTTCATCTTTCCCTACAAAGAAAACTTATGGTAATACCCCATGATATAGAAAAAGCCAACCATAGGTCTGTCACAGCAACACAGTTAGATTTTACCATGTTCAAAATTCACACAAACATATACAAGAATCAATGCTGAACTCAATAAAAAAGAAAAAAAAAACCACCAAATTATTGCATAAAAAAGTTCCATTTTATGTTCTACAAACTTATTTGAAAGGTTGCTGAAAGTATATAGTCAGAACTATACTTAAAAGGTGTAGGGAAATACTGTACAGCTATGTGTACAACTAATGTAATCCCTAACTTTTAGGGATTTATGTGTACAGCTATGTAATATCTAATTTTTTTGGGATTAGATTTTTATTTGTTTTAATCAATATTAATTTCTATTGATTTGTTAGGAAGTTACCTAGAATAGAATCAGGAAGACTAGGATAGACTTCTCTTTGCTGTATATATACCAATTGATATGAACCTGCCTAACTCCACCTCAAATCACAAAGGAAGGTTTGCAAACCCATATATATATAATACCCAAGACCTTCCTAGAGAACCAATGTGGGACGCATCATCAATGTACCATGTTTCTTTTAATTCAATTCAATATACACATAAATATTGAGTTCAATTTCTATCATGGCATCAGAGCCTTAGGCATTTTTTTTTTGGCGGTTCACTATCAGTGGTCTTCATTGCCCGTTGATCCCTATTCTTTTTTTTTTTTCCAAAACAGAGTTTGTGAATCTCTGTTTTTTTCTTTGCTAAACAGAGCCTGTTGATCCCTGTTTTTCTGTTACAAAACAGAGTCTGTGAACCTCTTTTTCCCTCTGTATAGCTTCTGATTTCTTCAGCCAATCAGTTATGTCAGAAGTCACAGAAACCAGCAACACCTCTGCAGCTACTTTGATCAGCAACAACAATTCTGCATCAACAGGAGAACTGCAGAATATTCAGGCAGCACATAGGTTGAATACGAAAAATTTTTTGAAGTGGTCTCAATTGGTTCGGACTTTTTTGAAAGGAAAAGGGAAACTGAGCCATTTGCTTAGTGCTGGTCCAGACCCAAAGGATCCTAAATTTGATGCTTGGGATGAACAAGACTCTATGGTAATGTACTGTTTGTGGAACTCTATGTTGCCAGAAATCAGTGATATATGCATGTTTCTCAGCACAGCCAAAGATATATGGGAAGCTGTTAAACAGACCTATTCAAAAGTTCATGATGATGTACAAATTTATGAGATTAAGACCCAAATCTTAGCCATCAAACAAGGAAATTGATCAGTCATAGAATACTTTCTTAAAGAGTTTATGGCACGAGGTGGATCATTATCAATGCATTCAAATGAAATGCAGCAAGGATGCAGCCATTCTTAAAAAATTTGTTGAAAAAGATTGGATTTATGACTTTCTTGTAGGATTGAACATCGAGTTTGATGCTGTAAGAGTACAAATACTTGGAAAAGAAGAGTTTCCATCCTTGAGTGAGGCAATAGCAATTTTTCTTGCTAAGGAAGGAAGAAGGGGAGTTACGATTGAAACACATACACTGGAAAGCTCTGCCTTGGTGTCTAAGAACACTACTACGAAGAATTATAGCTCTGAACAGCATGATGGTGAGGGCAGTGGGCAAACAGACTTGTCAAAACCATTCAACAAGGACTCTTTGTGGTGTACATACTACAAAAAAAATCCTGTCATGCTAAGGAAAAGTGCTGAAAGCTCCATGGCAAGCCTCAGGCCCTGAATAAAACATGGTTAGAGAAGGGTGGACAATCAAAAGGACAAGGACGGGCACAAATGGCAAACATACATTCAAGTAGTGAGGACCCTCCACATGCTGATTTCAACAAAGAAGAGATTGAGAAATTAAGGGGTCAATTAGAAACATTACAAAAGTAGCCTACAACAAGTACTAGTGCCTAGGTGGTCTCAAGTATTTCTTCTCAACCTTCTCATGTTTTCTCCTCATATTTCTAATACTTCGGATAATATCTCCTCAAACTCTTGGATCATCGACTCGGGAGCTACAGATCACATGACCCACTCCTCACACAAATTTATTTCATACACTCCTTGTTCTAGTAATAGAAAAATAACCATAGCTGATGGATCAATTACACTGTGGCTAGTATAGGAGATGTTTCTTTGAGTGACTACCTTACACTTAAGAATGTGCTTCATGTCCCAAAACTATGCACCAATCTTGTGTCAATCCAAAAATTAGCCACTGATTCTAATTGCAGTGTGAATTTTTACCCCCATCCCATTGTGTATTTTAGGAATAGGGCACGAAGAGGATGATTGGACATGCTAGGGAAAGGGATGGCCTTTTCTATGTTGATGCGGGGCTTAAACAACAAGGCAGAACATTTTTTTTAACTAATTTTAATTTCCAACAGTCCTACTTTATCTAGGATGTTTTATGAACACTTCCAGATTTTATGTATTTTAGAGACAGATTGTTATCAATAAAAAATACTGCAAAGAATTTTCTCTATTTTTTCAATCTTGTGTATAGAGTGTATTTCTATTTGAGTTTCACGCTGCGTTAGATGATATCAAAGCAGGGAAGATCACCCCAATCAAAATGGCTGACCTTGATGGAGGTGACGAAGACAATGGTTCTCGTGATGGTGATCAAGGAGCTAAAGCCCTTGAACCAAGGGATGACACGTTGCAACGTTTGGAACAACACATAGAGCAACGAGTGGACCGCAGATTCGGGCGTATAGAAAGACGTCTCGAAGAAATTGTGGGCCGTCTTTGCACTTTAGAAACCAATGCAAATAGGGATCGGGTGGGAAATAGAAGGCTAAAAGATAGTGCAGCTCATGGTGACCCTATTTACCGACCAATTCCAACTCATGGGCAATATGTCTATGATGAAGACTCAGAAGAGGAGGACGTGTATGATCCCCATGATTACCCTAGGCATTGGCAGCAAGGTAATTATGGGAGAAGAGGTGTTCGTGGATATGATGAGAGGGGAAGTAAAGAATTCCGATTAAAAGTAGATATTCCCAACTTTAATGGGAATTTTAATATTGAAAAATTTTTGGATTAGATAGCAGATGTGGAGAGGTTCTTTGATTACATGGAGATGGCACTGAAAAGGTGAGTTAAATTAGTCGCATGCCAACTCAAAGGTGGTGCTTCTACTTGGTGGGAAAGGTTGCAAGCTAGAAGGGAGAAAGAAGGCTAAGGTCCGGTTTATACATGGTTTAGAATGAAGTACCTATTGCAACAAGAACTCTTACTACCGGATTATAAGCAAATTCTCTTCCAAAAGTACCGACAGTATCAACAAGGAAGTCATACAATCCATAAGTACCCTCCCGAGTTCATGAGATTAGCCGAAAGGAATAATCTCCAAGAATTCGAGGGGCATCAAGTTGCAAGGTATTTGGAAGGATTAAGACCCGCAATCAAGGATCGAATCGGTGTATAATTGTTAAGAACTTTATCCGAGGTAAAGAATATGGCATTAAAGGCGAAGATGATAAAGTATGAAAGAGTGCGCCATGATTCTTATCCAAGATATGATGAGGACAATGAACGACCTGTAATTGGGAAAAAAGAAGAGGAAGGTTCTCATAGTGCTCCTAATGTTGCCAAGGGGAAGAAGACAAGCAACGAAAATCCAACAGTTGGAGTTGATCAGGTATCAAGTTCCAATCCCTCAAAAGGTAAAAATCCCTAGGCTAAACCAGCTCCTATTAAATGTTATAAATGCAATGAGGAGGGTTATTGGTCAAACAAATGTCCAAGGAGGAAAACTGTGAACTTTATTGAAAAACAAAGGGAAATTTGTTGTGAACCTGAAGAAGTTGAGGATGAGGATGATGATTTTGATTCTGAAGAATCCATAGGAAGGAAGTTGATGTTCTTGATAAAGGTTGAGGAAAAGTCATCAAATATTCATAAAGAATTGGGAAGAGAATAACTTGAGGTTACAATTGGAGCCTTGGTTGTACCGCCTCAAACCATGGTGATTCCAAAAGAAAAATTAATTAACCCATTATGTCCTATTGTTTCTATTGATTTTATTTGTCCAGGTGTTTTGAGAAGACAAAGGCAGAGGCGAAGTTAATAAATTCAATATTGTTCAATTCTCCATTGACTACCTCAACAAAAGAAGCTATATGATGTACATTTTCAATGAAGATTCTCATTCTCTTCCACTTCAAATTTCGAGGAAGGATTTATTCCAAGTGGCGAAAATGGCGCTAGAGTTGTTATGGATGTATTTTTGGATCATTGCAAGTTATTTCAACTCAAAGATGATTTTTTTTTTTTAAGTGAGGGTGTATGATGCGGGGCTTGAACAACAAGGTAGAACGTTTTTTTTTAACTAATTTTAATTTTTAATAGTCCTAATTTATCTAGAATGTCTTACGAAGACTTCCAACAACGGTAAACATTATATAAAATTAATTAGGAAGTCTCATACTCTATTCAGGACTTATTAATGTTTCCTACCTTATGATTTGGATTTCTTCCTATTTTATTTAGGATTTACCATTGTATTTTAGTTTATCTAAATTTCCTATTTAGTTTCATATTCTTATTAGGTTTAGAAGTCTAAAAAATATTATAAACACCCTTATTTTTATGTATTTCGGGAGACAAATTGTTATCAATAAAAATACTGCAGAGAATTTTCTCTATTTTTTCACTTTTGTGTATAGAGTGTGTTTCTATTTGAACTTGACGCTGCGTCATATGTTGAAGTATCAAATGGACAAAGTAGAGTTAAGAGTTTGTCATCATTATCATTCCTTTCCGAGTCATCCAAATCCAATACAGACAAAATCTGGCTTCAACACCTTCGTCTTGGTCACCTGTCTTTTAATGTTATCAAAGTAATGTTTAATTCACTATTCAAAGGTTTAGCCATTGAAATTTTCATTGTGATGTAAGTGAACTTGCTAAGCACAAATGTGCTTCTTTTCAAATAAGCACAAAGAGAACATTAGTTCCATTTACTTTGATTCATAGTGACACTTGGGGTCCTTCCACTATTGCTAACATTTTTGGAGCACGGTGGTTTGTTTCATTCATTGATGATTACACTCGTATGTCTTGGATCTTTCTATTAAAAAACAAATTTGATGTGAGTTCCATATCTCCAATCTTTTATGACATGATCAAAACTCAAATTGGGGTTGGGATAAAACGATTTCGATCTGACAATGCAAAAGATTTTTTTTAATCAATTCCTATCTTCCTATTTCCACAAAAAGGGCATCATACATAAGTCTTCATGTATTAACACACCTTAATAAAATTGGGTAGCCAAACGAAAAAATGATCACCTTTTAGTCACTACAAGAGCCTTCTTGTTTCAAAAAAAGTTCCAAAACAATATTGGGGGAAACTGTTTTAAAGGCTGCCCACCTCATCAATAAGCTTTCTACAAGAGTTCTTGGCTTCAAAAAAGTCCAATGCAGGTTCTCACACATTTTTTTCAAGACTTTAAGGCATCAAATAATCTTGTTCCAAATATATTTGGATGTGTTGCCTTTGTTCATGTGCATTCTCAAAACAGAAGTAAACTTGACCCTCGAGCCCTCAAATGTGTATTCGTTGGCTATTCTTTCACCCAAAAAGGTTACAAATGTTATCATCCTCCTACAATGAAATTTTGTGTTTTTTGATGTTACCTTTGTTGAACAAGATTATTACTTTCATAATTCTCATCATCAGGGGGAGAAATCTTTCATAGAAGATAAGGACAGGGAACTTTTTCTCCTTGAGTTTCCAGCTACTACCTGTCATCATTCTGAGTCAGATTTACGGCCAAAAAATCTGCAACATACACTATTTGAGTCCAATTTGATATTAGAAGCCGAGCCCCATACACCAAAGTCACAAGGAAAATTATAGTGGAAGCAAACTCAAGACTCTACTTGTCCATTCCAAGTTTATTCAAGGAAAGGAAAAACAACAATCTCCAAATCTATGCCAGTCCAATAATCCAATTTTGATCTTGATAGTTTCGAGGTAAGTACTTCTCCAAATGATAACATCACTGAAACAATTGAACAAAAAGATTTAGATATTGCTATTGCTCTGCGAAAGGGAACCAGAACTTGTACTAAATATCCTATGTATTTGTTCATGTCATATAAGAATCTTTTTCATAACCATAGGACCTTTCTTACTAGCCTAAATACAATTCCTACCCCAAAAACATCATCCGAAGCATTAGGAAATGAGAATTGGAAAGCTGCAATGAAGGTTGAGATGGAAGCTCTTGAGAAAAACAAGACTTGGCACAAGGGAAGAAACCAGTTGGATGTAGATAGGTGTTCACAGTCAAATACAACTCAGATGGCATCTTGAAAAGGTATAAGGCAAGGTTAGTTGCCTAAGGGTATACTCAGATCTATGGCAAAGACTATTTGGAGACTTTTGCTCCTATTGCTAAGATGAACACGGTAAGAATCTTAATATCCCTGGCTGTAAATTTTGGTACGAAGTTAGAATAGTTTGATGTCAAGGACCCCTTTTTACATGGAGATATTGAGGAGGAGATCTATATGGAGATTCCCCATGGGTGGTTTGCCTCGAATACAGAAAAAGGAGTGGTGTGTAAGTTAAAAAAGGCATTGTATGGATTTAAACAATCCCCAAGAGCTTGGTTTGAGAGATTGACCAAAGTTATGGTAGACATGGGGTATAAATAAAGCTAAGGAGATCATACTTTATTCATGAAACATTTGGCCTCAGGGGCAGTGACAATATTGTTGGTTTATGTGGATGACATTATAGTAACAGGTGATGACTCAGAGGGAATAGAGGACTTGAAGAGATAGTTGGTGAAGGAGTTTAAAATTAAAGAGTTAGGTAAACTATAATATTTTCTAGGTATTGAAGTAGCTCATTCTCGGCAAGGGATTTTTATATCACAACAAATGTGATAGAATTATTGGCTGAAACAGGTAAGATGGGATGTAAACCTGTAGAGACACCAATAGAGTCAAACCATAAACTTTGTGATGTTCCAGAGTTTATAATGATGGATAAAAGTTTTTATCAAAGACTTGTGGGGAAGTTAATTTATTTATCTCATACAAGGCCTGATATAGCTTACGCTATTAGTATTGTCAGTCAATTCATGCACAACCCCAAAGAATCACATCTCAAAGTAGTGTACAGAATACTACGGTATTTGAAAGGTACACTAGAAAGAGGAATTATATTCAAGAAAGGAGGAGTGACTCTTGAAGCCTATACAAATGCTAATTATGCAGGATCCATAGTTGATAGAAAATCTACATCAGGTTATTGCACCTTTTTAAAGGGTGATCTTGTAACTTGGAGAAGCAAAAAGCAGCATGTGGTTGTCAGGTCTAGTGCAGAAGCCGAATTCAAAGCAATGGCACTTGGGATCTGCGAACTATTATGCATAAAAATAATGTTAGAAGAACTAAAGGTTAGGTGGGAATAGGAGTGGCCACAGTCTCGTTTCGAATCGGAATTGAACCGGAACCAGTTCAGTCAAAACCAGACTGAAACCGGCTTCGAACAGGATTGAAACCGTCCTTCTACGGTTTGGTTCAGGTTTATAATTTTCAAGAACCGTGAACCGGTGGTTTCGAACCGAATAGAACTGACGATTTCAAACCGGACTAAACCGGTGATTTAAATACAAAAGAATTCAATAAATACCTCACCCCACTCCTAATTCATTATATATATATATATATATATATATATATATATATATCATTAATTCTCTACACAATTATTCTTTGCACTCTCTTTAATTCTTAATACTCTTTCAATTTCTCTCAAATTTTCTAAACGATTATTTTCTATACTCCTTTAATTCTCAGTACTCTCACAATTCCCCTACTTTATTATTTTATATGCTCACTGAAAGTTTTAATACTATCCCAATTACTCTGTTATTATTTTATATCCTCAATAAAATTTTCAATACCCTCTCAACTCAACTCAACTCAACTAAGCCTTTATCCCAAAAATTTGGGGTCGGCTATATGGATTCGCTTTTTCCACTCTGAACGATTTTGGGTTAAATCCTCAGAAATGTGTAATGTTTCTAAGTCATGTTGTACTACTCTCCTGCAAGTTAATTTAGGTCTACCCCTTTTTTTCTTTCTATCCTCTAACCTAATGTGCTCTACTTGTCTAACTGGAGCCTCCGTATGTCTACGCTTCACATGACCAAACCACCTCAATCTCCCTTCTCTCAACTTATCTTCAATTGGCATCACTCCTACCTTTTCTCTGATACTCTCATTACGGACTTTATCTAGTCTAGTATGGCCACTCATCCACCTTAACATTCTCATCTCTGTAACTCTTATCTTAGATGCATACGACTCTTTCAGTGCCCAACACTCACTACCATATAACATAGCCGGTCGTATGGCAGTACGGTAAAATTTTCCTTTTAATTTATTGGGAATCTTACGATCACATAAAACTCCCGTGGCACGTCTCCACTTCAACCATCCGGCTTTAATCCTATGACTAACATCCTCCTCACATCCCCCATCTACTTGAAGGACTGAGCCTAGATATTTAAAGTGATTACTTTGGGACAGTACCACCCCATTCAAACTAACTCCTTCCCTATCACCAGTTTGGCCTTCACTGAACTTGCAATGCATGTATTCTGTCTTCGTTCTACTTAACTTAAAACCCTTTGACTCTAGAGCACTTTCAATACCCTCTATTTTAATTTTTTTTTCTCTTTTATATTTTTTAATTATCAATTATCATATAATTTAAAAAAAAAAAGGGCAAGTAATATAACTGAAAATTTTAATTCCTCTAAATCGTAAAAAGATACATAGGCAAAATTAAGTTCATGCATTTTTTTTCCAATTTCTTTAAAAAAAATTAATTTCATCTCTAGTTTTTTAATGAGTTTAAATCTTTACTTATTAAATTTTTCATAAAAATAAGTTATTTTCATTCTTTTTTTTCTTATTTTATCTTGATTGGAAGATTTCTAAGAAAAATTAAAATATTTTTACAAATATTACTTAAATTCTAGATTAATAAAATTTTTCTCTAATTTTTTCGTCTAAATCGCTCTGAAACCGCCCTTAAACTGCTTCCAAACCATCCTCCAAACTGTCTTGAACTGTCCTTTTTCGAACCGCCCTTCAAACTATTTTAAATCGGGGCTCAAACCAAAATCGGCAATTCATAAACCGTCTTTCAAACCGTCCCATAGCGGTTTGGTTCAGGTTCATGATTTCATTGAACCTGAGGCGGCGGTTTAAGAACCGTAACCGACGGTTTCTGAACCATGGCCACCCCTGGGTGGGAAGGTCCAATGAAGCTTTATTGTGACAATAAATCAGCCATCAATATTGCACAAAATCCAGTGCAACATGACCATACAAAACACATTGAAGTAGATACGCGGTTTGTTAAAGAGAAGCTGGATAGTGGCTTAATTTGTACTCCTTTCATTCCTACTGATGATCAACTTGCAAATGTGCTCACTAAAAGGCTGTCTAGTGCTGGATTTCAGAGGTTAACCAGAAAGATTGGAATGGATGATATCCATTCACGCACTTGAGGGGGAGTGGGGGAAATACCGTACAGCTAATGTAATCCCTAATTTTTAGGGATCCACGTGTACAGCTATGTAATATTTACTTTTTTAGGGATTAGATTTTTATTTGTTTTAATCAGTATTAATTTTTATTGATTTGTTAGGAAGTTAGCTAAAATAGAATTAGAAAGTTACCTAGGAAGGACTTCTCTTTGCTGTATATATACACCAATGTACCATGTTTCTTTAATTCAATTCAATATACAGAGAAATATTGAGTTCAATTACTGTCAAAGCACAATGCACAAACTTTATAATTTAATTGCCACCTTATTCCAAGACTAAAAACAAATAAAGCCTTACCTTTTGCACAGACAGCAAGAAGAAAAACAGGGGGTCCACAAAAATTGCCACCAAACAAGAAATGACAAAAAATTTGTTCCACTGTTGAACAACTTTAGTATGAGGATTGATAACTCCAGGAATATATGGATTTAGAAAAGATACAAATTTTCTTGCCCAACCTTTAGCATCCCCATAAAGAGCATTATGGAACTGAAAAGAAGAGCCAGAACAAGAGAATGCAAGAGCATGTTAGTGTAGTTGCGAAATTGTCATTCTAGGAAATAAAGCATAGGAACAATGGACGCAACAAACCTATGATCTAGCAACCATACAATAGATTTCTTACAGCATCAAGCTAATTAGTTCAAGAAATATGACCCAATCATTCGATACAAAGAGTACATCTCCTCTTATAGAAGTATAAAAGAGACATGACATGCAATTAAAAAGAAATATCATAGTGGTAGATAATTAAATTTTTTTCAAAAAAAATTTCAAAAAAAAAAAAAAGAACTTTTGGAAGAACAGTAATAATGCAGCCAAGAAATAGAGAGATTTGCATTTATAGTCATATGGATAGAATGAAAAAAACTACCAACTGGAGAAAATTGGTAGTTTCTTTCTTAAAGCAAAATTAAAAAGGAAAATAAAATAAAAGGTTCACCTTGGAGTCAAACATAGCTGAAGCTTTTGAATGTTTCTGCTGCGCTGGTTTGAAATTGTAATATGTTGGGCATGTTGTGCAATAAGGATCATTGCACACTCCCAATTGGCCAGACCTCAATAAATGTTCATTTTTACCAGCATAGTTGTCATCTCTCCATTCACGCTGATCCATCCCATTAAAAGATGGAAATTTTTCAGCCTTGGGTTCTACTATTTTGCGACCTGTTACGCCAGGATTTAATTGAAAAACGTTTTCAGCTTTACGATTGGTATAGATTGGGCCACTCATCTGTATCAATGGAGCTCTTCTTTCACTACGTAATGGACCAGTATAGCCAACAAGGTTGGCTTCATTTTCATAGGACTCCATGGAATTTGTAGGAATAGAAATTGACACACTCCTATTCCTGGAAGTAAATGCCTGATATCGAGAATCCACATTTTCATCCAATAATTGGGGATGCACATCTGACAGCATGGGCACCTTATCCTTGTCATTACTAGCCATTTCAATAAACAAGACCTAGAGAAGGAACATTAAAAAAACTTGATATTTAAGATAAATAAAATTATAAATAATTATCAAGTGATTATTTAAACAAAAGAAAAATTTGTTAAAAAAAGACTGACTAGCGAAAAAAATTAAATAAAAACTGAAAAAAGTAGACTCACAAAGCTTTAAAGCTCCAATATGAGTAAAATTTCCACAAAGGCATAACAATAAGAGATCATGGAAAAGACAATGCCCTATCCCATCCCATGGAGGATTTTGAAACACGAAATTAGTTACCAAAAGATCAAAACTATTTACTGGACAATTTGTATGGAATGAATGCATATAAACACAAATAATGCATCAGATATTAATTCAAGTGACATTTTAAGCATAAATCCTCCACTCTTGCTATTGCTTACCTGTCTGCATAACAAATCATAATATTAGAAGATTGAATCGAGAGATTTTGTGATGACATGCCTATTGATCTAGCATTTGAACAAAGGGCATAAGGTTAAGACTGAAGAACTAGCAATACTGCTAGTGCTCAGGCCAAAGATTGGTTCAATCAAGGATGTTAACATGGTAGACAACCCAATTCCAATCTCAATACATGGGAATTCACTAGTTATAAGACCCATTCAAAGAAAACACCACTGCAACCTAATTGGTTAATGAGAGCTGATTCATTGGGTAAAGCCAACCACACTCCTCATCTGTAGCTAATTACTCTTTCAATCAAAGCCATTGTATAGGCACATTTGAGCAAAACACAAGCACGGTCTGACTTAGAATGGGAATTCAACAATGACAAAAGTCAGTTAAGAACCCAAGGGGGAAACAAAGCTAATTGCTAACCCAATTCAGTAGTAATATCCAAATTCCAATCATCCACACACACGCACACACACAAACACGAACGAGATAAGAACCCAAAAGAGAGGATGAAAATGTAAAGAGACACAAACCGGTAAGTTGGAGTTGCGAAATTCCCAAGCAGAGAAAAGCAGGGAAAGAGCATCAACCAGCCATGCAGACTTTGAAGAAGAGACTAAAGAAGAAATTGAGAGAGAAAAGCAAAGCAAAGACTTTGAAAAGTCAGTCAAGCTTGGTGCTGCGTGTGGCTGCTATACTTCCAACTATCATTTGGATTTTCTATAATTTCCACTGGGACTTTCATAGAAGCCACGGACCTTAAAGTAACAATATCCGTATGTAAGACTCCGCCGGCCAGACCCCAGAATTTTTTTTATTATTATTATTTTAAGGATTGAGGGACTGGGTCTTGATCCACCGAAGATTGTCATTGTCACGCATACCTACTGGACTGGACCAATTTAGGTTAGACGACCTTACAATATCTATTCTATGTTAAAAATATTTTTATTTATAATTTATATGTGATATATCAAAAGAAAAAGTAAAAAAATATTTCAACCTCTCATAATTTTTACAATTTTACCATATATTTTTTTTAACAATTACAATCCAACTTTTTGAAAACGAATTTACTGTACTATGCCATTAATTATTATTTATTAAACGATGAATTGCAAGGTGCAATTAATTCAATGTTAAAAAAAATATATATGTAGTACAATTAAAAAATGGTAAAGGTTAAGATTTTTGTCAATATTTTTTTTTTAAATGACCTTATTGGTCATATATATATGAACTGCTTATCTCTTTCTTGACCATAGGTCCATAACCATTATCTTACCATCTCTATTTATGATCAAGGTCTATGTGCCATTTTGCACTATCTTGTTTGCTTTTGTTTAACTTATTTCCTTCTTGTTAAAATAGTTTGGATATCGTTACGCGTCGTAAATAGGTTGTTTACCTTGGTGGCAATTCCTCATCCAGGGTTTTTCTCATTTCTTAATGTTCTATTTGTTTCATTCTTTCATTCCACAACTTAACTTTAATTATTTTATTTCTTAATCTAATCTTCTTCCTTAATTTGACTGTTGAGTCGTAATTTAGCACCTATTATCGTCCCTAACAAATCCACTATACTTCAATATTACTTTAATTTGGTCATCTGACCATTCTAATCAACACTTTAACTAATATTCATAACTTTTTTCTTTATTATATTCGCACTAACTATTCTAATTTTTACTTCCACAACTCTTTTATCTATCAATATTCTATAGCTTATTTTCCGCTAGTTTGCGATCATTACCCCTTTTTTTTTTCAACCATAACAATTCTTTAATCTTAAGAAAGGAGTCTATCGGACTCTCCTGTTTCCTATGCTATTCAAAAGTTTTGCTTGAATTCTAATCTAATCCTTATGATCCGCACAATAAAATTGTGCTCTCCCTAAGACTATTTGGCCAACTAGTTTCTATCGAATTACTGTTATCAGTAGAATATCATTTCTTAACTATTTTGTAAGTTATAATTGTCATCCATAGCATCCTGTCTCTTCTAGGGAAACAAAATTATATTTTGTGTCTTACTGCTATACAAATAGAATACGGTTCCTTACTAAACTTTGAGCAAAAGATCCATTGCAATACCAGAACAACTATAAACTCCATATCAGAGACTAGATGATTAGCCCTATAGGTGTTATTTTTCAATTTTTACCATGCTAAAATCTCTAGTCCCATAACAATTCCTGATGTACTGTAATTCATGCCAGGGTAACGGAGTTGTTAACTCTCACTACCTGGCACCATGATCTTTTGATATTTTAATTATAGAGTTTTAAATCCCAAATTAGGATTTTCAAACTCAGTTCTAGTAATAAAACTCTATTCTAGTATATTTGTACCAGAGCGAAAGTCATTTATAACTATTCTTATCCTTATGTATTATTGAGTAGTACGTAGCTCTACACAATAAATCTCAAGTCAATACTGTAATCTGCAGCTTACAGCACAAACATCAAGAATATTGCATAGTTATTACGATACATCCCAATAGATCAAACTTCCCTATGTCTTATTTCTTTCAAATCCACTAATATCTTAAACTTATTTTGATTATGGTATTTACTGACATCTATCAACAGTAATACCTTTACTTCCATCTAGGGCAGATATATTGCTATAACTTACTTTTAGGTCCTCTTGCCTTACCTAATTAGGCTTACTAATTAACTTTATAATTTATCGTAGTCTAGGAGATTTCTCTCACTAGAAACTTTTCCAAAATTAATTCCAATCACGCTTATTATCGCAATTCTTATCCTAAAAGATTAATTACTAACGCATTAAAATTTATCTCCATGCAAGGGAATAGCAGTAGAATATATAATTTTAGCATTAGCATATAAACAAGTAGAGCTGGAATCAAATAGTACATAATTTCTCCTTTCAAAAGTTAAGAACATACCGGTAACTACATCTGAAGTCTCTGCTTCTTCCCCTTGATGCATGGTGTTCCCTCTTTCTAGTGTATTCCTTTGCTCGGATTGGTCCATTGTTCTTAGATTATCCGAAGTGTTGTCTCTACTTCTGCCTCTGCCCCTACTAACTATTAATGAGCCTCTAAAATCAGAACCTTGGACTGATTCCTTTGGTGTAGTATGTGGTATAAATCGACGTGCGCTAGTATAATCTCGAGCGAAATGTCCAATTCCACCACAATTGAAGCAGGCTCTAGTGACCCTATGACAAATACTCCCATGAAATTTTCCACAAACGTCACAGATACGGATAGGGTAGGAACTTCTGGTTCTTTGACGAATGATTCTTGATTGCTTCCGCCCTGAAGATCCGCCTCTGTCATACATAGGAGCTCGGGGTCCCTCAAAATCTTTTCTCTTTCCCAAATTACTACTAGAACTTTGACCGATGGGTTTCCCACTTTTCTCTTTTTCATGCTGCTCTTGAGGGGGTTGGGCTTGTACTTGGGTCTAGGCTGACAGATTATCAGCCATTTGCTGAAAGAACATGGACATCTGTTGGGCCGTTTGTGCAATAATTTGTATAGGAGGGACTGGTGCAATTGGACCTCCAACGCTCTGTGAAACTGGGGCCTCTCCTTGTACGTTAGCTGTATCAGACTGCTCTATCGTTTTATCCCCCTTATCCATATCTATTCACAGGATTTTTTTTTCTATTTCCTGTACACCCAACACAAGGAGACTCGTTAGTTCATATTTATGATGTAAATGTACTGTATGTAATAAATATGGACATTGAGCAGTTGTACTTAACAAAGAAAGACACAAATTCTCAAGTTACTTCAAAAATTTTGCTCTGATACCACTAAAACATGTCACACCTTACCCCTCTGTAAGGCATAACATGTTCTCGTAGAATACATAATGAACTACCGAACTTCACCTACCGATAACTCATTAAGTACCCTACAAGGGATTTTAAAATAACTTTTTTACTTTTGATAAGTGGTGAGCATTTTTCTAATTGATATCAAAACATTTAATTAAAGTTGAAAGCTAGCTGAAATTTTTGGCCCATTTTATTTTTCCGCAAATTTTATAAAAATTTTGGCAGAGTTCCGTCTGTATTTTGAGAAAACAGTTCTTTAAATACCTGAAAAAAAAAAAAAACACTTCCAATAATTTTTCTCAACAACTTCTTCAAATTCACAATCAATCTCAACCAATTTCTCAAGTTTCAAAATTCAACAATCATCATTTCTCAGCTTCCAAAAATTCAGAATTCAACAAAATACTATCAATCAATTTCATTCAAATTAAATAAAAAATTTCCATTCATATTTCATTAAAGATAAAACAATTTATATACAACATTACAAAAATTTACATTAAAAGAAATTCAAACTAAAATTTATTACAAACTTTGTACAAGCTGCTTAAGACCAATTTTACATGTCCATACATTTACGTGCATTACATACATCAAAATAAATTTCTACAATCAGGGTATAAAATAGATCCGATATAAGTTCAAGTAGGTAGCTCCTCTATCCTCAGCAGCTCAACCTGCTGCTCCTCTAGTCTCTAAATCTGCGACAGCAATAACAGCCATCGCTGAGTACTAGGACTCAGTGGTGCACAAACTAATAATTTAAAACTTAATACAAGTTATACTTGATAATTCATAACAAATAAAAATTTAAAATTTCTAAATTCTTCAAAATTCATAACATTCAGAAATCAATATTTTCATTCATGCAAATTATTCATTTGAATAACGTTTTAATCAAAAAGTAACTATTTGTCTACATTTCTTTTAAATCTCGAAACAATACAAAAATATTTTGAATCATTGATAAATTATTTATTTTAACCACAATTTATCAAACTATGCATAATTTAAAGGGCGTTGCCAACAAATCACACAGTTGAACCCATGACCCAAAATTCAAATAAATTTCATGTTGTACACCACGACATTTCACACTCTCCCAATAACCGAGGCTAAAAGGGAGGAATAAACACTAGCTAGTATATATGAGTACTCATTCAAATTCTTCCCCAACTGGCCAACCAGAGAGGAAGAAACTCGCCCCATTTAGTGGAGGAGATATCTCACTAGACAAGCTAATGAGAATTCACAACAAATTTTGCCATGTCAATTGTGGTTTCAAATCATATTCAAAACAATTTCTATTTACAAAGTGTTTACAAATCATCAACATATTTAATCATCATAAATTCATGCTCAAGGTTGGCAACACATCAAACTTAAAATTTACGATTCTCAAAACCATGCAATAAATCCTTAAATGCATAAGAAA
Source organism: Hevea brasiliensis (assembly GCF_030052815.1). NCBI lineage: Eukaryota > Viridiplantae > Streptophyta > Magnoliopsida > Malpighiales > Euphorbiaceae > Hevea > Hevea brasiliensis. The sequence goes on along the minus strand of NC_079508.1, from coordinate 1,671,271 downwards.
ATTTACATTTAATTTATACAATTTCATTCAACAAATTAAAATCTTCAACACAACAAAATTATAAATCATAAAATAACTTGTTCAAATCAATTTAGAAGTGAAAAGTAACAAAATAGTTAGTTGTGCACAAACCTTAAGCGAGTCGTCTCTTGGCCTTGACTCGATTTCTCGGGTTCTTTTCCGGTGTTCTTTTTAGCTGAAACACACAGTTTCATAGTGTTTCAGTATCATAACTCATTGTAAATCCAAAAATAAATTTACATTCACTTATACCTAGCTCTAATGTGCTAAACTTGACGTTGTTTAAATTTTGTGTTTTGGGGTTACTATTCACTATACTATTCAAGTCAATTTGTTGACTTTCTAAGGCTTAATAGGTATGGGAATTCCAACTTCACCCACATACCACATTTTGGTCACTAAATTTGTTGGTTTTAGTTGTTTACTCAAATTCTAAGTCTTTTAGGCAAATTTGCAAATTTTCAGTTTTGGTGTCTTAAGTTGCACTGTTCTATTGGTCATTTTTCTGTTAGAATTTGGCAAAACTTCCTTCATAGAAAATGTTCCCTATTGTCTTAAGTTTATTCTCCTTTTTGAATCACTCCAATTGGAGTTTTGTAGCTCAAGTTATAGCTATTTGAACAATGGCTACCGGATTAGACTTAACCAAGATTTCTGGGCAAATTTTGGTACTGGCAGTTTTAGGTCACCAATTTTTGGTGGCCAAATGACTTAGTTAATGGCATAATTTGGGTTTGTGTTTCTCATGAAAGTTTTAGGTCTATATCTCAACTGTCCACTGGTAAAATTTCAGGTCATTTAGACCTGCCTAGCTCAAGTTATGGCCAAATGAACAAACACTGTTCATTTGGTCAGTTTGTATACAGGGCAAACTGAGATTTTTCGAGTTTGGTCAATTTGTTCACTAGGTTTTGGTCACTTTTTGGGCATGCTTCCTAAATGAAAATTGTGTCATTTAGTGTCTATTTTCATTCCCAATTGGTTTAATACCAATTGGACTTGTAAATTTTCTTTTTTGGTCCCTCAAAGGGACCTTGGTCATGCTGCCAACAGCATGACCACACTCAATCCGAATTTGATCTCAACTCCAACACTTCTAACACACTTCATTTGGTCACCATTGACTATTTCCCACTTCAAACTAGGTCAAACATATCATTTACCCATTTCTCACATTTTTGTCTCTAAACCCTAAGTGTCCAAACCCTAGTTTACTAATTCCTTGCATTTGATTGATTCAATGCCTATATACATGTTTCTTCATCTCAAACAAGAACACATATACTTTTAAATCTATCAAACCATGCAAATATACCCCCATACACCTGCTGGCCGAAATTTCAGTTTGGTCCTTCAACAATTAATTTCATTTCATTTCTTTAATTTCTAAGTTACTTAGGCTATAAACACAACTAATAAACTAATTTTGTAACTTAAATCACTAACCTCAATCTTTGATGTCCAATCTTCAATTCTCTTCCTTTTTCTTTTTCTTTGCTCTTTCAATCTTCTTCTTAGGTTGAGGTAACAAGCTTTGATGATGTGTTTATAGAAAATCTTAAGGTTAAGTGAAGGAATTTAAGCTTGAGTGCAAGCTTCAATGGAGGTTTAACAATGTAGAGGGAGAGAGAGAGTGAGGGCGGCACATAGATGAGGAAGAAGACTTTTATGTTTTTTTTTTCTTTTCTTTTCTTTTCCTTTTTTTATATCTTAGGAAGACCATAAATCACTTTAAGTAAATTTATTATTTATAATCTTTATGGCATCATGCATGATGTCATCTCCCTTCACTTTTTCCTTTTCTCTTTTTTTTTTTTCATTTATTTTTCTATTAGTTCTTTAATTTAATTCTCGATTCCGAAATTTTCTTTTCTCTGATTTTATTTGACAGTTAGATCAGGAGTCAGCTCTCGGGGTCAATTGACCAAATTGCCCCTCGCCGATTCAACCCGGTTTGCAAATAATTCAATATTTCTTCCGGCTCCCTGACCTAATTATTTGACTGGCTTAACAGTTCTTTTTCATGATTTTCTCTTTTCCACTGTGTTTGTAATGGTCCTAAGGACCGCGGCGTCACATTTTACGGTTCAAAATTTGAGTTTAAATTGACTTCGCAATTGTTCCCGAGAAGGTCACCCATCGCTGTGACTCTCGGCTCGTTTAACTTCTTATGTTCTATTTTTCTTATTTATACTTAATTAATTGGCAATTACTAATTATTTGTATTCAGGGCTTATCTAGTTGTCTTAAGTGTGGTTCTGATCCCCTTAATTGTCCGGACCGACACCGGTCACTGGAATAGGGAAATATACCAGGCTATACAAATAGGGGTGTTACAATATTACTCCCTCGAAGATTGAGATGAAAATTTAAATATTGACCACTAAGGTAATTTAGACATTTAACAATTGAAATTGGAGATATGAAGAACAAATTGAATCAAATAAGTGAAAATATTAAGGATTAAGTCCTAAATTGAAGCAATGTAACATCAATTAATCAAAACGTAAATTCAATAAAATGACAAGAATTTAATTCAAATTACTAATATGATGAAAGTGATTACAGAGTTGGGTTTTCATAAGTGAACCAATCAGGATTTCCTAAAGATGGTTATATTCATAGGTAGTATTGGCCAAGAGAGAAATTATCCTTAATTCCTTTAATTACTTTCTCAAGCTAATTAAATAGTGTCTTAATTAGACAATTCCTATTCTCATGGTAATCAATCTTATTAAAACTCATTAAGAGCAATGATTAATCTTAAATTATCCCTCTTACTATGTTATTTAGTCCTCAGGCACTATAACCTTCTTTTCTATGTCCTCGTTAGTGGCTTAGGAAACTTCTTGTGCCGAACCAAATTTCACTCACCAATAGGTGTGTCTCCAGGCAATATCACAAACCGAATCTTTGCTTTTGTTGCATTCACCTTTAGGTGCCTAAGTCCTATGATTTGTCTCACAAGTGCAATCTCACATTCAAGTAAAAATATTTTGAACCTATTGTGCATATCTTAAACATAGCAATGTATGAGTCCGCAAACTCTTATAACCTTTAGTAAATCTTAGATATCTCAGCAATAGACACTTCATATTCAGTTTTATAAAATTGTGTGTGAAATAAGTGCTCCATGTCTTGCTAAGTGTGCATAAAATCTCTAGGTAATAAGCATACCAACAAAAAGCAACTGTAGTTAGGGAATTGGAAAACAACCTTAACTTAAATATGTCAAAATTATCATAATTAGCAAGCTTAGCACATTAAGTAGACCTACCAATATGTTCTACAGTAGACTATATCCCATCTCCTAAGAATAAAGTGAACTAAAGTATTTAATAACCCTTAGGGTAGGGATTATTTCTATCCACCCAAGTGGGACAAGGTTTGTGAAACTTAAAATGGCCTATTTGATGAAAGCCAGGTCTTTAGAACTCTTAGACTATAGTCCTAAGGGCTTCACGGTCAATATGAGGTTCTGGATGATGTATATAAGTGTATACATAGGTGGTGGTTATGGTGGTGGTGCTATATAATTAATCCTAGCATTCTTCACATTATTGGCTACATTATTCAAGATAGTATTTACATGTGCAATATTATATACTTGTGGATCAGTGGCGGGATTAGTATTAGCAGACAGATTACCTCCTTGACGACCAATAAATGACCTTACTGCTTGAATAAATGTAAACATTAGAGTTGCTTCTCTCCTATGAGGTGGTTGGTAGCGTTATTCCTCCTGAGTTAGTTTTACTTACACCTCATTAGATTCATGTTGGTTAGCCAATGCTTGGCTAATTGAAGTTGACGTCTGCCCCCTGAGTGGTCTAGCTTTTAGTGAATTACACTTGGACCCTTTGCTAACCTGTTCTAGTTGAATAGACAAAGACTTAAAACTAGCTTCAAAAGTATCCTTGATACTAGCTCCAATTTGTTCCCTCACTTATTAAGCAATTTGAGCACCAATGCTAGCTATGTCAAATGCAGTTGGAGCCACCTCTTGTTCTGAGGGTGACTCATTGCCAGGGCTTATTGTTCATTCTCATTAAGATTGAGTTCAACTTCATTAGCTACTCCTTCAAGGTCTAAGCTTGTGCTTCTCTTTCATAAAAATTTCTTGTTTTGGGCATGATGACCAAAACTCTTATGTGCAAACTATGATCTTTGAGTGATATAGAAAGAAAGCAAATATTGTCCCATTAGGCATGCCAAATTGCTGTTTGCAATGTTTTGGCTAAGAATAGTGGTGTAGACTCTATATGTAGAGAAAGTAAAACTGTAGTAGAACTAGAATAATGATGAAAGAATGTATAGTGATGTCCCACTGGACGTGCCAAATTACTGTTCCTCCTGAAATTGATTTTATACAATTTACACGTGTTAAACATATGTATGGCCTTTTCTCACGTGTGAAAAAAGTAAATTTAGAGTTTTGCAGAAAAAATAAATATGTGCTTTGAAAATATAAATTGATTATTTTATAGAAAAATTAAATTGATTGTTGGATTGAAAAGTAAATTTGTACAAGAAATGTAAATTGAGCTTTGCAGAAAAAGTAAATTGATCGCTTGGGAAAAGTAAATTTGAGCAGGAAAAAGTAAATGATCATTTTAAGAAAATTAAAGAATTGATTGTTTGAAAGAAATCATTGACAGGGAATTGAAATTGAGCATCTGAAAATTAAATAGGCTGACTCCTAAAAAGTAAATAAGTGATGGTAATGTAAATTGGCATTAAAAATTAAAAACAAATTTGTAAGAATTAAAATACAGATAAGAAAGCTGTAAATTAATTGAAAGCTAAAGAAACCTCTTTTAATATCGATCTTTTTAACATTTTCGCATTCTAACTATCTAGCATTAGAATTTATTGAGATCAGATAATTTTAAGACCAGACTTTGATTAAAACTTGAAAAAAAAATTGAAACTTAAACAAGTATATAAAATTGAGATTTGTTGAGATCGGATAGCTAGCATAAAGAGATTAAACTTAACCATGAAGCCAAACTTCGATTAACACTTAAATAAAATTGAAACTTAAATGAGTATATAAAATTGAGCTTTATGGAGATTTGATAGCTAGCATAAAGGGATTGAACTCAATCATGAAGCCGAACTTCGATTAAAACTTAAACAAAATTGAAACTTAAACGAGTATATTAAAGATTAGAATTTCGGGGATAAAATTTAATTGAGTCTTACTTACTAAGTTGAAAATTATGCATATAATTAAAACTTAAAACTTAAAAAACCAAATTGCATTAAACTTTAATTGCTATTTTCATCAAGCCAATTAGAAAGAATTCATTTACCGGACCAAAATATGTTGTCTACAAAAACAAAAACAACAACAATAACAACAACAACAATAATAATAATAATAATAAGAAAATTTCAATTTGTTTTCCTACATGTTAATCAAATTTTAATTTTAATTTCAAAATGAGTTATCAGATTTATCAATTCTCAATTCTGATTTTAATTTTAATTTTGATTCTAATTAAATTTTAATTTTCCTTTTCTCCATTATTTTTAATTAGATTGTAATCTTAATTTTAACTTTAATTTCTTTTTTTATTAAATTTAATCACCACCATTAATTTGTTAGGCGTCATTTTTAACCATTAGATATACAGTTTTGTTTAAAAAAAAATAAAAAGGGGCAAAATTATTTCATTTAATCCCAACCCTTGATTCTATTTTAATTTTATTTCTTAACCATTAGATTTAGGAGAATAAAACAAAATGTTACAATTAAATCTCATCCATCAAAATTTATTAAAGGGTAAATTTCTAACCTTTGGATTAAAATTAGTTAAAGCATTTTGTACATTTTAATCTTGATCTTTTATTTTTGTAAAAACAAATCTAGACCTTAGAATTAAAAAGTAATAAAAATAAAAATGTCTCAAATCAATTATAGCCCTTAATTATTTTAGAGATAAAATTCCCACCATTGGATGAAAATTAGTTGAAGTAAAATAAAGACAATTTTGTATAATGTGATCTCAAAGTTTGATTTAATATGTAAGGATAAATTATTGACCGTTAGATTAAAAGAAATAAAAAAAAAACAAAATAGTCCTAATTTAATCTAAACCATTAATTTTGTTATATTTTTTATTTTGGACCCTTCCATTAAAGGTGGAAAAATAAAATGTCCTTTTTAATCTCCACCCTACATTCACAACTTATATCACAACTTGTTCATAGAAAAAATAATGGTTATAGAGCAAATTTTGGGTGAAAAGTAAAAAGAGCAAAAAAGAAAAAAAAGCAAAAAAAAATCTCAAATCAAAAAATTGTTTATTCTCCCAAAATGACACAATAGAAGACCCCTATTCTTTCATAATTATCTTCATTTTCTCTTAAGAAAAGAGGGTATGTTCGAGCTTTCTCAACCTTTGTAGCTCTTCCCAGTTTGATGTCCTGTTAGTGATAGCTCAATCCAGCTTTAATTTTCCAAAATCAATGCTAGCGCTTTTACTTCATCACTTGCATCTCGCTTGCACTCCAAAAATCACTCTAAGCCACTTTTGTCATAAAGGTAAATCTTGGTCCATCTTGTTATTCCTTACTTGAGTATCTATTGTGCTAGTTTATTCTTTGTTTTAAAATCAAACCTTAATGGATTTCAATAATTGGTTAAGCAAAGGAAAGGTTCGTAAAAAATTTTGCCTAATTTAATTTCCTCTTTATTGAATATTGGGTCGAGATGCTTAAATAGGTCATGTGTTACCTCTAAATTTTTTTATTTATTTTGGGAAGATTGAAATTTTCTTAGCTTTGTAAATTTTTGGAAATAGTTTTACGCATATTGTGGGTGTTCTCCTTACTTTTGGATGATCTTGCTTGAGATTTCTGTTGAGGTGAATAATCGTTGTGGCTAGTATTCATGTGATGGTGCTCTATTTGACTTAGAAGTCAATGTGCTAGCCAAAACATTAAAGTAAAGCTTGTGTTGTTTTTTTTTTTATCTCAAATTTATTTATGTATGGTGTAATAGAGATTCTATTCTTATTAAATAAGTGATACTACAGCCACCAAAATTGCACCCAAAGGTGAGTAACAGATAACTGAGTAATAGGTAATGAGGTCTAATCTGGGTTTAAGTTACTATGAGTAGCTAAGACAATTGCCCTTGACATGCCCTCGACACTCGAATTGGTGTTACTTGCTCAATCATATCCCAATACTCATCACCTAAGAGGATAAGGATTTTGAGATAATCACCATAGTTATAATCCTAACACTAATAGGACTCTCAAACAAGTTGGAATCTAAGTCCCAATTAGTCATGAACTCCTAATCCATATAGGAATCTACATCAAAGCCTATACAAAAGCCATCAGGTATGTACATGAATCTCTAATCAATCCTATACATTAACAGTCTTGTTTCAATTATTGACTTAAGCATCAATGTGGTAGTTAACTAACCCACCCAGTGTTTTCCATTATTATCTTAATAGATCCATCATCTTTTACCTACAGAAGAGGAGAAAAGTATCATTGGTGGCATCTGTAGGAAAGATTGCCTCAAAAAATCTTTTCCCATCAATAAACAAATTATGTGATTGTTGTTTTTTTCTTTACCAAATTCATCATGGCTTCAGATCCAACACCATTCATCCATCCATCACCACCACCTTTTTATCCACCCACCGATAATGGCACCACCAATGGTGCTATTACAAACAATACTCCACTATAACCTTTCCTGACCTTGAACAAATAATGTGATGCATCAAGGATTTTGAAGAATAAAATGCTAGTTTAAAGAACCATAACATGCAACTTGAAAATGCAAGAGCTCTTAAGAATAGTGTAATTCCAAGTCTTGCCAATGCCCAACAATCAAAAGGAAAGAGAAGATAGGTGATGTTGAAGTTAATTTAGTTATAGGAGATATTAACTAGGGAAAAGTCAAAGCCCCTCTTAAGTTTCAACCCAGGTATGATCTTAAAGATGACTTTGGTGTGGGTGATTATTCCCCTTTGTCAAATGTAATTTTAGCTCTCCTTTCCACTAAAATTCAAGCTACCTTCTTTAGATAAATATGATGGGAAATTTGATCTGAAGAGTCACCTGACCAATTTTAAAACCACCATGCAACTACAGAATGTGAATGACCTCATTTTGTGTAGGGTTTTTCCATCCACCCTAATGCTGCCTATGATTCTCGAGTCGGCGAATGGATTTCAGGTAGCTTATAAGCAAAGAGAGTTGTGAGATCAGTGGCCCAAATGCAGCCACTTCGATGCTCAAGTTAGCAAGTGCTTAAGAATAAAGAATAATGACTAACAGAGAATGAGAAAAATGAATTGCATACTTTAATAGGTGTTAAATGTCTATTTATAGGGCAAGGGATAGTGTATTTGCATGATCCTTTGGATTTTACTAATTCATATTTAGCTTACCCTTTTGTATATTACAGAAATACACATACTATCCCAACGATATTCTCGGTGGTAATCTAACATGTTCCAATAACTTCTATCCAATGTTTGAGATCAATTTATTTATCCAAACTCAATACCAGCTGGACCCTTAAAACGTCTTTTCTAACCACGTTGTGCTTGGTCCTGTCTGAACTCTTTGTGTTCGGTCAACTTAAGTGATGAATCCAAACCTCTTATGATTTGGATTGGATGACTTAGGGGGTCTGACCCTTTTGAAAACTAGTTCAGATTTTGGGATGTACTATATCATTCCCTAACTAGACTTGCTCAAAAGTGGTATCAACATCTAAGCTGCAATTCAATCACAAGTTTCCAACACTTAGCAACTGAGTTTAAGTAAGATTCATCACATGCATCCCATCTAAACAACTATCATCTGATTTGTAAAAAGTTCAGCAAAAGGAGGGCAAGTCATTATGAAGCTATATAGACTGTTTCAACACTAAGGGCATCCAGATTAAGCATCTAAATCATGAGAACGCATGTGAAGCAATTAAGAAGGGATTAAACAATGTTAAATTTGTCGATTCCCTGATAAAATTCTAACTTGGAATTACTATTAGCTCATGGAGCATGCCCAAAAGTATATTTGGTTAGATGGTGAGAAACAATTGTTGAAATTAGATAAAGAGTAAGGGTAGAAGAGAAGAAAAGTAGTCTAAACATTGAAAAAAAAACCAAATAACCCATTAGTGATAGGTACAAAGGGTGAGATAAGTTTAGGAACTATACACCTTTAAGCGAGTCTCAGTCCAAAGTACTAATGTGGATTCAGAAAAATGGGAAATCAATTAACTATGTAAAAAGGTTAAATCCAAGAACCGTAAATAGGAGGGATCAAAGTAAGTTTTATAGATTTCATGATGATTTTGGCCATAACACTGATGATTGTAGGCAGTTGAAAGACAAGATTGAGAGGCTGGTTAGCGATGACACCTTGAGGCATTTTACCCACAATACTTGGTCAGATGCCGACAGAGATTACAGGGCCAGGTCCAAGCATAGGCCAAAGGTGGGTAAGGATAAAAAGCTCATTGGCACTATTAATGTGATAGTAGGAGGACCCAAACTTGCCATAATAAAAAAGAAAAGAAGTAAGTAAGCCAGTAACTCGAACATAGTCCTAGCAATTGAGGAACTTTGTCAGTAGCCCATAACTTTTGGGAAAGAAGGTGATCAGGTAACTTGTCCTCACTCTAATCCTTTTGTTATTGGCATTTGTATGAATAAATATGTTGTAAAAAGAGTCTTAGTTGATACTAGGAGCTTGTTTAACCTGGTTACCCTACATGTGTGTGAGAAACTTAGCCTTCGGAAGAAAGATTTGACAAAAGTCTCTTATCCTTTAATGGGTTTGAGTGATAAATCCATTCCTGTACTAGACTCTACTAATATAACCATTGTTATTAGGGATGAACAATTCAAAAAAGAGATGTATGTTAAGTTTGTGGTTGTTGATATTCCTTTCTCTTACAATTCAATTTTGGGAAGACCAGTAATGAGTAACCATGGCATTGTCATAAACATAGAGATGCTATGTTTGAACCTTTCAATAGTTGGAAGCATAGCAGTTGCTTGAAGTAGTCAGAAATTTATCCAAGAATGCTACAAACAGTCGATGAAGACAATCTCCCAACTCTCCTTACTAATTGAGTTATTGAAAAAACTGAAGGACAAAATAAATGTTAAGCCTGCTGATGAAGTCAATGAGATAGAATTAGATGAAGAGAGGAAGATTAAACTTAGGTCATGTATCATCCACTAAGTTCCAAGGTTAGAATTCTTACTAGATGTGAGGGTTTCAATGGAAACTAATAAGAGCTTTAAAGGGGTTTTTGTGTTTTAATGGAAAATAGTATGTTGGGTTGTCTCTAGCAAAGGATTAAAAGAGAATAGGGGATAGAAGGATTTTTAGCTATTAAAAGTCCCTATTTTGGTTGTCAAAAGTCCCTTTTAAAACAAGGGTATAAAAGGAACCAAAAGAGATGAAACCAAAGGCAAGGCATGCCATTTTTTTCTACTTTGGTAAGTTAAAACCCCAATTTTATGTTCCTTTTCCTTTTTTATTCTTAAACTTGAATTGTGATCATTGGATATTCTTTTTCATGCTAGTAAGTCAAAAGAGGGTATGAGTTGATGGAATGATAAAATTCAAAGTCAAGGTTTTTGGTTGGCACTCAATCTTAGTGATTAAAGAGTCTACCTTTAAAAGGTAAGTTTTCTTGGGTAACTTGGGTAAATCTTTTCTTGTTGATCAATGATCTTTTTAATTAAAAGGTTACATGTAAGAGTAATCTCACTTTAGGTATTCTTAAGTTGTTAATTCATGTCTTATTGTATTGGTTGGGTTGGATTGTGTTTTAAGGCTATAGGAAGTGAGTTTGTTTATTTGGTTTGAGTTAGGTTGCTATAAAATCAAGCTTGGGAATTCTGAAAATTTTAAGGTTCGACTGCTGAATTTCCTAACTTTAGTAGCCAAAGTAGCTATGTTTCTCAAGGGTTTTTAATTTTTAATACTTTGGCAGCCAAAACCCTAGGGTTTGGCAACCAAAGTTACTTCTTCCAGTAACTTTCTTCTTTTATGTTTAAGTCTCCAAAACTTGTATTTAAGGAACTAAATAACCTAGAATCAAGAGTTAAGGTTCTTAATATGTTTTTTAGAGAGTATTGTATATAGAATTCATGTGTTTTATTGATTCACCAAATGTAAATAGTTGGTGATCTATGTTCTAAGAAGTCAGACCCTAAGTTAGTATGGTGTCAGAGAACGTTAGGAATCACACACTAAATTTAAAGTCTACTTGCTAAAGCAAAGGGTAAAGAATAATTACTAAGTTTTACAAAATGTAAGTATAAACTATTTAATTGAATTCCAAATACCTTTATTTATTGAATTTATGTTTTGAGCTCATGCATTGTGAAATGCATTGATATTAAGGTGTAATGCATTAAAACCATACTTTGTTGATGTGAGGCAGATTTTGGGTGGCGCACAGACTCCCAAATGGTACATGAGATCATGTGATGTTATGCTATATATGTTTCAGATTCGAAAGGCCAAGTGAGGACCCTACGAGGCCCCTAGTACATGACACATGTCATGTTTAAAGAGGAAGTCTTAAGGAGCTTTTATATGAGCTTGGCATATTGGTTATAGTAAGAGAAAGTCTTGAGGAGCTTCTATATGAGCTAGGTATATTGGTTTATAGGGGAGTCACTGGTGATATGATTGCCATGTTTGCAAATGTTTGAGATTTATTGCATTCATATGATTGATACACTCATGTGTATGTGATAAAAGGAAAATATAATTGCTTTGAATAGTTTATACTTACTAAGCCTCCCAGCTCATCTCCCTTAAACCAATATAGGTTTTGCAAGTAATAGATGCACAAGCACCTATGAGGACTTTGGCAAGTTTAAAAGATAACTCATGTAATAGTGGTAGACTTATAGACGTTTTGTAATTATGTTTATGTCATAAGTGTATAGGGCATGATCAAGTATGTTTATATTCTTTATATGTTTTTATGTCATGTTTTGTATATATGTAATCTTAAAGCATGTGATAGCCTAGTTGATGTATGTATGTAAGATTAGTGTGGGCATGTATATCTAGTGTATGTTAGAATGTGAAGGTGCTTGCCAATAGGACTTAATGGTTATATGAATGAGTTATTTCTTATAGAATTAAATGAAAGAGCATATTGAACTTTGAAAGAATAATATTGTAAGTATAAGAAGGGGAATGTAAAGTTCCCTAATTGTAAATAGAAGGAAATAGGGAAATAAAAAAGACAAAAGAGCAAGATTAATTTGTCAAGTTATTTTCTTAACCTTATAATTAAATGATGTTGTATAAATGATAAGACTCGTGAATAATGGAAGTGGTGTCTTATTAATCACACTAAGCATGAAATATATGTAATGGGAGTCTGCTGGGGTAAACAAAGGCCCTCTTATGGATTTCAACACTAAGGGTATATTTAATGATGAAAGAAAAGTAAGGTTGAGTGTGATTGTTAGGATGCATTATTAAAGGTTAAGATGCTATAGTTATAAAAAAGAGGTTCCTTAAGAGAACATTTTCAAAGTTAATCTATCAAATGCTTTAAACAACTATAAGATAAATAAGAAAGTAAAAGGAAAGTGATTAAGTTCTTCCTAGGGAAACAATTCTCAATAATCCTTTATTTAACGAGGTAAAGTTCAATGACTCTTAATAGTCTTACAAAGAGTGCAGTAAGAGTCTAGCTCTACTCGATTAAAGCAGAGTGTTGAGGAAATGGTAAAGTAAAATGAGAATAGAAAAAGAAACTTTAGCATAATGCACTCAAAATGCCAAGCTCTTTTTATTGAGTTTGGGTCTTCATGGAGGAAAGGACCTCCCTTTGACTTCTCAAAAATTTCAAAATCAATACAGTAGGCCCTTAATTGATTGTAGTCTTTAGTCTTAGGCTTGCTATAGGTTTTGGCAGTGTTATGCTAACTCGTTCCATAGTGCCAATTATGATTCCCTAATCGGGTCATAACAGGTCAGCACTTGAAGAGCTAAATAAGGAGGAAATGATCTGAGTATTGAAATACAAAATGACAACTTTTACCTGGACACTAGAAAATGTAAAGGACGTAAACCTAAAAATCATGACATATAAGCTTAATGTTGACCAAGCAATTAAGCCTGTACAATAGAAGAAAGGAGATTTGCCCCTGATAAACAAAAAGGAATTGCTAAAGAGGTGGCCGAGTTAAAGAAGGCAGTGCTGATTAAAGAAGTTCAATACCCAACTTGAGTAGCGAATGTTATCATAGTAAAAAATGCTAATGGAAAGTGGAGGATGTGCGTCGACTTTACTTATTTGAACAAGGCTTGACCAAAAGATCATTACCCCTACTTGATAATTGACCACTTAGTAAATGCTATAGTAAAATGCAATTTGTTCATTGATGGATTGGCTATTTGGCTATCATCAAATTCTCATGGAACCAAGTGATTATTAAAAAATAGCCTTCATCACTGATGAGCATGTGTTTTGCTATAAGGTGATGCCTTTTAGACTTAAAAATGCAAGGGCAACCTATCAAAGGCTAGTCAACAGAATGTTTAAGGAACTGATAGAGAAAACGGTTGAGGCTTCTGTTGATGACATGATAATCGAAAGTAAGAAGTTGGAGGATCATGCACGTGATATTGTAGAAGCTTTTGATGTCCTGGACAAGGTTGGCATGAAATCAACTTAGAAAAATGCACCTTTAGGATTAAAGAAGGAAAATTCCTAGGGTACCTATATCTGAAAGAGGGATTGAGGCAAACCTACATTACAAGAAAAATGAATTTTTGTGATAGATTTTTTGTGATGGAAATATTCCGTCACAAATTAGAGATGGAATTTTGATAGATTTCATTAATAAATGGATTTGTGACGGAATATCCATCACAACTTCTTTAGATATTTTTTTAATATTTCAATTATGGATGGATGAACTATTTCGTCTCTAATCCGTCACAAATTTGTGATAGACAAATTTATCCGTCATTAATTTGTGATGGAGAAAAGTTTTCGTGAAAAATTTGTGACAGAATATTTTATGCTGTCACAAATTTGTGACGGAATGGTTAGTTCGTCAAAAATTTTTGACAGATAAGATTTTTCGTCACAAATTTGCAACGGAATAAAATATTCTGTGACAACATTTTAATGACAATATTTTTTTATTACAAATTTATGACGGAAAATTATCATTTGTCATAAATTTGTGACGGAACATCTTTTTTGTCACAAGTTTGTGACGAACTATCCTATCCGTCACAAATTTTGTGACGGCATAAAATATTCTGTCACAAATTTAATATAATGAATTTTTGTTATCCACAATGTCATAACAATTATAAAATAAATATAAAAAATTATATAATTTTATAGGCTTTATAATTTATTAATAAATAATAAAAATAAAATATAATTATATACTTCATAATTTGATTTAAATATATTATAATTCAATTTATTTTTCTCTTTTTAATTTTTATTTTAATTTTAATTACTTTAAACTATTTAATTATAGTTTTGAAACAATTTTATAGGAAAATGTGCTTCGTTGTTTTACCTACAGTATTGCAATCATATATTTTACTTTGTAATAATTTCTTATTTTTTCATTTTTTTAATTAATTAAAATTTCAAAATTTAAAAAATGTAAGTCCTATTTAAACTTTTATTTAGTTGTTTATTTTATTAATAAAATTTTGAAATTTTTATCTATTTATTTTAATTTTATACCACCTAAGTGTTCATATGAATTTCAAAATATTTTTTTTGCTATTTTATTTTTTTTATTATTATCATTTTAGTTATTTTTAATCATTTAACTATTTAGTGAAATTTGCATTAATTAATATAATCTTTTTTTAATTTAATTTAAGGTCATTTTATTTGATAATAAAATGAATTCCAATTTAATATACATGATTTTATAAATTAAATCTATTATTATAAAAATTAGGCTTTTCTTTTAAAAAAATTAATTAATATACCTTTTTAACCAATTTATCAAAGAATTTTTTTAACTTACTAAATACCCTTAAAAATATTTCTTTTTCCTTAAATTATGTCAAAATATATTTTCACTTTGTTAAACTAAAAAAATATATTATTTTTAAATATATACGGATGGGTTTTCAATTTGACAAAGGCAAAATATAGGAAATAAAGTATTAAGATTTGAAAACCTAGGATATATGTGTTAATTTTGATATGATCTAGGGATGAAAAAGTAATTTTAGTTTTTAAGCTTTTTTAATTAAAATATAAATTACATTTATTAAGCTTTCCCTCTCTTTCATCCGACCCTTCCCTCCATACCCATTTGAAATATCAGAGGAGCAATTATAAGCTCACAGCTTCTTTGTCTTTTCTCTCTAGCATTTCCTCTGCTTTATTCTCAATTTCTCATAGCTCCTCAAAGCAAAGCAGAGAACCAGAACTGAGTTATTAGTTGCCGAGACAATTATAAGTCTACTTCAGTCCTAATCCCTCTCAAGTTAGGGTTTTTGTTTGCTTATTTCTGTGCCCTATTTTAAATTGTTATCAGTGGATTTGATATGAAATTCACTCTCATGCTTTATTGAGTGAGTTATTGATTGAGGATTTTGAGATCTTCAAGTGGGTTTCTTTGAGATCTTCATATTTAGACGATTTTCATATAGATTTGATGGATTGGAATGTATTAATTTGTGTGAATTTAGTGTTATCTCGTTGTGGTTTAGGATTCGAAGAGGAAGATTGAAGATTTGTAGGGAAATATTGCAGATTTAAAATGATGACTTAATTTATTATTAGTTTATAATAATAATAATGACGACTTGATTAGAAAACTTTCTAAATTTCTTTATTTATAAAAGAAATGCCTGTCTTTACAATGTTAATCTACCATAATTTTGGTTGGGATATTTTTTAGTTATGGCTTTTGCTTGAGAATGTGACTTTTTTATTGAATAGATACAATACGGAGTTCAATTGTTTTGGCTAAGTTTTGTTTGGATTCCTTTAAGTGATCTATGTTGGTTTATTGCTTTCCACTCTCTCTAAAATAGCAGCATTAAAATTGTATATTGTTCAAGCTTACATATGATAGTCTTTCACTTTGCAGATAAACATTTGCACTTGTGCCTCTATATTTGTGTCTTTTTCTGAGAATCATGTAGTGCTATCATTGTTGTGTTATATTGTATTCCTTATATCCTTCAAGCTAGGTGGTTATATTTTTGGAAATTTTATTTTTGAAATCCTTCAAAGCTCTGTTTGTATGTAACAATATGCACATTTGGACTGACAAAGTGGCAGCTGGAATATTACCTAGTGAAAGTGTTAATATTTCAATTTTTAATTAATCTTTATGGGATCTGTCATTATACTACAGGGTTGACAAAGTTGGAGTCACTTAATATCAAATGGTGTAACTGCATAACAGATGCTAATATGAAGCATCTTTTTGGTTCTATGCCTCTCTTTTTCTCCTCCCCCTTCCCCCCCCCAAAACACCCCCCCCCCCCAAAAAAAAAAAGAAAGAAAAAAAAAAAGGAAGTGCATGCACTAAATATGTGCCAGCTTAATAGAATTTTGGTTAGGTTAGTGTTGTTGAACAGCATGCATTGACAATGACTTGATAAAATTACTCTTACTACTTGAGAGTGTGCAGGTACAAGGTTTTGGACTTGAGAATAAAATGAACAGGAATTTGAATTTTGAAATAGTTCTCTATTTTTCAATGTGAAAATTGCAAATATTTTAAATTCAACTTCATATATTAATTTTCCATATTTTCTAGGTGGGCTAAATTGCTCATTAAATTCTGTTTAAGGGTTGACGAATTTGAAAGGATTACAAATCTCCTGCAGCAAGATTACAGATATTGGCATTTCTTATTTAAAAGGTATTAATTCTCATATTTTTATATTAATATTGAAAATAGTAAATTATGCCATATTCTTGGAAAATATGGACAGTTCCATTCTTTGCTCAGTAAGTGTTGATGTACCCAAGCAGACACAATACGTTAGATGTATTTCCTAGGGTGGGTACATCCTTATTTGTTATGTGATACGTCTTGTAATCTTAGAGATGCCCAACCAGTACTTTTAAGCATTCTCTCACATTGTGACCACTTTATATAGCAATATTATCCTTTTTGTTATTTGGCTCAGTAACATATAAATTGTCTTAATTATTATTGGAGTTAATTCTTACATCCCAAAAGGAAAAACACTGATTTCTAATTATGTGGTTTAGGTTTGCATAAGCTTAGTCTGTTAAACTTAGAAGGGTGCCCTGTCACGACTGCATGCTTGGATACTCTGTCAGATTTGCATTCTCTGCTTAACATTTCTATTGTTCATTAAAGCTTTTTATAATAATAATAATAATAATAATAATAATAATAATAATAATAATAATAATAATAATAATAATTATTATTATTATTATTATTATTATTATTATTATTATTATTAGTGATATATGCAGACTCTCACTTAGCAAATTATGGGAATCTGCTTTTGATGATTTGAGGCATACTATGCACCTAACTCATTCCTTCTGTTTGTTTGAAATTGACTTTTGATGCTTGCTTGATAGGTAAAATGATTAAAAAAGGTAAAATATATTTTTTTTTGTTATAAAATAAACATTCCAATGAGATATACTGTAAAAACATGAAGAAATGCAATTCTTGTTCTTGTTCCAGCTGCATTAAAGGGCACATTTCCTTCTTTTCTCCATCAATTTTCCATCAAAGTTTTGACATTAAACACTATTGATCAAAACTCCATTAATATTAAATTCAGTTATAATTATAAAATAAATATTTATAATTATTTTATAAATAGTGTTTAATATCAAAACTTTGATGGAATTTTCCATGCCCAAACTTGGAAGCATTTTGATTAGATGCATCAAAGTTTTGCATGTGAAACAAGAAATGTTAGATTGGGTTTGTGCACTGATGGGTTTCAACCGTTTGGGCAATTAGGCCAATAGTACTCTTCATGGCCTGTGATAGTTACGCCGTACAACTTGCCACTGTGGATGTGCATGGAGGATAAGTACATGTTCTTATCTATGATTGTGCCTAACCCGAAAAACCCTAAACAAAAGTTGGATGTGTTCTTACAGCCCCTTATTGATGAGTTGAAAGATTTATGGGAGGTGGGAATCCAAACATATGATGTTTCTAGTAAGAATAATTTTCAGATGCGAGTTGCATTAATGTGGACAATAAGTGATTTTCTTGCATACTCAATGTTGTCAGGTTGGAACACAATGGGGAAGTTAGCTTGTCCTTATTGTAAGGAGGACTCAGATGCTTTTACTTTAACTAGCGGTGGAAAGACCTCACGGTTTGACAATCATCAGAAGTTTTTGCCACTAGATCATCCATTTAGAAGGAATAAATGGTGGTTTAGGAAGGGCCAAACAGTACAAAGATAGCAACAAGGGAATAGTTAGGTGAACAAATATTTAAGGAGATTGAGGATTTGGGACTCCAAAAAGTTACAGAAGTTGATTCAGAAGGAGTCAATGCTAGAATTTCTAAGAATTACGGATGTGGGTGGAAGAAAAGAAGTATATTTTGGGACTTGCCTTACTGAAAAACAAATCTCATCAGGCATAATCTTGATGTAATACACATAGAAAAAAATATGTTTGATAATATCTTCAATACCGTTATGAATGTGCAATGGAAAACAAAGGACAATGCGAAATCTAGAGTAGATTTGAAAGTATTTTGCCACCGTCCAGAGTTACATTGGGATGAAAATATCAAGAAATTTCATAAAGCTCCTTACACACTAGATAAGAATGCAAAAGAAGTGTTGTGTAAGTGGGTGAAAGAATTGAGATTTCCAGATGGATATGTGTTAAACATGGGAAGATGTGTTGATATGAACAAGCTTAAATTGTTCAGCATGAAGAGTTATGATTGTCATGTCTTTATGCAACGACTAATACCCATAGCATTTCGAGAGTTACTTCTAGGAAATATGTGGTATTCATTGACAAAATTGAGTATTTTCTTTAAAGATCTTTCTTCTAATATCATAACAGAGGAAGATATGAGGCGTATAGAAAAAAAAATATTCCTTTTATTTTGTGTAAGCTTGAGCGTATTTTTCCTCCAAGCTTTTTTGACTCTATGGAACATCTTCCAATCCATTTGGCTTATGAAGCACGTATAGCAGGCCCAGTTTAGTATCGATGGATGTATCCATTTGAGAGGTAAGTAATAATAACTATATAAAATCATATAAAACTTATTTAATGTATCTATTAATTATGCATTCTTCAATGTAGGTATCTTCAAAAGTTGAAGAATAATGTAAAAAATAGAGCCAAGGTTGAGGGTTCAATATGCAATGCATATTTGGTTGAAGAAGCAACATAATTTTATGCACACTATTTCAAGTCACACATTTCAACAAGGCATAACAAAGTGGCCCGAAATGTTTATGGATGTGGGATTGAAGCATATGAACATCTAAGGATGTTATCCATATTCAAACAATTTGGACGATCTTTTGGTCGAGAGAAATCCAGACGATTAGTTGGTAAAGAATTTCATTCAGCTCACACTTATATTTTGTTGAATTGTGATGAAGTTAAACCATACATTAAGTAAGTTATTAATGATGCAGATATGAAAACCATTTACATTTAATGCTAGATTAACTTCAATTTTTTTTTTGTTAAAAGAATCTATGAAGATACCTTAAGGCAAAGTTAACCATTTATTCAAGATAGCGAGGTTGATGCAAAACTTGAAACGGAGTTTACATCTTGGTTTGAGAAATACGTGAGTAATAATTTTTATGCATTCTTTATATCCATTATTATAACCAAATTTTCTTACATATTAGCTAATGCCTATAATTTGTCAATAGGCACATGATCCTTCATCGAACATTGCAAACTAAATCATTAAAGACCTTGCAAAAGGTCCGTTGCATATTGTTAAGTCTTTTCACGAATATTATGTTAATGGATACAAGTTTCACACTGAAGGATATGGTTCAAGTAGGTCTACAATGAACAGTGGAGTATGCATTAAGGGCTCTAGTTATAGTGCAAGTGATCTTGAGTATTATGGTCGATTGATAGAAATAGTGCAATTAGAGTACCCTGCATTACCAATCAAGCGAATTGTATTATTTAAGTGCTCTTGGTTTGATCCAACACCAAAATACGGTACAAGAGTACATCCACAATATAAGCTTGTTGAAGTTAACAGCAGAAGGGCATTTAACAAATATGAGCCATTTATTTTGGCTACACAGGCTGCTCAAGTGTATTATGCAACCTATCCTACATTACAGAGGACTGTGAATGAATGGCTTATCATTTGCAAAATAAAGGCACGACCTATTGTGGAGGTTTCAAAAATATCACAACAATCCATTGATTCAGCATTTCAAGAAGAGTGCATTCAAGTGCATGAAATTGATGTTCACGTGGATGAAACAGATAGTACGCTGTATGTGGATGGTTCATTTATTGACATAAATGATATGCCAGAAAATGAAACAGTTGATGTAGAAGAAGAAGACCAAGAAGAAGAAGAAGAGGAGGAAGTAGAAGAAGATGATGAAGATGATGATGATGATGATGATGATAATGATGATGATGATGAAGATGAAGATACTTAATAAAATTTCTTGCTTAATTGTTTTTCATTTACAATTTTGATGTAATGACTATTGATTTAGTAAGTTAAAATACAATGGTTATTGTCTATGATATTAATTATTAATGATTTGTGTTTGTTGTGAGTTGAGAAAGAAACATGTTGTTTATACAAATGCCAGATTAAGGTGGTCTTCCTAACTTGCCACCTGGACATATGAGTAGTTTGCCAGCATCATTTCCTAGTACTCCAGATGCTTCTATTGGTTCTGCTCCTGGCTCATACCCATCTAATCGAATTATGATCAGAGTTGTAGGGGGAAAGTAAGTAACATTATTTTACATTACATATCTTATTTCTTAACGTAAACAATCCAAGGGATTCAATTTTAAATATGATGGAAAATGTTAATTTTTAGTCTTTTTCTTTTTAGGTTCATTCCTAATGGTCATACTATCTTGATCCATATCACGGGCGCCTTTAGGGAGTGATAGGATGCTACTGGTTACACATGGAAGGATGTCTCTCCATCTACCCGTGACTTTTACTGGCAGGAATTTATGGTAATTATTATTTTATTTCTAACAAAAATATCTATACTTACCATTATTGATATAATTATTTTAATAATCAAAATACTTAATTTTTAGAAAAAATATCAATGGAATGCAACTGATGATGGCATAATTAAAGATACTTGGGATAAAGTGGCATCTTTCCTGTACAATAAGAAATTATACACTTGGCGGAAGAAAGGAACAAAACCTATAGGTGTTACACAAGATGTATGGGATAGCTAGATGGCACACTGGTCCACTCCAGAGTGGATTACTAAATCTCGATCGGCATAGCGAGACTGGTGGTCTAGGCACTGGTTTAAGCAAGCATACTGGTGGTTCCAAGTCTACGGTGGAACACAGTCTGAAAATGGTATTGCATTTCACTTTTTAATTCTTTAATTAACTATTATTACATATTTCATGACATTAACAATAGATTTGTTATTTTAAATTTATATAAATTTTAGGCTAAAGAACTGCACCGTGATCCTAATTCATGGGAGGTATTTAAAAAGTTACATAAAAAAAAAGGATGAAACCTTTGTTGATGCTAGGTCTCAGAGCATTAATGTAAGAAATTTTTATTTTTCTTTTATTTCATTTGGATTATTATGCATATGTTATATTGTTACTGTTATTAAATTTCATTTCAATTTTACTATTATTTGTATCTTATGAATTTTTTAGAAGTGCTTGGGTTTGTGAGTAAATCATATAGTTTCTGGTGATATAGGGAGAATATTGAAAATGTTATTTTAATTGCAGAAACATTATTTTGCCTTCATGGCAAGTATGAAATGATTATGTACAAATGATACTCCACTGAAATTTTGATAATTATTAAGATTTTAAATTGTTGTATATATGTAACATCGCCACTGTACGTATTCTGCACGTTCTATTGCTCCACTGGCCAAATAACAATCCAGGTAAGTTAGGATGTCTGGAACTACACTTCGGTGATAGTAAACAGACATATAATGATGAAATAAAAAAAAAAGAAAATACAAGAAAAATCAAAGAAAAATGAAAGGGAGAAAATGAAGCTAAGTTAAACGAGTCGGCACCGCAGCGATGGGTAACCGCACTGGAAAGGCCGTTGCCAACCCTAGGACTGTGGAGAACCCTCAAAATTTAATTTTGAGGCATAAATAAAGGTTTATTGAAATGTAATTGACACTAGAAATATCAAAGAAAAATTAATAAATTAGTATAAAAAAAAACAAAAAATCGAGAAATAGACAAAAATCAGTGTTACCGAAAAATTGAGAATATAACCCGAAGTGGGGCATTTTGGTCATTTGACACCTAGAGTTGCCTTTTGACCTCAATTTCCATTAAAAATAAATAATATTACACTTTATAAATGTCATGAAAAATTAAATGGTGGTACATTATGTAAATAGTGAAGGAAATGAGATAAATGTGCAAATTAGAAAAATTGGAATAATTAAACATTAAGTTAAAGTGAGTGCTCCACTAACTCAAGTCTTAGGACACTTAATTAAGTCATTTTGGACAGAAATTCAGTCCATCTTCTTCCTCCCAAATGACTAGCCTAATTGATCCTCCCAAAACCTCCATAGCAGTCCACCATGGCCAAACTCCCTCCATCACCATGCACCATTGATCAAGCCATCCTTTCCTCTTGATTCCTTCATTAAAGCTTGCCTACATACCTTGGAGAAGATATTGGCAATAAGAAAAACAAGATTTGGTGAAGTTTTGATAAGCTTCAAAAGTGGTAAGTGTCCAAAACCTCTCCCTTGCTTTAGTAAACCTTGTGTTTAGGTTGAGGTGAGTATTTTGGTGAAGAGAAATGAAGAAAATCTTGAGAAATGAAATGGTCCATTTTTGGCAGCCATGAATATATGTTGTAGTTGAATTTTTCTTACCTCTAATGGAAGGAAACTAAGGTTGAATAACTTAAATGGAGGAAGTAGTAAGTTAAAATCTAAGTATGTGCATGTAGTGCTTGAATTAAGGGTGTGTAATGGAACCTTAATGCTTTGGGCAAACTGCCATGTTTGGCAGCCTATTAAACCATGAATTTGTGTGTGAACATGTAGTTATTAATGAAATATGCTAATGTTAAATTGTGGGCAGCAAGTGTAAGTGATATTGAAGTATGATTATGTTGAAGTGTATGTGTAATATTAACATTGAGATATGTTAAATTTTGGTGGAAGTGAATGTTGAACTTAATGGTGAATTGTGTGCATTGAGCACTTAAATATTCTGCCCAAAATTGTTTCTGGAATTGTGTACAATATATATATGGAAGTGTTATTGATTGAAAATTGAAGTAATGAGGAGGAGAAGGAATATCAAATTAGAAGTGTATGTGCTTTGTGCAGGTTGTGTATTGAAGGCAATAACTAAATTAGGCCATAAGTGCCAAACTATGAACCCAATTGGTATGAGGCCAATGGGGGGTGAATCTAGACACCAAATAGGCCAACTTTCATGTAGAAATGTTGCCAAAATTCTACCTAGAAACTGACCTTAAAAATGACCAAATCCGGATTAGCAACCTTGCAACCCAGATTTTTGACCATATGAACAGTAGTCCTTGGGATGACCATAACTCACTCAAAACAGGTCCAATTGACCTGAAATTTTTACCATGGTTAGTTTAGACATAGATCTACAATTCTTATGAAGACACCAAATCCCAGAAATGGCCAAAACCAAGTCAAATGGCTTGCACAAGTTCGGGTACAAAAACTGCCGAACCAAAAGTGACCTAAAATTGACCAAATTTTGTACTAAAGGTGCAATCTGTCCAAATTTAGTAAATTGACCATATCTTCGTCTATACAACTCAGAATGACCTGAAATTTTGCCCTGCTTGCAATAAGACATAGAGCTATAATTTTGCTTCTTTGACCAGAAGCTAAAAACCAAGAGAAATAGGACTTTAAGCTAGACTAATCTAGCACACAAAAATTAAGAATTTGACATTTTACATACAATGATGCTTGAAGCATTTTGGCAATGAATGCCAACTTGTAAAAATGGTAAATTGCACTATATTGGCAGCATATTGAGATATAAATTGTGGCATATTGATGCTAGAAACAACTTATCCATATTACCTAAAAAAAGGTCAATATATGCATTGACTTGTGAATTATATAATAGTTAGTAAACTCCAAAAATTAAAGAATTAAACAATTAATTTATAATGTGCTCTAGTTTGCCTAAGTTGGCTAGTATGGATAGGTTGGCATGCCAATAGGATTCTGACAGCTGTTCTGTAAATGGCTTCATGCCATACTGTGTTTCTACGGCTTATTATGCCGCACTGTGACTTTAATAGCCTACGGCTATACATATTGTGTATTTATTCTTAGCTTATCGCCATATTGATTATATGGCTTCTTAGCCACACTAATTGCACACCGGGAGACACTTTGTGACCGATGGTATGACGGCCCGAGGTACTAGGTACCCAGTGCCAGTATATCTATTTATCCAGTTTGGTCAGTATATAGGCTACACGGGCAGTAATTCAAGTACTATTAAATTCAAATAGTTAAATCCAATCTATTGACATACAACACCACCAAAAATTCGTAAACACTTTATTTACTTTATTTTAGTATATATTTCTTTATATTTAGCACCACTAAGCAAATTTGCTTAGCGCGTTGCTTTTGTAATGCGTAGGTATTGGTGACACAGCTGGAGAGCCCAGCAGACCTACGACCGGGTGAGACATCAGATTTGCACAGGAGTCCAGAATCATCTGCACTACATTGCATACATGGTAGGACTTAGGATATCTTGTATTTTGTACTTTTATTATATTTTTGAAATTCGGCCTTGTATTTTGTAATATTATGAAAGCCCTAAAGTTTGTAATATCTTGTACATATTAAATAACATGGAGATTTTCTAGATATATTTAAATTATTATGGACTGTATTATGGAATCATTAATGATCAAAAAGTCTATTGACTTTACTGAGAAATAGAAACTGTGAAATATTTGAGATTTTGATATTATCATATTGAACTATTTTCAACAGGTTTGGAAGGACAGTTTTTCTGAAATACAGACGGCACCTTGCCAAATTTTTATTACCAATCTTGAAACACTGATTTTATTAAAGTATGAAAATAGTATCAGCATGATATGAATATTACATAAAAAACTTCTTGAAATCAAATTGAGCTCAGGAAAAGAGATAATCACAGACTAGGTGTTCCGGCACGCCGTGTAGCACGCCTTGCTCTGCTATTCTGTAGACGAGTGAGGGGTGTTACATTTAGTGGTATCAGAGCATGGTTTAGGCGTTTCTGGACCTAGATAGATTGTATATCATGCATTGCATTGTAAGTGTTAAGATGACTGTAATGCAGATCTTTTGATTTGTTTTGTTATTTTGATCAGAATATGGACTCCACATCGCAGAGAGCAGTAGATGAGGAAGTGGAAAGTCATGCTCCATATATGACTGAACCAGGAGACAGGAGGGAACCTGCTCCACCAGTACCAGGTGCACCAGCCACATTTCAACAAATGGCTGAGTTCTTTTGACAGATGACAGGAGTTATGCCACCACCACCACCTCCACATCAAAAATCTCATATGGAGAGACTCAGGAAGTTTGGAGCAGTGGACTTTCTGGGCAAAAGGGAAGATGATTCTCCACAAATTAAACTGGTTGGACAGAACTGGAAGAGTCTTGAAACAACTTCATTGTACTCCAAAGTAGAATTTGGAAGCTGCCGTATCACTACTGCAAGATGATGCATACCAGTGGAAGGATACAGTAACTAGTGAGGTGCCACCAGAATAGATAACTTGGGATTTCTTTCTCACTGAGTTCAGAAAGAAGTATGTGGGCAGTATACACCTAGAAGAGAAGAGAAGGGAGTTTATTACCCTACGCCAGAGACAGTTGACAGTGGTTGAATATGAAAGAGAATTTGTCAGACTGAGCCGCTATGGGCGGGAAATAGTCCCTCATGAGGCAGAGAGATGCAAGAGATTTGAGGAAGGACTCAATGATAACATTAAAGTAATGATTACAGCCTTGGGGATTACAGAGTTTGCTAAATTGGTGGAAGCTGCACTGAAGGTTGAAAAAGTTAGAATGAATGAGCAGAACAGAAGGGACAGACAACAGAAAAGAGGTTAGGGTCAGACTGGTACATCTTCTGCCCCTAGTAAGAAATTCAGATGTTTGCCTACTCAGAGTTTCAGTAGAGCACCAAGTCAGGGTCAGTCACAGAGGCCCAAATCTTAGTTTGCACCAAGGAGAGGCCAATCCACCCCTTTAATGGCTAGCTCTCTAGGAACAGGGTACAGGGGACCAGCCCCAACAGTATCTGTTGCTTGCCCACATTGCCAAAAATGGCATAAGGGTGAATGTTGGAGGATGATAGGTGTTTGTTTACGGTGTGGATCTACAGACCACCTAGTCTGAGATTGTCCTCGCAGAACTGCTATATCCACTCCAGTATCAACTGATAGGCCTACCCCTCCAGCTCTAAGGGGTAGAAGGTCGGGTAAGGCTGAGGCAGTCGGTACTTCACAGAAACCTGTATCAGAATCTGTAGGGAGAGCAGAAGGTAGAAAACTAGCCAGAGCCTATGCTATAAGGGCACAAGAGGAACAGGATGCTCTAGATGTCATCAAGGGTACGTTCCTCCTTTATAATACTTCTGTGCATGCATTAGTGGATCCTAGATCTACTCATTCATATATTTGTATCAAGCTGCCCGTAGAAAAGGGAATACCAGTAGAGGAAAGTGACCCAGACATCCTGGTCACAAATCTGCTAGGCTATAGTGTGGTAGTAAACAAAGTGTATAAGGGCTGTCCATTGAAGATTCAAGGGAAAGAGTTCTCAGCAGACTTAATCGAATTGCCTTTCTATGAGTTTGATGTGATTTTGGGAATGGACTGGTTATCCCATCATCAGGCAATAGTAGATTGTAAATTGAAGAGAATCTCTCTGAAAACTGCTGAGAATGAAGAAATAATAGTAGTGAGTGAAAGGACAGATTTCTTGTCCAATGTCATCTCAGCTACAATTGCAAGGAGATTGTTGAGAAAAGGGTGTGAAGCCTATCTGGCACACGTAGTTGACACTAGGCAGGATAAACTTGACTTGTCTGACATACCCACAGTAAGGGATTTCTCTGAGGTATTTCCTGAGGAATTTCCTAGTTTGCCACCAGAAAGGGAAGTTGAATTTGCTATTGAGATTATGCCAGGTACAGCTCCAATTTCAATTGCTCCATATAAGATGGCACCTGCTGAATTGAAAGAGTTAAAAAACCAGCTGCAAGAATTACTAGACAAGGGGTTCATACACCCCAGTGTGTCACCGTGGGGAGCTCCGGTACTATTTGTAAAGAAGAAAGATGGGACGCTGAGGTTATGTGTTGACTACCGACAGTTAAACAGAGTAACAGTGAAGAACAAGTATCCGTTGCCTAGAATTGACGATCTGTTTGATAAGTTGAAGGGAGCCGGTGTGTTTTCTAAGATTGATCTTAGATCAGGGTATCATCAGCTAAGGGTTAAGGATGCAGATGTGCCTAAGACTGCATTTAGAACCCGGTATGGGCATTATGAATTCCTGGTGATGCCATTTAGGTTAACAAACGCTCCAGCAGCATTCATGGACCTTATGAACCGTATCTTCCATCCATACTTAGATGGGTTCTTAGTGGTCTTCATTGATGACATCCTGGTGTATTCCAAGGATAAAGCAGAACATGATGAGCATTTGAGAATTGTTCTGCAGACTCTAAAAGAGAAGAAATTGTATGCTAAATTGTCCAAGTGTGAGTTCTGGTTGAATGAGATTACATTCCTTGGACATGTAGTATCAACTGAAGGGATTAGAGTGAATCTCAAGAAGATTGAAGCAGTGATGGAATGGAAGCCTCCCAGAAATACAACTGAGATCAGAAGTTTCTTGGGGTTAGCTGGATATTAGAGAAGATTTGTAAAGGGATTTTCCTTGATAGCTGCTCCAATGACTAAATTACTACACAAGAATATGAAATTTGACTGGAATGATAAGTGTCAAGCTAGTTTTAAGAGGCTGAAGGCTATGTTGACAGAGGCATCAGTGTTAACACAGCCAATGTCTGGAAAAGACTTTGTAGTCTACAGTGATGCCTCACACAATGGGTTAGGGTGTGTACTCATGCAAGAAGGGAAAGTGGTCGCATATGCTTCCAGGCAGTTAAGGCCATATGAAAAGAATTACCCTACTCATGATTTAGAGTTAGCAGCAATTATCTTCGCATTGAAGATATGGAGGCATTACTTGTATGGAGAAAAATGCTACATATACACAGACCATAAGAGTCTGAAGTATCTGCCAACCCAGAAAGAACTTAATTTGAGACAGAGGCGATGGATTGAATTCCTAAAAGATTATGATTGTGTGATTGACTACCACCCTGGGAAGGCAAATGTAGTCGCTGATGCTTTAAGCAGAAAATCTATTGTAGCATTAAGATCTCTGAATGCCCAACTGTCCTTAACTCATGATGGAGTTATTTTGGCTGAGTTGCAAGTGAAGCCGAATTTGTTACAACAGATACAGGATGGGCAGAAGACAGATGAGAAATTAATTGCTGTTATGGGAAAAATCACTGTGGGGAAGGAAACTGAATATGAAGTGAAAGAAAATGGGTGCCTGTACTATAAAGAAAGAGTATGTGTACCAGATGATAAAGAGTTGAAAACCAATATTCTGAAAGAAGCACATAATAGTGTGTATGCTATGCACCCAGGAAGCACAAAAATGTACCATGACCTGAAACTCCGATACTGGTGGCCAAGTATGAAGAAGGACATAGTTGACTATGTAACTAGATGCTTGACATGTCAGCAAGTCAAAGTAGAACATCAAGTTCCATCAGGTTTGTTATAGCCCATAAACATACCTGAATGGAAATGGGACCGAGTCACTATGGACTTTGTCAGTGGTCTACCTCTCACTCAGAAGAAGCATGATACAGTATGGGTGATTGTGGATAGATTAACCAAATCAGCACATTTTCTGCTAGTCAGAATTGACTACTCACTGGAAAAGCTAGCAGAATTGTACATCAATGAGATAGTTAGACTACATAGAATTCCACTTTCCATTATATCTGATAGAGACCCAAGGTTTACATCAAGATTTTGGAAGAAATTACAAGAATCCTTGGGCACACAACTTCATTTTAGTACGGCTTTTCATCCTCAGACGGATGGACAGTCAGAAAGAATAATCTAGGTAAATTTTGAAACTCATTGAGTTATTGCAAACAATAAACTGATAATAATGATAGTAATAACTGAATATGTGTGATAGGTCCTCGAGGATATGCTGAGAAGTTGTGTTATTGAGTTTGAGGGAAGTTGGGACAGATACCTTCCACTGGCAGAATTTGCATATAATAATGGCTATCAAGCTAGCATACAAATGGCACCCTATGAAGCACTGTATGAGAGAAAATGCAGAACACCTGTATGTTGGACTGAATTGGGTGAAGATAAGCTAGTGGGGCCAAACCTGATAAAACAGACAGAGGAAAAGGTGAAACTGATAAAGGCCAATTTGAAAGTTGCCTCAGACCGACAGAAATCTTATGCTGATTTGAGGAGAAAAGACATTGAGTATGAAGTTGGCGAGAAGGTATTTCTCAAAGTATCACCGTGGAAGAAAGTGTTGAGATTCGGGAAAAAGAGAAAATTAAGCCCTAGGTTTATTGGCCCATATGAAGTTATTGAACGTGTGGGACCAGCAGCCTACCGATTAGCCTTACCACCTGAGCTGGACAAGATACATAATGTGTTCCATGTCTCGATGCTCAGAAGATACAGATCAGATTCTCCATATGTCATCTCAGTAGAAGAAATTGTGGTACAACCTGACCTGACATATGAAGAAGAACCAATTAAAATCTTGGCACGAGAGGTAAAAGAGCTCAGAAACAAGACAATTCCACTAGTGAAAATCCTATGGAGACACCACAACACGGAAGAGGCAACATGGGAGAGAGAGGAGACAATGAGGCAACAGTTCCCTCAGCTCTTCACATCAGGTAAATTTCGAGGATGAAATTTTTATTTAGAGGGGAAGAGTTGTAACATCGCCACTGTACGTATTCTGTACGTTCTATTGCTCCAGTGGCCAAATAACAATCCAGGCAAGTTAGGATGTCTAGAACTACACTTCGGTGATAGTGAACAGATATATAATGATGAAATAAATAAAAAGAAAATATAAGAAAAATCAAAGAAAAATGAAAGAGAGAAAATGAAGCTAAGTTAAACGAGCCGGCATCGCAGCGATGGGTGACCGTGACTGGAAGGCCGTGCCAACCTCAGATCATGGGAACCCTCAGAATTTAATTTTGAGGCATAAATAAAGGTTTATTGAAATGTAATTGACACTAGAAATATCAAAGAAAAATTAATAAATTAGTACAAAAAAAAAAACGAAAAATCGAGAAACAGACAAAAATCGGTGTTACTGAAAAATCGAGAATATAACCCAAAGTGGGGCATTTTGGTCATTTGACACCTAAAGTTGCCTTTTGACCTCAATGTCCATTAAAAATAAATGATATTACACTTTATAAATGTCATGAAAAATTAAATGGTGGTACATTATGTAAATAGCGAAGGAAATGAGATAAATGTGCAAATTAGGAAAATTGGAATAATTAAACATTAAGTTAAAGTGAGTGCTCCACTAACTCAAGTCTTGGGACACTTAGTTAAGTCATTTTGGACAGAAATTCAGTCCATCTTCTTCCTCCCAAATGACCAGCCGAATTGATCCTCCCAAAACCTCCATGGAAGTCCACCATGGCCAAACTCCCTCCATCACCATGCACCATTGATCAAGCCATCCTTTCCTCTTGATTCCTTCATTAAAGCTTGCCTACTTACCTTGGGGAAGATATTGGCAACAAGAAAAACAAGATTTGGTGAAGTTTTGATAAGCTTCAAAAGTAGTAAGTGTCCAAAACCTCTCCCTTGCTTTAGTAAACCTTGTGTTTAGGTTGAGGTGAGTATTTTGGTGAAGAGAAATGAAGAAAATCTTGAGAAATAAAATGGTCCATTTTCGGCAGCCATGAATATATGTTGTAGTTGAATTTTTTCTTACCTCTAATGGATGGAAACTAAGGTTGAATAACTTAAATGGAGGAAGTAGTAAGTTAAAATCTAAGTATGTGCATGTAGTGCTTGAATTAAGGGTGTGTAATGGAACCTTAATGCTTTGGGCAAACTGCCATGTTTGGTAGCCTATTAAACCATGAATTTGTGTGTGAACATGTAGTTATTAATGAAATATGCTAATGTTAAATTGTGGGCAGCAAGTGTAAGTGATATTGAAGTATGATTACGTTGAAGTGTATGTGTAATATTGACATTGAGATATGTTAAATTTTGGTGGAAGTGAATGTTGAACTTAATGGTGAATTGTGTGCATTGAGCCCTTGAATATTCTGCCCAAAATTATTGCTGGAATTGTGTACAATATATATATGGAAGTGTTATTGATTGAATATTAAAGTAATGAGGAGGAGAAAGAATATCAAATTGGAAGTGTATTTGCTTTGTGCAGGTTGTGTATTGAAGGCAGTAACTAAATTAGGCCATAAGTGCCAAACTATGAACCCAATTGGTATGAGGCCAATGGGGGGGTCAATCTAGACACCAAATAGGCCAACTTTCATGTAGAAATATTGCCAAAATTTTGCCTAGAAACTGACCTTAAAAATGACCAAATCCGGATTCGCAACCTTGCAACCTAGATTTTTGACCATATGAACAGTAGTCCTTGGGATGACCATAACTCACTCAAAACAGGTCCAATTGACCTGAAATTTTTACCATTGTTAGTTTAGACATAGATCTACAATTCTTATGAAGACACCAAAGCCCAGAAATGGCCAGAACCAAGTCAAATGGCTTGCACAAATTCGGGTACAAAAACTGCTGAACCAAAAGTGACCTAAAATTGACCAAATTTTGCACTAAAGGTGCAATCTGTCCAGCTTTAGTAAATTGACCATATCTTGGTCTATACAACTCAGAATGACCTGAAATTTTGCCCCTCGTGCAATAAGACATAGAGCTACAATTTTGCTTCTTTGACCAGAAGCTAAAAACCAAGAGAAATAGGACTTTAAGCTAGACCAATCTAGCACACAAAAATTAAGAATTTGACATTTTACATACAATGATGCTTGAAGCATTTTGGCAATGAATGCCAACTTGTAAAAATAGTAAATTGCACTATATTGTCAGCATATTGAGATATAAATTGTGGCATATTGATGCTAGAAACAACTTATCCATATTACCTAAAAAAAGGTCAACATATGCATTGACTTGTGAATTATATAATAGTTAGTAAACTCCAAAAATTGAAGAATTAAACAATTAATTTATAATGTGCCCTAGTTTGCCTAAGTTGACTAGTATGGATAGGTTGGCATGCCAATAGGATTTTGATAGCTGTTCTGTAAATGGCTTCATGCCATACTGTGTTTTTACGACTTATTATGTCGCACTGTGACTTTAATAGCCTACGGTTATACATATTGTGTATTTATTCTTGGCTTATCGCCAGATTGACTATATGGCTTCTTAGCTACACTAATTGCACACCGGGAGATACTTTGTGACCGATGGTGTGACAGCCCGAGGTACTAGGTACCCAATGCCAGTATATCCGTTTATCCAGTCTGGTCAGTATGTAGGCTACACGGCCAGTAATTCAAGTACTATTAAATTCAAATAGTTAAATCTAGTCTACTGACATACAACACCACCAAAAATTAGTAACCACTTTATTTACTTTATTTTAGTGTATATTTCTTTATATTTGGCGCCACTAAGCAAATTTGCTTAGCGCGTTGCTTTTGTAACGCGTAGGTATTGGAGACACAGCTGGGGAGCCCAGCAAACCTACGACCGGGTGAGACATCAGATCTGCACAGGAGTCCAGAGTCATCTGCACTACATTGCATACATGGTAGGACTTAGGATATCTTATATTTTGTACTTTTATTGTATTTTTGAAATTCGGCCTTGTATTTTGTAATATTATGAAAGCCCTAAAGTTTGTAATATCTTGTACATATTAAATAACATGGAGATTTTCTGGATATATTTAAATTATTATGGACTGTATTATGGAACTATTTAACGACTGTAAAAGTCTATTGACTTTACTGAGAAATAGAGACTGTGAAATATTTGAGATTTTGATAATCATATTGAACTATTTTCAACAGGTTTGGAAGGACAGTTTGTCTGAAATATAGACGGCACCTTACCAAATTTTTATTACCAATCTTGAAACACTGATTTTATTAAAGTATGAAATTAGTATCAGCATGATATGAATATTACATAAAAGACTTCTTGAAATCAAATTAAGCTCAGGAAAAGAGATAATCACAGACTAGGTGTTCCGGCAAGCCGTGTAGCACGCCTTGCTCGGCTATTCTGTAGACGAGTGAGGGGTGTTACAATATATTTAATTTTCACATTTTTTGTTATATGTATTAATATCTATATTTCATTTTCAAAGTTAATATAAGAGTGATATGATTCAATGTCATATTATTGATTGACTATTATAAATTGAGCGATATTGTTAATGTTTTAGAAGTGCTTGTATTTGTATATAAATATTGTAGCAGAAGATGGTATAAGAAGGATATTAGAAAAGTTATTTTATATGCAGGAATATTATTTTGCCTTTATTAACAGGTATGGTATGTCCTGTTACAGACGGCACTCTGTCGAAATTTTCTTAATTATTAAGTTTATATACTAAAATTTTTAAATTTCATTTTCCTAGTTTTATTGTTACTTGCAATTAATTATTAACTCTAATAATTATATACAGGATCAAATGGAGGTTATGGTGGCTGCTGCTACTACTAATGCTACTTCGAACTCATAGGATGACAATTCACAGGAGATCTCAATCAATGTGAATCGCCAATACTTGGAAATTGTGGATGGAGAGAAGAAGCGGCGCGTATATGGTTTGGGCTCTCATGCTTGAACTTTGAACCCAGACTCATTTAGTAGCTCTGCCACTTCACGCAGGATAGCTATGGTGACAGATCATGTTGCTGATGAGCGCATTAGAGTGCTTGAGGAGGAGATTGTGCGTATGAGGGAAAATCAAGAGTGAATTCTTTAGCAACGCGTTTAGGAGGAGGTATCGCACCTCAGGTAATAAAGTGAAGAGCAGTTTCGCTCTATGCAAGAGGAGATGAGGTGTATGATGAGGCAAATGGCGTCATCATCCTGCCCTTCAAGTGATTCTATTGATCCCCGTGATCAGAGCACACCGAATCTGTAGCTTGATATTGTTTATATACATTTACTAACTGAACTTATTACTCGGATGGTTAACTTTATATTTTTATATAACATATGATATTTTTATTTACTAAATATTGTAAATTTTATTATATAAACATAATAATTCTTAATTCAATATTAATTGTTTATTATTAAAAAATTAGAATAAAAAATTAAAAAAAAATTAATTTTGTGACTAATT
This sequence comes from Hevea brasiliensis, assembly GCF_030052815.1. Classification (NCBI taxonomy): domain Eukaryota; kingdom Viridiplantae; phylum Streptophyta; class Magnoliopsida; order Malpighiales; family Euphorbiaceae; genus Hevea; species Hevea brasiliensis. The sequence goes on along the minus strand of NC_079508.1, from coordinate 1,636,481 downwards.
ATAATCCGTCACAAATTTGTGACGGACTGATCCATCACAAATTTGTGACGAAAAGCTTTTCATCACAAAAAAATTGGTCAAAAAATTTGTGACAGACAACATTTTTGATGGATTTTTTCATCACTGATCTGTCCCAATTTTGTGACGGATACAAGTTTTGACCGGCCAATAATTTGTGACGGACGGATTAATTCCGTCATAAATTTTGACGGATGTTCTGTCAAAATTCTGTCACAAATTTGTGACTGGTTTTTTTATTTCGGCACTAAAAATTTGTGATAAGCAAAATTTTGACGTTTATTTTTCTGTCACAAATCCGTCACAAAATTAAATTTGTGACGGATTTGTCCATCACAAATTGGCTTTTTTCTTGTAGTGCTAGAAAAGATTAAGGCAATCATGGAGATGCAGCCTTCGAAAAGCATCAAGGAAATACAAAGGTTTAATAGAAGAGTAACTGCTGTTGGGCAATTAATGTCTTGCTAGGCAGAAGATGCCTCCCATTCCATAGAGCCTTGAAAGCAAAAAGACTATTTAAGTGGGGTGAGGATTTGAAGGAGCGGATGCATAAAAAAAAATATAAGTTTAGATCATTGAATTCAAAAATTTTTCATTTAGGGTCACATGCATCATGCAAGATTCATTTTTATCTATTTGATTTCAATGATAAACAGTATATTAAAACTCTTTTAATATGTTTTTGGATCTACATTTGTCATTTAAGATTTTAGAATTAAAAGATTAATTCATTAGAACCCTAGATTAGATCAAGAACAAGTGCACTAACATTTTGATGTACTGTAGTTGTGTTTGGCACCTTTGGGATGCGCCTAGGACACCAGAAGTTGTCCCTCTAGCTTGTCTAAACAAAGATCACCATTGGCAGCCCCTTGAATAGCTTCTCAAGCCTTTCCAATCAATTAGAAATTTAGGTTTTGTCTTTAGAGAGATTACATATGTATACAGGACACTAGAAACGATTTCTAGCAATTTTAATTTAAGAGAATGTTGGCAATTCTCTTTGAATTGATGAGAGATGAAGAAGAATAGAGGAAGAGGATTCCTTGGGTGGCGGCACAAAAGAAAAATAGCAGCTTATTATTTTTTCTTTTTATCCTTTCCCTTATATAGCTAGGTCACCACTTAAAACCCTTGCCACATGTCACCTTCTGATTGGCTCTTAGTTTAATTGACCCAATCACATTGTGCCAAGTGTCAAACTTAGATTTAATCTTGACTTTGATCATCTTACATGATTAAAAGACAAATGGCAAGATTATGTGTAGTGTCATGTGTCACCATCTCATGGTGCCACATGTCACCCTGTGGAATGAGCAAAATACTCTTGTATCTTAATTTTGAGTTCTCAATCCAAAATAATTATTTCTCTTCTTCTAATCAATTTATATCAAATATAAATTAATTAATTAATCTCTATTAATTAATTTCTCATAATTAAATTCATATTTAAATACTTTAAATATAAATTTAACTTATATTATACATCCAATAACCTACATTTGGTTTCAAGCCATGCTAGGGACTTTGCAATCTAATTGTAAACCAAACCTATTTAATTAATTAATTAAACTCTTTAACTAATTAATTAAATCACATTTAACTTGGTGATTACTTGTGTATGTGTGTGACTCACTAGGCTCATCACTAATTGGTAATGAGATATGATATTAACTCTTAATATTATCAGAACTCTTTCTTACCATAAATGATTTCTCTAAATCATTTTAGGCACCTTATAGACTATGGTTAACACCTAGCATAGCATGCCATAGCCACCCAATTAGTAATAAGGTTTACCTTAAATGAACCTATAATCATATTTTACCATGCACTAGAATCTCTCTGTTACAAAATCCCAATTCGAGCTGGAGTCATAGTTTATGTCAAACTCCATTTGCTATGAATATTATGTTCTCTTTTAATTTCAGTTCTTGATTAAAAAGATTTTCTTATCAGAAACTCTTTTTCTGATTAAATTTATCTGTCTTGGCCAGGAACTTGAAACATCAAGAATAATTAAATGAACATATGATTTTATCCCTATTTACTTAGGGTAACAGATTCTATCTTGATCAACACCTACCTCTATATATAACTAGTAGGAGCCAACACATGCCCATATACCCATACACAGTACAAGTATGAAAGCAGTATCAAACTCAAATCACCAATATACAAGATAACTGTGCTATCTCGGGTCTAAAGATTATATGCACTAATATAATTTATGATAATACATTGACAAGAGTAAACTCCATGTGCTTGTCATAAATGTCACTGGTTTGGCCTACTTATCATGTATAAGTGCCTATCATATTTGTTATATGGCATGAGACTCACTATTCTATCTTATTTACATCTCACATAAATAACTTGGGAACAAACATGATTACAATCTTTCTGGATAAGTCATGTCCTTATTGTGAAGTATCCTCGATTATGAACCTATTTATGATACTTTCTGCTAGAAATACTGTCACTCATATTCTTAACAACTTAAGAATAGAATTTCTAACAAAATATCAATGGACCTTTTTTATTACACATAAATATATTATATAAATGGAAAAGTGAAAATGCCTTTTATTAATAAAATATGTACAAGATACATACTAAATGATATGCTCTGGGGCATACTACTAACAATCTCCCACTAGCACTAGAGCCATTCATTACATACCTTAGATCCATCTTCTCAAGATGTCGGTCTAACTGTCCTTGTGACAAAGGCTTAGTGAATAGATCAGCTGGATTTTCAGCTGATGCTATTTTCTGCATGGCTACATCGCCTAGCCCAACTATCTCTCTGATAATGTGGTAGTGCCTTTCTATGTATTTAGATTTCTGGTGAGACCGGGGTTCCTTATATCCAAACAGCTTCTTTTGCAGCATCTGATGCAGCAATATACTTAGCCTCTATAGTGCAATCTACAGTTCTGCTCTGTTTGGAACTCTTCCAACTGACTGCACCTCCATTACAAATGAACATATACCCAGAGGTAGACTTTCTATCATCGATATCTGATCGGAAATCAGAATCAGTATAACTATCCAATTGCAAGTCACCACCTCCATAAATCAAGAATAAATCCTTAGTTCTTCTCAAGTACTTAAGGATATTCTTGATAGCTGCCCAGTGTTCCAAACTTGGATTGGATTGATACCTGCTAGTCAAACTAACAGCATATGCGATATCCGGCCTAGTACACAATATTGCATGCATCAAACTTCCAATAGCCGAAACATATGGAATCCTGGCCATTTTATCTCTTTCTTCAGGTATCTTTGGAGACATCTCTTTAGAAAGGTGGATACCATGTCTCACTGGTAACAATCCTCTCTTGGAATTAAGCATGTTAAACCTCTTTAACACCTTTTCCAAGTATAGACTTTGGGATAAATCAATTATTCTTTTCGCTCTATCTCTATAGATGCGAATCCCAAAAATATAGGTTGCCTCCTCGAAGTCTTTCATGGAGAATGTATTTGACAACCATACCTTCATAGTTGTCAACATACTTGTGTCATTACTTAACAACAGAATATCATCCACATATAAGATAAGGAAAGTGATAGCACTATCACTAACCTTCTTATATACACATGGCTCATCCTCATTTTTTATAAAACCAAATGACTTAATGGCTTCATCAAAATGGATGTTCCAACTCCTCGATGCTTGTTTCAACCCATAAATGGATCGCTTTAGCTTGCATACCTTGGAACCATCTTGGGATTCAAAACCCCTAGGTTGTTCCATGAAAATGTTTTCTTCAATGTATCTATTGAGAAAAGGTGTTTTGACATCCATTTTCCAAATCTCATAATCATAGTATGCAGCTATTGCTAATAGAATCCTAATTGATTTAAGCAAGGCAACAGGCAAGAAAGTCTCCTCATAGTTGATTCCTTGCCTTTGGCGAAACCCTTTCTCTACTAGCCTTACTTTATAGGTCTCTAACTTTCCATCAGAACCAATTTTCTTCTTGAAAACCCCTTTGTTCCCTATAGGTACAATACCTTTAGGTGGGTCAATAAGATCCCAAATAAATCTCGGATTTCATAGCATCAATCCATTTTGAAGAGTCTATATCTGATATAGCTTCTTCATAGGTAAGTGGATCATCTCCATGATCTACTTCTTCATGAGTAGACAACTCTTGTTCTTCTTCATGAAGGAAACCATATCTCACTGGTGGGTGAGTACCCTGGTTGATTTACGAGGAACAACTATAGATATTTCATTAATAGGTGTAGGTTGACTAAATGGATCTATATCCATCTGTTCTGTTGGTTGGTCAGAATTTTTCAATTCTAGCTCTATTTGCTTTCCTTTGCCTCCTTCTTGAACAAACTATTGTTCAAGAAATATGGCATCTCTACTTACCACAACATTTTGTGATGTAAGCAAATAAAATTAATATCCAAAACTATGTTTTGGATATCCAACAAATCGACCCTTTTTTGATCTGGTTTTCAATTTATCAGTGTTCAGTTTTTTGATATAAGCTGGACAACCCCAAATCTTAACATGCTTAAGACTTGGTTTTCTTCCATGCCATATCTCATAAGGTGTGGAAGATACTGATTTTGATGGAATCCTATTCAGAATATGCAAAGATGATTCTTATGCAAATCCTCAAAAGGAGATTGGCATATTAGTATAGCTCATCATACTACGTACCATATCCAATAGGGTACGATTTCTCCTTTCAGATGCACTATTTAGCTGTGGTGTACCTAGAAGAGTCAGCTGGAAATAATGCTATGCTCTCTCAAGTATTCATCAAATTCAGTACTCAAGTATTCACCTCCACGATCTGATCGAAGAGCTTTAATACTTTTTTATGTTTGATTTTCTACTTCAGATTTAAATTCTTTGAACTTTTCAAAGGACTCATGTTTGTATTTCATCAAATACAAATACCCAAACCTTGATTTTATCATCAGTAAAGGTAATAATGTAATGAAAACCGCCTCTAACTATTTCCTTAAATGGACTACGTACATCACTATGTATGTCACACCCTACCCCTCTGTAAGGCATAACATGATCCCGTAGTATACCTAATGAATTACCAACTCCGTCTACTGATAATCCATTAAATACACTACAATGGATTTTAAAAACTTTTCTTACTTCTTTTACAGTGATGAGCACTATTTACAGGTGTGAAAGACTTTGGTGAATTGAAGTGAAACAACTAACTCATTTGATTTATTTGGAATATCTGTAAAAATTTTGGCAAGGTGCCATTTGTATTTTGGACAAAACAGTTCTTCAGAAAACCTGTAAAAAGCACTTCAATATATTTTCAAATCTCAACTCCAACAGTTTTATCAACACAACACATTTCTCAAGTCAAATCCACAGTGATTTTCAAAGACTAAGATATAAAAATATAACACAATTTTTACAAGCCAAATAACTCATAATTATTTTACAACTTTACTGTACAACTTAAATTTACAACTGCTCAAAACCAAGAACAAAATATACATACAAAGGTGAATATAAATTACAGTACAAAATGCCACATATGGTAAACTCACTATACCCAAAATCTCTCGATGGCAGTACTAGCGACCTAGTCTGCGCCTGTCTATCTCTCTACCATAAAGAATAAAGCTATCACGAGACAATGTCTCGATGGTGCACAACATTAACCAAATACAATTTTAAATCACAATTCATAAATCATATCATTAGTGGATACTTAAAACCATAGTTGATTTCAAGACAATGAATGTCATAAGGAATTTAAACTCCAATTCACAAATTATCAAAATTCATAATAACACAATTTAGTCAAATAGCTTAAGAATACCGTATTGCCAATTCATACACAATTTGATCAAATTACTGAATAACACAGTTTTTTCCAATCAATGACACAATTTGATCAAATAACTGAATAATACCGTTTTGCAAATCAATAACACAATTCGATCAAATAACTGAAGAATACAGTTTTGCAAATCAATAACACAATTCGATCAAATAACTGAAGAATACAGTTTTGCAAATCAATAACACAATTCGATCAAATAACTGAAGAATACAGTTTTGCAAATCAATAACACAATTCGATCAAATAACTGAAGAATACAGTTTTGCAAATCAATAACACAATTCGATCAAATAACTGAAGAATACAGTGTTGCCAATCAATATCACAATTTAAGTCATGACACAATTTTTCCATATATGCCGTGTTGTACACCACGACAAGACATGCTCACCCCAATAATCGAAATCAATGAGGGAGGAAGCTAGCTATCTAATGAGTACTCATCCATACTCACCTCAGACTGGGAAGTCAAAGAGGGAGGAACATAATCATACTCACCCCAGACTGATAAGTCAAAGAGGGAGGAATAATCACACTCACCCCATTAAAGGAGGAGGAACATAGTATCAGTGTCATGCCAATTGTGAGTCAAAACAATTCCAAACATTTTATTCAAATGATCCGTAAGAATCCAATAAATTTCCAAAGTTATAATTCCATTCACAAAATGGCAACACAATTCGTAATTCACTTCAATTTTCACAAAAACCATTTACAGTGCTTTTCAATCAATAAGTATCCATCAATATCATTCAAATAATTTTTCACAGTTTCAAACCATTCACCATGTTTTTCAATCAATAAGTGTTCATCAAACACATTTCCACAATTTAAAACAATAATATACAAATAGTCAATATTTATTTCAATTGAAAAATTCAAGAGAAATAGTTGTTGTGCACAAACACAATTTAAAACAATAACATATAATTAATCATATGAAATATTATTCAGAACAAAATCAGTTGAAAACTAATTGTGCACAAACCTCTGATGACTGTCTCCCTGGTCTGGACTCAGTGTTTCCTTCTCTTTTCCTGAGTCTTTAGTAACTGAGAAACACAATTTGAAGTGTTTCAGTACTAAATTAAATTGTCTCTAACGATAATGTTTGGTAAATAATGCACTGAACTCAATTATTCACTTAATCACCTAATATACCGACCCTCGTTGCATTTTAGGTAAATTAGGTTTTAGTGTCATTCATATGTCACACTCGATAGGGTTTTAGGTTTGGTACGTTTTGCCAAACTCGTTTCCTTGTTTAGTGCATTTTAATGCAACTTGCTGGATTCCGGGATACTGGTTTGACCTAACCGGACGATCTAGTTCCCTCGGTTTTCGGGTCTCGGTCGAAACTACAAACTTGTAGATTCAGGTCTTATGGACCGCGGTGCAAAATTTCAGGTCAATCCGAGTTAAGTAGACCGAGTTATGGTCATTAAACTCTATCAGGTCAAATGGTAACAGTTTAGGTCAATTATAGTTAAAATAGGTCAATTCTGGTTCGCCAGTTTTGGCCAGAACTTGTGAACTTGTGCAAGTTGTTTGACTTGCTTATGGTCATTTCTGGGCTTTGGTGTCTTCATAAGACTTGTAGGTATGGGTCTTAACTATTCTTGGTTAAAATTTCAGGTCAATTGGACCTGTTTTGAGTGAGTTATGGCCTAAACACTCACTGCTGCCCAATTGGTCATTTTTCAGATCCTAATTGCACCTAATCCGAATTGGTCATTTTCTTAGGTCACCTTGCAAGCAGAATTTTGGTATGGTTTCTCAATGAAAGTTGGCACATTTTGTGCCTAGTTTCACCTCCAATTGGTCTCATACCAATTGAGGTTACACATTTAAAGTTATAGGTCTATTTGCACACTGTCCTCTATATGTCTTTCAAACCCCAATTCAAACACACATATACCTTGCAATTTGGTTCACTTCCCTACCAATCTGTTTTGGTACATTACCAAAAGCATTTTCTACTTTACATTAACATTACTTTGGGCAGATTACAATTACCCTCAACACACCAAATATAATTCACATTTACAAGTTCTAAATACCATTACATACACACCTAACCATTACAAATTTTACACACACTTTACAAGATCAATCTACATACATATCATCAATCCTTCTAGGTTAATATTCTGCATACATTTCCTTCAATATATACCATTACTCAAGTGTCCCCAAGCTGCCACAAACCATTCTTCAACATCAAAGTGCCCATTTTACAATTTCATCCAAGTGCATAAATCACCCCATAAATCACCCCATAAACATGAAATAATTCACTGGGTTAGTTATAATTCATCATGATCAACACCATTTCTCATCAATTATATGCACAAATATCTCATCAAAAACGTGATCTGTCCAAAATGAAACAACAATAACCCTTCAAACTCAAAATTTAAACACCAAATAACATTTTCTAACTTAAACTAACACCCATAAAATGCAAACTTACCTTATGAAAAAACTCAAATTTATCAAACTTGCTAACTTCTTGATTAATTGGTATCAAACTTCTTCTTGTGATGTGGGACAAATTTTTATGAAGAAATCTAAGTATTTGGAGTTGAAATGAAATGGTTAAATGGGAGAAAATGGCCATGGAGGTTTTATTTCCTTCAATTCGCAATGTTGAATTCATGATGGATGCAGATGGAGTTTCAGCTGTATATTATGTGTTTAATTGTCCCACTATGTGGTTAATTAATTCCCTAGTGGTCCCTTAGTCACTTAATCATATAATATGTTAAACTTTCACTTAATCCTACATTAACCCATGATTTTTTAGCTATTTACTTTAGGTACCACTAAACTAATTTTTCATTTTATTTTCTAAGTATAATATTAATTTTTTTATTTTAATATTTGTCAATTTAAATTTAATTAATGCCAATTTAGGCCAAGATCAAATGACGTGGCATTCCTGCCTTTTTTTGATTTCTTTTTTTTCCTGTTTTTCTTATTCACTTTTTTTTGATTTTTTTTTTTTAATTTGTTATTTAATTTTTTTTTTATTAATATTTTAAATTTTTATTTAAGTCCATTTAATTTTTATTATTTCCATCTTTTCCATCAATTCCTCCACATCTTCACCCATCACGCCAGGTTCTTCTAGGCTTGCGGCCCAATTCCCCTCTTGTTTAACTTCAGTTTTTTTTTTATTTTCCATTTTTTCTTTCCTTTATTTTCCTTTTTTTTCTTTTGTCTTCTTTTTTATTATTTCTCACTACTTTCTTAGTGTATCTCAGATTATCTTGTTCTCCTGGCATCTAGGTCAGTACCGATTGTAACGGTCATATACAACTTACCTGTGTTAATGGATTAGGTTAAATAAATTCCTACAATAGTTCTTTTACCTTTTAGCCATCTTTCCAATAGTCATATCGCTTTTTTCCTTTTTCTATGATAGTTAATAACCCTTTTTTCTAAATCAATATAATATAAGACTTTTTACAATCCTCCCTTTATTTATTAAATAATGAATAATTGCCTTTCTACTTTCACATCTTTTAATATTTTCATTTTCTTCTTGTCTAACTTTTCTGTTATTCTTGAACTTAGACTCATTTTCTTTCCACATTTTTCTTCTTGACCATCTTAGCCTTTAGGCCTTCCTTTTTTTTTGAGTTTCTTATGAAACACATCTGTCAATTCTTCATTTTGTTCTTTCTTCAATTCTCTTTTATTTATTAATTTTTCTTTACCTCTTTTCCTTTCCTCTTTTTTTATTTTTTTTAATTGTTTGTTAGATTTTTTAAATTGAGTTTTTCAACATTGTTTAAATATATTAAATTTATGCAATATTGATATTCTTGGATCACCTATGTTAAGGTTCAAATCTCTTATTACTTAAATTCATGTTAAAGCTGGATATGTAAATTAAGTATCGTCAAGAGAAAACATGTCGACAAACAAGATGAGAACATCCTAACATGCCAATACATCCATCAGTGGAAATCAAGAGATCTTATCTTTATATCTCCCAATCTCATCAACTGGACATCTTCTACACATTTCTCCCATTATAACTCCATCCTGCATGTTTCAATCAAGAACCTCCTCTAATACATATTCAGAGCAAGCTGCATCTTCCTTCTTACTTTGTTTCCTCTTGCTTTTCTTCACTAGCTTCTAATTGTCTCTACATGGCTTGGTGTAACTCATCAATACTTTTCCAAATTGAGTCTACCTATATCACAATATGATCCTAAAGGAATAGGCACCAATGCATCAAAATTTATTTCCTCGACAGGGATTCACAACTCAGGAACAAATTTTTGTTTCTTTAGCCTATTGATTTATAATGTAATCAGATCGTATGTTATTAACATTTGGCATTGTGTAGATAGTATACAAAAGATTTCAAATTCACCATTATTATTCAAATTAAAATCATTGATAAAATTGGTCCTCAGGTTACCCTTAATGATTATTAGAAAAAATAACATGATTAAATAATCAATATATGAATTACCAAACCAAAGAAAATTCATCCTCATTACAAATGGATTTATCCAAATTATTTTAAAATTTTTATTAAAACAATAGCTTACAATGAAACTAGTTGTGTGAAATCACTGAAACAACTGGAATCTTAACCCATATTACTCTTTCATTCCTATTGATTTATCCAACTGAATCTTAACTGTTTTCCATTTGATACTTAAACAAAAAAGTTCTTAAAATCTTTAAAAATCTTAATCACCATACAACCAAATCTCACATTACAATTTTAAAGTCAAATTGCATTAGTTGTGTTCTTCCATTTTTGAACACAATAAATATAACAATATATTTGTAATAATTCATAAAATATAATTTACAATTTATAACATTATTCAATTACATTTATTATAAGAATTCAAAAATCTAAACAAAACTAAAAAATACAAATGATTACATATAAATATTACAAAAGTAAAATTATACATCCAATATACTCATATATAGATAAATCTCTCATCATAATTTCAGCAGTCTCCATTTCCGTCATATTTATCATAAAGATAATATTAATCATTATCTCTACTTGCACACTAATGACACACATAGCATCTATCATTATAAATTATACATTATTTCATAATACATATCTAATACATTCAATAAATAAATATTCAATACTTTCAATGTTCTGATACCAATAAGGAATTTAAACTCCAATTCACAAATTATCAAAATTCATAATCTACAATTGAGTTAACAAATATTAGAAATAACAAGATTGCCAATCTCAACACAATTATATCAAATTACCATAATATTCCTTTTTTTCAAAATGCAAATGAATCAATATCCCAACCAATTAATACAAAATGCATAAATTATAACATAATTAACACCATTATAATCAATAATTTAAATAAATTAATTAATTTATAACCCAAAGAAGCATAAAAGAAATAAATCCAATTACATTGGTCTTTTATTGTCCATGATCATCCATCATGCATATCACTATTTAACAATTAAATAAAACATACATTCTTAAATTAAATTGAATATCTCATATTCAACTTAAAAATCCAGATTTGAATATGATTCAAACAAATTTAAAAATTCAGATTTGAATCATATTCAAACAAATTTAATTGTGTGATTATAATTCTAATTAAACAATTTAATTAGACATAAAATGGGCCTTAGATCATACAACAATTGCACATACAACACCCATCATTACCATGCACACCATGGTGGGGCACAAACCATGCGCACCATGGTGTTCATCCTCATGCTGCCACCTTTTCTTTTGCAACTAGCAATGAACTAATCATCTCATGATCAACTCACATAATTAAATCATATATTAAACAATCTAAATGGCAAATATAGTGGCTCTGATACCAATTGAAGGAGCGAAAGCATAAAAAACATAAGTTTAGATCATTGAATTCAAAAATTTTTCATCTAGGGTCACATGCATCATGCAAGATTCATTTATCTATTTGATTTCAATGATAAACAGCATATTAAAACTCTTTTAATATATTTTTGGATCTATATTTGCCATTTAAGATTTTAGAATTAACATATTAATTCATTAGAACCCTAGATTGGATCAAGAACAAGTGCACTAACCTTTTGATGCACTTCAGTTGTGTTTGGCACCTTTGGGATGTGCCTAGGACACCAGATGTTGTCCCTCTAGCTTTTCCACACCAAGATCGCTATTGGCAGCCCCTTGAACAGTTTCTCAAGCCTTTCTAATCAATTAAAAATTTAGGTTTTGTCTTTAGAGATATTACAGATGTATACAGGACAATAGAAACGATTTTTAGCAATTTTAATTCAAGAGAATAGTGGCAATTCTCTTTGAATTGATGAGAGATGAAGAAGAATAGAGGAAGAGGACTCCTTGGGTGGATGCACAAAAGAAACACAGCAGCTTAATATTTTTTCTTTTCATCATTTCCCTAATATAGCTAGGTCACCACTTAAAATCCTTGCCACATGTCACCTTCTGATTGGCTCTTAGTTTAATTGACCCAATCACATTATGCCAAGTGTCAAACTTAAATTTAATCTTGACTTTGATCATCTTACATGATTAAAAGACAAATGACAAGCTTATATGTAGTGCCATGTGTCACCATCTCATGATGCCACATGTCACCCTGTGTAATGACCAAAATACTTTTGTGTCTTAATTTTGAGTTCTCAACCCAAAATAATTATTACTCTTCTTCTAATCAATTTATATCAAATATAAATTAATTAATTAATCTCTATTAATTAATTTCTCATAATTAAATTCATATTTAAACACTTTAAATATAAATTTAACTTACACTATACATTCAATAACTTAGATTTGGTTTCAAGCCATGCTAGGGACTTTGCAATCTAATTGCAAATCAAACCTATTTAATTAATCAATTAAACTCTTTAACTAATTAATTAAATCACATTTAACTTGGTGATTACTTGTGTATGTGTGTGACTCACTAGGCTCATCACTAATTGGCAATGAGATATGATATTAACTCTTAATATCATCAGAACTCTTTCTTACCATAAATGATTTCTCTAAATCATTTTAGGCACCTCATAGACTATGGTTAACACCTAGCATAGCATCCCATAGCCACCTAATTAGTAATAAGGTTTACCTTAAATGAACCTATAATCATATGTTACCACTAGAATTTCTCTGTTACAAAATCCCAATCTGAGCTGGAGTCATAGTTTATGTCAAACTCCATTTGCTATGAATATTATGTTCTCTTTTAAATCCAGTTCTTGATTAAAAAGATTTTCTCATCAGAAAATCTTTTCTGATTAAATCTATCTGTCCTGGCCAGGAACTTGAAACATCAAGAACAATTAAATGAATATATGATTTTATCCCTATTTACTTAGGGTAACAGATTCCATCTTGATCAACACCTACCTTTATATATAACTAAACACATGCCCATATACCCATACACAATACAAGTATGAAAGCAGTATCAAACTCAAATCAACTATATACAAGATAACTGTGCTATCTCAGATCTAAAGATTATATGCACTGATATGATTTATGACAATACATTGACAAGAGTAAACTCCATGTGCTTGTCATAAATCTCACTGGTTCGGCCTATTTATCATGTATAAGTGCCTATCATGTTTGTTATATGGCATGAGACTCACCATTCCATCTTATTTACATCTCATATAAATAACTTGGGAATAAACATGATTACAATCTTTCTGGATAAGTCATGTCCTTATTGTGAAGTATCCTCGATTGTGAACCTATTTATGATACTTTCTGCTAGAAATACTGTCACTCATATTCTTAACAACTTAAGAATAGAATTTCTAACAAAATATCAATGGACCTTTTCTATTACACATAAATATATTATGTAAACGAAAAAGTGAAAATGCCTTTTATTAATAAAATATGTACAAGATACATACTAAATGATATGCTTTAGGACATACTACTAACAATCTCCCACTAGCACTACAGCCATTCATTACAATACCTTAGACCCATCTTCTCAAGATGTCGGTCTAACTGTCCATGTGACAAAGGTTTAGTGAATGGATCAGCTGGATTTTCAGCTGATGCTATTTTCTGCATGGCTACATCTCCTAGCCCAACTATCTCTCTGATAATGTGGTAGTGCCTTTCTACGTGTTTGGATTTCTGGTGAGACCGGGGTTCCTTATATCCAAACAACTTCTTTTGCAGCATCTGATGCTGCAATAAACTCAGCCTCTGTAGTGGAATCTGCATTCGTGCTCTGTTTGGAACTCTTCTAATTGACTGCACCTCCATTACAAATGAACACATACCCAGAGGTAGACTTTTTATCATCAATGTCTGATTGGAAATTAGAATCAGTATAACCATCCAATTGCAAGTCACCACCTCCATAAATCGAGAATAAATCCTTAGTTCTTCTCAAGTACTTAAGGATATTCTTGATAGCTCTCTAGTGTTCCAAACCTGGGTTGGATTAATACCTGCTAGTCAAACTAACAGCATATGCGATATCTGGCCTAGTACGCAATATTGCATACATCAAACTTCCAATAGTCGAAGCATATGGAATCCTGGCCATTTTATCTCTTTCTTCAGGTGTCTTTGGAGACATCTGTTTAGAAAAGCGGATACCATGTCTCATTGGTAACAATCCTCTCTTGGAATTAAGCATGTTAAACCTCTTTAACACCTATTCCAAATATAGACTTTGGGATAAACTAATTATTCTTTTCCCTCTATCTCTATAGATGTGAATCCCAAGAATATAGGTTGCCTCCCCTAAGTATTTCATGGAGTATGTATTTGACAACCATACCTTCATAGTTGTCAACATACTTGTGTCATTACCTAATAACAGAATATCATCCACATATAAGATAAGGAAAGTGATAGCACTGTCACTAACCTTCTTATATACACATGGCTCATCCTCATTTTTTATAAAACCAAATGACTTAATGGCTTCATCAAAATGGATGTTCCAACTCCTCGATGCTTGTTTCAACCCATAAATGGATCGCTTTAGCTTGCATACCTTGGAACCATCTTGAGATTCAAAACCCCTAGGTTGTTTCATGAAAATGTTTTCTTCAATGTATCCATTGAGAAAAGCTGTTTTGACATCCATCTGCCAAATCTCATAATCATAGTATGCAGCTATTGCTAATAGAATCCTAATTGATTTAAGCATGGCAACAGGTAAGAAAGTCTCCTCATAGTTGATTCCTTGCCTTTGGCGAAACCCTTTCGCTATTAGCCTTGCTTTATAGGTCTCTACCTTTCCATCAGAACCAATTTTCTTCTTGAAAACCCCTTTGTTCCCTATAGGTACAATACCTTCAGGTGGGTCAACAAGATCCCAAAAATAAATCTCGGATTTCATATCATCAATCCATTTTAAAGAGTCTATATCTGATATAGCTTTTTCATAGGTAAGCGGATCATCTCTATGATCTACTTCTTCATGAGAAGACAACTCTTGTTCTTCTTCATGAAGGAAACCATATCTCACTGGTGGGTGAGATACCCCGGCTGATCTATGAGGAACAGCTATAGATGTTTCATTAATAGGTGTAGGTTGACTAGATGGATCTATATCCATCTGATCTGTTGGTTGGTCAGAACTCTCCAATTCTAGCTCTATTTTCTTTCCTTTGCCTCCTTCTTGAACAAACTGTTGTTCAAGAAATGTGGCATCTCTACTTACCACAACCTTTTGTGATGTAGGCAAATAAAATTAATATCCAAAACTATCTTTTGGATATCCAACAAATCAACCCTTTTCTGATCTGGTTTCCAATTTATCAGTGTTCAGTTTTTTGATATAAGCTGGACAACCCCAAATCTTAACATGCTTAAGACTTGGTTTTCTTCCATGCCATATCTCATTAGGTGTGGAAGATACTAATTTTGATGGGTTCCTATTCAGAATATGCAAAGCTGAATCTAATGCAAATCCTCAAAAGGAGATTGATATATTAGTATAGCTCATCATATTACATATCATATCCAATAGGGTACGATTTCTCCTTTCAGATACACCATTCAGCTGTGGTGTTCCTGGAGGAGTCAGCTAGAAACAATGCTATGCTCTCTTAAGTATTCATCAAATTTAGTACTCAAGTATTCACCTCCACGATCTGATCGAAGAGCTTTAATACTTTTTTTCTGTTTGATTTTCTACTTCAGATTTAAATTCTTTGAACCTTTCAAAGGATTCATATTTGTATTTCATCAAATACAAATACCCAAACCTTGATTTTATCATCAGTAAAGGTAATAATGTAATGAAAACTGCCTCTAACTATTTCCTTAAATGGACCACATACATCACTATGTATTAGTTCTAAAATATTTTAAGCTCTTAGTCCTTGTCCAACAAAGGGTGATCTAGTCATTTTTCCCTGAAGGCAGGATTTATAATTTGGAGTAGGTTCAGAGCCCAATGAGGATAAAATCCCCATTTTCTCCACTTTTGCAATCCTATCTTCTGCAATCATGACCTAATCTTAAGTGCCAAATATATTTTAAACTTGAGTTGATTTTCATCATGGCATTGCATTCTTTTAGATTGCTATACTCTGGGCAGTTCCCTTTCCAGTGCCCATTTTGCTGGCAGTGGAAACACTTTCCTCTGCCTTCATCAGCTTTAGTCTTCCCTTTCTGTTTAGCTATTTTCTTGGAAGGACCAGGAATCTGAGGTTTATTTTTCTTATTGCACTTCTTCTTGTTGGACTTTCCAGCAGAAGAAGATGCAATCAAAGCTACCTCTTTTCCTTTATTGTCCGGCATATTCTTTTGGGCAATAACCAGCATGTTGAGTAGACCAGCCAAGGTGCATTCCTGTTTACTCATATGGAAATTTGTCACAAAATTCCCAAAAAAACTCAGGAAGGGACTGAAGGGTCAAATCCGTTTGCAGTTGGAAATCCATGTTAAAGTTAAGATGTGCCAGCTGCTCAATCAGCCGAATCATCTTGTGGACATGATCCCCAACATTCTGTCCCTCAAACATCCTCATGCGGAACAGCTGTCTAGATATCTCGTACCTAGCATTCCTGCTGTGCTCACCATACAACACTTGTAAGTGAGGGAGGATCTCACTCGCACCCTGTATGTTCTCATGCTGCTTCTGTAACTCATTACTCATAGAAGCAAGCATGTAACACTTGGCTCTCATATCATGCTCCTTCCACTTGTTCAAAGTTTCGTGTTTCTCTTGAGTGGCCTCTGGAGGTAAGGGACCAGGAACATTTGAGTCTAGAACATATCCTATATGTTCAAGGTTCAGGACAAGTTTCAAATTTCTTAGCCAATCAGATAGATTAGGTCCTGTCAACCTATTGCGATCAAGTAAGCTTGCAAGGATATTGGATGTTGGTGGTTGTGGTGTGCTCATTATTATTAGAAAATTAACTGTAGAAAATAACCAGATTAATTAGTAAATATATCATGTAATTAACCAAAATGATTATGGTCTTTTAATTAAATTGGTCCTCTCACTAACTTAGCGAATCCTACACTTCCAAAGTAGAAAACGGAAATCCTAGTTGGATGGATTTCTAGTGGGTGATTGAATTCTTATAATCCTATTGATCATCCTCAGGTACATCCATTATTGGAATTACAATAAACTATAAGTGAGCAACTCCTTGCCCATCACATCTCATGTGAGGTTCAATCCTTTACCTAGCCCCTAATGCTCAGAATCTCAGGTACATCCATTATTGACTTATCTTGCATTAGTTAAGTTGATCCCATTGGGCCAGTAATTATGCAAATAATTTTAATATCCTTAGGTACATCCAATATTGGCCACCAAACCATTTATATATTTACAACATCTCATGCTTAACAATTATTCTTCAAAACTCTCTTAAATTAATTACATCTTATGCAGGTATTTAAAATTCTTAAAATAATTGCCTCAATAGAGGGCCCATGTTATAATTACTTTAATTATAGCATTTCCAACTTAATCTTTTGTTTGGAAGATTTTGTGGTCATCCTAATTACTATTAAGGTCTCACTTTGCACATTATCCAATTAGCATGCATATATCATATACTTGCATATATTCCCATACATCTCATGCATTCATGGATTATAAATAAATATGGTATGATCATGGACTTTCTAAGGGATTTAATTCTGAGCCACCAAGAATTGAATCAGGGTATTCCTACGTGCATTTCATTCATTCATATTATAAGAGTTGCTGAAGGAGTACATAATCAACACTTGATCTTGAATTCCTCCCACTGGTCCCACCAATGCTCTTGACCTCCTTGATCTTGCAATCCATTTACATAGTAATCCTTGGCATACCAAGGTGAATTTACAAGAACCAAATAAATGAAATTACAACCCAAAAAAAAAATATTACATCCTTTATAATACATACCACCAAAATAAATTAAAATAAATTAATTAATTTACAACCCAAAGAAACATAAAAGAAATAAATCCAATCACATTGGTCTTTTATTGTCCATGATCATCCATCATGCATATCACTATTTAACAATTAAATAAAACATACATTCTTAAATTAAATTGAATATCTCATATTCAACTTAAAAATCCAGATTTGAATATGATTCAAACAAATTTAAAAATTTAGATTTGAATCACATTCAAACAAATTTAAAAACTTAAATTAAATTGAATATCTCATATTCAACTTAAAAATCCAGATTTGAATCACATTCAAACAAATTTAAAAATTCAGATTTGAATCACATTCAAACAAATTTAATTGTGTGATTATAATTCTAATTAAACAATTTAATTAGACATAAAATGGGCTTTAGATCATACAACAATTGCACATACAACACCCATCATTACCATGTGTACCATGGTGGGGCACAAACCATCCGCACCATGGTGTTCATCCTCATGCCGCCACCTTTTCTTTTGCAACCAGCAATGAACTAATCATCTCATGATCAACTCACACAATTAAATCATATATTAAACAATCTAAATGGCAAATATAGTGGCTCTGATATCAATTGAAGGGGCGAAAGCATAAAAAACATAAGTTTAGATAATTGAATTTAAAATTTTTTCATCTAGGGTCACATGCATCATGCAAGATTCATTTTTATCTATTTGATTTCAATGATAAACAACACATTAAAACTCTTTTAATATGTTTTTGGATCTATATTTACCATTTAAGATTTTAGAATTAGCAGATTAATTCATTAGAACCCTAGATTAGATCAAGAACAAGTACACTAACCTTTTGATGTACTGCAGTTGTGTTTGGCACCTTTGGGATGCGCCTAGGACACCAGATGTTGTCCCTCTAGCTTGTCCATACAAAGATCACCATTGGCAGCCCCTTGAACAATTTCTCAAGCCTTTCCAATCAATTAGAAATTCTGGTTTTGCCTTTAGAGAGATTACAGATGTATAGAAGACACTAGAAACGATTTCTAGCAATTTTAATTTAAGAGAATGCTGGCAATTCTCTTTGAATTGATGAGAGATGAAGAAGAATAGAGGAAGAGGAATCCTTGGGTGGATGGACAAAAGAAAAACAGCAGTTTATTATTTTTTCTTTTTATCCTTTCTCTTATATAGCTAGGTCACCACTTAAAACCCTGGCCACATGTCACCTTCTGATTGGCTTTTAGTTTAATTGACCCAATCACATTGTGCCAAGTTTCAAACTTAGATTTAATCTTGACTTTGATCATCTTACATGATTAAAAGACAAATGGCAAGCTTATGTGTAGTGCCATGTGTCACTATCTCATGGTGCCACATGTCACCCTTTGAAATGACCAAAATACCCTTGTGTCTTAATTTTGAGTTCTCAACCCAAAATAATTATTTCTCTTCTTCTAATCAATTTATATCAAATATAAATTAATTAATTAATCTCTATTAATTAATTTCTCATAATTAAATTCATATTTAAACACTTTAAATATAAATTTAACTTATACTATACATCCAATAACCTAGATTTGTTTTCATGCCATGCTAAGGACTTTGCAATCTAATTGCAAACTAAACCTATTTAATTAATCAATTAAACTCTTTAACTAATTAATTAAATCACATTTAACTTGGTGATTACTTGTATATGTGTGTGACTCACTAGGCTCATCACTAATTGGCAATGAGATATGATATTAACTCTTAATATCATCGGAACTCTTTTTTACCATAAATGATTTCTCTAAATCATTTTAGGCACCTCATAAACTATGGTTAACAACTAGCATAGCATGCCATAGCTACCCAATTAGTAATAAGGTTTACCTTAAATGAACCTATAATCATATGTTACCATGCACTAGAATCTCTCTGTTACAAAATCCCAATTCGAGCTAGAGTCATGGTTTAGGTCAAACTCCATTTGTTATGAATATTATGTTCTCTTTTAATTCCAGTTGTTGATTAAAAAGATTTTCTCATCAGAAACTCTTTTTTGATTAAATCTATCTGTCCTGGCCAGGAACTTGAAACAACAAGAACAATTAAATGAACATATGATTTTATCCCTATTTACTTAGGGTAACAGATTCCATCTTGATCAACACCTACCTCTATATATAACTAGTAGGAGACAACACATGCCCATATACCCATACACAGTATAAGTATGAAAGCAGTCTCAAACTCAAACCATCTATATACAAGATAACTGTACTATCTCAGGTCTAAAGATTATATGCACTGATATAATTTATGACAATACATTGACGAGAGTAAACTCCATGTGCTTATCATAAATGTCACTGGTTCGGCCTACTTATCATGTATAAGTGCCTATCATGTTTGTTATATGGCATGAGACTCACCATTCCATCTTATTTACATCTCATATAAATAATTTGGGAACAAACATGATTACAATCTTTCTGGATAAGTCATGTCCTTATTGTGAAGTATCCTCGATTGTGAAGTATCCTCGATTGTGAACCTATTTATGATACTTTGTGCTAGAAATACTGTCACTCATATTCTTAACAACTTAAGAATAGAATTTCTAACAAAATATCAATGGACCTTTTCTATTACACATAAATATATTATGCAAACGAAAAAGTAAAAATGCCTTTTATTAATAAAACATGTATAAGATACATACTAAATGATATGCTCTAGCGCATACTACTAACAGAATTATCAAACAGCCTTCGAAGAGCTTAAGTCTTTCCTAACTTAACCACCTTTCTTGGATATACCATGAGCAGGTGAGACTTTGTATTTGTACTTATCCATCACTAATGCGATTGTTAGCTTTAATTTAGTTAGGGCAGAGTAGGGTGAGAGATATCCTATCTATTGCACAAGCCAAGTATTGAAAGGAGGGAGTGCAATTATCCAACCTTGGAAAAGTTTGCTTTTATTATAGTGACTACTACAAAGAAGCTTAGACCCTACTTTAAAACTCATATTATTGAAGTCCGAAGTAATTATCCACTTAAAAAAATCTTACGTGATGTGAACCTTCAAGTAATTGGTAACTTGAAAACCCACATTCAAGAATTAAATGAACAATATGGAAAGCACCAAATCAAGATGTATGAATTTGATTCTTTGAACCAGCACAATCAGATTGTTGTGTAATTCAAAGAAAATATCAGAAAATGGGAATCTTGACCTAATTCATATGGAGAATGAATAAACCAAGAATATTATGCACATTAAACCTTGCAAGATAGAAATCTCAGCAAGTTAATGAGCTTCACAAGAACAAAGGCAACAGCCAATTTACTCACTAAAGGAGCAGAAACAATCTTTCATTAATATTCAAAGTGTGTCCTCCACTCTCTCATTACACTTGTATTTATAGCCTCTTGGCTTCAAAGCTAAAGATAAAAATACCCCTACTTTAGTAACAGCTATAAGGAGCTTTAAGTCCAAACAAAAATTAATATTCCTTGAAAAAGGTGCCAGCAGATGCATGTACATGGGTTGGATCCAGTGCATGCATGTCCACAGGTTATTCCATGTAACCTAATGCTCCACATGACACCTGGTCACTTCCAAGCTTAATTTTCACTAAATTTAATCCTTTATAATTTTCTTCATGCCATTCCAACTTATAATCCTTGCTCCTTAAGATTTCACAAATTAAATTTTGAAGTGATTTAGCTCTAGTAATTGGACCTTGGATGAAATCCTTTGGTGTGGATGTAGCTTGATTCTCATCATTCCCCTCCGCTTCAAAAGGATTCGTCCTCGAATCTGTTCCTGCATCAACACAAGGAGATAAATCAGCAACATTGAAGGTGGCACTGACATTATACTCACCGGGCAGGTTTATTTTGTAGGCATTATCATTAATTTTGGTCAGCACTTGGAAAGGTCCATCACATCTTGGTTGTAATTTTGATTTCCTTCGAGAGGAAACCTTTCTTTGCGCAAGTGAACCCATACCCAATCTCCAGGTTGAAATGTGACTTTCTTCCTTCCTTTGTTGGCTTGACTAGCATATTTTTCATTTTTCTTTTCAATTTGAAGCTTGGCTTGTTCATGGATTTTCTTCACCAATTCTGCTTTTCTTTTTCCATCCAAACTAGCAAGCTGCTCACGAGCAAAGGTAAAAGATCCAAAGGAGTTGAAGGATTGAAACCATACACAATTTCAAATGGAGAATAGCCAGTAGAAGAATGCACATTTCTATTGTATGCAAATTCAACAAGTGGAATGCAATCTTCCCATGACTTCAAATTTTGCTTAACCACAGCACGCAAAAGAGTAGTTAGTGTCCTATTTACTACTTCAGTTTGACCATCGGTTTGTGGGTGACAAGTGGTGGAAAATAATAACTTGGTGCCCAATTTTCCCCACAAAACCTTCCAAAAGTGACTAAGGAATTTAACATCCCTATCACTAATTAAACTCTTAGGTATGCTATGCAACCTAACAATATCTCTAAAGAATAAATTTGCAACATTTGTAACATCATCAGTTTTATGGCATGGAATAAAATGTGCCATTTTTGAAAACCTGTCAACAACAACAAAAATTGAATCATGGCCTTGTTTAGACCTAGGTAATCCCAACACAAAATCCATAGACAAATGAACCCAAGGATCACTAGGGGTAGGTAAAGGTGTATACAAACCTTGTGGCAAAATTTTAGATTTAGCCTTAGCACACACAACGCACCTAACACATACTCTTTCAACATCTCTTTTCATATTCGGCCAACAAAAATGTTCCTTTAATACATCTAAAGTTTTGGCAACACCAAAATGACCCATTAATCCACCAGCATGAGACTCATTCACAAGTAATTCACGCATGGAACTCTTAGGCATACACAATCTATTTTCTCTAAACAAATATCCATCATGCCTATAAAACTTCTCAAAAGCATTCTTTTCACAAGATGCATACACTCTAGCAAAGTCATCATCTTCAGCATATAATTCTTTCACATATTCGAATCCTAATAACTTTGCATCAAGAAGGGCAAGAAGGTTATACCTTCGAGATAAGGCATCAGCCACCACATTTTTTTCCCATGTTTGTATTGAATTACATATGGGAAGGTCTCAAGGAACTCAACCCATTTTGCATGACGCCTACTCAACTTATTTTGCCCCTTGATATGCTTCAATGACTCATGATCTGTGTGGATGACAAATTGCTTTGGCCAAAGGTAATGTTGCCATGTTTCCAAGGCACGTACCAATGCATACAACTCCTTGTCATATGTGGAATAGTTTAAAGCTGCTCCATTAAGCTTCTCACTAAAGTATGCTATTGGTCTCTTATCCTGCATTAAAACGGCTCCAATACCTATACCTGATGCGTCACACTCAATCTCAAAAGTCTTAGAAAAATCAGGTAAAGCCAACACAGGAGCGGAACATAACATGTCTTTAATTTTGTGAAAAGCATCATCTTGTTTCTATTCCCAAACAAAATTAACATTCTTTTTGACAAGATCATTCAATTGTGCTGCAATGGTACTGAAATTCTTAATAAATCTTCTATAGAAACTAGCTAGTCCATGGAAACTACGTACTTCAGATCCAGACTTTGGAGTGGGCCAGTTTCTAATAGCTCTAATTTTTTCATCATCGACTTCAACACCATTAGCACTAATGACAAATCCTAAAAAGACAACCTTTTCCATGCAAAATGAATATTTCTTCAAGTTAGCATATAATTTTTCCTTTCTTAACACATCGAATACAGCTCTTAAATGATGCATATGTTCATTCATGCCTCTACTATAAACCAATATATCATTAAAATAAACAACAACAAATTTTCCAATAAAAGCATGTAACACATGATTCATCAATCTCATAAAAGTGCTAGGAGCATTAGTTAGCCCAAAAGGCATCACTAACCATTCATATAGTCCATGCTTTGTTTTAAATGCAATCTTCCATTCATCACCTACTTTCATGCGAATTTGATGATATCCGCTTTTCAAGTCAATTTTGGTAAACACATAAGCACCACAAATTTCATCCATCATCCAATCTAGGTATAGGGTGGCGATACTTTACAGTGATTTTGTTGACCGCCCTACAATCCACACACATACGCCATGTGCCATCTTTCTTTGGTACCAAAAGGATGGGTACAGCACAAGGGCTCATACTTTCTCTCACGTAACCCTTAGCTAGTAATTCCTCAACTTGCCTTTGTAATTCTTTGGTTTCTTCAGGATTAGTTCTATAGGCTGGACGGTTGGGAATAACTGCTTCAGGTACAAAATCAATCTGGTGCTCAATCCCTCGAATAGGTGGTAGTCCAGCTGGCATCTCCTCAGGTAGCACATCCTCATATTCCTGCAAAAGGGAGACAACAACACTAGGCAAATTGGGGTCAAGGTCAGATGTGGATAAACAAGAGTCCTTAAACACAATTAATAACATTTGCTTGTTGGTAAACATGGCATTCCTCACATCTCTTCCTTTAGCATACAAGCTTAATTTTCTCTCCCCTCTTTCCGCACAGCTCTCCTTTTGCGCCGAAGTTTCACCTTTTTCAAGCACTCTTGGAATGTTTTCTTTACTCTCTTTTCTTTCCTCACAACCACCCTTGTTTTGCTCACTCACAACATTTTCAGTCAATTTCTTTTCACTCCTTCTTTTCTTCTCTGCTATCTTTTCGACCACTCTTGATTTTACCTCACCCATTGCTTGCTTAAGCCTTATTTGGTCTTCATAAATCTATTTTGGTGTCATAGGTGCCAAAATGATTTTCCTTCCATTCATTTCAAAAGAATACCTATTTTTATACCCATCGTGGATCACCTTTCTATCAAATTGCCATGGTCAGCCAAGTAATAAATGGCCAGCTTGCATTGGAACCACGTCACACATTACCTCATCTTGATACTTTCCTATTGCAAAGGAAATCAGCACTCGTTTTGTTACTTTCACCTCACCGCATTCATTCAACCACTGCAATTTATAGGGTCTAGGGTGTTTCAAAGTCCTCAACCCTAATCTCTGCACCAAAATAGTACTAGCAACATTGGCACAACTTCCCCCATCAATGATGACACTACAAGCTTTGTCTTGGATAAGACACCTTATATGAAAAATTGTTTCTCTTTGCAATTCATCACCAACATCCTCCTTCACTTGAGTATTTAATGCTCTCATAATCACTAGAGCACTTCCTTCAGCAGCATATTCCACCTCTGCATCCTCCTCCCCTGAAGATGTGGAATCACTCACAATTTCCTCATCCGTTTCTATCTCACCATTTTCTCTCATGACCATGACTCTCTTGTTAGGGCATTGAGAAGCAATGTGTCCACTGCCCAAACACCTAAAACACTTCACATCTCTATTTCGGGTAGTAGTTGCAACCTCCTTTCCTTTACTTTCTACAAATTTCTTCTCCACCTTCTTTTCATTTTCCTAATTTTTCTTATATTTGCTAACAGCATTTTCCCTATCCTCCTTCTTCCAATTAGACTTCCAAGATGAAGAAGTACCTACATTTCCTCCAAATTTTGACTTGCTTTTAAGTTGCCTTTCTACCTTCATAGCCATGTGGACCATATCCTCCAACTCAACATAGTGATGTAACTCAACAATATGAGCAATCTCCTTGTTTAGCCCATTCAAGAATCTAGCCATGGTGGCTTCTCTATCCTCCTCCACATTTGCTCTAATCATAGCAATTTCCATTTCTTTATGATAATCTTCAACACTTTTAGAACCTTGAGTCAATCATTGTAACCTCTGATGTAGCTCTCTATAGTAATGACTAGGAACAAATCTCTTCCTCATTATATTTTTCATCTCACCCCAGGTTGCAATTGATTGCTCATAATTTCTCCTTCTACTAATCAACACTTGATCCCACCATACCAAAGCATAATCAGTAAATTCTACAGCTGCTAACTTTACTTTCTTCTCCTCTGAATAGTGATGACAATCAAAGACAGCTTCTACCTTCCTTTCCCATTCTAGATACACATCCGGATCATTTTTCCCTTGGAAAGAAGGGATGCTCATTTTAATACTTTTGATATTGTCATCTACCTTATTCCTCTCTCTTTCCTCTCTTCTTATCCTCCTATCCCCATTCCTCCTATGTTCAGCTCTTCTCTCATATCTACCCCTCCTAGGTCTTTCAACCTCAAAATCATAGTTATCAACCTCATCTTCATCAGATTCAACTACTGGAGGTACAAGATCCCTCCTATTCGGCCTTCTCTCATTTTGCCTATCTCTTTTCTCCAATCTTTCCAACCTATCTATGATTCCATTGCACACAACATTCATTCTTTCAAATTGCTGTTTGACAGCCTGCATGTAGAATGGATTTTCACCTTCCCCCTCACTACCATCACCCCTTCTAGACATGTTTTCAGACCTGTAAGAAAATGGTTAGTGTAAAGAAAACACCTCACTCACTCCCTTACGTGTTTACACTCAACAGGGGACACTCCACTCGTGTTTAACTCAACAAGGCTTTTCCCCTCTTATGAACTCACCACTCTGTGCCTTTTACCTCTCTTGGCTATGTCCATAAGTTCTTATCAAACTAAAGTAACTCAAACCAAGACTATACTCATAAAAAAATTTAACACACAATAAAATTCTTGAACGTGACGGATAAAAACGAGTAATCAAGAAAGCAATAATGTGACTCAAGAAGTCAAGAAAAGAAAAGCTCAAGTATGGAAATGTAATGCAATAAGGAATCAAGAAAGAAGACACCAAAATAAAGGAGTAGTAAGCTGGAAAAGAGACAACCTAAAGTAGAGATATCAAGCTTACATATCCAAGTTTGCCACCAACTTATCACAATTACCAGCAGTTCACACAATACACCAAGAATTGCATAAATTTAGGATCACCAAGCAAACAAGTGTATTTTGATCTGAAATTGAGTAGGCAAATGCAACCTAATACTGACTAATTGCTGCTAGAATTTCAGGCTTTTCTTGACAGGTTTACCTTGTAAACCAAATTTAATCGTGTCTGCCGCAAAATTTTTGTTCCCCACACAAACGGTTAAATTTTGAGCTGAAATTTAATTTGAGAACAGCTCAAATGTGGAAAAAACAACCTGTAAATTTTTAGGAATTTCCGGGCTGATTTGCTATGTGAACTTAATTTGATCGGGTCTGCCGCAAAATTTTGGTTTCCCACACAAACGGACGAATTTTAAGCTGAAATTTAATTTGAGAACTACTGAAATGGGGTATAAACACCTAGCAAATATTCAGAAATTTCTGGGTACATTTGCTATGTGAACTTATTTTGATCAATCATGCCGTAAAATTTTGGTTCCCCACACAAATGGTTGAATTTTAAGCTAAAATTTAATTTGGGAACTACTGAAGTGGGTTATAAACACCCTGTAAATTTTCAGGAATTTTTGGGTCTATTTGCTATGTGAACTTGATTTGATTGGGTCTGCAGCAAAATTTTGGTTCAGCAGGGAAACAATATCAAACAACCCCCAAAATTTACACCCAACGTCTTAAATACACCCAAATAATCTCTCATGCTTGATATCAAAATGAAGGAAGCAAGATGGATAGCTAGAATAATGGCTTTGGCTTGATTAACCCAAAACCCTAAGACAAACTCAACAAAACAAATTTTTAAACAAACAGGTCATACTAAACCCCAAGAGCCAATTTCGGTCAAGCATAGAATGAACAAAAATGTGAATAATAGAAACACAATAAGAAACAAAACAAGGTTTAGCAAGAAAGAACCAGATGCAAGATGAAGAAGAAGAAACAAATATGGAACTAGAGCCAAACAACAAATATGAAAAAGGTAACAAACACAAAGAATAAGAAGCAAATAGAGAATCTACCTTGTTTGGACGTCCCTTTCCTCTGATACCAAAACTGATGTGAACCTTCAAGTAATTGGTAACTTGAAAACCCACATTCAAGAATTAAATGAACAATATGGAAAGCACCAAATCAAGATGTATGAATTTGATTCTTTGAACCAGCACAATCAGATTGTTGTGTAATTCAAAGAAAATATCAGAAATGGGATTCTTGACCTAATTCATATGGAGAATGAATAAACTAAGAATATTATGCACATTAAACCTTGTAAGATAGAAATCTCAGCAAGTTAATGAGCTTCACAAGAATAAAGGCAACAGCCAATTTACTCACTAAAGGAGCAGAAACAATCTTTCATTAATATTCAAAGTGTGTCCTCCACTCTCTCATTACACTTGTATTTATAGCCTCTTGGCTTCAAAGCTAAAGACAAAAATACCCCTACTTTAGTAACAGCTGTAAGGAGCTTTAAGTCCAAACAAAAATTAATATTCTTTGAAAAAGGTGCCAGCAGATGCATGTACATGGGTTGGATCCGGTGCATGCATGTCCACAGGTTATTCCATGTAACCTAATGCTCCACATGACACCTGGTCACTTCCAAGCTTAATTTTCACCAAATTTAATCCTTTATAATTTTCTTCATGCCATTCCAACTTATAATCCTTGCTCCTTAAGATTTCACAAATTAAATTCTGAAGTGATTTAGCTCTAGTAATTAGACCTTGGATGAAATCCTTTGGTGTGGATGTAGCTTGATTCTCATCATTACGTCATCCAGAAACCATTAGCTATTTATCTTGGGTCATATGATGTTCAGCATGGTCCCAGACCAGCCCTGAAGGCTCAGGCACTTGAAGACTTTATTATTGAGCTTACCCCGGTCACACTACCAGAATAAGAGCCCATATAGGAGTGGAAGGTTTGGGTAGATGGAGCTGCTGGTTTGGATAGAGTAGGAATTGGGATAGCCCTCCAAAGACCATACAAAGCAAAGCTCCAGTATGTAGCCAAGTTAGCATTTAGAGCCACAAACAGTATGGTTGACCAACAATAAAATTGGCAACCATAAGCAATCCATTGCTTTTTTTTATCAATGGGGGATAGACATTATCAACCCTTTCCCATAAGCCTTTGGGCAATGCAGGTATGTGATAGTGGCAATTGATCACTTCACAAAATGGGTAGAATTTGAAGCAACACCCAAAATCACTACAAAGAAGGCCATCAAATTTGCGACGAACAACATCTTGGCCAAGTTTAGTGTCCCTATCAATATCAGTGACAATGGAACCCAATTTGAGTCCAAAAAATTTAAAGGTTTTTATTTTGATTTCAAAATCAACCTCTGTTTTATGTTAGTTTACAATTCATAATCCATTAAGATGGCCGAGGTGACAAAACACAACCATCATACAAAAGTGTGGTTGGGGTCATATGGCTTGACATGAAAGATCATATACACTAGGATCGCATAAAGTGCACCTAGGTAATGCTCAAGAAAGTGGTGGAGTCACATTGATCTTACTTAAGTACCATCTCCTTAGATAGCATTTCCTATGTATTTATATAATCTTAATAGAATCAAGTCCACTTATAAGTACCATCTGCCCATAACACTATCACGGTACTAAGAATTTATGCCACAAAGGTATAGATAGACAATAGTTGCCACTTGGGTAATAATCGGGATATATTCATTATTTCTTCTAAACGACATCTGATTGAGGCATCAATTTGTGAAGGGACAATTGAAGGGACTTTGATTGATGCACTTTATGTAGACAATCGAAGGGCCATTATGTTAGAATATCGAAGGGATACGTAAGGGAAGGTGTTAGGCACCCTTTATGCTTAGTCTAACCTCATTAATTCGAGTATCAATCCTCTATTAATGTTTCTAAAAATCTTGTTTATTATTCCTTTATTAAACTTTTTACCTAATAATATAATTTCTAAACCTACACACAAAAGTAATTCAAACAGGGATTGTTATTTACAAACAATTTTCATACACAAATGCTCCTTATTTATGGATTTGCTAAATAAAATTAAGTGAAATTTATCAAATGACTGAAATTAATTTATTATTGACAATTTAATTTACAAATAAATTCAATTTACAAATAACCCTAAGTTTCTAATTAGCCTATTTATTTATTTATCAAGTTACCTTAAAAATAATTAAACTAAATAACTTACACACATGTGTCATTTATTCTAATAAGCACATAAAGGCTCAAGTGATTACATACTAAAATAATTTTTTCTAATATGTTAATTTATTTTATAATTTACCAAGTATTTAATTACATTTAATTTACATGCCAAAGTTGGTTTTTTTTATACAAATAAAATTTAATTTTAATTCACCTAATATTTATTTAATTAAACTTCATACACAAGTGGGTTAAAGATGCAAATAAAATTGATTTTGTTATTTACTAAGTAAATCATATTATTACGACATATTATATAAAAAATTATTATTTTAAGAAAGTTTAGGGGGTACTTACTTTTTAATTATTGTAGTTGCCATTAGGATAAGCTACCCTTAAAGAAGGGTTTTCTCTTTTAGTATAACAAGTTTATCTCTGTCTTACTTTCATTAAGCTCTATGTAAGCTCCTTGGTACTTACCTTAGAGCTATTTACTAATTTTATTTATAATATGAAATAAACAAATAACAAATTGCATTGAAATCTAACACTAATCATCTAAATGGTTTAGACTTCTACTTGGTTAAGACTACCTAATGGCCAAAGATTTTCTAACATAATCCTAACACTTCAGAACACCATATTACACATGTATATCATTAAAATTAGATCAAGATACAATTTAAAACTTGAACAAAATATATATATATATATATATATATATATATATATAAGCAAAATGAAATTTCTAGATCTGGCAGATTTATTGTGTCTTTGTATTCAAATTTCTAAAGATATTTAAATAAGTATAAAAATATTTAAATATTTAAATAAGTTTGAGGGTAGTTGGGATAAATATTTACCTTTGATGGAATTCACTTATAATAACAGCTATCAATCGAGCATTAGTATGCCTCCATATGAAGCATTATATGGTAAGAAATGCAGGACTCCCTTGTGTTGGGATGAAGTGGGTGAGAGAAAAATAATTGGCCTAGAACTTGTGCAACGGATAGAAGAGAAGGTCAGAATTTTCAAGGATAAATTGAAAGCTACTACAGACAGACAGAAGTCATATGTTGATCTTAGGAGGCGGGATATAAAATATAATGTTGGGGATAAAGTGTTTTTGAAGGTTTCTCCTTGGAAGTGCATCATGCAGTTTAGGAAGAAAGAAAAACTCAGTCCATGCTTCATTGGGCCGTATGAGATTTTAGAGAGAGTTGGTCCTTTGGCATACAGATTAGCCTTAGCACCGGAGCTAGACAAAATCCATAATGTATTCCATGTGTCTATACTTCATAGGTACATGTCTAATCCTTCACATGTATTGCCTTTGGAGTTGATTAAAGTCAACCCAAATCTTACATATTATGAAGAATTAGTTGCAATTCTAGCAAAGGAGATGAAGCAGTTAAGGAACAAATAAATTCCTCTGGTGAAAGTACTATGGCAAAATCACTCTGGAAAGGAAGCCACTTGGGAGCATGAAGAGGATGTTAGACGATAGTACCCATAGCTCTTCAGAGACACATGACAGGTAAATTTCAAGACAAAATTTCTTTTAAGGAGGGA
Source organism: Hevea brasiliensis (assembly GCF_030052815.1). NCBI lineage: Eukaryota > Viridiplantae > Streptophyta > Magnoliopsida > Malpighiales > Euphorbiaceae > Hevea > Hevea brasiliensis. The sequence goes on along the minus strand of NC_079508.1, from coordinate 1,604,594 downwards.
AGAGTTGTGATACCCTCATCTTAGGTAGTTTCGAATATTTTATTGTTCCGAACATTTTACTGTTTTAAAAATTGATGTCTGTTTGGACAGTTGAAATGTTTAGAACCACCCTTAATTTAAAGTGTAGAGTCATAATTTGGAACATATAAAGGTTAAATAATGTGAAAAGTAATCAAAATAAATGGATTAGAAATCAGTTAAATGTGCTTGAGCTATAATGATGAGTGACTAGTTCGGGAAGTAACGTAAATCAATATTTCAGGTTCTACTCTAATTAGTGTGGGACCCTACAAGACACTTAAATTAGACTTAAATAAGGTATAATAAAGAATTAATAAGTTAAAGAAATAAAAAGAAAGACATAAGTTACATTAGAATACAAAAGGGGACATGAATGGCATTTTAAAGGAAGGCTAAGGGCATAATTGGAATAAGGAAGAGTTGGCATGTGACTTGCACATGTTATTTTCAGCCATAAATATTTAAGAATTCATAAAAGAAGAAGGAAAAACAAAAAGGAAGAAAAGGGAGAGAGAGTTTTCGAATTGAGGAAGGAGGAAGAGGAGGAAGAATTCAAGCTTCTCAATTTGATTAATCACTTCTAAATCATGGTAAATTGGTTTCTAATCACTTCTATACATTCAATTTCTACTTCTTCTTTCCTTAGATTCATGATTTTGAAGAAAGAAAATCTAGGGTTTATGTTGGTTTGATTTGGAATTTGGTAGGAAATGAAGAATTGATGAAGTTAATTAGGTTTAACTAGTTTTTCTAGCATTTCTAACAAGTTTTCATCACTCCAAACATGAAACTAGCACTAATTTAGCAAGATGAAACAAAATTAACCTAGGTTTTCTAAGAGAAGAATTCGGCCAAGATGGGAACTTTGGGGGAAAGTAGGTTTTGATCCAAACTAACAAGTTAAACAATCTAATTAGGTGCCCTAAGCATGAAATATAGCATTAGAACACTTAATTTGATATTGAATTGAATTCTCCATTAGTTAAAGTGTGTAAAAGGGGTTAGAAATGAAGAAATATTGTATTTTGGGTAGCCACTTTGATAAATTGTTTTGATATTGGATGGATGTGGATTGGTTGATGTTAAATAGCCTGATTAAAGTGCATTTGAGGAAGAATACAAAGGTATTTTCAGGGGGTTCGAAAAATACAGGGGACTAGTTCATTTAGGCATGTGAATTATACACACCAAATGTTTCATAAAATGCCTAAATGAACTTAAAGTGATGTATAGAAAATGGTTAAGTGACCAAAGAACTAATTATGGTTAACCAAGTAGACAATTCTTAACAAAACAACGAAATAAGCAGGCGGAAGTGTTTATTTGTTAATGTATACCAAATAAAAAGAATAGATAAGTAACCTATTCTAAAATATCCATATTTTTTTTGAATAACAGTAGTTCATAAGGAGGAAAGTGGAGGTACTTGCAAAGGAGTTAAATCAGCTTAATTTGGAGGAAAAGAGGTCTGTGCACAACTAGTATTAAATAATTATATATTTATGTATATATATTATATTGAAAAGAAGATAAATAAATTATTTTTATAGTTACATATTTTATATTTTCCAGTGTACAATTTATTTCTACAACTGATTAAGTTTATTATTGTTACAAAGGATTCTTATATGAAAATTTGAATTACATTGTGGTTTTGGAATTGGATGTAGATGTGTGAATGATACTATGATTTTACAGGAAATGGATCTGTATTGTGATTTTTATGCTCTTACATGAAAGAAAGAAATTGTGATATTATTTTCATATCTCACAGCTAATGCTTGATATGGTTATTACCTCTCCCTCATTTGTTGATGTGATATTAGTGTTTGGGTGGATATTGATATATTATAATATCCTCATTTAATGAGGTTGAGATGGATCGATCAATCATATTGGTATTGATATTGATATGGATAAGGATATGATATGGATTGTGTACACACATTGATACGATATAGACTCCCTCATGTATGAGGTAAGATGAGATTTGAAGATGGCTAGTTGGATTGGTCTTGCATATGGCTGATGAGATTAACACTGGACTTAAGAGAATGCAAATGTGTTTTAAACTGATCCTTTGTTGAGTAAAAGAATTACATGAAACTGTATTCTATATTTCATGTATATTTTTATGAGCATATGTAAGAGTAATTGCGTATTTATTTTAATGACATATTATAAAATATTTTTACTTGATTTATTGTTTATTTTCTGTTGTGCACCACTGCGTATATTTGTACTCAATGTTAGTTGTTTTCTAACTAACGCAGATAAGGAAAAAGAGAAGGATCCAGAAGAATAAGAGTGGCACCCATTAGAAAAGAATTTAGGAGCATTACTGACTTGATGTATGTGGTTTGGGTCCTTGATTTTTTTTTTATTCATATATGATGTTAAACTTATGAGACAGAATATTTTGTTTATTATATGAGCAGAGTGTTAAATGAGTTTGTTACTTATAAATAAATAAATATATATATATATATATATATATAATTATAATTTATGGCATGTTTTACATAAACTGAACAATGAAAGTTAGTATGCAATTCTGATACTAGTGTGACTGATGGGTTGTAGACTTGCCATGAGGCTTCCACAGATATCATTTAAAAATTATTATTTGCTTGTTTGAAATTGTTATAATTATATTTACAGAAATTGTAAAATTTCAAATTATCTATTTTTCCTACAGGGGACCTATATTAGGAAACTATCAAGTTTTTTAAGAAACACGTGTTTGACTTTAAAACAAATTTTATGGTTACAAAGTATTTTGAATATAGTTTTAAATGAGTGACAGTAGATTTTTTATCTGAAGCTGTTTTAATGGTCTTTTATTAGTATGAAATTTAGCAGTAAAATATTTCCTACTATGTTATGTATTAAGTAAAATGATTTGAAAATGGTTTTAAATTGTACTCTATCCCTTATAATGTGTTCACTGGGTTCCGATAAGTTAATCTCGGCATCCGTTAAACATATAACAAAAGGCATGTTACATCTTAGAGAAGAGCAAGGTGTGACAGATGGCCTCGAGCTTTGAGATGCTCGCAAACTTTGGACAAGGGTTGGTTGAATTGGAAAAATTTCCTTAGAGTATGAGACATAGTCTAAACCTCAATAACCTTATTTTCTCTTTTAGCTCAAATATTTTGGCGTTCAAGGTTTCATTAAGTATTTTCTTAAACATGGCCATAGTGTCTTCCATCATAACTGATGCAGGTGAAATCCTCACTAACCTCTTCCTCTCCCTAACCCAAGTGACCTGATCTAAAGTCTCTTTGGTGTGTCTTGAGTTTATGTTTGCTAAAAAAAAAGGATTTAAGGTTTAACCTAAACATGCTATATACATGAACACAATGTATGAATGGAGTTTTTTTTTTTTTTTACCTTCACCTATTCTTGAAAATACAAAACCAAAACTGAAGTATATAAATCGGATAAAAATAAGAACCAAAGCCACAATCTGAACCAAAATCAGAAAAACAAAACTAAGACCTTTATTGCAATTGAATCTTCACCCTCTTATTCCTCTAACTCTCACGTATGGGATAGTGTAAAAATCTATTCTAGGCTTAGGTACACTAGACACACCAACAGGCGATGGTCCAGGATGATCCTTACTTTATAAACAATGGGTTTATATCCTTAATGTTTAACTAATAGGCATCCTTTTGCTTAACATGAGTTTTAAAATGAATATGGGCCTATACATGTTAATAGTATGCCCTAGAGCATATCATTGTATTGTATCTCATAAACATTTATTTCTCATTAATGGCAAATATTATTTTTTTTTTAAATTTGAATGATTTGAATTTAATTGAAAATGTCCTTTAATATCTTGTTAGATGTTCTATTCTTAAGTTGTTAGGAATATGAGTGACAGAATATTCTAGTACAAATCAGTTTACAATCTAAGATACCTCATTGAGTATGATTTATCCAGAAAAATTGTCACTTATGTTTGTTTCCATTGAATAGTATGAGATACTAATGGGATGGAATGGTGAGTCTCATGCCATATGACAAACATCGTGGGCACTTATAAGATAACTAGGCCAAACTAGTGACATAAGATGACTTGTACATGGAGTTTACTTTTGTTAATACAATGTCATCTGGATCATAATAGTGCATATAATCCTTTGACCTGAGATAACACAGTTATCTTGATATAGGTGGTTTGAGTTTGATACTGCTTTTATGCTTGTACTATGTATGAGTATATGGGCATGTGTTAGCTCCGACTAGTTATATATAGAGATCGGTGTTAGTCAAGATGGAATCCATTACCCTAAGTAAATAGAGATAAAATCTTATGTCCATTTAATTATTCTTGATGAATCTAAGTTCCTGGCCATGACAGATAGACTTAGTTATAAAAGAGTTTTTGGCATAAAAGTCTTATTAATCAAGAATTAGAATTAAAAGAGGACATATGATTCTAAGTAATAAGAGTTTGACATAAACCATGACTCTTACTGGAATTGGGATTTTGTAAAGAAGAGATTTTAGTGCATGACATATATGATCAAGGTTCATGAATTGGGTATTAATTTATAATTGATTGGGTAGTCATGATACATTGTGCTAGATGTTAACCATGATTTATGAGAACTTAAATGAAAAGGGAATTTCATTTTAAGTTTGGAATAGTTCCAATAATATTAAAGAGTTAATATTATTCTCATTGCCAATTAGTAATGAACCTAGTAAGTCACACAATGAAAGTATCATGATCAAACCATAATTAATTTAGTTAATTAATTAAATGGTTTAATTAATTAGTTGAATTAATAAATTTAGTTTGCAATTAGATTGCAAAATCTGTAGCATGACTTGAAACTAAATTTATTTATGGAAGTGTTTAAGTTAATATTTAAAATGTTTAAATATAAACTTGAATAATCAAGCTTATGGAAGAAAATTAATTTGTTTAATTTGGAATTAATCTTAGTCAAAGTTTGACAAGTTTGACTTGGCCAAACTTTGACTTGACTTAGTAAAAAATGAGAGAAAATTTAAATTAATTAGAATATGTGATATATTAATTAATTATAGTTTAATTTCTTTAATTATCTTAATTAGACAAGTGTACTAATGAGAGTTAAAAAACTCATTTAGGGGTTAAATGAGTTTTGGACACTTGTAAATTTAAAAGATAACTATGAGAAATTAAATTAAATATAAGAATGAAGAGAAAACAAAGTAAATTTAAAAGATAACTATAAGAAATTAAATTAAATATAAGAATGAAGAGAAAACAAATTAGATTATCTTCTTCTCCATTCTTGCCGTCTCCTTTCTCTCTCTCTCCAACCAAGATTATTTCTTTCTTTCTAGCTTAAAATTCAAGCGAGTCAAGTATTGTAACTCTTGAATTTAATCTTGAGAAAACGTTTCTCATCAATTCCACTCACTTGAACCAAAGAAAACTTTCCTTCTTTTTTCACCCAAGTTTGGTTAAATCCAAGGGAGGTCCAAGAAGGGTTTTTTTTTTTTGGTTGATTCAACTTACTTTGATTGGGGCTTGTGTGGATAAGCTAGAGAGTTAACATTTGGTAGTCTTCACTCCCTAGATTGGAGGTGGAATTTGATTCTGCGCCTATTGGGGTAAGGTTTCTTCAAAACCTTACCTTTGTTTAAATTTAGGGATTTTATTTCCTAATGGCAATTAGGCTTGTTAGTAATTGAGAAACATGTTTAGCAAATCTAAGTGTTTTTGGAATAATATAAAGAGTTTATATGTTGCATGAAACCTAAGGTTATAAAATTTTAAAATTGCTAACTTTGCACCCTAAGGCAAGTTAAGGTGTATTTTTCTTACAATTGGTATCAGAGCCATCCTAATTTGCCATTAGAAATATTTAATCATGTTATATGATGTTTGGGACACTTTTATGTTGCATTAGATGTAATTGAGAATAAGAAAAATTCAAAGAAAAATTGGAATATTGATTGCATCAAATTATATAGACATTTAAGGTTAACATCCATTGCATTTTGTTAGCATTTAGTATTCTTTTATGTTTATTTTTATATGTTTTCATTATTATTTTAGAAAGCATGTTAATCCGACTCAATTCATTGATTTTTATATTTTATCAAGTGTTTATATGTCATTCTAGAATCAAAGATGAGTTTGGAAGAGATCTGGAGGTCAAAAAGTGAAGAATACAGGGCCAGAAGCAATACACGGGCCGTGTAACCTGCCCCGTGTAACTCTCTGGATTGAAGAAAACATGAAAAATGAAGTGGCAGAAATTTACACAGGGCGTGTATCACTACACGGCCCATGTAAAGTCCCCTGATAGCAATTCTGATGCGACTTTTCTTCGCTCCAACTCGACCCGGATGGACTCCTAATGCTTCTAGGACTCTGAAATTAGGGTTTTTACACTAGATATAAATAGAACAAGTCAGGAATTGAGGGGAAGGAGAAAATTTACATCCAAGAATAGAATTTACATTCAAGGGGAGCCAATTTACATTCAAGGAGGCACATCAACCTCAAGGGAGGCAAGGGAGAAACAAGATCTGCAAGATTGCTAGAAGGGATTTTCAGCTGAAATTCCAAAAGTCCAAGGCTGCAACTTTCCTTCTGGGTTCTTTCACTCTATTTTCTTCTCATGTCTTCTCTTTATCTTTTTATAAACTTGATTGTAAAACTCACCATGAGTGAGTAGGTTCTTTATTCTAGGGTTAGGGTGTAGCACTCAATTTCATTATGGATCTGGTTTGATTTTATTTAATACTTTGGGTATTTTATTCTTTGATTCAATCTCTTGTGATCTTAATGCATGCTATGTGTTGGTACCCACTTAGTATTGATTATAGATATTAATTGAGGGACTAAAAGGTAAAGATTAACATTAGAAAATCAAGATTTTGAACCTAGGAAATCTAACCTAGAGATAGGCTGATGACCTTTATGGAGTTCCAAAATTAATCAAAGATCTTTATGGGTTTTAATTAATTTAATTACCACGAAAGTAGGGTTTAGGTTAATTAAAATATACCTTGAGTGCCTTGAGAGAGGACTTAAGATAACTTAGGATTAATTTCCATCAAAGTAATAATCTCCCAATTATTGAATGGATTAAATTGATTCTATAATCGATTGAAGTGTGAACCCCTAGCTCTAGAATGTTCCAATCCATTGGTATTTTAGTTTAGTTAATTATTTAAATTTTATTTCTTTTAATTTAGATATAATTATTAATTTTCTACAATTCTATCGTCTAAATAATTAAAATCACTATAGTTTGGTACTCAACACGGTCCTCGTGGGAACGATACTCTACTCATCACTTTATTATTTGATAGCGATCCGTGCACTTGCGGTGGTTGCAAAACCGGCAAACAAGTTTTTGGTGCTGTTGCTAGGGACTGGTGCTTGATATTGAACGATTAGTGATTTGGTTACTCTAGACATTCTTATTTCTTTTATAGTCTATTTTTTGTCTAATTTTATTTTGCTTATTTTTCTTGTGAGGTATATTGAGATGTTTCATCAATAAGTCTTCACAAGTTTTATTCAACAACACAATGAATCATTTTACAATGCTTGGAGAAGATTCAATGAATTGGTAGAGCAATTTGCCAATCATTGTCTTTCAAATTATGAACTCACTCTTAATTTCTACAATGGTCTGGATGAAGCGATAAGGAATTCGGTAGATTATGGAGCTTGGGCTACCGGTGATCATGTTCTTCAAAGAAACCATGAGGATGCCATTCACTTGTTGAATGACATGGCAGATTTTGATTACCATTGGCATTGGGATCCTTCATTACAAGGTTAGAGTCACCAGTACCCTCCAGACATTTATCAACATAATATTTCACACCAACCATTTGAGCTGCAATTAGAGAAGCGAGTGGGACTTGAAGAGGCGATAGCTCCATTGGAAAATTTTGACAATCTTATGATGAACAATGAGCTATCACTCTGTGAGGAGGAAATAAATGAACAAAGTTGGGAGAATAAAGAAGCTTAATGGGAATTTGAACCTATAGAAGAAGTTGAGCTTCAGGAACAAAATTCCTTTGAAGATGACTTACCAGTAGAATTCCCACAAGAATAGGAGTTACTTAAAGAACAAGTGAAATCTAAAGTTAAAGAAAACAACTCCTTTATTGTTGGAGGGTCATTAGAAGAGTGCTTACATGAAGATAGATCAGAGGTAAAGGTGGTAGATGAAGAAATTGACAAGACTATCAACTTGAGCTCATCAATGATGTTTACACATACACCACCAGAAGACCCTTTTCTATCATGGACACCTCCTGCATCATCATATATCCTCCATGAACTAAAGTAGCCCTCATCCCAAGCATATCACTCTAAACCATGTGTTGTTCATGAAATGTGCAATCCTGTTTGAAATCTTGCCAATCTTAAGGGTACCATAAATCAAGACCCATATGTGGTGTTACATGATAACTACTATGGGCGAAAACCACTTTTTGATTAGCAATTCTGAAAGGGGTCAAGCTAATGACCTTAAATTAGCGCTTCTTGGGAGGCAACCCAAGTTTTAAATTTAATATTTGCATTTGTCTATTTCTTTTGTTTTATCACCTCCCAAACTTCATTTTGATGTTTGTTCACTTTACAGGTTCAAAAAGCACTTGAAAGGAGCAATGGAGATCAAACTCACAAATCTTCAAGGGAAGGCACACTTCAAGGAGGAGTATTTTATATCCATTAGATTTTCCTTATTATTACATTTATGATGTTGCTCTTGACCTGTTTATGATATCTTGATGACATTGAGGACAATGTCAAATTTGAGTTTGGGGGTGCATTTCATGCATTGCATTCATATATTGCATTTCATCACCTTGTTATGTCTATATTATATTTGTGTGTCAAAAATCTAGAAACGTTTTTAAAATTTTTGCAAATTTTGAAAATTATGGACTTTCTCAAAAAGCTTTTAACTTAGAATTATAACTAAAACCTTGATGAGCTAATGATTAGACTCTTTGGGAAAGAGGAATGAAGGTAACTGGATGGGCAAAAAGGCTTCAATATGTTATTTGTGAAAAGCTAAATCACCTAAGTGGAGTTAAACTAGTTAAACCCTTTCATAGCCATTAATCTGTCACATTGAACTTGTAAAATTAGGAGAAAAATTTTGAAATACAAGCAAACCTAAAAATGCCTCACCAGCTCTAGAATATGTCTCTTGGACCTGTCAAGGCGAAATCCTAGTATATGCTTGATGAAGAGATGATTAAGGCATTCTTTGATATAACCTCACTAAGCCTTAGCCGCCCTTAATTAAAATATATATCCCTTGTAGCCAATTTGAAACCAATATCTATCCCTTAGAATTTATTGCTTACCCATATTATTTACCTAGCCCATAGCCTAAACACCTATCCTACCCTTTTGAGGAGGCTAAATGCATAAGTAAAAAGTATAAGTGCAAAAAAAAAAAAAATTGGAGAGAGGATGTAAAACTCAAGAAAAAGTGCAAGTGTACAATTGAAATCAAAGAAAAATTTGCCTTTCTAACCCAGCAAAAGTAATGAGTTTGGGGGAGAGGACAAAAAGGACATAAAAAAAGGGAAAAATAAAAAAAAATAAAAAAGAGAGAGAAGAAGTCCCAAGATAAGTATCATGGAAGCATGCTTGGCACTATAAAAAAAAAAATCAAAAGTCCCTTTTCTCCATACAAAATCAGTATAATAAACTTAGTATACTTGGTATTTTATGCATACATGCTATCCTCAAATTTGCATTCCCTAAAAACCTTTCATTGGCAACCAAGTCATTATCCCTTTAGCCCCATTACAACCCTTTTAAAGACCTTTTGATCTTCTGAAAAGTGTATGCTACATTAGTGGAGATAGAAAATTGAGATATGCCTGTGGAGTTGGAATTGAGTCACTTCATCACAATTATTCACAATAAAGGCAAATTTGGGGGAGTAAGCGTTTCTCAAGTCTATCCTAATAAAACAAGTTATTTATGACTTATTAATGGCTTTGCATAGAGGAATAATTAGTTGAAGCACCATAAAGGGGGTGAGGTTCTAGCAGGCAACTATTGAGGTCCCTGTGCCTTGAAAGTGGGACTTGGTATGAAGGTTGAAGAGTGTCTAATTATGAGCAAGTTAAGTTTTTAGTTATGTTTCTAAGTACCCCAATGAGTTTTTATAAAGTTTTTATTTTGCTTGAGGACAAGCAAAGGTTTGAGTTTGGGGGTATTTGATTGCATCAAATTATATAGACATTTAAGGTTAACATTCATTGCATTTTGTTAGCATTTAGTATTCTTTTATGTTTATTTTTATAAGTTTTCATTATTATTTTAGAAAGCATGTTAATTTGACTCAATTAATTGATTTTTATATTTTATCAGGTGTTTTTATGCCGTTTTAGAATCAAAAATGAGTTTAGAAGAGATCTGGAGGTCAAAAAGTGAAGAATACAGGGCTAGAAGCAATACATGGGCCATGTAACCTGCCCCATGTAACTTCTTGGACCCCGTGTAACTCTCTGGATTGAAGAAAACATGAAAAATGAAGTGGCAGAAATTTACACGGGGCGTGTATCACTATATGGCCCGTGTAAAGTCCCCTGATAGCAATTCTGATGCGACTTTTCTTCGCTCCAACTCGACCCGGATGGACTCCTAATGCTTCTAGGACTCTAAAATTAGGGTTTTTACACCAGATATAAGTAGAACAAGTCAGGAATTGAGGGAAAAGAGAGAATTTACATCCAAGAATAGAATTTACATTCAAGGGTGATGTCCCAAAATATGTCCAAGAGGGGGGTGAATTGGACTTTAAAAACAATTTTCGGTTCTTGCTCAAAACCTTTGAAAATTGCAGCTAGGTTCAACTAAATTAACTAATGTGAAAAATGAACAATATAGCTCTATTGACAAGTAGACTCAAGGTTAAGCTATATGCAATCAGTATACTGATATAACAGACTATATTAGCATTCAGTAAATATATCAGTAATCTGAATACGTTTTTAACACAAAGAACGAGCGAGATACCAAATATTCTAACCGATGCAGATCAAACAACATGCGATTAAATCGATATCAGTGATTTAGCAGTAAAATCAGATTTAGCAGTAAACTAATTTTCTCAGTCAACAGCAAGATCAACAGCATATGATATCAATTTTCATATCAGCAAAAGTATATCAATCATAAAGCTAAATTGTAAAAATGTAAAGAGCAAGGGTTGAGAAAATGAACACTGGAATTTTTATAGTGGTTCGGCTTTAACTAGCCTACATCCACTCTCTCAAAGATCCCACTTTGAGTCTTCACTCCACTATTCTTCTCTTTTCAAGGCAAGAGACAAAGCCCTTTACAAATCTTCTCAACAAAGCTTTTACAAGTAGCTTCACACTTCTACCAAGTGTTATCCCAAACACTTTTAACAACCAAGCTTCAATAGGTGCTTGAATGACCTCTCACAAATGATAATAATGTGTTTAAAACTCACTCTCACTCAATACAACAGAATCTATAAAGAAGAGTTGAGTAAATAAGCCAATGATGAGCAATAAATCACTTTGAGCACTTTGAATGAAAGCTTTAAAGATTTTGAACAGTAGAGGGACTTTCATTAAGTGCAAAATGGCCAAAGGAAGGTGTATTTATAGCTTTGGAACGTTTTTTACCGTTGCAGAACTCATTTGAACGTTACAGATACGAATTTCAAGAAAATAGCCGTTATTTTGTCGTTTTCTGCGATGTTGTGCAGAGTTGAAACAGTTAGCATACTTGAGAAAATAGCGAACCAGTTAGCATACTAAAATAAGTAGCAAACCAGTTAGCATACCATGAAAACTTTTCTGCATAACTTTCAAAACTATAAAACTTTACACCAAATCATAGTCAAACACTTTTTAGGCCAATAATAATGATGTTTAAAAGAAAATCTTTTGAGGGATTGAAAATAAGGATCATTGACTTTTACTCCTCAATTCTTTTCACAACCAATTCTAGAAATTAAAACTAATTTCTATACTAGATGTACCTTCAATTCTGATTTTCAATGCAGCCTTGGAAGGTAACCTTTTCTTCTTTTATCTCCTTTGATTCGTCCTGTGTTATCCTTAGAATATCATCCTTTCTTCAGAAGCACGAATCCATCATGAAATCCTTTTGTCCTTTTTCTTTGAGATACACAACACTTAAAACAATGTTAGTTTGATTCTAGTTGAGTTTTGGTATCATCAAAATCTATGCTCCTTTGAGCTTATGGGGTCAACAATCTCCCCCTTTTTGATGATGACAAAACTCAATTGAATCACCATGTAAATATTGATAAGTGTGAGTATGTGTATGAATGTATATGAGAGAATAACTCCCCCTATGTATGTGCTTATATCAACAATTAATCACAAATAACTCCCCCTTAATACTTTCAATAAAATAATCATAAGCATTTTCTTAAGGAGTCAAGTGTGACTAAAGATACTAACTAAGTATGCACAATATACACACTAATCACAAACTGTATATCATTCACAAGTGATATCAACAATATGCACACCATAAAGTTATATCAACAATATACTATTCACAAACTTAACCACAAGTAATATCAACAAGATTACTCATTCATTACTTTTCTCCCCCTTTTTGTCAGCATCAAAAGAATATGGGAGAAATCATGCATGTGTGAATAAGTCAAAATTCAGTTTAAGTGCAGTGAATAAACAGTCAAAACAGTAACTGATATAGCAGACTAATTTAAAGTTCAGAAAAACCAAAAGTAGCAAACTAAGTAGCAAACTAACAGACAGACTGTTAGACAAAATTTAATCAGAATTCAGTTTATCCTTTCAGCCTGGAACTTCTCCTGATTGGTTTTGGAGCACCCATTTTCAGCTTTTTGGGCTTGACAGGTTTGTCACTCAAAGTTTGAAGAATTGCAGCAGCCAATTCAGTTCCGAGTGTCAAAGGAACAATAGGCCCAGCTGCTAACTCAGTAGTACCAGACTCAGCTGCAGACTTTTTGCCAGTTTTAGTCTTTTTGCCAGAGGGTTTACCAGTTTCCTCTTTCTGTTTGCGTCTTTGTTCTTGTTGAGCTGTTTTGCCCTTTCCTTTTGCAGGAGCAGCAGGAGCAGGTGTCTCAGGTTCTGCCTCAGACTCTGAGTCACTCATATCTTTCCCACTACCTTCTTTGCTGCCTCCATTACCATTCTCATCAGAATCATCATCATCTTTTTCTGCTTCAGCTTCTTCCTCTTCTTCTTTTTCTTCCTCTTCTTCCTTTTCTTCTTCTGTTTCTTTCTCTTCCTCTTCTTCTGTTTCTTCTTCTTCTTCCTCTTCTGTTTCTTCTTCTTCCTCTTTTTCTTTCTCTTCCTCCTTTTCTTTTTCTTTCTCGGCTAGAGGAACAGAACCAGTAGCAGCCTTACTGGTTTCTCCAGCCTCAATGGTTGAAATACCCAAATGGACTTTGATTTTAAACAATTCTTCCACAATCTTGTACATCAACATCAAAGATCCATCAACTTTAGAGTCAAGAGCATTCATAAGAACAGTTTGAAAACTTCTAAATTTCTGTAGCTCTCCAAGTTCCATTTCAACAAATTCTCTCAAGTTGTTTACTTCCTCCAAAATACCTTCAACATTGAAAGTACCACTTGCACTATCTTTGGAGCTAGCACCTTGCTCAAATCTAAGCTTTCTACCATCATCATCTTTTTGCAAACTAGTGATTGGGATCATATTGGTCCTAAGTTTCTCGGTTTCCAAAGGTATCCCAAAGTCTCTAAATAGACCATTAAGAAGATGAGCATAGGGTAACTTGTAAGGTGGCTTCCATTTCATGATTTGTTTCAGCATAAAATAGGCAAGATTAAACTCAATTTGGTTCACTATATGCCAAATTATGCAGAGGTCAAGGGTACTCAAATAGTTAGGACTGCCGGTTCTAGGATTCAACACATAAATGATAAAACTATGAAGAATTTTAATGTGTTGATGAGCATGAGTAATGCTAGTTTTATCCTTCACTTCCCCTTTAAACACCTCACCCTCAAAATCTCTTTTGTTAAATCCACCAACAGCAAAAACATCTTTGTGGGAGCAGATTTTGTTCCCACTGTTTGGAATTCCTAGGGCTTTAGCTAATCTAGCTACTGTCACTTCATAAATTGTCCCTTTCATTTTCACCTTAAAAGACTCATCTTTGTCAGAATCATCAACCCTCAAATTTTTATTGAATTCTTGCACTAAATCCACATACACTCCTTCAGTATTAGAACACAGTTTATCCCATTTTTGATACTCAAACAAGGATTGCAAAGGAACGGAAACTTCAACAAAAGCAGGCCAGTGAATATACCTTGGCTCATGAATAGCCCTCTCCATATGCGCAACTGGAGCTTTTGAAATCTTTTTCTTTTTGGTTCCCTTCTCTTGAACTGGCTCACTGGTTCTTTTCTTGGATGTTTCTTTTGGTTTGCCAATTACCAGAGGAGCATCTTTTTGTGGAGGAGGTGACGCAGGGATACTTGCGTCAGTTGAGTTTGATGATGAGTATGTGGGGATTTTGGCTTTCCCTTTTCCTTTGTCTTGCGCCATAACCAATCTCAGAAACAAGTTAGGCCGAAATGACAGTGATAACTGAGATTATAAATTCAGTGATGTGAGCAGCCAATATATATATATTTATATATATATATAATCAATCGAAGCATATCAATATTCAGTTAGCACAACAGAGCGCAATGACATAAAGATAGAACAGCCAACACGAAATATTCGGGTTCTTACGAATCCATGGCAATTATATACCATATTTTACGAAATGTTAATGCCCAAAAAAAAAAAATATCTGAGCGCGAAAACAGAGCAAACAATCGAAAGCAGATCAAAAAAAAATTTAGCATATTGCGAAAACAAATAAAACAGGCATAGATAAAATGTAAAACACGATTCCATCAAAGGTTTAGATTTTATACCTGAAATATACTGAAACAGAGATTGCGAATCGACTTAGGCAAGAGAAAAATATCTAACAGCAAATGATTTCTTTTCGGCAAATTCAGAGAAATATCGGAAACGAAAAATTTTGGGGATTTTCTTTCTGCAAACAATCGATTTAATTGATTCACTATCAACAGGTTTCGAAAATATTTAAGAATGATGAAGGGAGACGATGGCTTGGAAGGGTGCGACCGAAATGGGTTAGCAGGTGGAAAGGAAAAACGCAGCCGTTCGGGTTCTGGGAGACGGAGCAACGGAAAGAAATGAAGTTTTGAATTTTAAAACTTGAAAAGACACAACTGTAGGTTTTTGCATGGAATAGGTAGCGTGTAGCAGAGGAGAGACGGCGAGAAGACTGATGGTTCAGAAGAAAAATTGAATCCCGCGCAAATCAAAGTGTTAAAAAGTCCATTTTGCCCTTAAATACATAATGATGCAATACTTTAAGTAGAGGGGTATTTAAGTCATATGGGCTTTAAACATGCAGAATAGGCGCTCGAGAAAAAAAATAATTTTAGAGTTTTAGAGCAATCAGACTTGACTTCCAGTTTGCCAACGAAAAAGTAGGAGCAGTGGTAAAGCGTTTAGCAAACAAGAAAATTAGCAAACGGATTAGTATGCCACTGAGATCAAATTCTGCAGATTACTGTTCATATCTGATATGATCCATAATTTTTCAAATTGCACCAAAAATATCAGAATGCATTTTCAACACTGCAAATCAACATATATCACTTCATTTTCATATGGAAACATGAGAATACATCAAAACTTAATCAAAAGCATCAATCATACCAAGTTCTCTTCTTATTTTGCAGAAAATTTCTTCACTAAGTGGCTTTGTAAAAATATCAGCAAGCTGTTTTTCCAAAGGGACAAATTCGATTTGAATATCACCATTTTGAACATGATCCCTAATAAAATGATGTCTAATTTCAATATGCTTACTTCTAGAGTGTTGAACAGGATTTTTTGATAGGTTTATAGCACTAGTATTGTCACATCTTATGGGAATGTGATCAAATTTAATTTCAAAGTCTTCAAGCTGTTGTTTCATCCACAAAATCTGTGCAACACAACTTTCAGCTGCAATATATTCAGCTTCCGCAGTAGAAAGTGCAATAGAAGTTTGCTTTTTACTGTGCCATGAAACTAATGCATGACCTAAAAATTGACAAGTTCCAGAAGTGCTTTTTCTGTCTAATCTACTACCAGCAAAATCTGAATCACTATAACCAATAAGATCAAATGATTCACATTTTGGATACCATAAGCCAATATTGTGAGTGCCAATGAGGTATTTAAAAATTCTTTTAACTGCTACAAGATGAGATTCTTTTGGACATGACTGAAATCTTGCACATAAACATACACTGAAATGAATATCTGGTCTAGATGCTGTTAAGTAGAGTAAAGAACCAATCATACCTCTATAAAATTTGTTATCTACCTCTTTACCTTTTTCATCTTTCTCCAATTTAATTGTTGAGCTCATGGGAGTTCCAATACTCTTCATATCCTCCATTTTGAACTTCCTTAGCATATCCTTTATATACTTGGACTGATTTATAAAAATTCCATCTTTCATTTGCTTAATTTGCAATCCAAGGAAGAAAGTAAGTTCACCCATCATACTCATTTCAAATTCACTTTTCATCATGTTGGAAAATTTCTTACAAAGAGAATGGTTAGTAGCACCAAAAATAATATCATCTACATAAATTTGCACAATAAGCATGTCTTTTCCAATTTTCTTAATGAAAAGAGTAGTATCCACTTTTCCTCTTTTAAAATCATTTTGAAGCAAAAATTTACTAAGTCTCTCATACCATGCTCTAGGAGCTTGCTTTAAACCATAGAGAGCTTTAGTAAGCTTGTAAACATGATTTGGAAAGTGAGGGTCTTCAAAACCAGGAGGTTGAGCTACATAAACTTCTTCATCAATGTATCCATTTAAAAATGCACTTTTAACATCCATTTGATAAAGCATGAAATTCTTAAAACATGCAAATGCACACAACATTCTAATAGCTTCAATTCTAGCAACTGGAGCAAAGGTTTCATCAAAATCAATACCTTCCTCTTGGTTGTATCCTTAAGCTACTAGTCTAGCTTTATTTCTAACTACATGTCCTTTTTCATCCATCTTATTTCTAAATACCCATTTAGTTCCAATAATGTGTGCTTTTAGGTTTAGGAACAAGTGTCCAAACTTTGTTTCTTTCAAATTGATTTAATTCCTCTTTGCATAGCAAAAAGCCAATTTTCATCATTTTGAGCATCATCATATGTTTTGGGTTCAAATTGAGAAACAAAAGCAACATTACCAAAATATCTTCTAAGTTGAGCTCTTGTCATCATTCTTTGTGATGGACTATCAAGAATGTCATCTTTGGAATGATTTCTATGGTACCTCCATTCTTGTGGAATATCTTGATGTTGAGGTTCCTCAATTTGTAGTTCTTCCACATTTGGTTGGGAGTCATCTTGAATTTCAATATTTGTGGAGCAAGGGAGTTCTTCTTCTTTGTCATTTTGATCATCCTCCACTTGTTCTTTTGATTCAAGCTCATCATTATTCGAATTCTTTGAATTTAGAATCTGCTCAAATTCATCATCACAAGAATCTTTCCTTTGCAAGGAAGTGTTAGCATCATCAAAAAGTATATGCATTGATTCTTCCATGGTCAATGTTTTTCTATTGAAGATCCTATATGCTTTGCTATTTGTTGAATACCCTAGAAATATTCCTTCACAAGATTTAGCATCAAATTTCTTGAGATTGCTGTCTTTGTTATTCAAAATGTAACATTTGCAACCAAAGACATGAAAATATGCAATATTGGGTTTTCTTCCTTTCCAAAGTTCATAAGGAGTTTTCTTTAAAATAGCTCTAATGGAAACTCTGTTCAAAATGTAGCATGCTGTATTTACAGCTTCTGCCCAGAAATATTTTGGTAAACTGTTTTCATTCAGCATTGTTCTTGCCATTTCTTACAAAGATCTATTTTTCCTTTCAACAACTCCATTTTGTTGTGGAGTTCTAGGATCTGAAAATGTATGATAAATACCATTTTGAGAGCAGAAATTTTCAAACAAATTATTTTCAAATTCTTTTCCATGATCACTCCTTAAGGATGTAATGCAATATCCTTTTTCATTTTGAGTTCTTTTGCAAAAAGCTTCAAATATATCAAAGGTTTCATCTTTATGAGCAAGAAAGAAAGTCCATGTGAATCTTGAAAAATCATCAACAATTACAAATGCATATGCCTTTCCTCCTAGACTTCTAGGTGTGATTGGACCAAAAAGATCAAGATGTAATAATTCCAATGGTCTAGACGTAGTTACAACATTTTTTGATTTAAAAGATGATTTTGTATGCTTACCAAGTGCACAAGCTTTGCATTGAAATTCTTTTTCAAATCTTAGCTTTGGAAGTCCTCTAACAAGGTTCTTTCTAGAAAGTTTAGCAAGTGTACTCATGCTAGCATGTCCTAATTTTCTATGCCATAACCATGCACTATCATCTGAAGTTATAAAGCATGTTTCACAATTTTCTTCAAGACTTGTTAAATCAAGTAAGTAAATATTATCTATTCTAGCACCAGCAAACATAACATTATTTCCATGAATTTCACAATGTGTAGAAGTAAAAATCACTTTAAAACCATTATCACATAGTTGACTAACACTTAAAAGATTATACTTTAATCCTTGAACTAATGCAACATTCTCAATGCAAGGATTTTTACCAATAGTTCCACATCCAACAATTTTAGCTTTACTTTTATCACCAAATTTCACATAACCTTCTTCTTTCAAGGTAAGAGAGGAAAACTTGCCTTTATTTCCTGTCATGTGCCTAGAGCAGCCACTATCAATGTACCAATGTTCTGCTTTCCAAAGATACTCCTTAGGCGCACTGAAATCGCTTAATCGTTTTAGGTACCCAAGCAACTTTGGGTCCTTGGATGTTAGTAACATTAGGTAGGGTTCCTTTGGGCACCCATACTTTCTTTGCCTTAAAGGTTCCTTTCCTAATAGGACAAGCGTTTATCATATAACCATTGTGATTGCAATAAAAGCATGTAATACTTGGTTGAGAAAAGGATGTAGCTTTAACAAAAAATTGTTTGTATTTTCCATACTTCATAAATCCATCATATCCAATTCCAGATTTTTCATTTTTAAATCTTTGATTCCCAAGAAGTATATCAAGTGTTTCTTTTCCTTTTGTAAATTTAGATAAATCTCTTGTCAAAGATTCAACTTTTTCCTCAAGAATTCTGTTTTTCTCAAGAAGTTGTTCACACACTTCTTTTGATCTTTGAAGCTCATTATTAACTTCCTTAAATAATTTCATTTGAGATTTATAAAATTCATTTTCCTTTGAAACCATACTCAATGAAATATTTTCTGATCTTAAAGCACAATTTTCATGAACTAAAATTTTACATTTCTTTTTAAAAGTTCTATACTTATCATATGTCTTCACAAATGCAAGTTCTAATTCATCAACATTAGAAAGTTCAAGATTTACCTCATTTTCACTATCTTCGATGTGTGAGCTTTCACCTTTTTCTTCAATTGCCATCATACAAGTGTTTGCAGCCTCTTTGTCACTTGTTTCATCATTTGATGAAGAGTCACTATCACTCCATGTTGCCACCATTGCCTTCTTGCTTTTGTCCTTTCTAAACTTATTTTTCTTCTTCAATGTAGGACATTTTAGCTTAATGTGGCCTGGTTTGTTACACTCATAACAAACTATTTCACTTGAATGATTTGGAGTCTTTGGAGCATATTTCTTTGTGAACTTCTTGTATTTGTTTCCACCTTTTCTAAATGCTCTTTTGAATCTTTTGACTATCATAGCCATGTCTTCATCATCATCACTTGAAGCACTTGAATCATCACTTGAACTAGCTTTAAGAGCAACATTTTTCTTTTTCTCATCTACTTTTTCGGATATGAAAGCTATGCCTTTCTTTTTCTTTTGATCACCTTCATTCTCATCTTTCTTGTAAATCATCTCATGTGCAATGAGAGAACCAATCAGCTCATCATAGGTGTATTTTCTGAAATCCTTGGTGTCTTGAATAACAGTAGTCTTTGCTTCCCACGTTTTCGGAAGAGACCTCAAAATTTTCTTTACAAGTTCTTGTTCTTCAAATCTCTTTCCAAGAGCTTTAAGTAGATTTACAAGGTCCAGAACTGTACTCATCTCAAAGAATAGTTTCACTGTGTTTCATCTAAAATAATTCATAATCACGGATGAGGAGGTTTGCCTTTGACTCTTTTACCACATCAGTTCCTTCATATGTGACTTCAAGTTTGTCCCATATTTCTTTTGCAGTTTGACATCCTGAAACACGATTATACTCATTAATATCAAGAGCACAATGAAGAATATTAATAGCCTTGGCATTTGTAGAAATTTTCTTCCAATCATTATCATCAAATTCAACTTCAGCTTTAGGAATTTGTACAGTTCCTTCACTGGTTTTATAAGGAATATAGGGACCATCTTTAACTATTCTCCAAGCATCAATGTCAACAGATTGTATAAAGTTTCTCATTCTAGTTTTCCAAAAGGAGTAATTTGTGCCATTAAAAAGTGGTGGTCTAGTGATGGAATATCCTTCAGCTAAGGGGTGTATACCACAGTAATTTCTAGATGAACTAGCCATGTGTGTGGATCACTCTAAGGGGTTTAATCCTCAAGCAAGAGAGACAAGCTCTGATACCAAATTGATGTCCCAAAATATGTCCAAGAGGGGGGTGAATTGGACTTTAAAAACAATTTTCGGTTCTTGCTCAAAACCTTTGAAAATTGCAGCTAGGTTCAACTAAATTAACTAATGTGAAAAATGAACAATATAGCTCTATTGACAAGTAGACTCAAGGTTAAGCTATATGCAATCAGTATACTGATATAACAGACTATATTAGCATTCAGTAAATATATCAGTAATCTGAATACGTTTTTAACACAGCAACCAGAGCAGTATACCAAATATTCTAACTGACAGCAGATCAAACAACATGCAGATTAAATTGATATCAGCAGATTTAGCAGTAAAATCAGATTTAGCAGTAAACTAATTTTCTCAGTCAGCAGCAAGATCAACAGCATATGATATCAATTTTCATATCAGCAAAAGTATATCAATCATAAAGCTAAATTGCAAAAATGTAAAGAGCAAGGGTTGAGAAAATGAACACTGGAATTTTTATAGTGGTTCGGCTTTAACTAGCCTACATCCACTCTCTCAAAGATCCCACTTTGAGTCTTCACTCCACTATTCTTCTCTTTTCAAGGCAAGAGACAAAGCCCTTTATAAATCTTCTCAACAAAGCTTTTACAAGTAGCTTCACACTTCTACCAAGTGTTATCCCAAACACTTTTAACAACCAAGCTTCAATAGGTGCTTGAATGACCTCTCACAAATGATAATAATGTGTTTAAAACTCACTCTCACTCAATACAACAGAATCTATAAAGAAGAGTTGAGTAAATAAGACAATGATGAGCAATAAATCACTTTGAGCACTTTGAATGAAAGCTTTAAAGATTTTGAACAGCAGAGGGACTTTCATTAAGTGCAAAATGGCCAAAGGAAGGTGTATTTATAGCTTTGGAACGTTTTTTACCGTTGCAGAACTCATTTGAACATTACAGATACGAATTTCAAGAAAATAGCCGTTATTTTATCGTTTTCTGCGATGTTGTGCAGAGTTGAAACAGTTAGCGTACTTGAGAAAATAGCGAACCAGTTAGCATACTAAAATAAGTAGCAAACCAGTTAGCATACCATGAAAAATTTTCTGCATAACTTTCAAAACTATAAAACTTTACACCAAATCATAGTCAAACACTTTTTAGGCCAATAATAATGATGTTTAAAAGAAAATCTTTTGAGGGATTGAAAATAAGGATCATTGACTTTTACTCCTCAATTCTTTTCACAACCAATTCTAGAAATTAAAACTAATTTCTATAATAGATGTACCTTCAATTCTGATTTTCAATGCAGCCTTGGAAGGTAACCTTTTCTTCTTTTATCTCCTTTGATTCGTCATGTGTTATCCTTAGAATATCATCCTTTCTTCAGAAGCACGAATCCATCATGAAATCCTTTTGTCCTTTTTCTTTGAGATACACAACACTTAAAACAATGTTAGTTTGATTCTAGTTGAGTTTTGGTATCATCAAAATCTATGCTCCTTTGAGCTTATGGGGTCAACAAAGGGGAGCCGATTTACATTCAAGGAGGCACATCAACCTCAAAGGAGGCAAGGGAGAAACAAGATCTGCAAGATTGCTAGAAGGGATTTTCAGCTGAAGTTCCAAAAGTCCAAGGTTGCAACTCTCCTTCTGGGTTCTTTCACTCTATTTTTTTCTCATGTCTTCTCTTTATCTTTTTATAAACTTGATTGTAAAACTCAACATGAGTGAATAGGTTCTTTATTCTAGGGTTAAGGTGTAGCACTCAATTTTATTATGGATCTGGTTTGATTTTATTTAATACATTGGGTATTTTATTCTTTGATTCAATCTATTGTGATCTTAATGCATGCTATGTGTTAGTACCCACTTAGTATTGATTACAGATATTAATTAAGGGACTGAAAGGTGAAGATTAATATTAGAAAATAGAGATTTTGAACCTAGGAAATCTGACCTAGAGATAGGCTGATGACCTTTGTGGAGTTTCAAAATTAATCAAAGATCTTAATGGGTTTTAATTAATTTAATCACCATGAAAGTAGGATTTAGGTTAATTAAAATTTACCTTGAGTGCCTTGAGAGAGGACTTAAGATAACTTAGGATTAATTTCCATCAAAGCAATAATATCCCAATTATTGAATGGATTAGATTGATTCTATAATTGATTGAAGTGTGAACCCCTAGCTCTATAATGTTCCCATCCATTGGTATTTTAGTTTTGTTAATTATTTAGATTTTATTTCTTTTAATTTAGATATAATTATTAATTCTCTATAATTTATCGTCTAGATAATTAAAATAACTATAGTTTGGTATTCAACACGGTCCTCATAGGAACGATACTCTACTCATCACTTTATTACTTGTCAGCGATCCGTGCACTTGTGGTAGTTGCAAAACCGGCAAACAAATTTATGGTTCGTTCATGTTGGTGACCATGGGGAGAACCATTCGGCCAAGTTTGGTACTTAACCAAATAATTTTTCTTTTTTGTGTTTTCTTGTTTTAATGGTGTTTAACATGTATGTGATTCAAGTCAGAGCCATTAAAATCCAAGAAAAATCATGAATTTTGAGTGAAGTGTCGTTTGGCCAAGTTGGTGTGACCATTCAACTTAAATGTGATCTTGGTGTTTGATCAAGTTTTATGGCTTTTCTTGGTGATTAAAATGTTTAATCTAAGTCCCAACATAAGTATAACATGATTGTGTATGAGATTCATGGTTGATTCATTTAATTTTAAATATTGGATATTTGGAATTAAAAAGTATGTTCAAGTGTTGAATGTGTAAATTGGCATGAAAATTAAATGGACTTTAGGAGACCAATGTGATTGATTTCTTATTTATTTCTATAGGATTATAATAATTAATTTTAATTGTATAAGGGTTGCATCATAAAGTTATGTGATTAGTCTTAGGTTGTATATTTATTTATTTGAGCTTGTATGCTCAATTCTTTTATAATTTTTACCTTAGTATGCCAAGGATATATAATGTAATTGGCTTGGTGGATTTTACAAGAAGAAATGGAACTTAAATCATTGATAAAGATCAGTAGGAGTATAAGGTTTCAAGTGTTAAAGATTGTCAAAGTAAAGTTGCAAATAAATGAATGTTAAACTAGGATGCCCTTGAATCTAATCCTTGTGGCTAGGATTGGATTCCCATAGAATAGTCCATGATCATGCCTTTTACATTACCATTGATGAATATATGTATGTGACATGTATGTTCATAATGTATATGAGATATGCATGAAAATGGTTAATGTGCAAAGTGAGACCGGATAGTAATTAGTTCAGCCAAGGAAATCTTTCTATCAAATGATTAAGTTGGTAATAGTATAATTTTGGAAAATGCGTCATGGCCCCCCCCTCCCCCCCACTAAGGCAACTATTTAAGAAGTTTTAAACACTTACATTGTTGGCTATGGTTATATAGGACTGATGTGTTTGGTTTAAGAGATCTTCTTGAAATAATTGTTAAGCATGAGATATTGTGAGTATGTAAATACTTTGGTGACCCAAAATGGATGTATTTGAGGTCATTAAGGTTCAAATTTGCATGTTTGCTAACTTAGTGGGCTCAACTTAACTAATTCAAAATAAACCAAGAATGAATGTACCTAAGGTTTTGAGCATTTAGGGCCAAATAATTGATTGAACCTCGCGTGAGATGTGATGAGTAAAGAGTTACTTACTTATGAATTGTTATGAATCTAAGAATAGATGTACTTGAGGATGATTAATAGTTTATAAGAATTCAATCATCTACCAGAAATCCAACCCAACTAGAATTTTTATTTCCTACTTTAGAAGTGTAGGATTTGCCAAATTAGTGGGAGCACCAATTTGATTAAAAGACCATAATCATTTTGATAACATACTTTAACTCAAAGTCTCAATTTATACAACACACTTCATTCAACTTCTAATACACTTAGTATCCTTAATCATCATCACTAAACAAAGTAAAGTCAATCAAAATAATCAAGATCTTATGGTCACTAAGGCTGCTGAAAATTTCAGTCCTCACATACTCCAAATTTTCTTTTAATTTCATAAAATTTATACTTAATTTAGCATGCTTCAACTAGTTAAGAAAGAAAGGAATAAGGTTTAGTGCACTAACCTCTTTGGAGCTTCACTTAATCTTGTTTAAACCTCCCTAATTTCTTCTTCTTTGGCTGCCACTAGACTCTCCAAGGTGTGGAGAAAAATTTTTGTGAAAGGACTTAGGGTTTTGGAATGATAAAAAGAGAGGAAATCAAGCTAATAAAAATAAAAAATGGTGGAGCATCAATGGTGAAACTCCTTCTCTCTCTCTCTATCTCTCTCTCTCTCTCTCTCTCTCTCTCTCTCTCTGGGTCGGCTGGTTGAAGATGGGACTGCAGATTGGTTTTTCATTTTGTCTCTTTTTAATTAGTTTTTATCTCTTTTAATTAGTTTGTCAAGTTGTGATTGGGTGGAGAGTGTTTAATGACATCATATTATGTCATAATTTGTATTTTCTTTCATTTTCTTTTCTTTTCTTTTCTACTCATTTTTAATTTAATTTTCATAAATTTTTATTCACATTTTATGTCATAATAATTATTTAATTAATTGGACAAGTCGGTCAAAAATTATCCCTAAAGACGAAATGACCAAAATGCCCTCCGTTTGGCTTATTGAGCTAAAATTGTCTGTACCAATCGAAAAATTTTTCTAAGCCTTTTCTTGGTATTCTAATGCCATATAAACCTCAATGACTCTTCTCTGGAGTTCCAAAAATTATTTCATAAATTTTCTCCTAGGTTTAGGGCTTCTAGCTGCGAAGACCGCAACTTCCCACTGGGTTACCCATCGCTAGGTCACCGGCTCATTTAACTTGGTTGTATTTTATTTCTAAAATTTTTCTTAGATTTTTCTTACTATTATTTAAGTTATTTATGACTCCTCCCTCTATTCTAAATATTTTTCCAGACATTCTAGCTGTCCAGACCGACACCGATCACCGAAACAGTAGAATGTACAGAATTGCTACAGTGAGGGTGTTACAAGAACGATTAATAAAATGTTAGGAAGAGTTAATTTCATAAGATGTAATTAGCCTTCAACTAAATAATAATTTAGTAATTATTTATTTTCTTATAAGCACAATAACTAGGGAATTTTTACTTTTATTTGTATATTATATTTTCTAGTATTATGGCACCACTAAGCAGAAATGCTTAGCGCGTTGGATTTTCTATCGCATAGGTACTGGAGATAAGGAGCTCAAGCCCAGTAAATCATAGACTGGGAATCAGACTTGGATCTGCATTTTGCATTTTGTGGTACCTCGACCAGCAGTGCATTTGGTAGGATTGCTAGGCTTCATTTTGTATTTTACATTTTGTACTAGATGTACATTTTGTCATGTAAATGATAAATTTATGTAATTATTGTACATATTATGAGTTAATGAATTTGAACATTTCTTGTAAATATGAGTATGTAATTATTCATGCATGGAATGAAATTGAAATTTTGAGTTGAAATGTTGAGAAGTGTCGAAATTTGATGAATTGTGATGACTTTGTGTTGAAATTATTTGGAGTTTGGGAATGAATAAAAATTTGGGAGTGTTTTTCACAGGTTCTGAAGAACTATTTTTTCTGTAAAATTTTTGGAACCTTAAATTCATTCATAATTTCAATAAATAAAATAAAATGACATAAATTTCACTTAATGACTAATAAATGAATAAATAAGTAAATTAAGAAAGAGTAAATTGTAATGAAATAAGATATGGTGCTCCTGCACACTGTGTAGCATATCTTGCTTGGTTACATAGTAGACGGGTAAGGGTGTCACATTTAGCGGTATCAGAGCCAGGTTTAGGCGTTTCTGGGTCTAGATAAAGTCCATACCATGCATTGCATTTGTAAGAGTCGAGGTGACACTAATGCAGATCTGTTTGTTTTTCTTATTTTGGTTAGGATATGGACCCTTCATCGCAGAGAGCAATCGATGAAGAGGTGGAGAGTCATGCTCCACCAGATGTTGAAGCTGAAGGTAGGGGGGAACCTGTTCCATGTTAGTAGTATGCCCTAGAGCATATCATTTAGTATGTATCTTGTACATGTTTCATTAATAAAAAGGCATTTTCACTTTTTCATTTACATAATATATTTATGTGTAATAGAAAAGGTCCATTGATATTTTGCTAGAAATTCTATTCTTAAGTTGTTAAGAATATGAGTGACAATATTTCTAGGACAAAGTATCATAAATTGGTTCACAATCGAGGATACTTCACAATAAGGACATGACTTATCCAGAAAGATTGTAATCATGTTTGTTCCCAAGTTATTTATATGAGATGTAAATAAGATGGAATGGTGAGTCTCATGCCACATAACAAACATGACAGACACTTATGCATGATAAGTAGGTAGAACCAGTGACACTTATGACAAGCACATGGAGTTTACTCTTATCAATGCATTGTCATAAATCATATCAATACATATAATCTTTAGACCTGAGGTAACACAGTTATTTTATATATAGGTAGTTTGAGTTTGATACTGCTTTTATACTTGTACTGTGTATGGGTATATTGGCATGTGTTGGCTCCTACTAGTTATATATGGAGGTAGGTGTTGATCAAGATGGAATCTGTTATCCTAAGTAAATAGGGATAAAATCCTATGTTCATTTAATTGTTCTTGATGTTTCAAGTTCTTGGCCAGGAGACAGATTTAATTAGAAAAGAGTTTCTAATGAGAAAATCTTTTTAATCAAGAATTAGAATTAAAAGATAACATAATATTCATAGCAAATGGGGTTTGACATAAACCATGACTTCAGCTCGAATTGGGATTTTATAACAGAGAGATTCTAGTGCATGGTAACATATGATAAAAGGTTCATTTAAGGTATTCCTTATTACTGATTGGGTGGCCATGACATGCTATGCTAGGTGTTAACCATGGTCTATGAGATGCCTAAAATGACTTAGAGAAATCATTTATGGTAAGAAAGAGTTCTGATGATATTAAGAGTTAATATCATATCTCATTGCCAATTAGTGATGAGCCTAGTGAGTCACACACACACACAAGTAATCACCAAGTTAAATGAGATTTAATTAATTAGTTAAAGAGTTTAATTGATTAATTAAATAGGTTTGGTTTGTAATTAGATTGCAAAGTTCCTTGCATGACTTGAAACCAAATCTAGATTATTGGATATATAGTATAAGTTAAATTTATATTTAAAGTGTTTACATATGAATTTAATTAATTTATATTTGATATAAATTGATTAGAAGAGGAGAAATAATTAATTTGGGTTGAGAACTCAAAATTGAAACACAAGGGTAATTTGGTCATTTCACAGGGTGACATGTGGCACCATGAGATGGTGACACATGGCACCATATAAGCTTGCCATTTGTCTTCCAATCATGTAAGATGATCAAAGTCAAGATTAAACTTAGCTTTGACACTTGGCTTAATGTGATTAGGTTAATTAAAATTAAGGTGCAATCAGAAGATGACATGTGGCAAGGGTTTTAAGTGATGACCTAATTATATAATGTGATGTTATAAAAGAATGAAAGAACAAACTGATTATTCTCTCATATGTGCCGCCACCTCTAAGCCTCTCTTCTCTTCTTCTTCTTCTCTCATCAATTCAAAGAGAATTGCCCATATTCTCTTGAATTAAAATTGGTGAAAATTGTTTCGAGTGTCCTATATATATACATCTACAACCTCCCTAAAGGCAAATCCCTATTTTCTAATTGGTTGGCAAGGCTTGAGAAGCTGTTCAAGGGGTTACCATTGGTGATATTGGATTGGACAAACTAGAGGGACAATATTTGGGGTCCTAGGTGCTTCCCAAAGGTACCAAACATATCTACAGTGCATCAAAAGGTTAGTGCACATGTTCTTGAATTAATCTAGGGTTTTAATAAATTAATTTGTTAATCCTAAAATATTAAATGGCAGATGTAGATCCAAATACATATTAAAAGTGTTTTAATATGCAATTGAACATTGAAATCAATTAGGTTCATAATGAATCTTGCATGATGCATGAGACCCTAGAAGAAAATTTTTGAATTCAATATTCTAATCTGATAATTTTCATGCTTCCGCTCTTTCAATTGGTATCAAAGCCACTATATTTGCCATTTAGATTATTTAATATGAAATTTAATTGTGTGAATTGATCAAAAAAATTGATTGATCATTGCTGGTTAGATGTCCATGTGTGGCGGCACACATGGTGGAGTCACTATAAGTGGCGGATTCAAGAGCAGCTCAATGGTGCGCATGGTATGAACTTCAATTGTGCAATTGTTGTATGTTTGATGCCCATAATTATGTATATATCTAATTAAATTATTTAATTAGAATTATAATCACAAAATTAAATTTGTTTGAATGTGATTCAAATCTAAATTTTTAAATTTGTTTGAATGTGATTCAAATCTGAATTTTTAAATTTGTTTGAATGTGATTTAAATATGAATTTTTAAACTTGTTTGAATGAGATTCAGATCTGAAATTTTAAGTTGAATATGAGATATTCAATTTAATTTTAGTATATATGTTTTATTTAATTGTTAAATAGTGATATGCATGATGGATGATCATGGACAATAAAAGACTAATGTGATTGGATTTATTTCTTTTATATTTCTTTGGATTGTAAATTAATTAATTTATTTTAGTGGCATGCATTATAAAGGTTGTAATATTTTTGGGTTGTAATTTCATTTATTTGGCTCTTGTAAATTCACCTTAGTATGCCAAGGATTACAATCTAATGGATTGCAAGAAGATCAAGGAGGTCAAGAGCATTGATGGGACCAGTGGGAGGAATTTAAGATCAAGTGTTGATTATATACCCGTTCAGTAACTCTTGTAAAATGAATAAATGAAATGCACCTAGGAATGTCCTGATTCAATTCTTGGTGGCTCAGAATTGAAGCCCTTAGAAAGTCCATGAACATACCATAGTTATATGTTTATCCATGAATGCATGAGATGTATGGGAGTGTATGCAAGTATATGATATATGCATGCTAATTGGATAATGTGCAAAGTGAGATCATAATAGTAATTAGACCGACCATAAAAATCTTCCGAACAAATAATTAAGTTGGAAATGGTATAATTAAAGGTAATTTTATCATGGGCCCTCCATTGAGGCAATTATTTTAAGAAATTTTAAATACTTGCATATGATGCAATTAATTTAAGAGATTTTCTTAAGAAAAATTGTTAAGCATGAGATGTTGTAAATATGTAAATGGTTTGGCGGCCAATAATGGATGTGCTTAAGGACATTAAAATTATTTGCATGTTTACTGGCTCAATGGGATCAACTTAACTAATGCAAGATAAGTCAATAATGGATGTGCTTGAGATTTTGAGCATTAAAGGCTAGGTAAAGGATTAGACCTCACATAAGATGTGATGGGCAAGGAGTTGCTCACTTATAGTTTATTGTAATTCCAATAATGGATGTGCCTGAGGATGATCAATAAGACTATAAGAATTCAATCACCCACTAGAAATCCATCCAACTAGGATTTTCGTTTCTTACTTTGGAAGTGTAGGATTTGCTAAGTTAGTGGGAGGACCAATTTGATTAAAAGACCATAATAATTTTGGTTAATTACATGATACATTTACTAATTAATCTAGTTATTTTCTGCATTTAATTTTCTGATAATAATGAACACACAACAACCACCACCATCCAATATCCTTGCGAGCATACTTGATCACAATAGGTTGACAGGACTTAATCTTTCTGATTGGCTAAGAAATTTGAAACTTGTCCTGAACCTTGAACATGTAGGATATGTTCTAGACTCGAAGGTTCCTGGTCCCTTACCTCCAGAGGCCACTCAAGAGGAACATGATACTCTGGACAAGTGGAAGGAGCATGATATGAGAGTCAAGTGTTACATGCTTGTTCTATGAGTAATGAGCTACAGAAGCAACATGAAAATATGCAATATGCGAGTGAGATCCTCCTTCACCTGTAAGAGTTGTCTGGTGAGCACAGCAGAAATGCTGCGTATGAGATATCTAGACAGCTATTCCGCATGAGGATGTCTGAGGGACAAAATGTTGGGGATCATGTCCATAAGATGATTTGGCTTATTGAGAAGCTAGAACATCTTGACTTTAACATGGATTTCCAACTGCAGACGGATTTGATCCTTCAGTCCCTACCTGAGTCATTTGGGAATTTTGTGACAAATTTCCATATGACTAAGCAAGAATACACCTTGGATAGTTTACTTAACATACTAGTTATTGCCCAAAAGAATATGTCGGGTAATAAAGGAAAAGAGGTAGCTTTGATTGCATCTTCTTCTGCTGGAAAGTCCAACAAGAAGAAGGGCAATAAGAAAAGGAAACCTCAAATTCCTAGTCCTTCCAAGAAGATAACTAAACAGAAAGGGAAGACCAAAGCTGATGGAGGCAAAGGAAATTGTTTCCACTGCCAGAAGGATGGGCACAGGAATAGGAACTGCCCAGAGTATAGCAAGTAGTAGCAACTTGCAATAACGAGATATTAGACTCTGGATTGGCAATGGCTCAACTGTTGAAGCCTTAGCCATAGGATCTAAATCTTTATACATGTGTGGACATGTGTTGTATTTAAATAAGGTTTTGCATGTACCTGATGCTTTTAAGAACATTATTTCTATATCTAGTTTGACTAGAGATGGTTATGAAATTCAGTTTATAAATGATGTTTGCAATATTTATTTTGAAATAAATATGTTGGTTCAGGTTTTATGCATGATGGACTTTATTATTTAGATACTAATGTTAAATACAAATCTAATGCAAGCAATATAAAATAATGCAA
The DNA here is from genome assembly GCF_030052815.1 of Hevea brasiliensis. NCBI lineage: Eukaryota > Viridiplantae > Streptophyta > Magnoliopsida > Malpighiales > Euphorbiaceae > Hevea > Hevea brasiliensis. The sequence continues at coordinate 1,572,974 of NC_079508.1, read as the reverse complement.
TGCCATGGTGAAAATCAACTCAAGTTCAAAATATATTTGGCACTTAAGATTAGGTCATGTTGAAGAAAATAGGATTGCAAAGCTGGAGAAAATGAGAATTTTATTCTCATTGGATTCTGGAGCTACTCCAACTTGTGAATCCTGCCTTCAAGGCAAAATGACTAGATCACCATTTGTTGGATAAGGACTAAGAGCTGAAAATATTTTGGATCTAATACATAGTGATGCATATGGTCCATTTAAAGCAATAGCTAGAGATGGTTTTCATTACTTTATTACCTTTACTGATGATAAATCAAGGTTTGGGTATTTGTATTTGATGAAATACAAACATGAATCCTTTGAAAAGTTCAAAGAATTTAAATCTGAAGTAGAAAATCAAACAAGAAAAAGTATTAAAACTCTTCGATCAAATCGTGGAGGTGAATACTTAAGTACTAAATTTGACGAATACTTGAAAGAGCATGGCATTGTTTCCTAGCTGACTCCTCTAGGAACACCACAGCTGAATGGTGTATATGAAAGGAGAAATCGTACCCTATTAGATATGGTACGTAGTATGATGAGCTACACTGATATGCCAATCTCCTTTTGGGAATTTGCATTAGAATCAGCTTTGCATATTCTGAATAGGATTCCATCAAAATTAGTATCTTCCACACCTCATAAGATATGGCATGGAAGAAAACCAAGTCTTAAGCATGTTAAGATTTGGGGTTGTCCAGCTTATATCAAAAAGCTGAACACTAATAAATTGAAAACTAGATCAGAAAAAGGTCGATTTGTTGGATATCCAAAAGAGAGTTTTGGATATTATTTTTATTTGCCGACATCACAAAAGGTTATGGTAAGTAGAGATGCCACATTTCTTAAACAATAGTTTGTTCAAGAAGGAGGCAAAGAAAGGCAAATAGAGTTAGAATTGGAGAATTCTGACTAACTAACAGATTAGATGGATATAGATCCATCTAGTCAACCTACACCTATTGATGAAGCTTCTACACCTATTCCTCGTAGATTAACCAGGATATCTTACCCACCAGTGAGATATGGTTTTCTTTATGAAGATGAACAAGAGTTGTTTACTTATGAAGAAGTAGATCATGGAGATGATCCACTTACATATGAAGAAGCTATATCAGATATAGACTCTTCAAAATGGATTGATGCTATGAAATCCAAAATTGATTCCATGTATAAAAATCAAGTTTGGGATCTTGTTAACCCACCTGAAGGTATTGTACCTATAGGGAATAAATGGGTTTTCAAGAAGAAAATTGGTTCTGATGGAAAGGTAGAGACCTATAAAGCAAGGCTAGTAGAAAAAGGGTTTCACCAAAGGCAAGGAATCGACTATAAGGAGACTTTCTTGCCTATTGCCATGCTTAAATCAATTAGGATTCTATTAGCAATAGATGCATACTATGATTATGAGATTTGGCAGATGGATGTAAAAACAGCTTTTCTCAATGGATACATTAAAGAAAACATTTTCATGGAATAACCTAGGAGTTTTGAATCCCAAGATGGTTCCAAAGTATGCAAGCTAAAGCGATCCATTTATGGGTTGAAACAAGCTTCGAGGAGTTGGAACACCCGTGTTGATGAAGCTATTAAGTCATTTGGTTTTATCAAAAATGAGGATGAGCCATGTGTATATAAGAAGGTTAGTGATAGTGCTGTCACTTTACTTCTCTTATATGTGGATGACATTTTGTTGATGGGTAATGATACAGGTATGTTGACAGCTGTAAAGGTATGGTTGTCAAATACATTCTCCATGAAAGATTTAGGGGAGGCAACCTATATTCTTGGGATTCGCATCTATAGAGATAAAGCGAAAATAATAATTAGTTTATCCTAAAGTCTATACTTGGAAAAGGTGTTAAAGAGGTTTAACATGCTTGATTCCAAGAGAGGATTATTACCAGTGAGACATAGTATCCACCTTTCTAAAGAGATGTCTCCAAAGACACCTGAAGAAAGAGATAAAATGGCTAGGATTCCATATGCTTCAGCTATTGGAAGTTTGATATATGCAATGTTGTGTACTAGGCTGGATATAGCATATGCTGTTAGTTTGACTAGCAGATATCAATCCAATCCAGGTTTGGAACACTGGATAGCTGTCAAGAATATCTTTAAGTACTTGAGAAGAACTAAGGATTTATTCTTGATATATGGAGGTGGTGACTTGCAATTGGATGGTTATACTGATTCTGATTTCCAATCAGATATCGATGATAGAAAGTCCACCTCTAAGTATGTGGTCATTTGTAATAGAGGTGCAGTCAGTTGGAAAAGTTCCAAACAGAGTACGACTGCAGATTCCACTACCAAGGCTGAGTATATTGCTGCATCAGATGCTGCAAAGAAAGCTGTTTGGATAAAGAAGTTCGTGACAGAACTTACAGTAGTTCCTTTCATTGAGTCAGCAGTTCCACTCCACTGTGACAGCAATGGAGCAGTCATACAGGCTAAGGAACCCCGGTCTCACTAAAAATCCAAACACATAGAAATGCGCTATCACATTATCAGAGAGATAGTTGGGTGAGGCGATGTAGCCATACAGAAAATAGTATCAGCTAAAAATCCAACTGATCCATTCACTAAGCCTATGTCACAAGCTCAGTTAGACTAACATCTTGAAAAGATGGGTCTAAGATATTGTAATGAATGACTCTAGTGCTAGTGGGAGATTGTTAGTAGTATACCCTAGAGCATATCATTTAGTATGTATCTTATATATGTTTTATTAATAGAAAGGCATTTTCACTTTTCCGTTTACATAATATATTTATGTGAAATAGAATGAAGGAACGGAAGCGTGAAAAACACAACTTTATACCATTGAATTCAAAAATTTTTACCTAGGGTCACATGCATCATGTAAGATTTATTTTTATCTATTTGATTTCAATGATAAACAACATATTAAAACTCTTTTAATATGTTTTTGGATTTGTATTTGCCATTTACGATTTTAAAATTAATCAGATTAATTTTAGAACCCTAGATTAAATCAAGAACGATTACACTAACCTCTTGATGCAATCGCAGTATGCGTGCCTTTGAGATTCGTCTTCAGGACACCAGATGTTGTCCCTCTAGCTTGTCCACACCAAGAACACCTATGGCAGCCCTTGAACAGCTTCTAAAGCTTTTTCTATTAATTAGAAAATCAAGTTCTGCCTTTTAAGAGATTAAGGATGTAAACAGGACACTAGAAACGATTTCTAGTATTTTTAATTCAAGAGATTGATGGCTAATCTTTTTGAATTGATGAGACATGAAGAAGAATAGATGGAGAGCCTCAAAATGGCATGACAAAGGAGGAGTGGCTGCTGGTTGCTTTTCTTTTTTTCATAACAACACTTATATACCTAGGTTAACATATTAAACCCTTGCCACATGTCACCCTCTGATTGGTTCTAGGTTTAATTGACCCAATCACATTGTGCCAAGTGTCAAACCTATATTTAATCTTAATTTTAGTCATCTTACATGATTAAAAGACATTTGGCAAGCTTATGTGAAATGCCATGTGTCACCATCACATGTTGCCACATGTCACCCTGTGAAATGACCAAAATGCCCCTGTGTCTTAATTTTGAGTTCTCAACCCAAAATAATTATTTCTCTTCTTCTAATCAATTTATATCAAATATAAATCAATTAATTAATCTTTATTAATTAATTTCTCATTAATTAAATTCATATTTAAACACTTTAAATATAAATTTAACTTATACTATACATCCAATAATCTAGATTTGGTTTCAAGTCATGCTAGAGACTTTGCAATATAATTGCAAACCAAACCTATTTAATTAATCAATTAAACTCTTTAATTAATTAATTAAATCATATTTAATTAGGTGATAACTTCTGTATGTGTGTGACTTACTAGGCTCATCACTAATTGGCAATGAGACATGATATCAATTCTTAATATCATCAGAACTCTTTCTTACCATAAATGATTTCTCTAAATCATTTTATGCACCTCATAGACCATGGTTAACACCTAGCATAGCATGCCATGGCCACCCAATTAGTAATAAGGTTTACCTTAAATGAACCTATAGTCATATGTTACCATGCACTGTCACACCCTACCCCTCTGTAAGGCATAACATGATCCCGTAGTATACCTAATGAATTACCAACTCCGTCTACTGATAACCCATTAAATACACTACAAGGGATTTTAAAAACTTTTCTTACTTCTTTTACAGTGGTGAGCACTATTTACAGGTGTTAAAGACTTTGGTGAACTGAAGTGAAACAACTAACTCATTTGGTTTATTTGGAATTTCTGTAAAAATTTTGGCAGAGTGCCATCTGTATTTTGGACAAAACAGTTCTTCAGAAAACCTGAAAAAAAGCACTTCAATAATTTTCCAAATCTCAACTCCAATACATTTCTCAACACAACAATTTATCAACTCAATTCCATAGAAATTTTTCAAAGTCTGAGATAAGGAAATATAATACAATTTTTACAAGTCAAATAACTCATAATTAATTTACAACTTCAAGGTACAATTTGAATTTACAACTGCTCAAAACCAAAAACAAAATGTACATACAGTGTCATACATTACAGTACAAAATGCAAAATATTGGTATACTCATTATACCAGGTGATCCCTTGCTGGATGTACTAGCAGCCTAGTCTGCTGCCCTGTCCGTCTCTCTACTGCGCGACAAAGAATAAAGCTATCGCTGAGACAATGTCTCAGTGGTGCACAACATTAACCAAATACAATTTAAATCACAATTCATAAGTCATGTAAATAGAGGATACTTAAAATCATAGTTAAATTCAAGACAGTAATTGTCAGCAAGAATTTAAACTCCATTTGTCAATATCACAATAATTTTCAATAAGTCAGATCATGGTTGAATTCAATAGACAGTATATGTCAATGAGAGTTTAAATCAATTTCACAATCTCACAATACATATCAATAAATCACACACAGCTTAATCATGTTCCAGGTTCAATTCGTCCCAAAAGCCGATGGCTAATGAGGTATTCAATTCGTCCCAAAAGTCGATGACTAATGAAGAATAACATAGCTAGCTTGCAAAAATATGAGTACTCATCCAATTCGTCCTCAACAGGCACACACCTCAACACTTCAGCCAGAGAGGGAATTCAATTCGTCCCACTAGACAAGCTAATGAGGAATACAATCAATATACATGATAGCTGTGGTTTCAAACCATTTCTAATGCTTTTCAATCAATAAGTATCCATCAATGTCATTCAAACAATTTTTCACAGTTTCAAACCATTCACAATATTTTTCAATCAATAAGTGTCCATCAAACACATTTTCACAATTTAAAACAATGATATACAAATAGTCAATATTTATTTCAATTGAAAATAATTCAAAAGAAACAGTTGTTGTGCAAACCTCTGATGACTGTCCCCCTGGTCTGGACTCAGTGTTTCCTTCCCTTTTGCTGAGTCCTTGTTAACTGAGAAACACAATTTGAAGTGTTTCAATGCTAAATTAAACTGTCTCTATTGATGGTGTTTGGTAAATAATGTACTGAACTCAATTATTCACTTAATCACCTAATATACCGACCCTCGTTGCGTTTTAGGTAAATTAGGTTTTAGTGTCGTTAATATGTCACATTCGATAGGGTTTTAGGTTTGGTACGTTTTACCAAAGTCATTTCCTTGTTTAGTGCATTTTAATGCAAATTCTTTGGATTCAGGACACCGTTTGACCTAGCCGGACGATCTAGTTCCCTCGGTTTTCGGGTCTCGGTCGAAACTACAAACTTGTAGATCTAGGTCTTATGGACCGCGGTGCAAAATTTTAGGTCAATCCGAGTTAAGTAGACCAAGTTATGGTCATTATACTACTGCTGGTCAAATGGTATCAATTTAGGTCAATTTTAGGTCAATTTGGTCAACTCTGGTTCGGCCAGTTTTTGGACCCGAACTTGTGCAAGTTTTTTGACTTACTTATGGTCATTTCTGGGCTTTGGTGTCTTCATAAGACTTGTAGGTATTGGTCTTAACTATCCATGGTTAAAATTTCAGGTCAATTGGACCTGTTTTGAGTGAGTTATGGCCTAAACACTCACTGCTGCCCAATTGGTCATTTTTCAGGTCCTAATTGCACCTAATCCGAATTGGTCATTTTCTTAGGTCACCTTGCAAGCAGAATTTTGGTATGTTTTCTCAATGAAAGTTGGCACATTTTGTGCCTAGTTTCACCTCCAATTGGTCTCATACCAATTGAGGTTACACATTTAAACTTATTGGTCTATTTGCACACTGCCCTCTATATGCCTTTCAAACCCCAATTCAAACACACATTTATCTTGCTCTACTTTAAATCCCCTTACCTAATTCTGATTTTATACCATTCCATATTCATTTATCACTTCTTACTATGGTCAATTTGGACAGAATACAAATATTCTCAATACATCAAATACAACCCTAAACCACAAAGTCCAAATTTAGCAATATATGTACATAAATACACCTAATCATTACATGTAATTTCCACTACTAATTTACATACACATTCATCAATTCTTCTATGTCAACATTCTGCCAACACTTCCATGAATATATACATTTATTCAAGTGTCCCCAAGCTGCCGAAATCTTCTTCAACACCAAATTGCCCTACAATTCATCAATTCTCATCCAAGTGCCAAAAATCACCATATAAATATGAAGTAATTCACTAGGTTATTAAATCATCATGATCAACACCATTCTCATCAAATATATGCACAATTATTTCATCAATTACATGACTCCATGGCTGTCCAAAATGAACACAACAATAACTCTTCAAACTCAAAAATTTTCTTCACAAATCCAACACCCATAACATGCACACAAAACTTAACAAAGCTATCTTCAAAAATACTAACTTACCTTATGGTTGGAGCTTATTAAACCTTGCTTAAACTTCTCAAATTTGGTATCAAACTCTTCCTTGTGATGAGTAGACAAACTTTCATGAAGCCACTTAAGGGATTGGAGTTGAAAATGGAGAGTTATGAGAGCTTGCATGAAAACGTTAATGGTGGATTCTTCACCTCTTCATTTCGGCTTGGATGGGAAAATGGGGAAGATGAAGTTGCTGCTGGAGATAGTGGACTTACATCAGCCCCATTTAGTGTTTAATTAATCCTATAGTGGTCCACTAACTAGGTTTAAATCATATAATAATCTAATTGTTCACTTAATCCCACATTAACCCATGATTTTAGCTATTTACTTTAGGTACCACCAAATTAATTTTTCATTTCATTTTCTAAGTGTAATATTATTTATTTTTAATGAAAATTTAGGTCAAAAGACACTTCGGGATGTCAAATGACCATAATGCCCCTGTTCGGGTGGCATTCCCGATTTTTCGGTGACCGTATTTTATGCTTTTTCGATTTCTCACTTTTCTTTGTACTAATTATTTAATTTTTCTTTAATCTTTATAATGAGATTTATACTTCAATAAGGGTCTATTTATGTCCTAAAAATGTTTTCCAGGGTTCCCCGTAGTCCAGGGCAAGTCAACGGTCCACGCCGTGACTTCCCGGTGCGGTCACCCATCGCTAGGTTTCCTGGCTCACTTACTCGGTTACATTTCTTTGCTATGATTTTTTCTTTGTTTTTCTTGTATTTTCTTTTCTTGTATTTCATTATTTATGTCTCCTCTCTTATATCAAGGTGTGGTTCTAGGCATCATAGCTGTCCGGTCAGCATTGGTCACCGGAACAGCAGAACGCACTACCGAACTTAGGGCTGTTACATGCACTAGAATCTTTCTGTTACAAAATCCCAACTCAAGCTGGAGTCATGGTTTATGTCAAACTCTATTTGCTATGAATATTATGTTCTCTGTTACAAATTCCAGTTCTTGATTAAAAAGATTTTTCTCATCAGAAACTCTTTTCTAAATAAATCTATCTGTCCTGGCCAAGAACTTGAAACATCAAGAACAATTAAATGAACATAGGATTTTATCTCTATTTACTTAGAGGAACAGATTCCATCTTGATCAACACCTACCTCCATATATAACTAGTAGGAGCCAACACATGCCCATATACCCATACATAGTACAAGTATGAAAGCAGTATCAAACTCAAACCACCTATATACAAGATAACTGTGCTATCTCAGGTCTAAAGATTATATGCACTGATATGATTTATGACAAAACATTGACAAGAGTAAACTCCATGTGCTTGTCATAAGTGTCACTGGTTCAGCCTAGTTATCATTTATAAGTGCCTATCATGTTTTTCATATGGCATGAGACTCACCATTCCATCTTATTTATATCTCATATAAATAACTTGGTAACAAACATGAATACAATCTTTCTGGATAAGTCATGTCCTTATTATGAAGTATCCTCGATTGTGAACCAATTTATGATACTTTGTACTAGAAATATTGTCACTCATATTCTTAACAACTTAAGAATAATATTTCTAACAAAATATCAATGGACCTTTTCTATTACACATAAATATATTATGTAAACGAAAAAGTGGAAATGCCTTTTATTAATAAAACATGTACAAGATACATACTAAATGATATGCTCTAGGGCATACTACTAACAATCCCCACTAGCACTAGAGCCATTCATTACAATATCTTATACCTATCTTTTCAAGATGTCGGTCTAGCTGAGTCTGTGACATAGGCTTAGCGAATGGATCAGCTGGATTTTCAGCTGATGCTATTTTCTGCATGGCTACATCGCCTCATCCAACTATTTCTCTGATAATGTGGTAGCGCCTTTCTATGTGTTTGGATTTCTTGTGAGACCTTAGTTCCTTAGCCTGTATGACTGCTCCATTGTTGTCACAGTGTAATGGAACTGCTGACTCAATGGAAGGAACTACTGTAAGTTCTGTCACGAACTTCTTTATCCAAACAACTTCCTTTGCGAGATCGATGCGAGAATATACTCAGCCTCTGTAGTGGAATCTGCAGTCGTGCTCTGTTTGGAACTCTTCCAATTGATTGCACCTCCATTACAAATGAACAAATATCCAGAGGTAGACTTTCTATCATCGATATCTGATTGGAAGTCAGAATCAGTATAACCATCCAATTGCAAGTCTCCACCTCCATAAATCAATAATAAATCCTTAGTTCTTCTTAAGTACTTAAGAATATTCTTGACAGCTATCCAGTGTTCCAAACCTGGATTGGATTGATACCTGCTAGTCAAACTAACAGCATATGCGATATCCGGCCTAGTACACAACATTGCATACATTAAACTTCCAATAGCCGAAGCATATGGAATCCTGGCCATCTTATCTCTTTCTTCAGGTGTCTTTGGAGACATCTCTTTAGAAAGGTCGATACCATGTCTCACTGGTAACAATCCTCTCTTGAATCAAGCATGTTAAACCTCTTTAACACCTTTTCCAAGTATAGACTTTGGGATAAACCAATTATTCTTTTCGCTCTATCTCTATAGATGTGAATCCCAAGAATATAGGTTGCCTCCCCTAAGTCTTTCATGGAGAATGTATTTGACAACCATACCTTTATAGTTGTCAACATACCTGTGTCATTACCCATCAACAGTATGTCATCCACCTATAAGACAAGGAAAGTGATAGCACTGTTACTAACCTTCTTATATACACATGGCTCATCCTCATTTTTGATAAAACCAAAGGATTTAATGGCTTCATCTAAACGGATGTTCCAACTTCTCGAAGCTTGCTTTAACCCATAAATAGATCGCTTTAGCTTGCATACCTTGGAACCATCTTGGGATTCAAAACCCCTAGGTTGTTCCATGAAAATGTTTTAATCATTGTATCCATTGAGAAAAACTGTTTTGACATTCATCTGCCAAATCTCGTAATCATAGTATGCAGCTATTGCTAATAAAATCCTAATTGATTTAAGCATGGCAACAAGCGAGAAAGTCTCTTCATTGTCGATTCCTTGCCTTTGGCGAAATCCTTTCACTACTAGCCTTGCCTTATAGGTCTCTACCTTTCCATCAGAACCAATTTTCTTCTTGAAAACCCATTTATTTCCTATAGGTACAATACCTTCAGGTGGGTCAACAAGATCCCAAACTTGATTCTTATACATGGAATCAATCTCGGATTTCATAGCATCAATCCATTTTGAACAGTCTATATCTGATATAGCTTCTTCATAAATGAGTGGATCATCTCCATGATCTACTTCTTCATGAGTAGACAACTCTTGTTCTTCTTCATGAAGGAAACCATATCTCACTGGTGGGTGAGATACCTTGGTTGTTCTACGAGGAACAACTGTAGATGTTTCATCAACGGGTATAGGTTGACTAGATGGATCTATATCCATCTGATCTGTTGGTTGGTCAGAATTATCCAATTCTAACTTTATTTGCCTTCCTTTGCCTCCTTCTTGAACAAACTATTGTTCAAGAAATGTGGCATCTCTACTTATCACAACCTTTTGTGAAGTAGGCAAATAAAATAATATCAAAAACTATCTTTTGGATATCCAACAAATCGACCTTTTTCTGATCTGGTTTCCAATTTATCAGTGTTCAGCTTTTTGATATAAGTTGGACAACCCCAAATCTTAACATGCTTAAGACTTGGTTTTCTTCCATGCCATATCTCATAAGGTGTGGAAGAAATTGATTTTGATGGAATCCTATTCAGAATATACAAAGCTGATTCTAATGCAAATCCCCAAAAGTAGATTGGCATATCAGTATAGCTCATCATCCTACGTACCATATCCAATAGGGTACGATTTCTCCTTTTAGATACACCATTCAGCTGTGGTGTTCCTGGAGGAGTTAGCTGGGAAACAATGCCGTGCTCTCTCAAGTATTCATCAAATTCAGTACTCAAATATTCACCTCCACGATCTGATCGAAGAGCTTTAATACTCTTTCCTGTTTGATTTTCTACTTCAGATTTAAATTCTTTGAACTTTTCAAAGGATTCATGTTTGTATTTCATCAAATACAAATACCCAAACCTTGATTTATCATCAGTAAAAGTAATAAAGTAATGAAAACTGCCTCTAGCCATTTCTTTAAATGGACCACATACATCACTATGTATTAACTCCAAAATATTTTCAGCTTTTAGCCCTTGTCCAACAAAGGGTGATCTAGTCATTTTGCCCTGAAGGCAAGATTCACAAGTTGGAGTAGGCTCAGAGCCCAATGAGGATAAAATCCCCATTTTCTCCAATTTTGCAATCCTATCTTCTGCAACAAGACATAACCTTAAGTGCCAAATATATTTTGAACTTGAGTTGGTTTTTCACCATGGCATTGCATTCATTTAGATTGCTATACTCTGGCCAGTGGAAACACTTTCTTATTGGCAATGGAAACACTTTCCTGTTGGCAATGAAACACTTTCCTGTTGGCAGTGGAAATACTTTCCTTTGCCTTTGTCAGCTTTGGTCTTCCTTTTCTGTTTAGCTATTTTCTTGGAAGGACCAGTAATCTGAGGTTTCTTTTTCTTATTGCCCTTCTTCTTGTTGGATTTTCCAGCAGAAGAAGAAGCAATCAAAGCTACCTCTTTTCCTTTATTGCCCGGCATATTCTTTTGGGCAATAACTATCATGTTGAGTAAACCAGCTAAGGTGCATTCCTGTTTAGTCATATGGAAATTTGTCACAAAATTCCCAAAAGACTCTGGAAGGGACTGAAGGATCAAATCTGTCTATAGTTGGAAATCCATGTTGAAGTCAAGATGTTCCAACTGCTCAATCAGCCGAATCATCTTATGGACATGATCCCCAACATTCTGTCCCTCAGACATCCTCATGCGGAACAGCTGCCTAGATATCATATACCTAGCATTCCTACTGTGCTCACCATATAACTCTTGTAGGTGAAGGAGGATCTCACTTGCACTCTGCATGTTTTCATGCTGCTTCTGTAACTCATTACTCATGGAAGCAAGCATGTAACACTTAGCTCTCATATCATGCTCCTTCCACTTGTCCAAAGTTTCATGTTCCTCTTGAGTGGCCTCTGGAGGTAAGGGACTAGGAACATTTGAATCTAGAACATATCCTATATGTTCAAGGTTCAGGACAAGTTTCAAATTTCTTAGCCAATCAGAGAGATTAGGTCCTGTCAATCTATTGCGATCAAGTATGCTTGCAAGGATATTTGATGGTGGTGGTTGTTCTGTGCTCATTATTATCAGAAAATTAATTGCAGAAAATAACCAGATTAATTAGTAAATGTATCATGTATTTAACCAAAATGATTATGGTCTTTTAATCAAATTGGTCCTCCCACTAACTTAGCGAATCCTACACTTCTAAAGTAGAAAACGGAAATCCTAGTTGGATGGATTTCTAGTGGGTGATTGAATTCTTATAATTCTATTGATCATCCTCAGGTACATCCGTTATTGGAATTACAATAAACTATAAGTGAGAAACTCCTTGCCCATCACATCTCATGTGAGGTTCAATCCTTTACCTAGCCCCTAATGCTCAAAATCTCAGGTACATCCATTATTGACTTATCTTGCATTAGTTAAGTTGATTTCAGTAATGCAAATAATTTTAATGTCCTCAGGTACATCCAATATTGGCCACCAAACCATTTACATATTTACAACATCTCATGCTTAACAATTATTCTTAAGAAAATCTCTTAAATTAATTGCATCTTATGCAACTATTTAAAATTTCTTAAAATAATTGCCCCAATGGAGGGCCTATGTTATAATTACTTTAATTATAGCATTTCCAACTTAATCATTTGTTTGGAAGATTTTATAGTCATCCTAATTACTATTAAGGTCTCACTTTGCACATTATCCATTTAGCATGCATATATCATATAATTGCATACATTCCCATACATCTTATGCATTCATGGATAAGCAGTAAATATGGTATGATCATGGACTTTCTAAGGGATTCAATTCTGAGCCACCAAGAATTGAATCAGGGCATTCCTAAGTGCATTTCATTCATTCATTTTACAAGAGTTGCTGAAGGAGTACATAATCAACACTTGATCTTGAATTCCTCCCACTGGTCCCACCAATGCTCTTGACCTCCTTGAACTTCTTGCAATCCAATTACATAGTAATCCTTGGCATACCAAGGCGAATTTACAAGAACTTAAATAAATGAAATTACAACCCAAAATTTATTACAAACTTAATAATAAATGGCCAAATAAATTAAAATAAATTAATTAATTTACAATCCCAAAGAAACATAAAAGAAATAAATCCAATCACATTGGTATTTTATAGTCCATGATCATCCATCATGCATATCACTATTTAACAATTAAATAAAACATACATACTTAAATTAAATTGAATATCTCATATTCAACTTAAAAATCCAGATTTGAATATGATTCAAATAAATTTAAAAATTCAGATTTGAATCTCATTCAAACAAATTTAAAAATTTAGATTTGAATCACATTCAAACAACCTTAAAAATTCAGATTTGAATCACATTCAAACATTTTTAAAAAAATCAGATTTGAATCACTTTCAAACATATTTTAAAAAATCAGATCTGAATATTATTCAATCAACTTTAAAAAATCAGATTTAAATATGATTCAAACAACTTTAAAAATTCATATTTGAATCACATTCAAACAACTTTTAAAATTCAGATTTGAATCACATTCAAACAATTTTTGAAATTCTGATTTGAATCATAATTTAATTGTGTGATTAAAACTACTAATTAAACACTTTAATTAGTCAAAAAAGGCCTTAGATCATACAACAATTGCAGAATTAAAAGCTAAACCTTGAACCACCCATGGAAGCCAAACCATGCGCACCATTGATGGTGTTTTTCAAGCATGTCGCCACACCTCCATTGCAACCAGCAATGGATAAATCATCTCATGATCAAAACACACAATTAATTATATAATCAACAATCTAAATGGCAAATATAGTGGCTCTGATACTAATTGAAGGAATGGAAGCGTGAAAAATATAAGTTTATACCATTGAATTCAAAAATTTTCACCTAGGGTCACGTGCATCATGCAAGATTTATTTTTATCTATTTGATTTCAATGATAAACAACATATTAAAACTCTTTTAATATGTTTTTGGATCTGTATTTTCCATTTAAGATTTTAAAATTAATCAGATTAATTTTAGAACCCTAGATTAAATCAAGAACGATTACACTAACCTCTTGATGCACTGCAGCGTGTCTGTGCCTTTGAGATTCGTCTTCAGGACACCAGATGTTGTCCCTCTAGCTAGTCCACACCAAGAACACCTATGGCAGCCCTTGAACAGCTTCTAAAGCTTTTTCTATTAATTAGAAAATCAAGTTCTGCCTTTTAAGAGATTAAGGATGTAAACAGGACACTAGAAACGATTTCTAGTATTTTTAATTCAAGAGATTGATGGCTAATCTCTTTGAATTGATGAGACATGAAGAAGAATAGATGGATAGCCTCAAAATGGGGTGACAAAGGAGGAGTGGCTGCTAGTTGCTTTTCTTTTTTTCATAACAACACTTATATACCTAGGTTAACACATTAAACCCTTGCCACATGTCACCCTCTGATTGGTTCTAGGTTTAATTGACCCAATCACATTATGCCAAGTGTCAAACCTATATTTAATCTTAATTTTAATCATCTTACATGATTAAAAGACATTTGGCAAGCTTATGTGAAATGCCATGTGTCACCATCACATGTTGCCACATGTCACCCTGTGAAATGACCAAAATGCCCATGTGTCTTAATTTTGAGTTCTCAACCCAAAATAATTATTTCTCTTTTTCTAATCAATTTATATCAAATATAAATCAATTAATTAATCTTTATTAATTAATTTCTCATTAATTAAATTCATATTTAAACACTTTAAATATAAATTTAACCTATACTATACATCCAATAGTCTAGATTTGGTTTCAAGTCATGCTAGGGACTTTGCAATCTAATTGCAAACCAAATCTATTTAATTAATCAATTAAACTCTTTAATTAATTAATTAAATCATATTTAGTTAGCTGATAACTTCTGTATGTGTGTGACTTACTAGGCTCATCACTAATTGGCAATGAGACATGATATCAACTCTTAATATCATCAGAAATCTTTCTTACCATAAATGATTTCTCTAAATCATTTTATGCACCTCATAGACCATGGTTAACACCTAGCATAGCATGCCATGGCCACCCAATTAGTAATAAGGTTTACCTTAAATGAACCTATAGTCATATGTTACCATGCACTAGAATCTCTCTGTTACAAAATCCCAACTCAAGCTGGAGTCATGGTTTATGTCAAACTCTATTTGCTATGAATATTATGTTCTCTTTTAATTCCAGTTCTTGATTAAAAAGATTTTTCTCATCAGAAACTCTTTTCTGAATAAATCTATCTGTCCTGGCCAAGAACTTGAAACATCAAGAACAATAAAGGAACATAGGATTTTATCTCTATTTACTTAGAGGAACAGATTCCATCTTGATCAACACCTACCTCCATATATAACTAGTAGGAGCCAACACATGCCCATATACCCATACATAGTACAAGTATGAAAGCAGTATCAAACTCAAACCACCTATATACAAGATAACTGTGCTATCTTAGGTCTAAAGATTATATGCACTGATATGATTTATGACAAAACATTGACAAGAGTAAACTCCATGTGCTTGTCATAAGTGTCACTGGTTCGGCCTACTTATCATTTATAAGTGCCTATCATGTTTGTCATATGGCATGAGACTCACCATTCCATCTTATTTATATCTCATATAAATAACTTGGTAACAAACATGAATACAATCTTTCTGGATAAGTCATGTCCTTATTATGAAGTATCCTCGATTGTGAACCTATTTATGATACTTTGTACTAGAAATATTGTCACTCATATTCTTAACAACTTAAGAATAATATTTCTAACAAAATATCAATGGACCTTTTCTATTACACATAAATATATTATGTAAACGAAAAAGTGGAAATGCCTTTTATTAATAAAACATGTACAAGATACATACTAAATGATATGCTCTAGGGCATACTACTAACATAGAAAAGGTCCATTGATATTTTGTTAGAAATTCTATTCTTAAGTTGTTAAGAAAATGAGTGACAGTATTTCTAGCACAAATTATCATAAATTGGTTCACAATCGAGGATACTTCACAATAAGGACATGACTTATCCAGAAAGATTGTAATCATGTTTGTTCCCAAGTTATTTATATGAGATGTAAATAAGATGGAATGGTGAGTCTCATGCCATATAACAAAGATGATAGGCACTTATGCATGATAAGTAGGCCAAACCAGTGACATTTATCATAAGCATGTGGAGTTTACTCTTATCAATGCTTTGTCATAAATCATATCAGTGCATATAATCTTTAGACCTGAGATAACACAGTTATCTTGTACATAGGTGGTTTGAGTTTGATACTGCTTTCATACTTGTACTGTGTATGGGTATAAGGGCATGTGTTGGCTCCTACTAGTTATATATGGAGGTAGGTGTTGATCAAGATGGAATCTATTACCCTAAGTAAATAGGAATAAAATTCAACATTCATTTAATTGTTCTTGATGTTTCAAGTTCTTGGCCAGGACAGACAGATTTAATCAGAAAAGAGTTTCTGATGAGAAAATCTTTTTAATCAAGAATTAGAATTAAAAGAGAACATAATATTCATAGCAAATGGGGTTTGACATAAACCATGACTCTAGCTCGAATTGGGATTTTGTAACAGATAGATTCTAGTGCATGGTAACATATGATAAAAGGTTCATTTAAGGTATTCCTTATTAATGATTGGGTAGCCATGGCATGCCATGCTAGGTGTTAACCATGGTCTATGAGATGCCTAAAATGACTTAGAGAAATCATTTATGGTAAGAAAGAGTTCTGATGATATTAAGAGTTAATATCATACTCATTGCCAATTAGTGATTAGCCTAGTGAGTCACACACACACATAAGTAATCACCAAGTTAAATGTGATTTAATTAATTAGTTAAAGAGTTTAATTAATTAATTAAATAGGTTTGGTTTACAATTAGATTGCAAAGTTCCTAGCATGACTTGAAACCAAATCTAGATTATTGGATGTATAGTATAAGTTAAATTTATATTTAAAGTGTTTAAATATGAATTTAATTATGAGAAATTAATTAATAGAGATTAATTAATTAATTTATATTTGATATAAATTGATTAGAAGAGGAGAACTGATTATTTTGGATTGAGAACTCAAAATTGAAACACAAGGGTAATTTGGTCATTTCACAGGATGACATGTGGCACCATGAGATGGTGACACATGGCACCATATAAGCTTGCCATTTGTCTTCCAATCATGTAAGATGATCAAAGTCAAGATTAAACCTAGCTTTGACACTTGGCTTAATGTGATTAGGTCAATTAAAATTAAGGTGCAATCAGAAGATGACATGTGGCAAGGGTTTTAAGTGATGACCTAATTATATAATGTGATGTTATGAAAGAATGAAAGAACAATCTGATTATTCTCTCATATGTGCTGCCACCTCTAAGCCTCTCTCATCTTCTTCTTCTCCTCTTATCAATTCAAAGAGAATTGCTTGTATTCTCTTGAATTAAAATTGCTGGAAATTGTTTCTAGTGTCCTATATACATCTACAACCTCCCTAAAGGAAAATCCCTATTTTCTAATTGGTTGGCAAGGCTTGAGAAGCTGTTCAAGGGGCTGCCATTGGTGATCTTGGTGTGGACAAACTAGAGGGACAATATTTGGGGTCCTAGGTGCTTCCCAAAGGTACTAAACACATCTACAGTGCATCAAAAGGTTAGTGCACATGTTCTTGAATTAATCTAGGGTTCTAATGAATTAATTTGTTAATCCTAAAATCTTAAATGGAAAATGTAGATCCAAATACATATTAAAAGTGTTTTAATATGCAATTGAACATTGAAATCAATTAGGTACATATTGAATCTTACATGATGCATGAGACCTTAGAAGAAAATTTTTGAATTCAATGTTCTAATATGATAATTTTCATGCTTTCGCTCCTTCATTCCACTAGCACCAGAAGTATCTGTACCACCTCCATCGGCTATGTTTCAACAAATGGCGGAATTCTTCAGACAAATGGCCGGGGTTATGCCACCGCCACCACCACCACCACCACCACCATAGCAGAAGTCACATTTAGAAAAGCTTAGAAAATTTGGGGCTGTGGACTTCTTGGTCAAGAAAGAAGATGACCCAGTGGCAGTTGAGAATTGGCTAGGCCGAACCATAAGGGTACTGAAGCAACTCCATTATACCCTAGAGTAGAACCTAGAGGGTGTTGTGTCTCTGCTCCAAGATGATGCCTATCAGTGGTGGGACATAGTATCTAGTGAGGTGCCCCCAGAGAAGATAACTTGGGAGTTCTTCCTTATGGAGTTTAGAAAGAAGTATGTGAGAAGTGTGTATTTAAAAGACAGAATAAGAGAGTTTATTAGTTTCAGGCAGAGATAGCTGACCATAGCAAAATATGAGAGAGAATTTGAGAGACTGAATAGATATGGGAGGGAGATGGTCCCCACAGAAGCAGAGAGGTGCAGAAGGTTTGAAGAGGGGCTAAATGATAATATCAAAACTATGATAACAACTATGGGGATTTCGGATTTTGCAAAACTAGTTGAAGCCTCACTGAAAGTGGAAAGGGTCAGAGTAAGTGAACAGAGGAAGAAAGATAGGCAGCGTAAGAGGGAATTTGGATCAAGGTAGTCAAGTATATCGACTGATAGTAAGAAGTTAAAGGGTTCACAGGACCAGACACAGGGCCAGAGAGGCTAGGTTGGGAAATCTGTAGCTAGCTTCTCGGGCACAGTAACAAGGGGATCAGCCCCAGTGCTTGAATGTACGCACTGTGGTAGGAGACACAGAGATGAGTGTCGATTATTAACTGGAGAGTGTTTAAAGTGTGGGGCTACGAATCATTCATAAGAGATTGCCCTCAGAGGAGTGATTTGACAGCTCCAGCACAAACTGATAGATCTGTCCTCACAATACAAAGGGGTAGAAGACCTAGTAGAGCTGAGACGACTAATATTTCACGGAAGGTTATTTCTGAGACAGTTGAAAGGCCTGAAATCAGGGTGCCACCACGGGTATATGCCATGGAGGTTAGAGAGGAGCCGAACCCAGATATTGATGAGGCAATACAAGGAAGTGAAGAAGCAAGGAGATAGCAGCTCCTCGATTACATAAGTTAGGTAAATTTCGAGGACGAAATTTAAATTAGAGGGAAAGAGTTGTAATACCCTCACTATAGCAAGTCCGTACATTCTACTGTTCCGGTGACCAGTGTCGGTCCGGACAACTAGAATGTCTGGAACTATATTTAGACTAGAGTGACGAGTCATAAATAACTCAAATAATGATAAGAAAAATCAAGGGAAAATTTTAAAAATAAAATACAATGAAGTTAAATGAGCCAGTGCCTTAGCGATGGATAACCTAACGGGAAGTTGTTGTCTTCATAGCTAGTAGCCCTAAACCCGAGGGAAATTCCGCGAAATAATTGTTGGGACTCTAGAGAAGAGTCATTGAGGTTTCGATGGCAGTAGAATACCAAGAAAATGCTTAGAAAATTTTTTAGATTGGTACAGACAATTTTAGTTCGTTAAGCAAAATGAATGGCATTTTGGTCATTTCGCCTTCAGAGATGATTTTTGACAAATTTGTCCAATTAAGTAAGTAAATTATATGACATAAAATATGAATAAAAAGTGATGAAAATTAAATTAAAAATAAGTAAAAAAGAAAAGAAATTGAAATAAAAATTTGACTTATGACATAAGCCATGATGTCATAAAGCTTAAATTAAAATTTACAATAAATTAAATTGCCAACCAATGGGAGTTTGACAAGCATTTTAAGAGGATAAAAACTAAATAAATAAGGATAAAAATTAAAAAGAAATCAGACCTTCTTTTTCAATTTTCGGCAACCACTCTCTCCCTTCACCATTGAAGAGCTTTCTTCTCTCTCTCTTGCCAAACCTCACCTTTTCACCATAAAACCTTAAACTTTCTTCATTAAACCTTCTCCTCACACCTTAAATCACCTCTAGGCAGCTATTAGAAGGAGAGATTTTGAAGATTAACAAGCTCAAGTTGGAGGTCCAAAGAGGTTCGTCTCCAATATCTTCATCTTTCTTTAAATTCATGTCTACGAAGTTGAATTAAGTTAAAAAGTATAAGGAATTAAAATGAAATCCATTGATATGCCCAATCTACTTTTTTGGTAGCAATGGTCATCTTAGGGTTGTGATGATTTTCTTTGATTTAAATGAGTGTATAAGCTGCCCTTAACATGAATTCTATAATTAGCATAATAATTAGGGGTGAAATGCATGAATTGGAGACTTTGATAAATTAGGGTTAGGGTTTTGAACCAATATTTGGGGGATGATGCAATTGAGCTCAAATTGATATTTTAATGGTCAATTATTGACCATTTGGTGTAGTTTGAACCAAGTTTGGAGTGATTTGTGACATTAATTAAGGTAAAGATTAGGCTGTCTCATGAGTGCATTCTAGACCCTTTGAGTCCAGTGTGCTCTTATGGTTATAACTAAAGTTATGCAACTCCAATTGGTGCAAGGCTAACTGGAGGTTAAACTAGACACAAAATGAAACAACTTTGATGAAGAAACATGTCCCAGAAAACTAAACTAAGTAGCCCTAAAAATTGATCTAATCCGGGTAACACACATTCTGCCCTGGGCAAAATTACCAAAAGTCATAACTCAGTGTAGAAAAATCCAATTGACCTGAATTTTATATTAATAGAAAGCTTACGCAATTTAGGACAACTTTCATGAGGAACACAACTCCAAATTCTGACCAGAACTTAATGAAATTGCCCACTAAAATCAGGATACCAAAGCTGCCAGAATGGGATTCTACCTAGAAATTCTGGGTAGATACCAATCCAGCCAGCCTTGCTAAAATTAGCATATCTTGAGCTTGAAAACTCCAAAAGGAGTGATTCAAAAAGGGAATTAAAGAAGACACATAAAAAAACAACTTTTATGAAGAAAATTTTGCCAAATTTCCACTGTAATAATGACCAATGGAACAGTAAACTTAATGCATGAAATCTGAAAATTTTAAATAACAAACAATAAGCTTTGAAATGGTATTGGCAACCAATGCCAACAATTTTAGAATACAAAATGTGGTATATTGGTGATATTATGACTAATATACCTATTGTCTATGAAAAGTCAACATTTTAGTTGACTAATGGGATGATTAGTAACTATTGAACTTCAATTGCAAAGAATTTCATATCTAAAATTATAATATGCCCTAGTAGGCCTAGTGTGATTGGTTTGGATAGGTTGGCATGCCAATAGGGTTCTGATAGCAGCACTGCATATGGCATCATGCCATTCTGTGATTTATGGCTTAAGTGGCCATTCTGTGATTTTATGGTTTTTAGCCATTCTGACACTATTGTGATACTTGGCCTTATGCCCGATTACTGTAACGGCTTATCAGCTGTTCTATTGTACACCGGGAGACACATTGTGACCGATAGTGTGACGGCCCGAGGTACTAGGTTCCCAGTGTCAATTTACCCGTTTATCCAGTCCGGTCAATTTGTATAGTTTACTTAGGCATGGAAAAGTATAAATGTAATTGAATTGATTATTAAAGGAAGTAAGAAAATTAAATATCAAGATAAAGAACAAGAATGATTTCAATAAAAAAAGGCTCATTGGATTTTTAATAAAATGTTAGGAAGAGTTAATATCATAAGATGTAATGGGCTTTCAACTAAATAATAATTTAGTAATCATTTATTTTCTTATAAGCAAAATAACTAGGGAATTTTTACTTTTATTTGTATATTATATTTTCTTGTATTATGGCACCACTAAGCAGAAATGCTTAGCACATTGGATTTTCTATCGCGTAGGTACTGGAGATACGGAGCGCAAGCTCAGTAGACCGTAGACTGGGAATCAGACTTGGATATACATTTTGCATTTTGTGGTACCTCGACCAGCAGTGCATTTGGTAGGATTGCTAGGCTTCATTTTGTATTTTACATTTTGTACTAGATGTACATTTTGTCATGTAAATGATAAATTTATGTAATTATTGTACATATTATGAGTTAATGAATTTGAACATTTCTTGTAAATATGAGTATGTAATTATTCATGCATGGAATGAAATTGAAATTTTGAGTTGAAATGTTGAGAAGTGTTGAAATTTGATGAACTATGATGACTTTGTGTTGAAATTATTTGGAGTTTGGGAATGAATGAAAATTTGGGAGTGTTTTTCACAGGTTCTGAAGAACTATTTTCTTCATTTTTAGCCGGCACTCTGTCAGATTTTCTATAAAATTTTTGAAACCTTAAATTAATTCATAATTTCAATAAATAAAATAAAATGACATAAATTTCACTTAATGACTAATAAATTAATAAAAAAATAAATTAAGAAAGAGTAAATTGTAATGAAATAAGATATGGTGTTCCGGCACACTGTGTAGCATATCTTGCTCGATTACACTTTAGACGGGTAAGGGGTGTCACAGGTCGTCATACCATGGGACACAGAATGTCAACCAGATATGCAACAGAATGGCTAAAAAACCATAACAATAAATCGGGCATAAAGCCATGCATATCATAATGCAACATAATGGCTGGAAGCCATAATCAACAGAATGGCATAAAAGCCATGATAACAGAATGGCATAAAGCCATAGGCAGTACTGCAAAACACAACCCTTCTTGGCATGCCAATCTATCCAACCCATACACACATGTTTAGGCTTACATGGGCAATTAATATTCTTAAGTATTCATGCTCCATAGTAATTTTGTTCTAATCATATTGGGAACATGAGTCCCAAATACACATTCACATCACATTCATGATCATTAAGTCATTGGTATTAATCACCAATGATGTTCAAGTCATTTTAGGGTACTTCATAATTTTCAGAAATTGCATCTTGAATTGACCCTTATATTAGGCCAAGCTACAGTAGTAATTTAACTACACTTCTTAATGAAAGTTATTCCTTTATGTCTTAGATTTAATTTCCTTTTTGAGTCATCTAATTTGAAGTTTTGTAGCTCCAGTTATGATCAATTTACTGAGTACTAGTCCAGTGACCAATGCTGTTCTAGAACAGGATAGATTCTGGAACTCAAATTTATCAAGCTATTTGGGCAAGTTACAGTCATAATTTGGCTTGATGTTCTTCATATGAGTTGTTCTCCTATGTCTCATGGTTACACAAGTTCAAGAATCACTAAATTTGGAGTTGTGTAGGGTACATTATGGCTAATTAACCAACCTAAACTCATGAATACTGCAACTCCAAGATTTCAAGTTTTAGGTCAGTCTTACAATTAATATTTAAGGATCTTATACCCAAAATTTTAGTAAGGTTTCTAAACCAAAGTTGTAGCCCTAGTTCTTAGGTTTTTAGATCATTTTGATTCATCCCATTTGGAATTTTTTAGTGAAAGTTATGGTCTAATAACTGTCCTGGGGTCAAATGGCAAAAATGGTTCAGATGTAGGAATTCCAGGTTGGGAATCCATGAATTCTCCTAATAATTTCTCTAAGTTGCTTTAGGATCTGGGTTCTGGTAAAAACACAAAAATTGTAGTTCTATGTGTTATGAGCATTTTGGCTTTAGAATCACTGCATTTGCAGTTTTGTAGCTCAAGTTATGACATTTTTACCACAACTGGTCGGAAACTATAAAATTTAGGATTTCCAGATTCAGGTTTTGTCCAGGCAGATTTGATGGACTAAGTTTGCCTAGCAATTTGGTTGAGTTAGGGTCAAAACTAGGTTTTCTAATCTTTATAAGAAATGTTCTCCTATGTCTTAGAATTCCATAGGTTTAAGAATCAGGTCATTTGGAGTTTCCTAGTATGAGTTATGCTCAAATCACTAAACGCTATTCATATAGTCATTTCTGCCCAAGTTCAGAACATTAATTTTGGATTCAAGTCTAACTTAGGGCAACTTGTGGTCATTTTCTGGGCAATCTTCCGTCATGAAATTTCTAGCATTATGTCTTATGTTTTATCTTCAATTGATCTCACACCAATCAGAGCTATGTAGATCTACTTATAGCCATTCAAACCTACTAGACTCAAGGGTCCAGAATTTCAGCACAACAAGCACACTTCCAAATCATTAACTCATCTCACCAACCACTTCATTTCACCATTAATTCACCTTAATTGGTCAATATTTGACCCTAACAACATCAATTTTATACCATAGCATAAAATTTCCCAGATTTCCAAAACCCTAACTTCCACATAATCCTAATTTCATACAATCACTTACAATTCAACACACCATTCATATCTATCACCTTATTTAAGCTAGAATTCAAGTTTTGTTACAATTAAACACATCAAATCCTCCTTCCACACAAGCTGGCTGAAATTACTTTTCACTCAAACATACAAAATTTCTCAATTTTTTATGCACTTCTTTCCATAATCAAGATTAGAAGAAAGAGAAATGCTAATAATTGCACTAACCTCACTTGATGAGCTTCTAAGCTTGCCAAACCGTCACTTCCTCTTCTTCTTTTTGCTATCAATCATTCTACCTAGATAAAATATTAAGGTTTAATGTTGGTGGCTAGAGATTTTGTGGTGAGAATTTAAGGAATTAAAGCTTTAAATGAGAAAAAATGGTGGAAGGAGCTATGGAGGGAGGTTCGGCCGAGGGAGTTTTGGGAAGAAGATGAAGACTTTTCATTCATTTAATTATTTTGTCCCTTATATAATTGTGTGTCTAATTATCATTTGTTATAATTTTTAATTAAAATTAATTAATATAATTATAATTATATTAATTCCCTTAATCCCCTTTATGTCCCTTTATTAATTTCCATTAACACTTCATATTTTTAATTCATTTTCAATATTTTAATGTCACTCATTTTAATGGACATTTAGGTCAAAAGTCAACTTTGGGTGTCAAATGACCGAAATGCCCCTCATCGGGTTATAGTCTATCTTTTTGAATAATGACATTTAAGTCCATAACCCAATGGTCACTTTAATTTTTATACTGCTTATTTCAATTTATTTTTATTTCATTTTTAGTCATCGAACTGGCTTTGAATAGTACTATTCATGGACTGAAAATAGTACTGTTTAGAACTCATAAGTTTAGGACATTACAAGACTCCACTACAGAGGCTGAGTATATTGCTGCATTTGATGCTGCAAAGGAAACTGTTTGGATAAAGAAGTTTGTAACAGAACTTGGAGTGGTTCCTTTAATTGTGTTGGACCTAGGTGTCTTAACCCATATTTTGATGATAATAAACAATTAGTATGCTACTAATATACTTTGGAAGTGTTTGTGTTGAGTTTGTAGGCCCTAGATTCAAAATTGCCAAATTGCTTCAAATCAAGGTTAAGGAAGAGCAAGATAAGGAAACAAACATTTATGAGACCCTACAATGTAACTTTTATTTATTTTATATCTTGTATATCTCATTTAATTAATTGTGTTGGCTCAAGTCTAGGTGGTACTAAGAATATTTTGTTTAACTTGGTTTTCACCTAATTCTTTATCAAGGAAAAATTAAATAAATCTTTCAAAAATGAAAAATTAATTTTGAAAAGTATTTTAGTTGCAAAATACATTGAATTAGCTTTCCAATGGTTCAAACGGATCAAAAGCCTGAGTTCAGATAAAAAAGTTATGAGTTTTCTAAACTCTTAATTTCTTGGTGTCTTTACTTGTAACATTTTCTTAACCAAGGGGGACTAAAATAAAATTTTCACATTTGGGAAATGTAAATTTGTTTTTGAAAGTGTTTTCATTGAAAAGTCTATCAAATTAGCTTTTCAATGGTTCAAACGGATCGAAAACCCGAGTTTCGATAAAAAAGTTACGCATTTCCGAAGCCTAAGTGCCCTTTTGACACTTTCTGTCTAGAGAGCACTTCTACAATCGAAAGTGGGAAGTTCGACTGCCGAAGTTCACTCTTTAAATCATGGTTTTTGGGCATTAAAAGTCATTTTATCCAGAGAGCACTTGGCCAGCCGAAAGTGGAAACTTCGGCAGCCAAAAGTGACTTTTCAAAAGTTGATTTTTGGCGCTTCAACCTTCGGCAGCCAAAGTAAATAACTCTGGTAGCCGAACCTGGGTTTCTGCAACTTAATAAAATAGAGCTTTGGGTGGTTGAATGGCTAGTTTTGCATTTAATGCACCCCCAATGGCTATTTTCTTGCACAAACTATAAATAGGCACCATTTATAACTAGAAACAAGTTTTGAAATAACAATCTTTTAGAAATTTATTGTGTTCTAAAGATTTTCTTCATTCTCTCTCTCTAGAACTTGAGCTACCATAGTTAATGTTGAGAACTTGATATTTGAGTTGTAAATTCATTGTTCTGAGAGTTCATTCAAGGTTATTATGAGCACTTATTGTAATTTTGAGTGTGATAGAGCTTTAAATAGCTCTTGAGTGTAAAGGGATTTATAAAAGAGAAAGGGTTTGCTCTGGTGGTGATTGTAAGGGGTTTATTCTTTACCCAAAGAAGAATTTTAGTCGAGTTAACTCTCAAGGAGAGTCTTGAGGAGAGGTCGTAGGCTTGGGATAGCCGAACCTCTATAAATTTCTTGTGTCATCATTCTTCCTCTACTCTTCTTTGTGCTTAAATTTCTTTTAATCTTTAATCTTGCAATTAGAACCCAATTCACCCCCCCCCCCTCTTGGGTTGCTACAAGGGACAATAAGTGGTATTAGAGCAAGTCTCATTTCTACAAGATTTAATCATCTTGGAGTAAAGATTAATGGTAACCCTCAATACACAAGAAGGTCAATCGGTGGTAAGACCTCCTTTCTTTGATGGTAATAACTTCTTGTATTGGAAAAATAGGATGTATTATTTCCTTAAATCAGAAGGGGTTGACTTGTGGGATGTTGTAGAAAATGGGCCATTCACCCTAACTAAAATTGTTAATGGTGTGCATGTAGCTAAGCCTAAGGGTGAATGGAGTGAGCAAGAGAAAAGAAGAGTGGCTTTAAATGATAAGGCTATTCATGTTCTACTTTGTGCATTAAGTAGAAGTGAATATAATAAAGTATGTATGAAGTCTACTGCAAAAGAAATTTGGGACGCCTTGGTGGTTACTCATGAGGGCATTAGTCAAGTAAAGGAGAATAAGATGGATTCTCGCATCTATCAATATGAATTGTTCAAGATGAAGTTGGATGAAACCATAAGTGAGATGTATGATAGATTTGCAGAGATTATAGGAGGAATTGAATCCCTTGGAAAGACATTCACAAATGAGGAGCTAGTAAAGAAGATTTTAAGAAGTCTCCCTAAGGAGTGGCTACCCAAAGTAACTTCACTCAAAGATTCCAAGGACTTAAGCAAGGAACAACTTGATGAGCTCTTAGGAAATCTCATTGACTATGAGATGACCCTCAAAAAAGAGCAAGTGGAGGAACCTAACAAAGCCAAAAAGACCATTGCTTTCAAAGTATCTTCTGAAAACTCAAGTGATGAAGATGATGAGTTTAATGAGGAAGAATTGGCTTTAATGACAAGGAGAATAAGGAAGATGCTCTTCCAAAACAAGAAGTTCATCCCAAAGAGGAACTTCAAGAAGGACAAGGGAGAAAGTAGCAAGAGGGATCCTCCCATATGCTTTGAATGAAACAAGCCAGGTCACATTAGAACGGATTGTCCCAAATTAAAGAAGCCTTTTAAGAAGTTCAAGAAGAAGGCACTTAAAGCAACAAGGGATGAATCAAGTGACTCCGAAGATGAGGAGATTGGTGATCAAATTGCCCAAATGTGCTTTATGGCAATGGAGAAAAGCTCCAATGAAGTAACTTTAAATGATGATGTTGTTGAATTTTCTTATGATGAACTAGTTAATGCTCTTAAAGTTATGAATGATGAACTAGAATTAAGTCATAAGAGAAATAAACATTTAAAAAGTGAGCTTGCTAGTTTATGGAAGGAGAATGAGACCTCATCTAAGGTGATGGCATTGGGAAGCATGGTTAGGGCCTTAGAGGATGGATTTCAAAAATTTTATATAGGGTTTCATGCACACATAAAAGTGTATTATAATCTTAGCCTTTCTCTAATGCCCTAAACTCTTTTAACATGCATTTGTGATTTATTTGCTATTAAGGATTGAGGTTTAACAAATAAACCAAGCAAACCCTAACTAAAAGAGGGTTTAAAGACAACTAACCTGAAGGGGTGCAGAGTCAAACTTCTTGCTCCCTTTGGTAGTCTCCAAGAGCACCACTTGTTGCTTCTCTAGCTTGTCCGCCACAAGCTTCCACCAAGATCACCTTAGGCAGCCTAAGTTCTCTCTTTGATGCTTGCTAACCATTAACAATTAGGGTATCTGCTTTAGGTGATTTCTATGGATGTATTTGAGCTAGAAACCTTTTCTAGTGTCTTTGATTCAAGAAAGAAACAAGCTTTCTTTCTATCATCAATGAAGGAAAAACAAAAGAAGGAAAGGGAGAGAGAGCTTGCCGTTCAAGGTCTCAAGGAGGAAGAAGAAGAAGTCAATTTTTCTTATCTTGTATTTATATACAAGAGACAAAACCCATTAATGGAGTGCCACATGTCAAGCTCCAATTTAATCTAGCTTTTTAGGTGTCTTAATCTCATTATGACACTTTTTAAGATAAGATTAAATCATCAACAATCATCTTCTATCACATGGAAGACAAATGGCATACATCCATGAGTAACATGTGTCACCATCTCATGGTGCCACGTGTCACCTTGTAAAATTACCATTTTGCCCTTGCAATGAATTTTGAATTCTCAATCCAAAATTATAATTTCTCCCTTAAATTAATTTATATCACATATAAATTAATTAATCTTCATTAATTAATCTCACAATTGAATTCATATTTAAACTCTTTAAATATAAATTCAATTTATATAATACATCCAATATGCAAGATTTGGTTTAAAGTCATGCTAGGGACTTTGTAATCTTATTGCAAACTAAATCTATTTAATTAATTAATTAAACTCTTTAATTAATCAATTAAATTATAATTTACTTGGTGGTTAACTTGTGTAAGTGTGTGACTTACTAGGCTCATTACTAATTGGCAATGAGAAATGATATTAACTCTAAATATCGTTGGAACTCTTCCAGACCGCAAATGATTTCCCCAAATCATTTTAGGCATCTCATAGACTATGGTTGACACGTAGGATAGCATGCCATGGCCACCCAATTAGCAATAAGGTTTACCTTAAAATGAACCTTTAATCATACGTTACCATGCACTAAAATCCCTTTGCATTATGTCCCAATTCCATTTAGGGTAGCGGTTGAGTCAAACCCCTTTTATGGAATCTTATGCACTTATTTGAAATTTGATTCTTAACATATAATACTTTACCATCAGGAAACACCTCTCCTGACAAAGTCATTCGTCTGGCCAAGAACTTAATCTTGTCAAGAACAGCTCAAATCTGCATAAGACTTTTAACCCTGTTTACTCAAGGCTATGGATCCCCTCTTGACTGAACACCTGTCCCAACATATGACTAATCTGAGTCAACACACATCGAAGTATCCATACACAGTACAAATATGTAAGTGGTATCAAACTCAAACCACCCATATAAGAGACAATCATGTCATCTCTGGTCTAAGAATTATATGCACTATTATGACACAGATAACATTTTATTGACTCGAGTAAATGCCATGTTCATGTTATTTGAACATCACAAGTTTGACCTACTTATCTCATAAGTGTCCACTATATTTATCCCTATATCTCATATCAGATGGCATGAGGCTCACCATTCCATATTCATTAGTATCTCATATTGATCTTTGGAGATAAAAAGAGGTGACAGCTCTTTGGATATAATGTGCCCACCAAAATATTCTTTAGCTGCGAACTCTGATTTATAACAAATATCCCATGTATTCTGCCACTCATATTCTTATCTCATAAGAATAGAACACATAACATATTGCTAATGGACAATTTCAAATAAATATGGTATTAAACGTACATAACATTTAAATGAAACTTTCATTGCCATTATAATATTTACAATGTTATTTACAAGTTACAAGATTAGTGCATGCTCTAGGGCACACATAACTAACAATCTCCCACTTGGCCTAGAGCCATTCACTACAGTATCTAAGACCCATCTTCTCAAGATGTTTGTCTAACTGTTGTTGTGTCATGGCCTTAGTTAGTGGATTAGCCGGGTTGTCATCCGAAGCTACTTTCTGCATGGCAATATCGCCTCTTCCAACTATCTCTCTGATAATATGAAATCGCCCCTCTATGTGTTTGGATCGCTGGTGAGACCTAGGCTCCTTTGCCTGAGCAATGGCTCCACTGTTGTCACAGTAGAGAGGAATTGCTGACTCAATGGAAGGAACTACTTCCAGTTCTGAAATAAACTTCTTGATCCAAACAACCTCTTTTGCAGCATCACATGTAGTAACATACTTAGCTTCAGTCATGGAGTCTGCTGTAGCTGTCTATTTGGAACTTTTCCAACAGACAGCGCCTCCATTACACAAAAATACAAACCTCGAGATAGACTTTCTGTCATCAATATCTGATTGGAAATCAGAATCTGTAAATCCTTCTAGTTGAAGTTCACCTCCTCCATATATCAAGAATAAATCCTTAGTCCTTCTCAAGTATTTAAGGATATTCTTAATAGTTATCCAGTGTTACAAACCTGGATTGGATTGAAACCTACTAGTCACACTAACAGCGTAGGCAATATCAGGCCTAGTACACAGCATGGCATACATTAGGCTTCTTATAGCTGAAGTATAAGGAACCTTGGCCATCTTTTCCCTTTCTTCGGGAATCTTGGGAGACTGTTCCTTAGAAAGGTGAATCCCATGCCTAACTGGTAACAATCCTTTCTTGGAATCAAGCATGTTGAACCTCTTCAACACCTTTTCCAAGTAAAGGCTTTGGGATAAACCTATTACTCTTTTCGGTCTATCTCTATAAATCTGAATTCCTAGAATATAGGTAGCTTCTCCAAGGTCTTTCATAGAGAAAGTACTTGAAAAATAAGTTTTTACAGATGTTAGCATACCAAGATCATTGCCTATCAGTAATATATCATCCACATATAACACTAGAAAGGTAATCATACTCCCACTAGTCTTTTTATACACACACGGTTCATCAATGTTTTGAATAAAACTAAAAGTTTTAACGGCTTCATCAAAATGTTTATTCCAACTTCTAGAAGCTTGCTTAAGACCATAAATGGATCTCTTAAGCTTGCACACCTTGGAACCTTCATTGAATTCAAAACCCTTGGGTTATTCCATGTATATGTTTTCCTCATTAACATCATTGAGAAAAGTGGTTTTGACATCCATTTGCCAAACCTCATAATCATATTGTGCTGCAATAACTAGAAGAATCCTTATGGATTTAAGCATGGCTACGAGAGAGAATGTTTCTTCATAATCTATTCCTTCCCTTTGGTGAAACCCTTTCACTACATCCTATGGGTACAATACCCACAGGTGGGTCTACAAGATCCCAAACTTGGTTTTTATGCATGGAATCCATTTCAGATTTCACAGCTTCTAGCCATTTTGAAGAATCTATATCTGATATAGCTTCTTCATAACTAGTAGGATCATCTCCATGATCAACTTATTCATGAATAAACAACTCTTGTTCATTATAATGAAGAAATCCATATCTCTCTGGTGGATGATATATTCTACTAGATTTACGAAGAACTGGTGTTGTGGATGTATTATTTATAGGCATAGGCTCTCCCACTGGATCAACATCCATGGGTGTAGGTTGTTGTTTATTTGTGGAATTCTCTAATTCCAATTCTATCTTTCTTCCTTTGCCACTTTCTTGAATAAACTCTTTTTTCAAGAAAATTGCATCTCTACTTATCTCAACTCTTTGTGATTGTGGAAGATAGAAATAATATCCAACTCTTTGGATATCCAACAAATCTACCTTTTTTGGACCTTGTTTCCAATTTATCAATTTTCAGCTTCTTTATAAAAGCTGGATAACCCCATATCTTAACATGTTTAAGGGATGGGTGTCTTCCATGCCATATCTCATAAGGTGTGGAAGAAACTGATTTAGTTGGAATCCTGTTAAGAATATACAATGCAGTTTCTAATGCATATCCCCATAAGGAAATAGGCAAATCAGTGAAGCTCATCATGCTGCGTACCATGTCCAACAAAGTATGGTTTCTTCTTTCTGACACACCATTCAATTGTGGTGTACCTGGAGGGGTCAATTGTGAAATTATGCCCTGTTCTCGAAGGAACTCATCAAACTGTGTACTTAAGTATTCACCACCTCGATCAGATCGAAGGGTTTTAATACTTTTTCCTATTTGATTTTCTACTTTAGCCTTGAATTCTTTGAACTTTTCAAAGGATTTAGACTTGTATTTCATTAAATACAAATATCCAAGCCTATATTTATCATCAGTGAAGGTAATGAAGTAGTAATATCCACCTCTAGCCATTTCTCTAAATGGCCCCCACACACATCACTATGTATGAGTTCCAAAATATCTTTAGCTCTTTGCCCTTGTCCCATAAAGGGAGATCTGGTCATTTTGCCCTGAAGGCAGAACTCACAAGTTGGTGATGGTTCATTTCCTAAAGTGGACAAAATCCCCATCCTTTCCAATTTCGTGATCCTATCTTCTACTATATGACCCAATCTTAAGTGCCAAAATTGTTTTAGATTAAGGTTGATATTTTCTATTGCATATATTTCATATTTGGTGCTTGGAACTGTTTTGCATTCATTATCAACATAATAAAGACCATTTTGCAAATAACCCAAACATACAACTTATTACCATAATAAACTGTACATACATCATTTATGAATCTAAATTTATAACCGTCTCTAGTCAAACTAGATACAGAAATGATATTTTTATACATATTGGGTACATACAAAACATCCTTTAAATACAAAACATCATCATCAAAATGATTATTTACAATAAGAGAAGTAAATCCGATGGCTTTGGCATCAACACTTGATCCATCACTATAACACCCCTCACCCGTCTACAGTGTAGCCGAGTAAGGCATGCTACATTTGGTGTCGGAGCACCCTATCTTATCTTACTTTATTCCTTTAATAATTTGATCTCGTTATATTTAATATCAATTATTTCTCTACGGAGAAACCAGTGGAGTTTCCCTTATTTTATTAAATATTGACGTGATTCACTATTTACTTGTTTGAAATTTTCAATAATATTTTCAAATAAAGATCTCATCCATGCTCATCATTTCTGATAGTGTCCATATATTTCGATTCTTATTCATTACCAGGCATATTCATTCATGCTCATTTCATATATCAAAAATTTCAAATTTCTATTAATTACGTAATTTACAATTTACATAATTTACAATTTACATAATATACAAATTAATTACAATTCTATAATTTATATTTCAATATAATAACTAATTATAAATACATAAAATAACTTTGTGAGCCCTATCTACATGCATTGCTGAGGAGGTGATAACCTTGAATACTTCAGACACTTCTGCAGATCAGAACTCTAAAATCTCTGTTTAATATTCACTGGGCTTTACCTTCAGTACCTGCACGAGAAAACAAATCCATCGCGCTAAGCATTGCTGCTTAAGGGTGCAATAATATAACAAGAAAATTATATACAATAAAAAAAAAAGAAATGGATCAAAATTTGGATACTCTAGAATTTAATCTAATTTCATATAATTCTTCTAGTATTAACTATCATTTGTTCTAATTTATTCCTCTTTAGATGCGCTCAATTCTTTCATAATAATTAAATTTTAATATCGTTCCAATTCATTTCAATTTTTTTTCTCTGCTAAATAACTAATCTAATTTATTTTAAATATTCTTCCTCATTTATTTAATTGCTAATATTTTCAGTTACTAATATTCTTAACTTATTTTAATAAATTTCACTGCCTAAGTAACTTATGACAGGCTGACTAAACTGGATAACGGGTCATTGGCATTGGACACCACGGTGCCTCGAGCTGTCATACCATGGGACACGGAACGTCAACCACGTATGCAGTCAGAATGGCTAAAAAGCCATGATAATACATAATCGGGCATAAAAGCCATGAGTGCGGGCATAAAGCCATGAATACAGGCATAAAGCCTTTCGCAGTACTGCTAAAACAATACCCTATTGGCATGCCAATCTATCCAATCTGACACACGTGTCTAGGCAATACATGAGCGCATAGTACCATTAAGTGTTCATAAGTTTCATTATTTCATTATAGGTTCTAATTATAATTTCTAGTATTTTAATCTTTTTCATAATAGAAACATAAATCTCTAAGTCTAATATTTACATAATTTATGCATTCATCGTAATTTATATAGTTATTATATTATCCATATTGATCACAATTCAAAACAATAGTTCACATGTACCATTGTATTCAAAACATTTTTCCTTTCTCATTTATACATTCGAAAATCTACTTATGTAATTATAAATTTTATATTTCAAGTTGAATTACTAATATTTTATGAATTCTATTTGTGATGGACATATAAGCCCTAACTACCTATTCACATCAATTAGGTGACTTACTTTTAATGTTTCAAGCAATCCATGAACATTTCATGGATTTCAAATTTATGGCCTTAATTTCCCTTTAACAATTTTGACTAAGATGCATAATCCACATTTATCATACAATTCTAAACATTTAAGCTTAGAATTGGTTCTAGATTTTCATCTTAATTTGCAAACCATTTTGATTACTATTCACCTTACTAGTCAACCAAAATGTTGACTTTTTCATACTTAATGGATATGTTAATTCTAATTACACCAAGATCCCACATTTTGAGTTTTACATTTGTTAGTATTAATTGCCAATTGCAATTTAAAGTCCCCTAGATGCATTTCTAAATTTTCAGTTTTGATTACCTAAATTTACTGTTCCATTTGACACTTCTACAGTAAAAACTGGGCTAACTTTTCTTCATAAAAGTTGTTTCTTATTATGTCTTCTTTAATTTCCTCTTTGAATCACTCCATTTGGAGTTTTCTAGCTCAAGTTATGGCCATTTTACCATAACTAGCCGAATTGACCTGTACCCAGAAATTTCTGGGCAATTTGGTTCTGCCAAATTTGGTGTCCTAACTTGGACTAGCAATTTGAATTGGTTAGGTTCAGAATTTGAGTTTGTGTTCTTTATAAAAGTTGTTCTAAATTGTCTAAACTTTTTATTGATATAAAATTTAGGTCATTTGGACATTTCTACACTGAGTTATGGCTTGGTCACTTTTACTAGGTCCAGAATTGGTTACCCGGATTTGGCCAATTTTTAGGTCATCCTAAGTTTGTTTTCTGAGCAATGTTTCTTAAACAAAGTTGTGCCATTATGTGTTTAGTTTTATGTCTAATTGACCTTGCACCAATTGAACCTACACAACTCAAGTTAAAGCTGCCCAACCTTACAGGACTCATATCTAGACTTGCAGGTCACTCAAGGCAGCACCTCTAACCTCAATTCCCATGGCACAGTTCACTTCATTTCCTACTCAAACACAACCAAATGGTCACTAATTGACCATTAGAACTTCCTTTCACCACTACATGAGCAAAATCATAAATTTGTTGCCCAAACCCTAACCCTAAATTTTCAATTTTCCTACTCATGCATAACACTTGGACTTCAACCTCTAATCCATACACACTCCTCAAACACCATCATTAAACCAATTTAATTCAGTTTAAATCATCAAAATCATCACTCACTTAAAGCTGCCAAAATTCATGGTTGGTTATACATACATATTTTCTTTTATTCTTCAACAAATTGAACTCAATTTAGCTTTCTAAACAAAAGATAGGAAGGAAGGAAAGAAGTATATGCACTAACCTTGTTTGATGGAATTTCTAAGCTTCTAAAACTCTTTCTTTTCTCTTCCTTTTTGCTGCCTCAAGCTTGCTCTAGTTGCAAGGATAAATTTTAGTGAAGCAAGCTAGTGGTTTTATGGTGAAATGGAGAGGGAAATGGAGCTTTGGTTGAATTGACAATGGTGAAGGGTGTAGAAGAGAGAGATGCGGCTAGTTTGAAGAAGATAACATATTGTTTCCTTCAATTTTTCTGCCCATTTTACTCATTTTAAGTGGTTTAAAGACATGTGTCACAATGTGATTGGGTGGAGGCATTTTAATGACATCATGTGATGTCATAATTCCAAATTTCCTTCATTTTCTTTCCTTTTCTTTTCTACTCATTTTCAATTAAATTTTTAGTAATATTTATTCAAATTTTATGTCATAATAATTATTTACTTAACTGGACAAGTAGGCCAAAACTTATCTCTAAAGACAAAATGACTAAAATGCCCTCCGTTTTGCTTATTGAGCTAAAATCGTCTGTACCGATCGAAAAAATTTTCTAAGCCTTTTCTTGGCATTCTAATGTCATAGAAACCTCAATGACTCTTCTCTAGAGTCCCAAAAATTATTTTATGAATTTTCCCTGGGTTTAGGGCTTCTAGCTGCGAAGACCGCAACTTCCAACTGGGTTACCCATCGCTAGGGCACCGACTCATTTAACTTGGTTGTATTTTATTTCTAAAATTTTTTCTAAATTTTTCTTATTATTATTTGAGTTATTTATGACTCCTCACTCTAGTCTAAATATTTTTCTAGACATTCTAGCTGTCCGGACCGACACCGATCACCGAAACAGTAGAATGTACGGAATTGCTATAGTGAGGGTGTTACAATCACCAATCTTCAACCTCACTTCTCCATGATCCAAGCTCCTATGATTTACTAGTTCCTGCACATCAGAAATTATATGTGAATTAGAACCAGTATCAATGACCCAAGCAGAATTAATATGATAAGCAATACCAGAATCTAGGAAATAAGAAACAGCTATACCTTCAAAAGGTCTTGCCTTCTTATTTTTTACCAACTCTAGGTATTCTGGGCAATTTCTCTTCCAATGCCCATCCTTTTGATAGTAGAAACATTTTCCCTTGTCAGCAGGAGCTGCTTTTGCCTTCTTCTTCACAGTTTTGCTCTTTTTGCCCACTCTACCAGAAGGACTAGGGATAAAAGACGGCTTCTTCTTGTTGCTTTTCTTCTTCTTCTTGGTCTTACTAGAAGAAGAAGAAGTAATAAGTGCCACTTCCTTTCCCTTCCTGCTAGG
The DNA here is from genome assembly GCF_030052815.1 of Hevea brasiliensis. Taxonomy (NCBI): domain Eukaryota; kingdom Viridiplantae; phylum Streptophyta; class Magnoliopsida; order Malpighiales; family Euphorbiaceae; genus Hevea; species Hevea brasiliensis. The sequence continues at coordinate 1,535,666 of NC_079508.1, read as the reverse complement.
CATATTGCCTTGGGCAATCACAAGAATGTTCAGAAGACCAGCCAAAGTGCATTCTTGTTTAATCATATGGAAGTTTGTGATAAAGCTTGCAAAAGACTTCGGCAAGGATTAAAGGATCAAATTCATTTGAAGAGAAAAGTCCATAGAGAAATCCAATGCCTCCAGCTGCTATATAAGTTGGATCATGGTATGGACGTGTTCTCCTACATTCTGGCCTTCATGCATTTTCATTCTGAACAATTGTTTAGATATATCATATCTAGCCAACATACTGTTTTCACCAAACAACTCTTGAAGGTGACTCAATATTTTAGAAGATGTTTGCATTTTCTCATGCTGCTTCTGTAACTAATTAGTCATTGAAGCAAGCATATAGCACTTGGCTTGCATGTCATCTTTATGCCACTTTCTCAAAGTGTCATGTTCTTCTTCTGTGGCCTCAAGTGATGGTGCACTAGGAATCTTAGAATCAAGAATGTATCCTATACGCTCAAGATTAAGAACAATTCTCAAATTCCTTAGCCAATCAGAAAAGTTAGGTCCGGTGAGCCTATTGTCATCTAGTATGCGTGATAATGGGTTGGACCTTTGTGCCATAATTATCAGATTCAATTACTACAGAAAAAGGCAAGATTCAAATTAGTTATCTTATATCAAGTAAATTAACTGCCAATATGATTATGGTTTTTTAATCAAATTGGTCCTCCAACTAACTTGGCAAATCCTACACTTCCATAGTAGGAACCGAAAATCCTAGTTGGATGGATTTCTAGTAGGTGATTGAATTCTTATATATTGTTAACCATCCTCAAATCACATTTTCTTGGATACTTTTAACAACATATAAATGAACAACACTTGCTCATCACATCTTATGTGAAATTCAATCAATAAATTTTGGCTTCTAATGCTCAAAACCTCAGGTACATCCATTATTGGTCTTTCTTACATTAGTTAAGTTGAGCGCACTAGGCCAGTGAGTATGGAAGTTTGAACCTTGATGATCTCAGGTACATCCATTCTTGATCACCAAAGTACCCACATGCTCACAACATCACATGCTTTAACAATTAAATTTAGAAAATCTCTTAGACTACGAAAACCATCCCTATGTAACCATAGCCGACAGTCTAAGTATCTAAAATTTCCAAATTTAATTACCCTAGTGGAGAGCCATGATATAATTACTATAATTATATTATTACCAACTTAATCATTTTTTGGAAGATTTTGTGGTTGGCTTAATTACTATTAAGATCTCACTTTGCACATTATCCATTTGGCATGCATGTATCTCATACAAGCATCCATTCATATACATCTCATGCATACATGGATAATAAATAAAATGGTATGATCATGGATTTTGTAAGGGATTCAATTCTAAGCCACCAAGAATTGAATTAAGGCATTTCCTACGTGCATTTCATTTATTTTATTACAAGAGATGCTGACGGAGTACATAAATCAACTCTTGATCTTGATGTGCTACCACTGGTCCCACCAATGCTCTTAATCTCTTCATGCTTCTTGCAATTCAATTACAAAGTAACCCTTGGCATACCAAGGTGAATTTACAAGAATATGGACCTTATAGTCCTTAAACAAATGAAATTACATCCTATGTAATATAACACTTATATTACATGCCACTATAAATAAAATTAATTGTTACATCCCAAAGAAGAACAAAAGAAATAAATCCAATCACATTGGTCTTTCATTGTCCATAATCATCCATAATGCATATTAACATTTAACACTTAAACATAAATATACATGCATAATTAAATTGAATATCATATACCCAATTTATAACTAATTTTGAATCTCATTCAAATTAATCTCAAATTTAGGAACCCTTCCCAAATTCAATTTTCATGAAAACAATTTTTCAAAATATTATTTGTATGACTGGAAATCCTAATTAAACAGTTTAATTAGGTCTAGGCTTAATTTAGGGTCTCAAATTACACAAGAATTGCATAAAAAACCCTTTAATTTGCCAAAACATGCCCTCCATGTAAAACACGCCCCGTGTAACAATTACAAGGCATGAGGCATCGAATTACACGGCCCATGTGGTGCAAAAGCACGGCCCTTGTTAATTAGTAACATGGCCCATGTAACCTTCTGCCCATTTTTATGCCACAAACCCAAAAACACGGCCCGTTGCCTGGGACACGCCCCCAGGCTGTGTTTCTTATGGCAAAGACAATTTCTTAGGGTTTTTCAATCTGAATCTCATTCAAATCACCCCAAATCTCATCCAATCACATAATTAAGTCCCATAAACAATCCTAATGGCAAATATAGTGGCTCTAATACTAAATTGATGGCATTGGGAAGCATGGTTAGGGCCTTAGAGGATGGATTTCAAAAATTTTATATAGGGTTTCATGTATAAATATAAGTGTATTATGATCCTAGCCTTTCTCTAATGCCCTAAAGCATGTCAAAACACTCTTTCAACATGCATTTGTGATTCATTTGCCATTACGGATTGAGGTTTAACAATTAAACCTAGCAAACCCTAACTAAAAGAGGGTTTAAAGACAACTAACCTGAAGGGGTGTAGAATCAAACTTCTTGCTCCCTTTGGTAGTCTCCAAGAGCACCACTTATTGCTCCTCTAGCTTGTCCACCATAAGCTTCCACCAAGATCACCTTAGGCAGCCCAAGTTCTCTCTTTGATGCTTGCCAACCATTAACAATTATGTATTTGCTTTAGGTGATTTCTATGGATGTATTTGAGCTGTAAACCTTTTCTAGTGTCTTTGATTCAAGAAGAAACAAGCTTTCTTTCTATCATCAATGGAGGAAAAAAATAAGAAGGAGAGAGAGAGAGAGGTTGCCGTCCAAGGTCTCAAGGAGGAAGAAGAAGAAGTCAATTCTTCTTATCTTGTATTTATATACAAGAGATAAAACCCATTAATGGAGTGCCACATGTCAAGCTCTAATTTAATATAGCTTTTTATGTGTCTTAATCTCATTATGACACTTGTTAAGACAAGATTAAATCATCAACAATCATCTTCCATCACATGGAAGACAAATGGCATACATCCATGAGTGACACGTGTCACCATCTCATGGTGCCACGTGTCACCTTGTAAAATTATCATTTTGCCCTTGCAATGAATTTTGAGTTCTCAATCCAAAATTATAATTTCTCCCTCAAATTAATTTATATCACATATTAATTAATTAATTAATTAATCTCTATTAATTAATCTCACAATTGAATTCATATTTAAACTATTTAAATATAAATTCAATTTATATAATACATCCAATATGCAAGATTTGGTTTCAAGTCATGCTAAGGACTTTGTAATCATATTACAAACCAAATCTAATTAATTAATTAATTAAACTCTTTAATTAATCAATTAAATCATAATTTACTTAATGGTTAACTTGTGTAGGTGTGTGACTTACTAGGCTCATTACTAATTGGCAATGAGAAATGATATTAACTCTTAATATCATTGGAACTCTTCCGGACCATAAAGGATTTCCCCAAATCATTTTAGGCATCTCATAAACCATGGTGGACACCTAGCATAGCATGCCATGGCCACCCAATTAGCAATAAGGTTTATCTTAAAATGAACCTTTAATCATACGTTACCATGCACTAAAATCCCTCTGTATTATGTCCCAATTCCATTTAGGGTCATGGTTGAGTCAAACCCCTTTTATGGAATCTTATGCACTCATTTGAAATCTGATTCTTGACATATAAGACTTTACCATCAAGAAACACCTTTCCTGACAAAGTCATCCATCCTGGCCAGAAACTTAATCTTGTCAAGAATAGCTCAAATCCGTATAGGACTTTTAACCTTATTTACTTAAGGCTACGCATCCCCTCTTGACTGAACACCTATCCCAACATATGACTAATCTGAATCAACACACACCAAAGTATCCATACACGGTACAGATATGTAAGTGGTATCAAACTCAAACCACCCATATAAGAGACAACCTTGTCATCTCTGGTCTAAGAATTATACGCACTAGTATGACACAGATAGCATTTTATTGACTCGAGTAAAAGCCATGTTAATGTTATCTAAACGTCACAAGTTTGACCTACTTATCTCATAAGTGTCCCCTGTATTTATCCCTATATCTCATATCAGATGGCATGAGGCTCACCATTCCATATTCATCAGTATCTCATACTGATCAATGGAGATAAAAAAGAGGTGACAGCTCTTTCGATATAATGTGCCCACCAAAATAGCCTTTAGCTACGAACTCTGATTTATAACAAATGTCCCATGTATTCTGCCACTCATATTCTTATCTCATAAGAATAGAACACATAACATATTGCTAATGGACAATTTCAAATAAATATGGAATTAAACACATATAACATTTAAATGAAACGTTCATTGCCATTATGATATTTATAATGTTATTTACAAGTTTCAAGATTAGTGCATGCTCTAGGGCACACATAACTAACATAAGGTTGATAGACCTTTAGATAGTAATGTGCGAAAATCATTAGATGAGCTTTCATTAGAAAATGAGAAGTTGAAAAATGAAATTATTGAGCTAAAAACTTCTCTTTCCAAATTTGTTAAAGGAAAGGACAAACTTGTTGCAATTTTGGACTCTCAAAGGTCTCCTAGCATCAAGTATGGACTTGGCTATAGTAAATTTACCCAAGCACCTCCTTCTAAGACCATCTTTGTTAAAGCATCTAGTTCTAATGAGCCTAGTCCTCAAATGCCTAATCTAATGGTTTCTAATCCTAGAGGACAAGAACCAAAGACATCTAGTGGAAATGAAACTAGAAAGATCTCAATTCATCAAAATGCTTCCACACAAAATGTAAGTAGGACATATACATCTAAAAGATTTGCGTCTAGGCCAAATCTTCGTAGGGGACATGCTACTAGGACTCATAACTATTATCACACTCACCATGCCTCATGCTCACATTCACATAATGAACATAAAAAGATTAGTCATATGAGACCATTTGCTCACCCTCATACACATAGAAGGTTCAATGGACATTGTCACTATTGTGGTAAGATTGGTCACACCAACTATAGGTGTGCCATTAGGAAAATCCATCTGGGATATGGTAGAATATTTGATTTTAATGATGGAACTACTAACCCCCAAGGACCCAAGTACATTTGGGTACCTAAAGTAAATTGAATTATCATGTGTAGGTGTGCTTGAAATCCTGAAAGCTTGAAAGCAAGTGGTACTTGGATAGTGAATGTTTAAGACACATAACCGGAAATGCCAATCTCATCCTTTCACTTGAAAAGAAAGATGGAGGTGGGCAAGTGACTTTTGGTGATAATGGTAAAGGTAAAATTGTGGGAAAAGGTAAGGTTGGTAAGGAAAACTCCCCTATTCTTGACAAAGTGCCTTTGGTTGATAGTTTAAAACATAATTTGCTTAGTGTTAATCAATTATGTGATAAGGGCTATAGATTTGTTTTTGAGTCTAAATCTTGCTTTGTGTCTAAGATGAGTGATAATAAAATGTTGTTTATTGCTAAAAGAATTAAAAATATTTATGTTATCGATTTGCATGCTTTGTCTAACAAAGATGTCAAGTGCTTTGTTTCTATTAGTGATGACTCTTGGACTTGGCATAGAAGGCTTACACATGCTAGCATGGACTTTCTTGCAAACTTGAACAAGGATGAGCTAGTTGATGAGCTACCAAAGACCAAGTTTCAAAAGGATAAGATGTGTATTGCATGCCAAATAGGTAAGCAAGTCAAGAGCTCTTTTAAATCTATTCATAAGGTATCTACTTTTAGACCCCTTCAATTGTTGCATATGGATTTATTTGGTCCTACTAGAGTAGTTAGCTTAGGTGGTGCATATTATGCCTTAGTGATTGTTGATGACTACTCTAGGTATACTTGGGTTGCATTCCTTGCTCATAAGGATGAATGTTTTGATATTTTTGAGAGATTTTCAAAAAGGTTTCAAAATGAAAAGGGTTTCAAATCTCTTCTATTAGGAGTGATCACGGTAGAGAATTTGAAAATGAGAAATTTGATAAGTTTTGTAACTCACTAGGGATCACTCACAATTTTTCTTCTCCTAGGACTCCCCAACAAAATGGTGTTGTTGAAAGAAAAAAATAGAACTCTTTTAGACATGGGGAGGACTATGTTAAATGAATGTAATTTGCCTACTTATTTTTGGGCGGAAGCCATTAATACAGCTTATTATGTTTCAAATAGAGTTTTAATTAGACCTATTTTAAAGAAAACCCCTTATGAGCGAATGACAAGAAACCTAAAATAAGTTATTTTAGAGTTTTTAGTTATAAATGCTTCATTTTGAATACCAAAGATAATTTAGATAAATTTAGCTCTAAAACTAATGAAGGTATCTTCTTGGGGTACTCTACATCTAGTAAAGCATATAGAGTCTTCAATAAGAGAACCTTAGTTGTTGAGGAGTCAATTTGTATTTGATGAAGCTAACCCTTTTGGTCCTAGAAAGGATATTTCTTGTGATAATGATGTTGTAGGTAATATTGATGAGTTGTGTCACACCTTACCCCTCTATAAGGTATAACATGATTCCATAGTATACCTAATGAATTACTATACTTCGCCTACTGATAACCCATTAAATATACTACAAGGAATTTTAAAACCATTTTCTTACTTTTTGGAAGTGATGAGCGTTTTTGGTAGGAATTTAAAACCTTTAATTAAGGTTTAAAAGTCATGTAAAATTTTTGTCCATTTCCATTTTTCCGTAAATTTTAGAAAATTTTCAGCAGAGTGCCGGCTGTATTTGAGAAAACCGAAAAATTTTACCTATTGAAAACACTTCCAATATAACACTTCAACCAAAATCAACCACCATTTCAACTCAATCAACACAAATTTTCCCCAAACCCCACATTTCAAATAAATAGTTCACAACTCAAAATTTCAATTCAATTATTTCCAAAATTAGTAATAATTAATGTCATACTCATTGCATTAAAGAAAATTTAATTTACATTCATCCATCCAAAAGTTACACCAAGAAGTCCAAAATAATATTATTACAAAATCTGTACAATCTGCTCAAGACCCATTTACAAATGTACATACAGTTATTTACATCAAAATGAATATATACAATAAGGGTATAAAATTATACCCGATAAAATATCCAAAAGTAGCTCAGTACTCCTTAGTAGGTCACTTAGCTGCTCTACCAGTCTCTCTACCTGCGACAGCAATGAATAGCCATCGCTGAGTACTATGACTAAGTAGTGCACAACATACTAAAATAACATTTTATGCATAATTCAATCACATTTATTCAAAAATGGTACTGAAAATGAAAAACAGATACAAAACATAATTTATAAATTTTTAGTCCAAACAATTTCATTTAGGAAGTCTCAAAACAGATTTCATAAAAACACACAGTTATATCATGCCATCAGAATAATGTTCATCTCAATAGCCGGAGGCTTATGAGGAATCACAAGACTAGCTAGCTCAATCTATGGGTAACCATTCAATTTCTTCTTCTACTGGCGCACACCTCAACACTTCAGCTAAAGAGGGAATCAAAATTCAAAACTAATTCCTCCCACTAGTCATGCTAGTGAGGCATTCAAATATATGGTCATGACACTGTGGTTTCAAAACTATCTCAATAATTTTCCAAACATTTACTGATAATTAACACACATGCAATTAAATTTTCAACAATTTAGATTAATAGCATAATATACATTTCAATCACCATTTTGCAATATAAATAAATCACAATTCATTTCATACACTTTGCAAAGGAAATTTAAAGAATATTTTATATTCTGCACAAACCTCGTGCGAGTCGCCTCTAGGCCTTGACTCGACGTCTTGGGTTCTTTCTTGATATTTCTTTCAACTGAAACACACAATTTTACAGTGTTTTAGTATCACAATTTATCATAAATCCATTAAAGAATTTCACAATTATTTATTTCGAGTCCTAATATGCTTAATTTAACATTCTTTGAATTTTACATTTCGGGGTTACTATTCACGATACTATTCAAGTCAATTTGTTGACTTTCTTATACTTAATAGGTATAGGGATTTCAATTTCACCCACATACCACATTTTGATTACCAATTTTGTTGGTTTTAGTTGCTCCTTAGATTTTTAGGTTTCCTAGGCACAATTTCAAATTTTCCAGATTTGGTATCCTGTCTTGTACTGTTCCATTGGTCATGTTGCTATTAGAATTTGGCAAAGTATTCTCCATAAAACTTGTTCCTTATTGTCTTAACTTTAATTCTCTTTTTGAATAACTCCATTTGGAGTTTTGTAGCCCAAGTTATGGCCATTTGAACGGGGCTGGCCGGATTGGTCTAACAAGAATTTATGGGCACCTAATTTAATTCTGGCAGTTTTGTATCACTAAATTTGGGTGGCAAAATGACTGGGTTATGGGAAGAATTTGGGTTAGTGTTCTCTGTGAAAGTTGTAGTGCTATGTCATACCTTTCCAATGCCACAAAAATCAGGCCATTTGGGCCTGTATAGCTTCAGTTATGGCCAAATGAACAGAACACTGTTCATTTGGTCATTTTGGTACAGTGGCAGTGCACTACACCCGAGTTTGACCTAATTGTTCATTAAGTTATGGTCATTTTCTGGGATGATTCCTAAATGAAAAATGGTCCATTTTGTGTCTAGTTCCATTCTCAATTGGCCTCACACTAATTGGGTTGGTAAATTTTCAGTTTTGGTCCCTGAAAAGAACCTAGGTCAAGCTGCTAGAATCTATACACTAACCAATCCGAATTGTAACTTGGCTCTAGCAATTCACACACACCACAAATGGTCCCAATTGACCATTTCTCAACTCAATTAAGGTCAATACCATCAATTGACCAATTTCCTAAATTTTTTTCCAATTACCAAAATACTCAAGAACCCTAATTGCATAAAGTTAAAATCTAATGCATTCAAAGTGCACATTCAATGTCTACATACTTCATTCAACCTAAACAACAAATCAATTGCATCAAAATTATTCATTTCAAACCCTAACATATGCTGGCTGAAAATCCTCTTTGATCCCCCATAATAATTTTCTTTAATTTTTAAGTTAATTTCTAGGTTCATTGAGCTAAGAACACAAGAATTAAACTAAAAGTTTCAATTTAACTCACTAACCTTAAACTTTGAAGTTCAATCTTCAATTCCACTCCTATTTTCTTCTTTCTTTCTTGCTCAATCCTCTTCTCAAGTGAGGTTATCAAGTTCTAATGGAGAAATTTGGAGGCAAGGTAGGGTTTAATGGGTGGAATCAAGCTTGGACTCAAGCTTTAATGGTGAAATAAGCATGGAGATAGAGAGAGAGAGGTGGCTGCTGAATGCTTTGGAGAAGAAGAAGTGATGTTTTTGTTTTAATTTTTTTTGTGTATTTTAATGATTAATTTTGGGTAATTGACTTGGTGAAAAAAGTTGAGAAAAATAAATTAGATTTTGACATCACCCATGATGTCATCCAAGTGATGTAATAATACTTTTTCTTTTTTTTTTCTTTTTTTTTGTATTTATTTTTCCATTAGTTCTTTAATTTAATTCTCGATTCTAAAAATTTTGTTTCTCTGATTTTATTAGACAGTTAGGTCAGAAGTCAGCTCTAGGGGTGAATTGATCAAATCGCCCCTCGCCGGTTAAATCTGGTTTGCACATTATTCGATATTTCTTCCGGATCCTTGACCTAATTATTTGACCTCCTTAACAATTCTTTTCTATGATTTTCTCTTTTCCACTGTGTTCGCAATAGTCCTTAGGATCGCGGCGTCACATTTTTTGGTTCAAAATTCGGGTTACGATGGCCTTCGCAGTCACTTCCCGAGAAGGTCACCCATCGCTGTGACTCCCGGCTCATTTAACTTTTTATATTCTGTTTTTATTACTTATAGTTAATTATCTGGCAATTACTAATTATTTGCGTTCAGGGCTTATCTAGGTGTCTTAGATTTGATTCTAATCTCCTTAATTATCCGGACCGACACCGATCACCGAAACAGTGAAATATACCAGGCTATGCAAATAGGGGTGTTACAAGTTGACTCTTGAAGATCCTCAATCTAGTGGAATTCAAGATCAACACATGGAAGATCCCTTGAAGGACTTGGGAGTTGATCAAGTTGAGCCTCAAGAGCAACAAGGTCAACCAGTTCCATATCAAGAAGTTCAACAAGATCTACCCAAAAATTGGACATTCAAGAAGGATCATCCTAAAGACCTAATCATTGGTGATACATCAAAAGGGGTAACAACTAGATCCTCTCTTAGAAATATATGTAATAACCTTGCATTCATTTCTCAAATAGAACCTAAAAGCATAGATAAGGCCATTAATGATGAGAGTTGGGCACTTGCAATGCAAAAAGAGGTTAATCATTTTGAAAGGAATAAGCTTTGGACCTTAGTTCCTAGGCCAAAGGACCATCCATCTATAGGCACCAAATGGGTGTTTAGAAACAAATTAGATGAGGATGGAAACATAACTAGGAATAAAGCTAGGTTAGTAGCCAAAGGTTATAAACAAGAGGAGGGCATTAACTATGATGAAACCTTTGCCCCCGTAGCTAGATTAGAAGCCATTAGAATCTTGCTTGTATATGCATCATACTTGAATTTTAAGCTTTTCCAAATGGATGTTAAAAGTGCTTTTCTAAATGGTTTTATTGATGAGGAGGTATATGTTGAGACCTAGTTTTGAAAATCATGAGTTTCCGAACCATGTTTTTAAATTGACTAAAGCCTTGTATGGTTTGAAATAAGCTTCTAGAGCTTAGTATGAAAGGCTTAGTAACTTTCTTTTGCAAAATGGTTTTTCAAAAGGAAAAGTTGATACAACTCTTTTTGTTAAAAATCATGTAAATGATATCCTTATTGTACAAATATATGTTGATGATATTATATTTGGTGCTACTAATGAGTATTTGTGTGAAGAGTTTGCTAATACCATGAATAGTGAGTTTGAGATGAGCATGATGGGAGAACTCAAGTTCTTCCTCGGGCTTCAAATCAAGCAAGCTAAGGATGACATCTTCATCAACTAAGCCAAGTACACTAAAGAATTGATCAAGAAGTTTGGGATGGAGAATAGCAAGCCAAGTAGAACTCCAATGAGCACAAACACCAAACTTGATAAGGATGAAAAAGGAAAATCGATTGATGAAAAGCTCTATAGAGGTATGATTGGTAGTCTCTTATATCTCACAGCTAGTAGATCGGACATTATGTTTTCTGTATGTTTATGTGCACGTTTTCAATCATGTCCTAAAGAGTCTCATTTGCATGCTGTTAAACATATTCTCAAATACTTGAATGGTACATTGCATTTAGGTCTATGGCGTTCTAGAAATGCATCCTTTGATTTATGTTCTTACTGGGATGCTGACTTTGCTGGAAGCATCCTTGATAGGAAGAGTACCTCAAGTACTTGTCAACTCCTATGACACTCTTTAGCTTCTTGGTATAGCAAGAAACAAAACTCGGTTGCACTTTTCATGGCCGAAAGCTGAATATGTAGCTGCGGGTCTTTGTTGTAGCCAAATACTTTGGATCAAATAACAATTGAGAGACTTCAAAATATCTCTTGATCACATTCCTATTAAATGTGATAACACAAGTGTAATCAATTTGACCAAGAACCCTATACAATATTCTAGAACCAAGCATTAGACATTAGACATCATTTTATACATGATCATGTATTGAATGGTGATGTTGTTCTTGAGTTTGTTGATACACATCACCAATTAGCTGATATCTTTACAAAACCTCTGTGTGAAGATAGGTTTAATTTCATTAAGAGAGAATTAGGCGTGCTTGACAACCTTGATGCTTGAGATTGTGATTTACTGTTCACATGAATAAAAATATTGGTTTCTTATTTTTGGCTGCCATATGATCACAATACCATTCCTCATTAATTTAAATTGTTCTCCTTGGTTGTTCTATGAAGGTTATTTGCCAAAATTCTATTATTGCTTTGAATAGAATCCATGATGGTTTTACAAGTCCCATGTAAATGAAATTAGTAAATTTGTATTGTAGTCTTCTGGGCTGTTTGTAGGCTATTCTTAAGAATAATTGTTTATGCTGCCTATAGATTGAGTATACACTAGATAGGTGGTTTGAGTGTCTAAACAATATAGTTATATTCATGATAGGATTCAAATCCAATAAGCTATGCCTTGTCTTAGAATTGCACCTTGTAAGTTTGCAATTACATGAAGTGCTCTTGTAATCTTTATATATTGCCATATGTTCTTATATCTTTTGGCATGGTAGTATCTTTCCTTCTAGAGTGTATTTTGATGATGCCAAAAGGGGGAGATATATAGCTAGTGGATGAATTAGCTAGTGGATGAATAGTTCTAAATTTTAGGCTTTAAACATGATATATAAATGATGATTTAGTGGGATACATGTTGGTAATTCTTTGATTCATATTCTGGATTATTTTTAATATAAAATAACTTTGCATAATCATTCACCTAGGACTCATGGCATTGCATTCATTAAGTTAATGCCTCTGTTGTGTGCTCTCCAAATTCTATTTATTAAGGCATAAATTATTTCTGACAGGGGGAGTACATTAAGGGGGAGAATTTTTGAAAAACACACACTTCACTTTTGCTTAATTTTCTTCATCCACTAATTGTTTGTCATCATTAAAAAGGGGGAGATTGTTGGACCTAGGTGTCTTAACCCATGTTTTGATGATAATAAACAATTAGTGTGCTACTAATATACTTTGGAAGTGTCTGTATTGAGTTTGTAGGCCCTAGATTCAAAATTGCCAAATTGCTTCAAATCAAGGTTAAGGAAGAGCAAGATAAGGAAGCAAACATTTATGGGACCCTACAATGTAACTTTTATTTATTTTATATCTTGTATATCTCATTTAATTAATTGTGTTAGCTCAAGTCTAGGTGGTACTAAGAATATCTTGTTCAACTTGGTTTTCACTTAATTCTTTATCAAGGGAAAATTAAATAAATCTTTCAAAAATGCAAAATTAATTTTGAAAAGTATTTTAATTGTAAAATACATTGAATTAGGTTTCCAATGGTTCAAACGGATCAAAAATCTGAGTTCGGATAAAAAAGTTATGAGTTTTCTAAACTCTTAATTTCTTAGTGTCTTTACTTGTAACTTTTTCTTAACCAAGGGGGACTAAAATGAAATTTTCACATTTGAGAAATGCAAATTTGTTTTTGATAGTGTTTTCATTGAAAAGTTCATCAAATTCGGTTCAAACGGATCGAAAATCTGAGTTTTGGTCAAAAAGTTACGCACTTCCGAAGCCTAAGTGCCCTTTTGACACTTTTTGTCCAGAAAGTACTTCGGCAACCGAAAGTGGGAAGTTCAGTTGCCGAAGTTCACTCTTTAAATTATGGTTTTTTAGTTTTAAAATTCATTTTGTCCAGAGAGCACTCTGACAGCCGAAAGTGACTTTTCAAAAGCAGTTTTTTGGCGCTTCAACTTCGGTAGCCGAAGTAAATAACTCTGGCAGCCGAACCTGGATTTCTGCAACTCGATAAAATAGATCTTTGGGTGGTTGAACGGCTAGTTTTGCATTTAATGCACCCCAACGGCTATTTTTCTTGCAAAAACTGTAAATAGGCACCATTTATAACTAGAAACAAGTTTTGAAACAACAATCTTTTGGAAATTTATTGTGTTCTAAAGATTTTCTTTATTCTCTCTCTCTAGAACTTGAGCTACTATAGTTAATATTGAGAACTTGATATTTGAGTTGTAAATTCATTGTTCTGAGAGTTCATTCAAGGTTGTTGTGAGCACTTATTATAATTTTGAGTGTGATAGAGCTTTAAATAGCTCTTGAGTGTAAAGGGATTTGTAAAAGAGCAAGGGTTTACTCTTGTGGTGATTCTAAGGAGTTTATTCTTCTCCCAAAGAAGAATTTTAGTGGAGTTAACCCTCAAGGAGGGCCTTGAGGAGAGGACATAGGCTTGGGATAGCCGAACCTCTATAAATTTCTTGTGTCATCATTCTTCCTCTAGTCTTCTTTGTGCTTAAATTTCTTTTAATCTTTAATCTTGCAATTAGAACCTAATTCACCCCCCCCCCCCTCTTGGGTTGCTACAAGGGACAATAGATTGTGTCACCAATTTCGTTATATTATGACAACAATGGTGCTATTGTTTAAGTAAAGGAACCTCGGTCTTTGCAAAAATCCAAACACATAAAAGGCGCTACCACATTATTAGAGAAATAGTTGGTAGAGGCGATATAGCCACATAAAAAATAGCATCAATTGATAACTCGGCTAATCCCTTCACCAAAAACTTAATGAATTTAAGTTCCTGACTAGGATAGATAGACTTGGTTAGAAAAGAATTTCTGACACAAAAGTCTTATTAATCAAGAATTATAATTAAAAGATGACATATGATTCTAAACAATAAGAGTTTGATATAAACTATGACTCTTGTTAGAATTGAGATTTTGTATCGAAGAGATTTTAGCACCTGGCGTGTATGATCAAGGTTCATGAATTGGGGATTAATTCATAACTGATTGGGTAATCATGGTCTATTATGCTAGATGTTAACTATGATTTATGAGAACTTAAATGAAAAGGAAATTTCATTTTAAGTTTGGAATAGTTCTAATAATATTAAAGAGTTAATATTATTCTCACTGCTAATTAGTAATGAACCTAGCAAGTCACACACATTAAAGCATCATGATCAAAGCATAATTAATTTAGTTAATTAATTAAATGGTTTAATTAATTAATTAAATTAATAAATTTAGTTTGCAATTAAATTGCAAAATCCTTAGCATGACTTGAAACTAAATTTATTTATGGAAGTATTTAAGTTAATATTTAAAGTGTTTAAATATAAACTTGAATAATCAAGCTTATGGAAGAAAATTAATTTAATTAATTTGGAATTAATCTTAGTCAAAGTTTGACAAGTTTGCCTTAGTCAAACTTTGACAACTTTGAATTGGTCAAATGTTAACTTGGTCAAAATTAGAATATGTGATATACTAATTATAACCCCCCACTTGAGATAGTCCGGTACATTCCACTGTTCCGGTGACTAACGTCTGTCCGGAAGGCTGGAATGTCTAGAACTATTCTTAAATTTAAGTAAGAAGTCATAATTTAAATTAATAAAGATCAAGTAAAATTGAAGAAAAAATAAAAGAAGTAGAGTTTAAATTAGTTAAATGTGCACAAGTCTCGATGATGGGTGACTCCACTGGGAAGTGACTATGGGTCTAATTCCTACTCTAATTTATGTAGGACCTTATAAGATTCTTAATTAAGGCCTAATTGAAGCATTATTATGAATTAACAAGTTAAAGAAATGAAAATAAATAAGTTCAAATAAGCAGAGTAAAAACCAGAGTGAAAAACAGAGTTAGGGATTTATCAGATATTATAGAAAAGACGAACAGAAACCCGGTAAGAGCAAAATTTAGTCAATTAAATTTAAAAGTCAAATATTGACAAAAAATGAGACTAATTAAGTTAATGAAGTTGGATTAGCTTAATTAATTATGATTAAGATAATTAGATATAATTAAATTAATTAGTCAATCCTAATGATTATAAATTTCCAAATAATTACAAGTTTGTCATTTTTCACTAATTACAAGTTTGCCATTAGAGAATTAATTAATATAAATATCCAATGGAAGAGACAAAAGCCATCATCTTCTTCTTCTTCCATAGTTTTTCGTTCCCTTCTCTCCGTCTAAAACCTCCATTGAAGCTTCATCTTCCAAGCTTTAAACCCATAAATTCCTCCACACTTTTTATGGCAAATTGATAGAAAACCTTATATCAAGCCCTAATTTGAAGAAAGCAAGCAAGGAGTATAAGAAATTTAGAAGATTAGTGAAGGAGAGTCAAGGTTCTTGGGGAATTAAAGTTGATTGAAGTGGTTAGTGCTAAGAAACTCCTTGAATTTTCAAAGTTATTGCCAAGTAAGTTAGGGTTTTATACAATTAGGGTTTTTATTGTATGAAGCCTATTTAATGCTATTATAGTTGTATTATGACTATTTGATGTATATTTATTAAGAAACATAAATGATATAGTGAAGAAAATTAAAAGAATTGATGTTGTACATTAAGTGGGAATTCTGGACAGCTTGAGTCTAGTGGAGTTAAATGCCTATAACTTGAGCTACATAACTCCAATTGATGTGAAACTAATGGCAAATTAAAGTTGAGGCATAATGTTAAAACTTTCATGAAGACAAGTTGCCCAAATTCTATGTGTAGATACTTGAAATAATTGCTAGAATTTGAGTTACAACACCTGGAACCTAGGAGCAGGAATCCCTAGACAATCTAGATTAAAATGAGTATAACTCACTCTAAGAAACTCTAAATTAGGTGATTCTTAATTCATTGAAAAGCTAAGACATAAAGAAACAATTTTCCTGAAAAATCAAATGATAAATTCTAATTGCAACTTATTCAAATCTGGACTCCAAAAACTACCCAAAACTTGTCCTGTGATTAGTAAAGAATGCATTTGAACATGTCCTACTTGTTTGGACATAACTCAATGTGTAAAATTCCAATTGAGATGCTACAAAATGATTTGGAAACTTAAGACATAGGCCTAAAATTTTGCTTTAGAGACTTTGTACAAATTTTGGGAGTAAAGTATGTGAATATTGAGTGCAATTATGAAGTGGAAATTTGGAAACCTGAAAATCTCAGGATAAGGCACCCGAGAATAGTATCTGGTATTTTGGCTATAAATAATGATCTGGACCTCCAAATTTAGTAAAATGATAATTAAAGCTAAGACATAGAGGAAGATCTTTCATGAAGACCAATTTAACAAATTATGATTGGAACTTAACTGAAATTGAGTTCTAAAGACATGTCCAAATTCTGCCTTGTAATCTGGAATAGTTAGAATGTGTAGTTATCTTAGGAATTTTACTGGAAATTTATTTGGTTACTTAATAGTAGAAGTTAGAATAAGTGTTAATGCTTTTGAAATTGTGTGTTTTAGTGGAAAAGAGAAGTTAGAAGTAAAGGGAGAAATAGATCAAAGAAAGGAGACTAAGATAAGGTTTGTGCACAACTCTAATCTTCTTGTGTTTTAAATTTGTAAATGGAAAGAATAGATTTTCTACAAGCTCAAATGAGAATTTCCATTGTCAAAAACAAATGTGTGATTGATTGAGAATTATTTATATTATTTTGAGAATATTTTTAATGTTGAAAAGGATTTATAATTGTGATGAAAAGGCAGACGTTTGGCCATTTATTATATTGTAGCATGGGGGTGGCCGGATGTATGTGATTTAGATGTGTTTATGAAGTTGATGTGTTGCCAACCATATATGATGATCATATGTGATAATTTAAAATGTTTGTTTATTTCAATGGAAATTGTTTTAAAATTATTTTAAAACCACAATTGGCATGACAGACTTTGATTTCCTCCCTCACTTTATGATGTTGAGATTAGATATGTTCCTCCTCCACTTATGGGGTTAAGATTAGTTATATTATCCTACTTCTCTGGCTTACCAGTTGAGGTTGAGATCGGATGGGTGCACTCATATTTTCTAGCTAACTTTGTCTTCCTCATTAGTTTCAGCTAGTTGGTGTTGAGATAGCTTTGTCGTGTTGTACAACATGGCATTGATCAGAAATTTTGTGTCATTGTACAAACTGAGAAATGTTGGCACCACTAACTATTTTTAAATGGTATAAGAAGGGTGTTGTTGAAAGTTTTGTATTGATTTTCATGTTGCATGAAATTATGAATAAATGAAATATTTTATTTTCAAACGATATTTATATTTACGTGAAGTTTATAAATTGATAGTTGTGCACTACTGAGTCTTTGTACTCAGTGATCTCTTTTTTTTTTAATGCTATCACAGGTAAAGGATAGGAAAAGACCACTAAGTAAGCATAATAGACGCCGCCTACTTTTTGAAGGCAAGGAAGCATGGAATTAAGGGCATTAGAACATTGAATTTTAAAATTCAATCTAGGGTTGCATGCACCATACTAAGTGTTTATGTGCCTAATCAATTTCTAATGCCCAAAAGCATACCAAAACACATTTTAGCATGCATTAAAATTTCATTTGCCATTTAAGATTGTGAATTAACAAATTAATTCATTAAACCCTAACTAAAAGAGGGATTTTGAGTACTAACCTCCAAGGTGCACAATCAATGAATCTCCCTTCCTTAGGATGCTTTTAGGACTCCAATTGTAGTCCCTCTAGCTTGTCCATTATAAGCACACCAACTTGTACCAATGGCAGCCCCTTGAAGTCCCTTTAGCTCTTGCCAACCACTTGGAATTAGAGGGGTTTGCTTTGGTGAGGGTTAATGGATGTATATGAAACTAGAAACACTTTCTAGCAATTTTAATTCAAACGAAATCAACAATTTCCTTTTGAATTGATGAAAAGAAAATGAAGAGGAGAGGGGAGCAATGTTGCCATCCAAAATGGGAGAAGAAAAGGAAGAACATTTTTCTTTCTTCTTTTTTACTTATATATTTAGGTCAAAGTTCACTTACTCCCTTGCCACATATCACCACAATATCCAATTTTACTTTTGTTTGACTTAATCTCATCAAGCCAAGTGTCAAGCTCTAATTAAATCACTAAAAGGTGGTCTTCCATCATGGGAAGACAAATGGCAAGCTTGTATGGTGCCATGTGTCACCATCTCATGGTGCCACATGTCACCATGTGAAATGACCAATTTACCCTTATGTTTTAATTTGAGTTCTCAACCCAAAATTATAATTTCTCATCTTCAAATCAATTTATATAAAATATAAATCAATTAATTAATTAATCTTCATTAATTAATTTCTCACAATTAAATTCATATTTAAACACTTTAAATATAAATTTAATATGTGCTATACATCCATAACCTAGATTTAATTTCAAATCATGCTAGGGACTTTGCAATCTAATTGCAAACCAAACCTATTTAATTAATTAATTAAACTCTTTAATTAATCAATTAAATAACATTTTACTTGGTGATTAACTTGTGTAGATGTGTGACTTACTAGGCTCATTACTTATTGGCAATGAGAAATGATATTATCTCTTAATATCATTGGAACTCTTTCTTACCTTAAATGATTTCTCTAAATCATTTTAAGCATCTCATTGACCATGGTTGACACCTAGCATAGCATGCCATAGCCACCCAATCAGTAATAAGGAATACCTTAAATGAACCTTTAATCATATGTTACCATGCACTAAAATCTCTCCATTACAAAATCCCAATTCCAGCTGAAGTCATGGTTAATGTCAAACTCTATTTGCTATAAACATTATGTTCTCTTTTAATTCCAATTCTTGATTAATCAAATTTTCTTATCAGAAACTCTTTTCTGACTAAATCTATCTGTCCTGCCTAGGAACTTGAATCATCAAGAACAATTAAATGAACATAGGATTTTATCCCTATTTACTTAGGGTAATGAATTCCATCTTGATCAACACCTATCTCCATATATAACTAGTAGGAGCCAACACATGCCCATATACTCATACACCATACACAGTATGAGTATGAAAGCAGTATCAAACTCAAATCACCTATATACAAAATAACTGTGTTATCTCAGGTCTAAAGATTATATGCACTGATATGATATATGACAATGCATTGATAAGAGTAAACTCCATGTGCTTGTCATAAGCGTCATTGGTTCGGCCTACTTATTGTGTATAAGTGCCTATCATGTTTGTTATATGGCATGAGACTCACCACTCCAACTTATTTATATCTCATATTAATACTTTGGGAACAAACATTATTACAATCTTTCTAGATAAGTCATGTCCTCTGTGAAGTATCCTTGATTGTGAACCAATTTATGATACTTTGTGCTAGAAATACTGTCACTCATATTCTTAACAACTTAAGAATAGAATTTCTAACAAAATATCAATGAACCTTTTTAATTACACATAAATGGATTATGTAAACAGAAAAGTGAAATTGCCTTTTATTAATAAAATATGTACAAGATACATATAGAATGATATACTCTAGGGCATACTACTAACACTTTTTATAAGCGGGGTGTAATTCTAGGTCTACACTTTTGAAATTTCTTTTCTGATGTAAATAACGACTGTATGTATGTAAGAAATATTTGAGCAGTTATATAAAGGTTATGTAGCATTATTTTGTTGATATCAAATGTGATGTGAACTTTCAGATAACTGGTAACTTGAAAACCCACATTCAAGAATTAAAGGAACAACATGGAAAGCACCAAATGAAGATGTGTGAATTTGATTCTTTGAACCAACATAAAAGTGATGTGTAATTCAAAGAATAGTATCAGATGGAATTGAAATCCTTGAGCTATTTGGACGTGAAACTCAAGTAATGAGCAACTTGAAACCCACATTCAATAAACAATGAACTCAAAATGGAAAACACCAAATTCAAGCTATACAAATTGGATTTTTTGAACCAGCATGAACAAATTGATGTGTAATTCAAAGAAAATATTAGAAATGAAATTCTTGACCTAATTCATATGGAGAATGAATAAATCAAGAATATTATGCACATTAAACCTTGCAAGATAGATAATCTCAGCAAGTTAATGAGCCTCATAAGAATAAAGGCAACAACCAATTTACTCACTAATGGAGCAAAGTGTGTCCTCCACCTCTCTCATTACATATGTATTTATAGCCTCTTGGTCCCAAAGCTAAGGACTAAATTATCTCTACTTTACTGACAGCTACAAGGAGCTTTAAGTCCAAATAAAAAATTAAAAAACCAAAAAACTAAAAGGTTCTAAACAAAAAGCAAACTTAATACAGTAGCAATAAGGGCATTTAAGTCCAAAAGAGAGGTAGTTATAATAGCATGGAATATTCCTTTAAAAAGGTGCCAGCAGCATATTTCAGTTTTCATGTGCGTGGAACCTGATACATGTACATGGGTTGGATCTGGTGCGTGCATGTCCACAGGTTATTCCATGTAACCTAATACTCCACACGAATCTGGTCACTTCCAAGCTTAATTTTCACCAAATTTAATCCTTTATAATTTTCTTCATGCCATTCCAGCTTATAATCCTTGCTCCTTAATACATCATAAATTAAATTCTGAAGTAATTTAGCTCTAGCTCTAATAATTGGACCTTGGATGAAATCCTTTGGCGTGGATGTAGCTTGATTCTCATCAAAATGAGTGTAAATTTGTAAGAATTTATTTCTTTTGGTTGTGAATGAGGAAAGCAGTTGTCGAAATGTTGATTTGATAAATTTGGTATTATAAATATATTATTATAGTTGTTTTAACAGGTTTAAAATTTTTGGATAAACAGATTTTTAGCTGTCACCACACCGGATTTTCATCTAATTTCTTTAAGTTTTAAAAACACTTATTTTTTTAATTAATTTCATGGTATTTTTCTTAAACCTTAGAATAACTATTAACCTTTTTATTGACAAGTTTAACTTGAAAATGAATTTGGAATCGTTAAATTCTTTGTAATATGTTTAATGGATTATCAGTAGAGGGTGTTTTGGTAATTCATTAGGCATATTACAAGAGCATGTCATATCTTATTAAATTATAAGTTGTGACACTAATTAATTATAATTTAATTTCTTTAATTATCTTAATTAGACAAGTGCACTACTTAGAGTTAAAAAACTCATTTAAGGGTTGAATGAGTTTTGGACACTTGCAAATTTAAAAGATAATTATGAGAAATTAAATTAAATATAAGAATGGAGAGAAAACAAATTAGATTATCTTCTTTTCCATTCTTGTTGTCTTCTTTCTCTCTCTCCAAGCAAGATTATTTATTTCTTTCTAGCTTAAAATTCAAGGGATTCAAGTGTTGTAACTCTTGAATTTAATCTTGAGAAAGTGTTTCTCATTAATTCCACTCACTTGAACCAAAGAAAACTTTCTTTCTTCTTTCTCCCAAGTTTGGCCGAATCCAAGGGAGGTCCAAGAAGAGGTTTCTTTTTTTGTTGATTCAACTTGCTTTGATCAAGGGGCTTGAGTAGATAAGCTAGAGGGCTAGCATTTGGTAGTCTTCACTCCCAGGATTGGAGGTGGAATTTAATTCTGCACCTATTGGGGTAAGGTTTCTCCAAAACCCTAACTTTGTTTCAATTTGGGGATTTTGTTTTCTAATGGCAATTAGGCTTGTTAGCAATTGAGAAACATGTTTTATGACCAAATCTAAGTGTTTTTGCAATAGTATAAATAGTTTACATATTGCATGAAACCTAGGGTTATAAATTTTTAAAATTGCTAACTTTGCACCCTAAGGCATGTTAAGGTGCATTTTTCTTACAATACACACATTGGGTTTATGCATAGGCTTAGGTTCATTCTAACTACCACTAAAACTTATAATTTGGACAGTAAGGCTATAAATCCAACACAACAAATCTACAGGGTACCTAGGGTTGAAATCTAGGGCTCATGGACTTTATTGGGTAGGAGAATGGTCACCCATGCGAGAGCTTGTCCATTGAGCACAACTGCTAGAGATGTGGCTCTTTTATACACTTGAAGGTACGGGCATGGGATGTTAGCATTCACCAATTGGCCATAGCTCGAGTGGAACTATGCCTTCTCAGTTAGTACTAGCTGGGCTAAAAGGGAAAGTGTGATCCGTGTGATAGTGTAGTATAATGCAAAGAAGTTTAATAAAGGAATAATATTATACTAGTGGAAGCATGTTGGAGTAACTATCCATTATCCCTAGTTGAGTCACCAAATTGTGGCATGAGGTGAAAGATCATCTACTAGGATCGCATAAAGTGCACCAGGTAATACTCAGAAAAGATGGTGGAGTCACATCGGTCTCACTTAAGTACCACCTCTTTAGACAACATTTCCTATACATGAAATTTATACAATCTTAGTATAATCAAGTCCACTGGTAAGTATCGTCTTCCCATAACATTATAATGGTACTAAGGATTTATGTCACAAAGGCATAAATAAACAAAGTTGCCAATTGGGTTATAACCGAAACATATTCATGATTTCTTCTGAAGGACATCTAATTGAGGCATCAATTTCTGAAAGGACAACTAAAGAGATAATCAAAAGGACTTAATTGATGCACTCAATTATCTGATAGGGTCGTGGATGGCAACTTACTTCTTATAGAGGTTCCATAACCGTCAACACCATAACACTATCTAAGTTTCGGATAATGGGTAGGTAAGGGGAAGGTGTTAGCACCCCTTACGCCTAGTCTAATCTCGTTAATTCGAGTGCTAGTACTCTACTAATATTTTTAAAAGCTTTATTTATTATTTTTTGCATCAAACTTCTTATCTAAAAATGCAATTTCTAAACCTACACATGCAACTAATTGAAACAGGGGTTATTATTTACAAACAATTCTCATGCACACGTACTCCCTATCTTTGGGGTTACTAAATTGAATTAAGTTAAATTTATAAATTGGCTAAAATTAATTTATTATTCATAATTTAATTTGCATACAAATTCAATTCACAAATAACCCTAAGTTTCTAATTAACCTATTTTATTTATTTACCAAGTTACCCTAAAGATAATTAAACTAAATAAATTATGTATATGTATAATTTATTCTAATAAATACATAAAGGCTCAAGCAATTACATCCTAAAATATTTGTTTCTAATATGCTACTTTGTTTTACAATTTACCAAGTATTTAATTACATTTAATTTACTTGTCAAAGTTGATTTTTTTATACAAACAAGATTTAATTTTAAATTACCTAATATTTATTTAATTAAATTTCATACACAAGTGGATTGAAGATACAAATAAAATTGATTTTATTATTTATTAAGTAAATCCTATTATTACTATATAATATATATAAAATTGTTATTGTAAGAAAATTTAAAGGGTACTTACCTTTTAATTATTGCAGCTACCATTGGGGCAACCTACCCTTAAAAAAGGGTCTTCTCTTTTAGTATGATAAGTTAATTCCTGTCTTACTCCTGTTAAGCTTCACTAAACTCCATGCAATTATTACTCTTTTTAGTAATAACCTTATGTCTACTTACCAATTTATTTTTTAAAATAAAATAAATATTACAATTAAAAATTTAATCACTTAAAAAATGGGCTTTTAATGGGCCAAAACTATACAATGGCCTTGAGTCCATCTAACCTAATTCTAACACTTCACAACATTATATCATATTATCTACATCACTAGAATTAGATTAAGGTACAATTTAAAACTTGAACACCAAAAAAATATAAACAAAAGAAAATTTCTAGATTTGAAAGATTCACTGTGTCTTTATATTTGAATTTCTAAAAATCTAAACAATTAGAAAAATTACTGGAGCAAGGTCAAACATTAAATTAAATTATAAAATTAATAACCAAATCAAAATCATTACCAAATAATTTTAAAAAATCAGAACTTTTGACGGTTATAGATTTGCACCACTTTTAAAAAACTGCAATATCTCTTAAACTACAAAATATTTTTTTGTGAAACCAATAGGAAAAAGTTAGACAAGATCTTCAATTTAATTTTGGACTCAAGAATTGCAGAAAAAGACGAATAATTGAGGGAGATATAAGCCTTGAAATTCGGCTTCACTGCAATTCATGATCTGCTGACACTGTAATTTTGGACAGCCATAACTTACTCAATTTAATAGCTTTTTTCATGATTCTTAAGGCTAAAATTATCAAAATTTCATGAAGATAACAAATATAATTTTAATAAAATTTTTGCAAAAACATAAGTGCACGAAAAATTAATTAAAAACAAAGTAACAGAAATAAGAACATGTGCAGAGTTGTTATCACCCTCAAAATTTTCCCATATACATGAATGTTATGAACATATAAGACCATCTAAAGGCGTATAAATTTGAAAAAATAAATGTATGACATATTTCTTGAATATTCGTAATTTAAAACACATACTTTAAAGAAATCTTGAAGTTCTCTTGAAGGAAAAAGAAAGAAAGAAAGAAAGAAAGAAAGAGAGAAGAAAAAAAAGATAGAGATGGAGAAAACTTACTGAATTAGATAAATGGAGTGAGAGTTTTTTTTCTTGTATTGTATTGTTCTCTCCTCCCCTCCTTCTCTCTCCCTTGTTTTTTTTTTTTTTTTGTGAGGTATTTATAGGGTTTAGGTCAAAAATCTAGATAAAAAGTTTATTTAATCACTAAATCAGAAGATTTAAAGAGTCTTAAAAAGGAAACTTCCTATTTAATTTTTATTTTCCTTTAAAAATAAAAAAGAATTGTGTGCTTTTATTTATTTAATCCAAATTCTCTACTAAGCCTTATTGGCCTTAGATAGACAATTAGGTCTAATTAGTTTTTTAATAAAATAAATTTCCCAAATTAAATTTAAACAAAAAATAAATTTCATTTAAATTTAATTAAACATTTTTTTACTCTTTAATTTTTTTTTTCTCCAAGAAACATGCCATATATATGATTATCCATTTTTAATGCCTCTAAATATATCTCACAGTCATATCCTCATGGCCTCAATGCACAGTCCACAAGGTCACAAAAATAGGAGTCTACATTATCCTAGCTAAGTTTCATGCCTAAACCACTCGAGTTGAAAACCCAAAATCCTCTGCTAATGAAGAAGACCTTAGATTCGCCCTTGATCAATTAGAAACTCTAATGGAACAAGCATTTATTCACATGGCAACATATAAGCAAAGAATGGCTTAGATGTTCAATGCAAAAGTCAAAGGCTGTACTTTTTGTGTTGGGGACCTAGTCATGAAAAGAGCTGGCATAAATAAAGGTAAAGTTAGAATAGTTAAGCTTGATTAGAATTGGAAATGCCCTTACTTGGTCTTTAAAGTCATTCACCCAGGAACCTACAAGCTAGCTGACATGAACGGCAAACAACTTCATCACACTTGGAACATCTCCAACCTCAAAAAGTATTATCAATATGCCAGTTTACTCTTTCATAGCTTATGTAAATTGCTCCTTGTTTACCAAATAAAGATAATACTTATTTCCTGCTACATTGTTTATCCATCATGCTAATACACTTAAATGAACATCTAAGGCATTAGTCCTCTCAAGTGGTGTAGACACAACCACAAGCCATAAGTCCACCCAAGTGAAGTAGACACAATCATCCAAGGTATAAGTTCACCCAAGGGGTATAGACAAAGCCATCTAAGTCATAAGTCTACCCAAATGGCATAGACATAACCATCTAAGGCATAAGTTTGCCTAAGTGGCATAAACATAGCCATCTATGGCATAAGTCCTCCCAAGTGGCATAAATAAAGCCATCAAAAGCATAAGACCATCCAAGTGGCCTAGACAAAGGCCATATATTCACCATCAACACATCTAGCTAAAAGCTAAAGCTATCTAACTAGATTGTATAAAAGATCATCTTAATATTCATAACATTCATAAGTGATTACTTACTATAACATGTACTTGAATGAGGTAATTTTTGTTATATATGTCTACTCAGACATTTGTCCTGAAAAAATTAAAGTATCTTATTTACTAAGTTACTCGAACATTGGTCCTTAAAAAAACTAAGTATTTCATTTCCTAGGTTATCTGGACATTGGTCTTGACAAAACTTATCTCATTCCTAGAACATTAGTCCTTAAAAAAAAAAAAAAAAAAACTTCTTATTTTATGGGTTACACAGACTTTGGTTTAGTCAATGATTGAAGTATTTACAAGTTATTATGTTACTTAGATTTTAATCCAATTAAACAGAATGCTTGGACAATGACCAAGAATACTCAAACCATACTCAGAAGGGACATAAAGAGAGAAATTCATTGATTAAGTTCAAATTTTATATTAGATTAAGGCATAAATACAACTTTCAGGGGTTATTCGCCCTTGTTTCATTACCAATGCCTAGAGGGGCCTTGTCACCAACCTCTTCATTGTCCCCTTCCTTTTCTTCTTTCTCATCTTTAGATGCAAAGTTTGAAACAATCTTCTTGACCTAGTTGAAGTCAATGCTAGGCTGGCACTTTGAAAGCTTAGTAATAATGAACACTTGCAAGGTTATCTATAAGTCAACTAGCATTCATTAGAGGACCCAACCTATTGCTTTAGCTTTCCACTCATTGGCTGACTCACCTCATCTCAACCCAGTGGTTTTCTTCTTGATGAATTAATTTTCTATCAGCTTAGCCACTTTATTATCAGAGTTATCCAAGTCTGATTACAGTTCCTTGATTTGCTTATCTCCCTTCTTA
Source organism: Hevea brasiliensis (assembly GCF_030052815.1). NCBI lineage: Eukaryota > Viridiplantae > Streptophyta > Magnoliopsida > Malpighiales > Euphorbiaceae > Hevea > Hevea brasiliensis. The sequence continues at coordinate 1,508,380 of NC_079508.1, read as the reverse complement.
ACAGTCATTTCCAGAGTGTTGCATTTTCTATGAAGCTTGCCATATGCATCTTTAAAACCTTGTATATGCTCCTGGATTAGGTGGTTTGCTATCACAACCTCTAAAATTAAACTTATGGATAGAAGAATAAGCTCTCAGTCACCCTCTGGCTTAAGATGAGCTTGGTCACCTAGAAGGGTAAACTTTCTACCCAACAACTTAGCCAAGTGCCAATTCTCGACCACTTACCTTTGTCTACAAAAGGCAACATCTAGACCACTAGTAGTGAAGGTTGTGGTAGCATTTGTGGGAGTAGAAGTAGGAGCAACTACTTCATTTTCTTGAGCTTGAATAGGCTCTTTAACTACCAAGACAGGAGGGGTGTGCAACACCCATCATTTTTTGATGTTAGAATTCCTATCATCGATGGGAAATCCTTATGAAATTAAAATTTTCATGGACAAGAAAGTGGTGATAGGGAATTGTATATGTATATGTGTATATGTATGTATGAAATTGATGTGTTAAAAGTCTAAGCTATATGTGTGTTTTGTTAAGAAAAGAAATTAAGGTATCCTTATGGGCAGAAGGAACTTCGGCAGCTGAATGTTAGACTTTCGATAGTCGAAGTCCCTTTTTACTATTTAACTATTCTTTTGGATAGAATGGACTCCAGTAAGCCAAAAGTCCCCTCAACAGCAGAGGTATAAATAGCCCACTTAGTTTCATTTTTCAAAGAAAATCAATTTTTTTCCATTTCCCTTAGCTGTTGTTGCATGCAAAAGGTTTAAGTTGAAATCCTTTAGGCAATTTCATGTTTTGGATACCTTGATGCTTGGAGCTTCTTTGGGGAATTCAAGGGAAAGTGGGTTAAAGCTTGGACCATTAATCCTCTCAATTCAAGTTCAAGGGAAAAAAAGGTAGGGCTAAGTAATATTTGTTCAAATCAAAATAACCGAACTGAACCACCTCAATTCAGAAATTCAGTCCATTTATATGAAAATTTAGTTTGGTTTTAATTTTAAAATTTTTTGGTTTAATCGATTCAATTTTAGAGATAAATTTTTAAAAAACTAATTCAAACCAAATTGTAAACACATCATTTTATTGGCATAAATAAGCATCATTTTACATAGGGCATGTAAACATTTAGAGATTGCCTTCTCTCTTACACTCTTTTTCTCCTCCTTTTCCTCATTCTTGTTACAACACTAACAGATACACCACTTATGGCTCCTTCGATCTACCCATTTTGTTCTTGTTATTCTCTTTGCTACACTCTCTAATAGGCCCACCACCCATGGCCATCTTGCTCGATATACCCATCTCTAAAAACAACAAAACTCATCTCCCTCCTTTTTTACTCCTTAGTCAATCTCAAAACCTTACGATGCTTTTCAGAAAGAGACCCACATGTAGTGTTGAATGTTTGATCGGGGCTTCTCAGATGGTTGACTAGGGCTTGCTTATCTTTTTTTTTTTTTTTTTTCAGTTGATGACTTCGCATGGATGACTAGATGTTGATTATTGAATGTTTGAATCAATTATAAATATTAAGGCTTGCTAGTATTTGTCTAAGTAATCAATTATGTGCAAAGGCATTCTAGAAATTATTTTCAATATTTGAATAAATTCTTCGTAATTTGTAAATGCAATTTTGTATATAAATGATTTTGAATGTTCATTTGGTTTGATTTTGTGTTTGCAAATGTTACTCTTCATATGATTTTATATTTGATTTTTAATGTAATTCCAAAATTATGTAAGCCTGCGAATCAAGAATGAGTTTGAGTTATGAATGGGTGTGACTTTGTAAAGAAAAAAAAGACAAAATGGAAGAGGAAGAATCGATCTTTTAAACCAAACCAAATTGAATTATTTTGGTTTGATTCGGTTCAGTTATTTGCATAATTCAATTCAATTTGATTTTTAAATTTATACAAAATTTATTTTTTGTCTTATTTGGTTCCGTTCGATTTTGAACCAAACCGATCGAATGCTCAGTCTTAAAAAGAGGTAAATTTTCTTTCCTATTGTTTTTCTAGATGGTCTTCAAGTATGTTTTATGGGATAGGTTGTTTTATGTGAGGTGCATGTAGAGTTTGAGGTGGATTTCTTTTGTGGAGGTTAGAAAAGTTGTTGCATGTAGGGGGTTTTGATGATTTTAGCATGTTACTTCTTATTGTGTTTTTCTTGATAAAAGAGTATAGTGTTTAAAGGCATGAACTAGCTAGATTTCTTATTATTTTAAAATGATGCAATGAAATTAATGTATTTCTTATTTCCTTAAATTGTTAATGTTATGTTTGAAGTTTAGAAGAATCTTGAATTCATGTTGTTGATGGATGCATATAGCATTGAAGGATGTTTTTGAGTTTATAGATGCTTTAGAATTTTTTTTTTTTAGTTGGATTGTGTTTTGGAGTCTTGAGGTTGAGTTTTGAGTTGTTTGGACAAGAGTTGTTGTAGGTTTTTGGCTTAGGAATTTTGAAAATTGCTAGGTTTTACTATTGAAAACCATTATTTTAGTAGCCGAAATAGGTAGTTTCTCGAGCAAATCTGAAAAATTTCTAGGTTCGGCAGCCAAAATCCAAGACTTTAGTAGCCATAGTCACTACTGGACAAAAAGGAAATTAAGGCTTAAGACTTCAGCTGCTAAGGTCCAAGACTTCAGTAGTCACAGTAGCTACTACTCGAAAAAGGGTTGCTGATGTTCAAGACTTCAGTAGCTGAAGTCCCTTACTTTGACAATCGAAGTCCCTTACTTCGACAGCCAAAATTGGTTCTGCTAGCCTTATTTCTCTTTTTATTTTAAGGGTCTAAAACTTGTTTTTATGATCCAAAAAGGACCTAGATGATCTACATTAAAGGTCCTTCACATGTTTTAGGGAGTTTAGGATATTGAATTGATATGTTTGTTGTTTCACCACTTTATTAGAGTCAGTGATCAAAGTTTAAAAAAGTCAGGTTTTGAGTCGATTTGATATCAGAGCATCCTAGGAAGCACACATGAGATCAAGTCTACCTGACAAATCTAGGGGTAAGAGCGAATGAATAAGCATTACAAAATGTAAGTATAAACTGCTCACATTGATTTCAAATGCTTTTTGATTATTTTTGTAATGTCTTAAATTTTTAAATAATTATTTTATGTGAGAATTAACTAGTTTGCCAGCCCCAAGAGAGGCATTATGTAGTTATTGTGTTGTGGGCCTAAGGCCTTTTGCATTGAGAAGTATTAGTTGAGTTATTTTGTAGGTTAGATAGGTCTAGGTACAAGGGAAATTCTGCTAGATTTTTGGCATAAAACTAGGGTGTCTTAGGCTCTTTAGTTCTTTATTTTGAGTTAATATTGATAAATTTTTTGAATATGATTATTTAGGTGATTTGAGTCAACCTTCCTCATCTTCTCAATCGCCCTAGTGACATTTAGATAATTTGTGAGTAGATATTGATTTTATTTATAATTTTAATATTATTATATATTCAACACATGCCCATGCATTCACTTATGTATATGGTTAATCACTAGGCACGCCTTGTATTACATATTTAATTAATGGCATTATTGTGGATATTGCCTTAAGGTAATTCAGAGTTGTGTGTGTGTGGTGTGGTTATGGATATGGGTAGGACAGGTAGTCACGGCTAGAGCTTGACTCGCTGGGACCCAATCTTTTTTATGGATAAGTTGGGGTGAGTACGGCTTTGAGTTGATCTTGCTGACCCCCAGCACCTAGATTATTAAGAAAAAGTCCAACTCGAGTTGATCTTGTTGGCAGAGGTTGGAATTAAAAGAGCTGTACAGGGGATTGGCTCCCATATATATGTATATGATTGATATGACACACAGGTGTGTGAGTACTCTAAATTATCTTTTGTGCAAATATTGTTTGACTTGTTTGATAATATGTGTGTATGTTGCATTTTACACATAGAAATGCATTAGGCTTAGATAGCTATAGAAATTATATTTAAAATCAATATTTTACTCTATGAGTTGAACGCTCACTCCAGTTCAACTATTTTTCTTAGGTGATAGGAGGGCTCTTTGAAATTAACTTACTTTCTTTCTCATAGGTTTACCAGTAGAAGTTTTATTATGATTTTATTTTCTTATTTTCTAATCTAGAACTCTACATGCGCTAGAAGTGTTTTAATTATGTTGGGACTGTAATAATTTATTTCTTTGAAGTTGTAAAGCTATTATATGGATATGTTAGAATGTATGGGATGAGTATTTACTTTGATTAAGGGAGCTGAGCTCCCATTTGATTATATACTTGCCTTTAGGATTGTGAGGGTGAGCTAAGCTCCCCAAATTGAGATATTTTTGTGTTTATAGGTCAAGTGAGTTAAAACTCCCCATTGGATAGTCTAATTTATGACCGAACTTTATCCATTTATTTTCTTGAAAATTGGACTATAATTTTGGGCCTTATGGTTAGGCTAGGAACAGTTAGGCTTACTAAAGGCTTTAGAGGCCTTATGCTGACCCAAGTCCTAGTGCCAATCTGGCCCAGAATTCTGGTCGTGACCATTTTAAATTCTACTTTAAGCATGATCATGCATCATGAAATGCATTGACATTAGGGTGTAGTGCATTAGAACCTTACTTGATGAAATTGCATAATTGTTTATGATGTAAGGTAGATTATGGATAACCCACTTGACTCCACCATGATTACTATTATGTTATATTATGTATGTTATGGATCCATAAATCTAGATGAGGTCCTTAAGAGGCCCTGGTGCATGACAAATGTCATATTTTAAGTAAAAGCCTTGATGAGCCTCTGTATGAGCCGGGCACATTAGATATATTAAGCGAAAGTCCTAAGGAGCCTTTGTATGGTCGGGCACATTGGATTATTAGGGAGTCACTTGTGACATGACTACTATGTTTGCATATGATTGATGATTGTTGCATTCATGTGTTTGACAATTATATGTATAAAATGAAAGAAAGAATGTGGTTGTTTAAGTAGTTTATGCATACTGAGCCTCCCAGCTCCCCCCCAACCAAAACAGATGTTGTAATACTATTAGTAGTCAGCATGTTATGTACAAATGTTCTAATAGTATAGAAATATGTATTTATGTCATGTCATGGTGTCATGTAAGTGAGTGTATTTAATGTATTATAATTGTATGTTTTATGTTTATGGCATGGGCATGTATGTCTAATGTATGATGACATCATAAAAATGTGCTTGCAAGTAGGTTGTTTAGATATATGTATAGTGAGTTGTTCCAATGGAAAAACATGATAAAATTTGAATGCATAATTATGTAAAGAAGATAAAGTACTATTTTATTAGTCACACTAAATTTGAGAAAGTTAATGAAAGTCTATTGAAGTAATCAGTGACCTTCCTAAGTATCTCAATACCAAGGGTAGACCAAATGTTCATAAAGAAGTAAAAATAGGGTGATTAATAGGATGTAGTTAAAGTTAAGATGCATTGACTAAGAAAAAGAGGTCCCTTGAGGGGAACATTTTCAAAGTTTATGTATAAACATGATGAATAGCCATAACAGACATAAGAATGTAAAGGTTTATAGCTTACCTTCCTAGGGTACCAATTCAAAGAAAGTTATTTGGTTTGTAGCAGTTATGTAAAGGTTACAGAAAGAGCTTAATTTTGTACAAATAAAGTTTAGTACAATAATAATGATAATGATAAATAGAGACAGAAAAAGAAATTTTCGCATAATGCATTTAAAGTTTTAAGCTCTTTCGAATGAGTTTGAGTCTTAGGGAGGAAAGAACCTCCTTTAGACTTTAAGAAAAGTTCCAAAGCAGTTATGTGGGCCTTTAGAAGGTCAAAGTCTATAGTCTTAGGCTTGCTATAGATTCCGACAGCCTTAAGCTGATCTATTCCCTAGTGCCGATTATGAGACCCCTTAACTAGGTCATGACATAGTGGTATCACAGCTCTAAGTTTAAAAGGTTAGACCTAAAAGTAAAAGATGTTATGTGTAGAAAGTTAAGTGTCTAATTATGGCAAGTATGGTAATATACATGCCCTTTTAAGTGTGTAAGGCTTAGGAAGTCTCTAGAAGGGTTAGAGATACTAAGCTTATTTTATGCTATGTGTTTAATGACATGATGAGGTAAGTGTATAATATATGAGTTCTCTTTCTCTTTGAAGGGAAAGCATACCTGATAAAGTAGCGGGTTGACTTGTGAACCTCTACAAATAGGAAAGAGGTAGATTATCTCTAGTCCTAGACCTTAGGAAAAGGTATGAAGAAAGAGTAAAGAATGAGAGATAAGGCATATGTAAGAGTTAATTCCTCCTATAATCTTAATAGATGAAGGAATGATGAGAGAAGACTAGTGAAGGGAAAGAGTGGGAGGATGACAAGGCCTACCTATAAGTTATAAGAGGAGGGCTTTGATGATTTCCTCATGTGTTCTTATAGGGGGGTAGAAAAGTAAAAGATAAGTTGAGACAGGTGATATGAAAGAATAATGGAATAAAAGTAAGAAATAAGAATTTTTTAGGTAAGGTATAGGTAAAGAAGTAAGTGAGAAGTAGGTAAGTGTTAAATGAATGAAAAGAAAAAGGAAAATAATGAGAGAAATGGAAGTGAAGTTTAATGAGAAAGAAGTAATAGAAGAATGAAAAGAAAAATGAAAATTCAAGATATGTTACAAAGAAAAAAAGAAGAGATGAGTTAGTAAGAGGGTGAGTGTCATCATCAAATAGGTGATGACACCTTGAGTGCTATAAGGGAAATAGATAGGGTTCACCTAAGAAAGGGTCTAGAAAGGGTTACTATTATTAAAACCCTTCTTCACTCCATTATAAGGGAGTGGTAACCATAAGAACCTTACCATAGGAATATACTTCTGATAGTGGAGGTACTATCCCATGATGTTTAAGGAGTAAGGAATAAAAAGATTTAGGATGGACCACTTCTGCCTAAAAAGAAGTGGCAGCCTCTACAAAAAAGTTGGAGGCACACCTATGTAATAGAGAAAGAGGGATAGTAAGCTATAGTGACATGTTTTACTGGCTTCACAATAATTAGAAGTGCAGTAAAAGTTATTAAAGTGCACAATGGAAGCATAATGGGTTGCTTCAGTGCCACCAAAAGAAGTAAGATGGTGAGTGATAAAATAGATAATAGTGTAAAGGGATGTAATGTGTAGGAAAAGAGAAGGTAAGAAAGGAAGTTGCTATAAAGGAAATATAAAGAGTGAGATAAGGAACAAGTTGAAAGTAATGAAGAAATATGTGATGAAGAAGTTTAGATGTAAAGAATATGTATGAAGTATCTAGTGTTTATGGAATCTCTAATATTAAGTATGACTACAAGATGTGAGGATATAGAGTGTTACAATATGCAGAAAGAGATTCCACAATGTGTGAACTTAATGTGTTCCTATGTGAAAATCATGTTTTCTTATGATGTTATGTGTTGGGTTCTAGAGAGTAAATGTTTTTCCTTAGTACACCCCCAGCTGTTGAACATTCGGGGATGAATGTTCTTAAGGGGGGAAGATTGTAACACCTAATATTTTTCGATATCAAAATTCCTATCATTGATAGAAAATCCTTGTAGAATTGAGATTTGCACAGACATGAAAATGGTGATGGGGAACCATATATGTATGTGTGTATGTGTGTGTGTGTGAGTATACACACACACACACACACACACACACACACATATATATATATATATATATATATATATATATATATTGATGTGTTAAGAGTCTAACTTAAATGCTTGTTTTGTTAAGGAAAGAAATTAAGGTATCCTTATGGGTAGCAAGAACTTCAGCAATCCAAAGTTGGACTTTTGGCAGCCGAAGTCCCTTATTACTGTTTAACTGTTCTTTTAGATAGAATAGACTCTGGTAAGCTAAAAGTCCCCTCGACAATAGGGGTATAAATAGCACACTTATTTTCATTTTTCAAAGAAAATTAATTTTTTTTTTCTCTCTCCCTTAGCTATTGTTGCATGCAAAGGGTTTTAGTTGAAATCCTTTAGGCAATTTCATGTTTTGAATACCTTGATACTTGGATCTTCTTTGGGGAAGTCAAGGGAGAGTGGGTTGAAGCTTGGACCATCAATCCTCTCAATTCAAGTTCAAGGGAAAAGAGGTACATTTTCTTTCTTTTCTGCTTCTAGATGGTCTTCAAGTATGTTTTATGGGCTATGTTATTTTATGTGAGGTGCATGTAGAGTTGAGTTGGATTTCTTTTGTGGAGCTTAAAAAAGTTGTTGAATGTAGGGGGCTTTGATGATTTTGGCATGCTAGTTCTTATTATGTGTTTCTTGACAAAGAGTAGAGTGTTTAGAGGCATGAACTAGATACATTTCTTATTATTTTACAATGATACAATAAAATTGATGTTTTTCTTGTTTTCTTGAATTGTTAATGTTATGTTTGAAGTTTAAAAGAATCTTAAATTCTTGTAGTTGATGGATGCATGTAGCATCCAAGGATGTTTTTGAGTTCATAGATGCCTTAGAAATGTGTTTTTTTAGTTGGATTGTGTTTTGGAGTCTTGAGGTTGAGTTTTGAGTTGTTTGGGCAAGAGTTGCTATAGGTATTCGACTTGGGAATTCTAAAAATTCTTAGGTTTGGCTATCAAAAATCATCATTTTGGCCACTAAAGCAAGCAGTTTCTCTAGAAAATCTAAAAAAATTCTAGGTTTTGGCCACCAAAGCAAGCAGTTTCTCTAGAAAATCTCAAAAAATTCTAGGTTTGACAGCCGAAGTATAAGATTTCAACAGCCGAAGTCCAAGATTTCAACAGCCGTAGTCCAAGATTTCGGCAGCCATAGTACTAGTAGACAAAAAGGAAAATTAAGGCTTAAGTAAAGTTCTAAAGTAGTTATGTGTGCCCTTAGAAGGTGAAAGTCTATAGTCCTAGGCTTGTTACTGGTTCTAGTAGCCTTAAGCTAACCCGTTCTCTAGCGCCAATTATGATCGCTTTACTTTTCTTGCTATTATTTACTGGAGGCTCGAAACTTGCCTCACCTCCCATTTCTTTCCTTTTCTAAGCGCAAATCTCTTGGAGATCTTCAAAGCCACCTCCAGGAATTTTGTAATGACTCAAGCTAGGGCCATTACTGGTGCTAGGGATCGAGTCAGCTTAAGGTTACCGGAACCCATAACTAGCCTAAAAACTATAAATATACATTTAACACCTGTTCTAACTATACTTAAATATATAACAAATCATTACACCTTAGTCTTTTCATCCATACATAAATGTCTTTAACATAAAAATTGTCCATAATTTGAACCTTAACACACATAAGCTCTAAAGCATAATGGTTCCACATATATACTCCCAAAAGAGGTTAACATAATCATAAACTTCATCATTCGTACTTAAAAATGTTACATAACTCTAATTTTCTATAATTGCTAGCATAGTACTATCCATTCACATTTTACATGTCTATCTATCCATATATCATACATAAAGAAGAGTGCTAAAGCTATCCTTATTGCTCTCTCTCCAAAGAATCTTGTAATCCTATAGTCCTACACCTGGGGGTTAGGGAAAGAGGTAAGCGTACACAAGCTCAGTGAGCAAACTAACCAACATTAATTATATCATTCATTTTCATACATATGCAATGCATTATCCAAATGGGTTTTTACATCACAAACATTTCATGTAGGATGGACTTGTCACCAATGACTCCCCAAATCCAATGTGTGAGGCTCCTTAAGACTTTCACTTAACATATATATCCAATGTGCCAAGCTCATACAGAGGCTCCTCAGGACTTTTGCTTAAAACACGACCTATGTTATGCTCTAGGGGCATCATAAAGATCCCCACTTGGATTTTATGGATCCATAACATACATAACATAATATAGTCATAAAATGGGATGAGTCAGTGGGTTATCTATCATCCATCAAATGCACCAATAAAAATTATGCAATTATGTAACATATTCATGCTCTAGATGCGTACATCCTAAATAAATATGACATGATGCATGAGGATGATCATAAATTAAATTTAAATACTTTTTATTTTATTAAGGTTAGAGTTATTGACCTTTTGTAGCCTATCAACCTCCTATCTCGAACGGTATCTATCCTCGGATCCTTAACCTTTCGAGTCCCTTAAGCCCAATCTTATAAAATCAGACCCTAGAAAGTTATACAAAGTTCTAAAACTCTCTACACATATTAAACATCTTATTCTATGCCCTTAGAAATATGAAACCATGTTTTAGAACTTTAGAAAAGAAGGAAGAAAAAGTCAGGAAGAATGTACTTTGGTTGCCAAAGTCTTAGGCTTTGAATGGCCTTTTAGTCCAATGCTGACTTCAGCTGCTGAACCCTTGGACTTTGGTTGCTGAACCTGGAAATTTTCCAAATTTTCTAAGAAACTGCATGCTTTAGCTTCTGAAACTATGGCTTTCAGCAACTGAACCTGAGAATTTTCAAAATTCCCAAATAAAAAACCTATAGAATCTGTGACACCCCTTACCCGTCTACAGTGTAGCCGAACAAGATATGCCACACAGTGTGTCAGAACACCATATTTTATCTTATTTATTATTATCCATTCTTGATTTATTTATTTATAATTATTAAGTGAAATTTATGAAATTGATCTCATTTAGATCATTTATTGAAACTATAAATTAATTTGAGGTTTCAAAAATTTTTTAGAAAATCTAATAGAGTACCGGCTAAAAATGGAGAAAACAGTTCTTCGGAACCTGTGAAAAACACTTCCAATAGTCATTCAATTCCACAACTCTCAATTTTCTCATCAATTCTAAAAAATTCTTCCATTTTTCATTCATTCATTTAACATCATAATCATATACATTTCATTTATAAATACAAATTTACAAATACTGACATTCATACCAATTTATATTACATAAGTTACAATTTATACATGAGAAAATAATAGTTTAATTACAAACAGTACAAAATACCAAAATGGAACCTAGTGTCTTACCAATGCACTGAAGTTTGTGAGGTGACACGGATACTATGTAGATCTGTATACAAGTCTCACCCAGTTTGTGGTCTGCTAGGCTCTCTAGCCAAATCTTCAGTACCTACGCGTTGCAAAAGCGACGCGCTAAGCATAAAGCTTAGTGGTGCCAATAATATAAGAAAATATAATATGCAAATAAAAGTAAAAATTTCCTAGTTATTGTGCTTATAAGAAATAAATAATTACAAGCTTATTGTTTAGTCGAAGGCTAATTACATCTTATGATATTAACTCTTTCTAACATTTTATTAATCATTTTCTTGATGATTTTGAGCCTCTTTTTATTGTATTGTAATCATTCTTGTTCTTTATCTAGATATTTAATTTCCTTACTTCCTTTAATAATCAATTCAATTACATTTATACTTTTCCATGCCCAAGTAACCTATACAAATTTACCAGACTGGATAAACGGGTAAACTAGCACTGGGTACCAAGTACCTCGAGCCGTCACACCATCGGTCACAATGTGTCTCCCGGTGTTCAGACAGAATGGCTAATAAGCCATAAAAGCAATAAGGCATAAAGCTAAGTATAACATCATAATCAGTATAGCCATAGGCTATCATATCACAGAATGACATGAAGTCATACGCAGTACTGCTATCAAAACCCTATTGGCATGCCAACCTATCCAAACCAATCACACTAGGCCTACTAGGGCATATTACAAAGTTATTTCTTGAATATTTGTACTTAACATGTAAGGTTACTATTCATTTGGTAGTCAAAATATTGACTTTCTCATATATAATAGTTACATGAGTTTTAATCACATAGATTTACCACATTTTGGTTCCCAAAAGTGTTGGCATTAGTTGCCAATCCATACTTCTAACTAATAGAGAATAAATCAAAAATTTCAGTTTTGGGTGCTAGAGTTCACTGTTCCATTAGGCCATTCTTGATCAAAGTTGTTCTTTATTGTGTCTAGTTATATTTCACTTTTTTAATTACCTCATCTGGAGTTTTCTAGCTCAAGTTATGGCTATTTCACCATAACTGGTCGGATTGCCTTTACCCAGAATTTCTGGGCAATTTTAGTTCTGCCATATTTGGTAATTCAAATTTGGCTAGCAATTTCATTTAGTTAAGTCCAGAATTTGAGTTTGTATCCTACATGAAAGTTGTTCTAATTTGCCTAAGCTTTCCATTGATATAAATTTCAAGTCAATTTGACCTTTCTACATTGAGTTATGAACAATGAATGAACACTATTCATTTGGTCATTTTGCCCAGGTAGAATGTGTGTTAGTCGGATTTGGTCAATTTTTAGGGCATCCTAAGTTTGTTTTCTGGACAGGGTTCCTTCATCAAAGTTGTGCCATTATGTGTTTAATTTTATGTCCAATTTGTCTTGCACCAATTGAACCTACACAACTCAAGTTAAAGCTATCCAACCTTGCTGGACTCACACCCAACCCTGCAGGTCACTCAAGGCAGCACCTCTAACCTCAATTCTCATGGCACAATTCACTTCAATTCCTACTCAAACACAACCAAATGGTCACTAATTGACCATTAGAATTTTCTTTCACCAATACATGAGCAAAATCATAATTTGTTGCCCAAACCCTAGCCCTAAATTTTGCTAAGTTCCAATTTCTTACACCAAACTCATAAATTAATAATTGAAGTGATACATTCACATCAAGGGCAGCCTATACACTCCTTTAAATTAAAGAAATTCATCACTACACTAAGATTACCATGGTTGTCGAAAATGTAGAGCGAGCATACCAATGAATTTCATTTCAATTCTTCATAAATCTTAACTCAATTCAACTTCCTAAACTTGAATTTAAAAAAAATAAAGAGATTGGACACTAATCACTTTAGAGCTCTAACTTGAGCTTGTAAATCTTCACTTTTTCCTCTTCAAATTGCTGCCTTATGCTTGCTCTAGTGGTGATGATAAGTTTTTGTGAAGGGAAAATGGGGTTTTGAGGTGGTTTGGTAGATGATATGAAGCTTGGGTTAAGTTTTAATGGTGGAAGAGAATGTGAAGTGGGTTTCGGCTGGAAGAAGGAAGAGGATGAGCAAAATTCTTTTGATTTTTCAGCCCATTTAACTCCTTTAATTGGGTTTATAATGAGGTGTCAAAATCTGATTGGGTGGGAGTGCTTTAATGACATAAGCATGAGGTCAAAATTGCAATTTTAATTTATTTTCTTTTCTTTTCTACTCAATTTTAAGTTAATTTGTAGCAATATTTATTCATATTTTATTTCATAATAATTATTTACTTAACTGGACAAGTCGATCAAAAATAATCTCCAAAGACGAAATGACCAAAATGCCCTCCATTTGGCTTATTGAGCCAAAATTGTTTATACAGATCGAAAAATTTTTCTAAGCCTTTTCTTGGCATTCTAATGTCATAGAAACCTCAATGACTCTTCTCTGGAGTCCCAAAAAATATTTCATGAATTTTCTCCCGGGTTTAGGGCTTCTAGCTGTGAGGACCGCAACTTCCCACTAGGTTACCCATTGCTAGGGCACTAGCTCATTTAACTTGGTTGTATTTTATTTCTAAAATTTTTTTCCTAAATTTTTCTTATCATTATTTGAGTTATTTATGATTCCTCATTCTAGTCTAAATATTTTTCCAGACGTTCTAGCTGTCCCGATCGACATCGGTCACTGAAACAGTAAAATGTACGAAAATGGCTACAGTGAGGGTGTTACAATCTGTCTCCCAAAAATCTCAAAACTCATTCCAAAGTTTCAAAACAAAAACACAAACATATAAACATGTCTCTAAGGCCTAAAACAACTTGAAATCATGCTTGATTCCCACATACATTAACCAAAAACTCAAATTCTAGGTTTTCCCCAAACCCAACATAACATATATAAGAATTCTCTCAAATCCATCAAGGGGAACTTGCCATTTAAGGCTCATAACACTTAAACATTACTAAACTAACAGTAAAAACATGCAATTTAAACATAAATCACAAAATCCTAAACTAACATGCATAAACTTCCAAAATCTCATTTTAAAAAACAACTTTACATGAAATTGAAGTTATAGAAACCTAATTCCTAAACAACATACTTAGATCTACCTATTAGATCAAGAAGAAAAGAATGTTACCTCTTTTCATGTAGCTTGGAGGTGAGAGAAATAAAGACCCAAAGTTTGAATCTACTCTCTCAAACTTTAAATGGAAGAATCCACCTTCAAACTTTCAAAAGGTCAAGGAAATTTCCTCAAAACCCTCATTGCATGCTGTAGAAAAAGAGAAAAACTCAAGTGTTTTGGAAGAAACATGAACTTTGGTCCCTTTTGTACCCTCAATATCGAGGGACTTTAAGCTGCTGAAAGTTTAGCTTTCAGCTACCAGAGTCCACTCTATCCAAAAAGAGTATTTGAATAAGAAAAGGGACTTCGGCTATCGAAAGTCTATCCTTCGGCTATCAAAGTTCCTTTTACCTAAGACACACAATCTTAAAAACTTTTAGGAAAGAAAAACTTTAAAACATTTTCATTTTTAAATACATTTTGAAACCTCAAATGCACATATACATTAAAATACTCACCTTCTACCACCCTTCTCTTCATTTGCGAAATCTTCAAATTCACCAGAATATTCCATTTGCAATAGAAATTTCAACATTGGGAAATGGTGGGTGTTTCATTCTTCCCCTTTTAAAAACATTTGTCCTCGAATGTTAAAACAAAACACATAATGTACCTATAAAAGGTGGGGATATTATTGTATCATAGAGTCATGAGTTTCCTATGTGAACTCTTCCATGTTGTGGCAGTTCCATAACACCTTGACCATAGGTATCTCTTTGTTCTTGAGCTTCCTTATCAGGGTATCCACAATTCAGACAGGTTAACATAAGAAAGATCTTCTAAAATTTCCATGTCTAATTTACTCATAACCTTATTTGGATCTGACACGAAATTCCTCAACACAGAAACATAAAACACTAGATGGATTCTCTACATTTTTTGTGGCAAAGCTAACTTATAAGATACATTTTTTACTCTTTGCAGCACTTTATATGGTCCAATATATCTTGAAGCTAGTTTGCCTCCCCTCCTAAACCTAAAGATACCTTTCATTAGAGATACCTTTAGAAGCACCTTATCCCCTTCTTGGAAAACCTCTTCTTTCCTACGGAGATTTGCATAGCTTTTTTGTCTGCTAGCTACTGTCTTTAACCTTGCCCTGATTAAAGGCATGGCCTGATTGGTGATTTCCACCAACTCTATTCCTACTAAGGCTTTTTTACCTACTTCTTTACAACACACAGGACACCTACACTTCCTCCCATATAGAGCTTCATATTGTGCCATTTTGATGCTAGAGTGATAGTTGTTGTTGTATGCAAATGCAACTAAAGGAAGGTACATTTTCCATGATCCTACAAAGTCAAGTATACACATTCTCAACATATCCTCTAAACTCTGTATGGTCCTTTTTTACTGTCCATTTATCTGAGGATGAAAAGTCGTACTAAAGTCCAATGTGGTGCCTAACTCATTTTGAAGATAATGCTAAAACCTTAACATGGACTGCAATCCTCTGTCGGAGACTATCGTCACTAGTGCACCATGCAACCTTATTATTTCTATCACATACACCTGAGTCAACTTATCCACAGAGTAGTTAGCCCTTATAGAAATGAAGTGAGCAATCTTGCTCAACCTATCCTCTATAACCTATAACGAGTCATGTTTGTTAGAGGCTATTGGTAACCCCATAATAAAGTCCATGGCCATATTTTCCCATTTTCACTTTGAAATGGGTAGTGGGTTGAGCATTCCTACAAGCTTCTGATGCTCTAGCTTCACTCTCTGACAGACCTCACTAGCAAACACAAATTGTGCAATCTCCTTCTTCATGGATGGCCACCAATATGCCTTCTTTAAATCTTGATACATTTTAATGGTTGTGGGGTGAACACTGCACTTAGCATTATGAGCTTTTCCCATAATGTCTCCTTTGAGTTCGATATTGTCTAGTATGCACATATTGTTGCCATACCACAATACTCCTTTCCTATTAAATCGAAACTCACTGATCTTACCTTTCTATATCACCCCTGCTATCCTTATCAATTCAAGGTCTTCATGTTGTTTCTTTACCATTTGCCTTAGGTACACTAGTGTCACCTTCATTTAAGCTATCCAAGTACCCTTAGCTGATAACTCCAGCTATAACCCCTCTCTAATTAGCTGGTGTAACTACTTCAAGATAGACCGCCTTTTTATGAATATATGAGCCAAACTGCCAAAAGATTTTAGATTAAAGGTTTTTGTAATAACATTCACCTTCCCTGGATGGTATTGGATTGTGCAATCATAATCATTGAGCAGTTCTACCCATCTCCTCTGCCTGAGATTGAGCTCTTTCTACTTGAAGATATACTAGAAACTCTTGTGGTCTGTGAAGATCTCACATTTTGCTCCATGAAGATAATGCCTCCACATCTTTAGGGCACAAACTATGGCTGTCATTTCTAAATCATGAGTGGGATTATTAGCTTCATGATTCTTCAACTATCTTAAAGAATAAGCTATTACTCTACCATTCTACATAAGAACACATCCCAAACCCACTCTGGAGGCATTGCAGTAAACAGTGAAATCTCTAATGCCTATAGGCAGAGCCAGTACTGGTGTTGAAATTAAACACTCTTTAAGCTTTTGAAAGCTCTCCTCACATTAATCACTTCATTCAAACTTCTTATTCTTTTGAGTTAACCTAGTCATTAGAGCAACTATCTTAGAGAAATCAAGTATAAATCTACTATAATTGCTAGCCAAACCTGGGAAACTCTTGACCTCAGTCACTGTTTGGCTAATCTACCACTACTTCAACTTTCTTAAGATCCACTTTTATTTCATTTTATAACACTACATGTCCTAAGAAGGATATACTTTTTAGCCAAAACTCACACTTAGAGAACTTGGCATATAACTAATGCTTCCTCAACGTCTAAAAAACCATTCTTAGATGTTGTTTATGCTCTTCGGGACTTTTGGAATACACTAATATGTCATTAATAAAGACGATCACAAAGTGATATAGATAAAGCCTAAACCCCCTATTCATGAGATCTATGAATGTAGCTAGGGCATTAGTTAACCCAAACGATATCACAAGAAACTCATAATGCTCGCATCTTATCCAGAAAGTAGTTTTTGGAATGTCTATCTCCTTAATCCTCAACTAGTTGTAACCAAACCTCAAATCTATCTTTGAAAAAAAAACTAGCTTTAACTAGTTGATGAAACAAGTAATCAATATGAGGCAAAGGGTACTTGTGCTTTATATTGACCTTATTCAACTCTCTATAATCAATGTACAGCCTTAAAGATCTATACTTATTCTTTACAAATAGTACAGGAGCACCCTAAGGAAAGGTATTCAATTGGATGAACCCCTTATCTACTAATTCCTGTAGCTATTCCTTTACTGATGATGTCTAATCTCCTTGAAAAACTACCTCTGACCCATCTTGTCTCTGAACCTTACTACCTTATTCCTACAGTCCAAGATAGCATAATTGGCTGAGAGCCAATCCATCTCTAGAATGACATCAAAATCTATTAATTCTAGGACCATAAGGTCAGTTAGAAAGCATTTATCCTCCATTATTATTGGACAAATATAACAGATCATCTCCATCACTGAAGGATCATTCTTGGGCCCACTAACAAGCAACGGACATTGCAGAATTGAGACTACTAAACCTAATGTTAGGACTACTTTGAGGCTAACAAAAGAATGAGATGCACCAATTTTAATCAAAGTATGTACATTGAAACTTCTAATGCAAAGGTTGCTTGACACTATAGTGTTAGAGGTATTGGCTTCTTATTGTGTCATGGTAAAGATTCGAGTTGGTGCTATTGAACCACCTTCCCTTGTAAGCCTAATATAGAGGAAAAAGACCCTTATCCTTTGCCTTGTCCCTTCCCTGAAGAGGAAACCATAGGAGTTTATCTCGTTACCGGTTTAGCCATACTAACTAACCGAATCTATTGTTATGAAACCACTCTTTCCATATTGGGACACTCTCTAGACATGTGGCCCTCCTGTCCATACCTATAGCATTGGAAGATTCCAAACCTATAAGTTCCTCAATGAGGCTTCCCACATCTAACACAACCAAAAGTATCCAAACCCGAACTAGATCCACTTCTTATCCCAAGGCCTGACTTGATTATGTTCTAAAACTTATTCTTGTTTTGTTTCCAAACTTCCATCCTTTTTCCTTCTTAGTATTGGATGTAGAAACAGCCTTAGTCATGTGATAGAACCTCCCAGCATTTGTAGCTTTTAGAATGGCAGACTGTTCAGCCTTGGTACTTTTTAGATCTAAACTCCCTTTGATGATAGCCCCAGCTTCCATCTTCCTTACTGCATCTATTATCGAATAAAAGAATGCAATCTGGGTGTACTTATTAGCTTTCTTTCTATCAGTATTATAATCCTGCCTCGCATACCGTAATAGATCCACAAACTTATCTATGTGTTCATCCACACTCATACTAGTTGCCTTTCTCAACTGCTCAGACTCTACTACCTTTAACTCTTTAGAGCTTCCCAGGAAGGCCCAGTTAGTAAATTCTACCATAAATTGAGACCAAGTTATGCGGTTAACCTTGTCAGTAACATAGGTCTAATACCATTCCTTTGCCTTTTTACATTTCAAGGTAAAGTTGGCCATCTAAATGGCCCTACTATCACTGGCATATAACTCATTAGCTATCATTTTGATCGCCTTAACATACTTGAAAGGATCATTTCCTTCCTTGTACTTAGGTGCATCCAGTTTTAAGTAGTCTGTCATCTTTACTTTACCTCTACTACTTATCTCGGTCTCTTATGTAGGAACTGTAGGGGCTGTAGAGGGTGGTGGTGGTGGCACTTGCTCTCTTGCAACTCCCTCCATGGGATTTTGAGTTCCCATGGTGGTTGAAGAACTTTAGGAGTGCTGTTGTGAAGGGTATATGAGATATGAGTTGAACAATGGGAAGTAAAGTGATAGGGCTTGAAAGGAGGATATTGGAGATAGCCTGTAAACCTAGCATAATACCCGTTATTTCCTGATGTCGGAATATCTGTCCATGATGAAATATTTTGATAGAAACTGAGCCTTCACTATCTTGAGAGTGGCGGTAAAATGTGAAAGTAGGTGCATGTATATGTGTTTAAAATGTTCAAAATGTATTGAAGAATTAAAAATACTTTAAGGGTTTTATTCTTTAAAAATTTCAAAGTGGTTATTTTGGGCAGAAGGAGTTTCGATAGCCAAGGAATAGTCTTTCAGCAGCCAAAGTCTTTTTTATGGTTGAAATGCCCATTTGGGCAGAATTAACTCTGGCAGCCGAAAGTTAGAATTTCAATTGCCGAAAGTCCCTTGATAAAGAGGTTATAAAACGGACCTCAGCTCATTTTCCATCCAAAACACTTGGATTTCCTTCTTTCCTCTCTCTCTTAACTATTAAGGTGTACAACGAGCTCTTTGAAGAGATCTCCTTAAGTCTTTGAAGATTTGGAGGTGGATTCTTTCATTTAGAAATATGGAAGAGTAGATTCAAGTTTTTGAAGTTTGGATTCTCCCACCTCCAAGCTGTAATAAAAAAGGTAACCTTCTTTTCTTCTTGATCTAATAGATAAATCTAAGAGAGTTGATGAGGAATTAAGTTTTTAAAGCTTTAATTTAATGAAAAGTTGTTTTAAGTTAAGTTTTGATGAAGTTTATGCATGTTGGGATTGGGGAAAACCTAAGATTTGAGTTTTGATGAATGCATGTGGGTATTAAGCATGTTTTCTAGTTGTTCTAGGCCCTAAGGATGTGTATATGTGTTTGAGTTAAGTTTTAGAACTTTGGAATGAGTTTGGATATTGATGAGAGAAGGGATCTACAGGTTTTTGACTTGGGAATTCTGGAAATTCCTAGGTTTGGCTATCGAAAGCTAGAGGTTTGGTAGTTAAAACTTACATTTTCTTGAAAAATCTAGAAATTTTCCAAATTTGACAGCTAAAGTCCCAAATGTCAACAGTCATGGTGGCTACTGCCCAAAATGGGCACTTAACATTCCAAGGTTCAACAACTAAAACAGAAGGCTTTGGCAGCCAAACTTGGTTTTGCCAACTTATTTTCTCCTTTGATTGTAAGGTTCCAAAACCTAATTTCATGTTTCTTAAGGGCCTAAAATAGGATGTTTATATTATGTATAGAGTTTTGGAGCCTTGTATAACACTCTAGGGTCCGATTTTATAGAATCAGACTTGAGGGATTGGAAGAGTAAGGATCCGAGGATAGCTCCCATTCGAGTAAGGAGGTTGACAGACTACAAAAGGTGAGTAACTCCAACCTTAATAAAATAAAAACTATTTATAGGTAATTAATGAGTATCCTTATGCATCACATCATATTTAGTATGTATCTAGAATACGAAGATGTTGTATAATTGCATAAATTGCTATTGGTACATTGATAAATATTGAATGACCCATTACTCCCCCCATGTTGTGTTATGTAATGTAATGGATCCATAAGTAAATCCTAAGGGGAGATCTTGACGTTTCCCTTTAAGGGAGACATATAGTGGCACCTAAGTACATGATATAGGTCATATTTAAAAGAAAAGTTTGGGGAGTTATTGGTGATAATGTCCATCTTACATGAAATGTTTATGATGTGAAAATCCATGTGAACGATGCATTGCACATGTATGAATGAATGATGAAATCAATGATGGTTAGTTTACTCAGTGAGCTATTGTAAGCTTACCCCATTCCCCTAACCTCCAAGTGCAGTGTTGCAGGACCAGAAGAATTTCATAAAGAAAGAGCATTAGGGGTAGTTTTAGCCCTTTCTTTATGCATGATGTATAGGTAAATAAACATATAACTTATGAATGGATAGTACTATGCTGGTGATTTAAGGAAAAACATAATAATTATTTAAAGTATAATGATGCATTACACTTTGGATTTTATTTATGTTAAGGTTTAAATTATGAACCATTGTTATGTTATGAATATTTGTGTATGGATGAAAAGACAAAGGTGTAATTTTTTGATGTATTTTAAGACAGTGAGATGTAGGAATGTACATATGTTTCTCATATTTTAGGCTTGCTACAGGTTCAGGCAGCCTTATGCTGACCCGATCCCTAGTGCTGGTAACGGTCCCTAGTTTAGGTCTTTACAAAGTTAGTATCAGGGTTGAGTATAGAAGAAAGGTGAAAGGAAGTGTGTTGACTTGCATAGTTAGGAAAATACATGTCTAATAGTGTTGAGTCCCTATATGTTATGTGATGAATGTATGTACATGTTATGTTTGATTATGTGTTATGTGTTGATGTGAATGCACATGAACCTTTATGTACTCAACACTTCTTATTTGCTTTTAGAAATGTGAGGTTCAAGATGGTCTGCTAGGTTGACTATTGCTTTACTACAGAATGAGGGTATAAGAGCACTACCCACTTTGTCAAAGAGAGACCAAGCAGAGGTGGAAGGGGAAAATCTTCAAGAGGTCCTATAAGATCATTTGAAGTCAATTGGGAGACTGCACAGGCACCTAAAATGTCTGTAGATGCGAGAAGGAGTTCTTATGGTTTCTCCCAATAGCATGAAAATCCCTAGCCTTCTGATGTGGGGGGATAGGAGAAGATAGCTTTAAAGAAGGAGGAGATGAGTCAGAGTTCGTATCTCCTTCATTGCTAGGACTGAAGCATGGGTTTGGGTATCAATACCTATATTAGGGGAGTTTTGGAAACCCTAGGTTTATGAGCTACCACCAATATCCTCCTTTTATGCCCTACCCACCTTACACTGTACAACCCATATCCCATATATCCCCCATAGTAGTACCCCTAAAGTTCTTCTACCACTATGGGAACTCAAAATCCCATGGAGGGAGTCGCAAGAGAATAAGTACCACAATTACCCCCTACAGCTCCAATAGTTCTTACACAAGAGACCGAGGTAAGTAGCCAAAATAAAGTAAAGATGACAAACTACTTAAAGTTTGATGCTTTTAAGTATAAGGAAGAAGATGATCCTTTCGAGTATGTTAGGGCAGTTAAAATGATAGTTGATAAATTGGATGCCAATGATAGCAGGGCCATTTAGATGGCTGGCTTTACCTTAAAATGTAGAAAGGCGAAGGAATGGTACAAGTCCTATATTGAAAAAAGGGTTGACAGTATGACTTAGTCTCAGTTTGTGATTGAGTTTACAAATTGGGCTTTTCCAAAAAGCTCTAGAGAATTAAAGGTGGTGGAGTTTGAACAATTAAGACAAACTATTGATATGAGTATAGACAAATATACAGACAAGTTTATTGAGCTTCTGCAGTATGTGGGGCAAGAGTATAATACAAATAAGAAGAAGGTAAAGAGATACACTCAGAGGTTGCACTCCAAATACTCTTTATTGATTTTGGCTATAGAAACCCACAATTTCCATTCCTTAGTAAATGCAACAAGAAAGATAGAGGTTGTTGCTATCATTGAAGGGAGTCTAAGGTTAAAAAGTGCAAAAGCTAAGCAATCCACAATTCCTAAGGCTACTGATGCAGGGATGTTTGATCACCTAACATAGATTGTTTCTTCCTTTAGAACTAAAAAAGGTAAAGGAGGGAAGTTTGGCAAAAAGCAAAGGAAGAATAAGTTCTAGAATAGAACCAAGTCAGGCCTTGGGATGGGAAACAGCTCTAGTTCGAGTTCATATACCTCTGATTGTGTCAGATGTGGTAAAACTCATTGAGGAGTTTGTGGGTTTGGAACTTTCCAATGTTTCAGATGTGGTAGGAGGGCACATATCTATGGAGTGTCCTAAAAAGGAAAGGGTGGCTCATAGTAGCAGACTAGGTTAGGCAGTGTGGCTAAATTGATGGTGAGATAGACTTTTGTATGTCCCTCATCAGGAAGGGGACAGGGTAGAGGACGAGATTCTTCTTCCTCTACAGCAGGCTCTTAAGGAAAGGGTGCAACAGCACTCATGTGGATCTTTACCATGACACAATAGGAAGCCAACACCTCTAACACTGTGGTGTTAAGTAACCTTTGCATTAGAAGTTTTGATGTGCATGTTTTGATTGATCCTGGTGCATCCCATTCTTTTGTTAACCACGAAGCAGTTTTAACTTTGGGTTTAGTAGTTTCGAGTTTATTATGTCCATTGCTTATTAGTGGGCCCAAGTGTGATCCTTCGGTGACAGAGATGATTAGTTGTGCCTATCCAGTGATGATGGAGGATAAATATTTTCCAACTAACCTGGTGGTCTTAAAATTGATGAATTTTGATGTCATTCTAGGGATGGATTGGCTCTCAGCCAATTACGCCACCTTAGAGTATAGAAACAAGGTAGTAAGATTCAAAAGACTGAATAGGTTAGAGCTATCTTTTAGGAAGATCAAACATCAGCAGTAAAAGGGACGATCTCTGCAATACAAGCCAGTAAGATGCTTTGAAAAGGATGTAGAAGGTTTTTAGCCCATGTTAGAGAAGTTGTGGAGAATAGAAGTAGACCAGAATTAGTTCTTGTGGTAAGAGAGTTTTTAGATGTGTTTCTTGAGGAACTACTTAGTCTGCCACTTGAAAGGAAGATTGATTTTGAAATTAATCTAATGCCTATTACTAAACCCATATCCATTCCTCCTTATAGAATGGCTCCTGCAAAGTTAAAAGAATTGAAAGAACAGCTATAGGAATTAGTGAATAAGGGATTCATTCGACCAAGTACTTCTCCTCGGGGTGCTCCAGTATTGCTTATAAAGAAGAAGGATTGATCCTTGAGGCTGTGCATTGACTATAGGCAGTTGAATAAGGTAACTATGAAGAACAAGTACCTTCTGGCCCATATTAATGAATTGTTTAATCAGCTGGCTGGAGCTAGTTATTTTCCAAAGATAGATTTGAGGTTTGGATACCACCAGTTGAGAATTAAAGAGTCAGATATTCCAAAGACAACCTTTCAAACTAGATACAGTCATTATGAGTTTCTTGTGATGCCGTTTGGGTTAACAAATACTCCAGCTGCATTCATGGATCTCATGAATAGGGTATTTAGATAATAATTGGATCACTTTGTAATTGTCTTTATTGATGATATATTGGTGTATTCCAGAAGCCCAGAAGAGCATGCACAACATCTAAGAATAGTTTTTCAGATGCTGAGGGAGCATCAGTTGTATGCCAAGTTCTCTAAGTGTGAGTTCTGGTTAAGGAGTATATCCTTTTTAGGACATATGGTGATAGAGAATGGAATTGAAGTGGATCCTAAGAAGGTAAAAGTCATGGCAGATTAGCCAAGGCCAACCACAGTGACAGAGATCAAGAGTTTCCTAGGTTTGGCTGGCTATTATAGGAGATTTATGTAACACCCCTAATTGCATAGCCTGGTATATTTCACTGTTCCGGTGACCGGTGTCGGTCTGGACAATTAAGGGGATTAGAACCACACTCAAGACAACTAGAGAAGCTATAAACACAAATAATTAGTAATGTTCAATTAGTTAAGTATAAACAAGAAAAATAGAACATAAGAAGTTAAATGAGCCGAGAGTCACAACGATGGGTGACCTTCTCGGGAACGACTGCGAAGTCGATTTAAACCCAAATTTCGAACCGTAAAATGTGACGCTGCGGTCCTTAGGACCCTTATGAACACAGTGGAAAAGAGAAAATCATGAAAAAGAACTGTTAAGCTAGTCAAATAATTAGGTCAGGGAGCCGGAAGAAATATGGAATTAATTGCAAACCAGGATGAACGGGCAAGGGGCAATTTGGTCAATTGACCCTGAGAGCTGACTCCTGACTTAACTGTCAAATAAAATCGAAGAAAAGAAAATTTTAGAGTCGAGAATTAAATTAAAGAAGTAACAGAAAAATAAATAGAAAAAAAAAAGAAAATGGAAAAGTCAAAAGGTGATGACATCATGCATGACCTCATGCGTGATGCCATAAAAAAAATACTTAAAATATTTATTTAATTGGGATTTTTGAGTCTTCCATAAGGATAAATAAAAGAAAAGAAAAGAAAAAAAAATAATCAAAATGTCACACCCTACCCCTCTGTAAGGCATAACATGATCCCGTAGTATACCTAATGAATTACCAACTCCGTCTACTGATAATCCATTAAATACACTACAAGGGATTTTAAAAACTTTTCTTCTTTTACAGTGGTGAGCACTATTTACAGGTGTGAAAGACTTTGGTGAACTGAAGTGAAACAACTAACTCATTTGATTTATTTGGAGTATCTGTAAAAATTTTGGCAAGGTGCCATTTGTATTTTGGACAAAACAGTTCTTCAGAAAACCTGTAAAAAGCACTTCAATATATTTTCAAATCTCAACTCCAACATTTTTATCAACACAACACATTTCTCAAGTCAAATCCACAGTGATTTTCAAAGACTAAGATACAAAAATATAACACAATTTTTACAAGCCAAATAACTCATAATTATTTTACAACTTTATTGTACAACTTAAATTTACAACTGCTCAAAACCAAGAACAAAATATACATACAGTGAATATACATTACAATACAAAATGCCACATATGGTATACTCACTATACCCAAAATCTCTCGCTGGCGGTACTAGCAGCCTAGTCTGCTGCCCTGTCTATCTCTCTACCTGCGACAGCAATAAAAAGCTATCGCTGAGACAATGTCTCAGTGGTGCACAACATTAACCAAATACAATTTTAAATCACAATTCATAAATCATATCATTAGTGGATACTTAAAACCATAGTTGATTTCAAGACAATGAATGTCATAAGGAATTTAAACTCCAATTCACAAATTATCAAAATTCATAATAACACAATTTAGTCAAATAGCTTAAGAATACCGTATTGCCAATTCATACACAATTTGATCAAATTACTGAATAACACAGTTTTTTCCAATCAATGACACAATTTGATCAAATAACTGAATAATATCGTTTTGCAAATCAATAACACAATTCGATCAAATAATTGAATAATATCGTTTTGCAAATCAATAACACCATTCGATCAAATAAGCGGAGAATACAAGTGTTGCCAATCAATATCACAATTTAAGTCATGACACAATTTTTCCATATATGCCGTGTTGTACACCACGACAAGACATGCTCACCCCAATAATCGAAATCAATGAGGGAGGAAGCTAGCTATATAATGAGAATTCATCCATACTCACCTCAGACTGGGAAGTCAAAGAGGGAGGAACATAATCATACTCACCCAGGTGATAAGTCAAAGAGGAGGAATAATCACACTCACCCCATTAATGGAGGAGGAACATAGTATCAGTGTCATGCCAATTGTGAGTCAAAACAATTCCAATCATTTTATTCAATGATCCGTAAGAATCCAATAAATTTCCAAAGTTATAATTTCATTCACAAAATGGCAACATAATTTGTAATTCACTTCAATTTCCACAAAAACCATTTACAGTGCTTTTCAATCAATAAGTATCCATCAATATCATTCAAATAATTTTTCACAGTTTCAAACCATTCACAATGTTTTTCAATCAATAAGTGTCCATCAAACACATTTCCACAATTTAAAACAATAATATACAAATAGTCAATATTTATTTCAATTGAAAATAATTCAAAAGAAACAGTTGTTGTGCACAAACACAATTTAAAACAATAATATACAAATAGTCAATATTTATTTCAATTGAAAATTCAAGAGAAATAGTTGTTGTGCACAAACCTCTGATATTTGTCTCTGGTTTTGACTCGATATTTCTTTCCCTTTTCTTTGAGTCCTTGTTAACTGAGAAACACAATTTGAAGTGTTTAAGTTATAATTTAATTTGCCTCTAACGATGGTGTTTAGTAAATAATGCACTGAACTCAATTATTCACTTAATCACCTAATATACCGACCCTCGTTGCGTTTTAGGTAAATTAGGTTTTAGTGTCGTTAATATGTCACATTCGATAGGGTTTTAGGTTTGGTACGTTTTGCCAAACTCGTTTCCTTGTTTAGTGCATTTTAATGCAACTTCTGGATTCGGGATACTGGTTTGACCTAGCGGACGGCCTAGTTCCCTCGGTTTTCGGGCTTGGTCAAAACTACAAACTTGTAGATCTATGTCTTATTGCGGGGCAAAATTTTAGGTCAATCCGAGTTAAGTAGACCAAGTTATGGTCATTACACTATTGCTGGTCAAATGGTATCAATTTAGGTCAATTTTTGGTCAATTTGGTCAACTCTGGTTCGGCCAGTTTTGGACCCGAACTTGTGCAAGCTTTTGACTTGCTTATGGTCATTTCTGGGCTTTGGTATCTTCATAAGACTTGTAGGTATGGGTCTTAACTATTCATGGTTAAAATTTCAGGTCAATTGGACCTGTTTTGAGTGAGTTATGGCCTAAACACTCACTGCTGCCCAAATGGTCAGTTTTAGGTCTCAAGTGTACCTAATCCGAAATGGTCATTTTCACATCACCTTGCAAGCAGAATTTTGGTATGTTCTCTCAATGAAAGTTGGCACATTTTGTGCCTAGTTTCACCTCCAATTGGTCTCATACCAATTGAGGTTACACATTTAAAGTTATAGGTCTATTTGCACACTGTCCTCTATGTGTCTTTCAAACCCCAATTCAAACACACATTTAACTTGCTCTACCTTAAATCCCCATACCCAATTCTGATGTTATACCATTCCATATTCATTTATCACTTCTTACTATGGTCAATTTGGACAGAATACAAACATTCTCAATACATCAATTACAACCCTAAACCACAAAGTCCAAATTTAGCAATATATGTACATAATTACACCTAATCATTACATATAATTTCCACTACTAATTTACATACACATTCATCAATTCTTCTATGTCAACATTCTGCCAATACTTCCATCAATACATACAATTATTCAAGGGTCCCCAAGCTGCAAAACCTTCTTTAACATCAAAGTGCCCTACAATTTACCAATTCCCATCCAAGTGCATAAATCACCATATATATGTGAAATAATCCTCTAGGATATTAAATCACCATGATCAACATTATTTCTCATCAATTATATGCATAAATATCTCATCAAAAACGTGACTCCATGGCTGTCCAAAATGAAAACAACAATAACTCTTCAAACTCAAAATTTTCCTTCACAAAACCAACACCCATAACATGCACACAAAACTTAACAAAGCTATCTTCAAAATTATGGACTTACCTTATGCTTGGAGCTTGTTAAACCTTGCTTAAACTTCTCAAATTTAGTATCAAACTCTTCCTTGTGATGAGTAGACAAAGTTTCATGAAGGAACCCAAGTGAATGGAGTTGAAATGGAGGGATGGATCAAGCTTGCATGAAAATGTCCATGGAGTTTCCTCTCCCTTCATTCACGGCAACTTTGGTACAATGGAGAAGATGAAGTTTCTGCCTTGGATAATGGATGTACACCTGCCCCACTATGTCCTTAGTTTATTCCTTTAGTGGCCCACTCACATTATTTAACCATATTATAAGTTTAATGTGTTATTTACACCATTTCCACTCCATTTTTGGCTATTTATTTTAGGTACCACTAAACAAATTTTTCATTTCATTTTCTAAGTGTAATATTATTTATTTTTAATGGAAATTTAGGTCAAAAGACAATTCGGGATGTCAAATGACCATAATGCCCCTGTTCGGGTGGCATTCCCAATTTTTCGGTAACACCGTATTTTGTCTGTTTTTCAATTTCTCACTTTTCTTTGTACTAATTATTTAATTTTTCTTTGATCTTTCTAATGATATTTATTCTTCAATAAGGGTCTATTTAAGTCTTAAAAATGTTTTCCAAGGTTCCCCGCAGTCCAGGGCTAGTCAACGGTCCACTCCGTGACTTCCCGGTGCGGTCGCCCATCGCTAGGTTTCCCGGCTCACTTATTCGGTTACATTTCTTTGCTATGATTTTTCCTTTGTTTTTCTTGTATTTTCTTTTTTTGTATTTCATTATTTATGTCTCCTCTCTCATAACAAGGTGTGGTTCTAGGCATCCTAGTGTCCTGACAAAGATCAGTCACCTAATAGCGAACGCACTACCGAACTTAGGGGTGTTACAATTCTCCCCCCCTTAAATAAATTTCGTCCACGAAATTTTTACCCAGTAGCCATCTTACAATAGTCATACGTTTATTTCTCCTTTCTATATGATCGTAAGACTTTTAACAATCTAATACAATGTTTAATTTGTTTGGATAACACCAATCTCCTCTTACTATTATGCTGTCTAATATTTTGGTTCACGTTGCTCCTTGAATGACCCTTGAGGTCATGTTAGAATCATTCATCAGTCATTGGTCCTCTGACCATTCTAGTCCATAGTCTTCCTCACATTTGTAATATTTCTTTATTACACATGAATCAACTGTTCAATTCTCTACTTTCATAACTCTTTTATCTCACAATATTCTATAACTTACTTCCTTTTGTACTGAACTATAACCTTCGATATTTTAACTTTTGAGTTTTAGATCCCTAAGTAGGATTTTCAAACTTATTTCTAACAATTAAATTCACATGGCATAACTATACCAAAATGTATGCCGTTGGCAACTATTCTTATCTAGGTGTACTATCGGGTAGTACGTAGCTCTACACAATAATCTCAAGTCAGTACTGTAATCTGCAGCTTACAGTATAAACATCAAGAACATTGCATAGTTACTACGATACATCCCAATAGATCAAACTTTGTTATCTTTTATTCTTTTTGAATTCACTGATATTCGAATCTTATTCTGATTACAATATCCATTAGCAATTTCTAACAGTAACCTCCTTGCCCTCATCTAGAGCAATTCCATTACTGCATCTTACATTTACGTCCTCTTGCCTTACATTAAGTAGGCTCGCCAATTAGCTTATAATTTTATGGTGTGTCAGCAAATACTTTTCGCCGATAAACTCTTCCAAAACTAATTTCACTTGTTATCACAATCCTTATCCTAAAGGACTAGTCACTAATGCATCAAAATTTATTTCCCTGACCTCCTGTACAATAATACAAGGAGATTTCCTCCCGTTAGTGCATATTTATAATGTAATGTACTGTATGTATCAAACATTTGAGCAAATTGTAGTTACTGACATAAAGATTTCAAATTCACATTCAAATTCACTTTAAAACCATTGCTCGATACCACTAAAACATGTCACACCCTACCCTCTGTAAGGCATAACATGATCCGTAGTATACCTAATGAATTACCAACTCATCTCATCGATAATCCATTAAATACACTACAAGGGATTTTAAAACTTTTCTTCTTTTACAGTGGTGAGCACTATTTACAGTGTGAAAGACTTTGGTGAATCAAGTGAAACAACTAACTCATTTGATTTATTTGGAGTATCTGAAAATTTTGGCAAGGTGCCATTTGTATTTTGGACAAAGCAGTTCTTTAGAAAACTGTAAAAAGCACTTCACTATATGTTCAAATCTCAACTCCAACATTTTTATCAACACAACACATTTCTCAAGTCAAATCCACAGTGATTTTCAAAGACTAAGATACAAAAATATAACACAATTTTTACAAGCCAAATAACTCATAATTATTTTACAACTTTATTGTACAACTTAAATTTACAATCGCTCAAAACCAAGAACAAAATATACATACAAAGTGAATATACATTACAATACAAAATGCCACATATGGTATACTCACTATACCCAAAATCTCTCATTGGCGGTACTAGCGACCTAGTCCACGCTCTGTCTATCTCTCTACTGCGGCAAGAATAAAAAGCTATCGCTGAGACAATGTCTCAGTGGTGCACAACATTAACCAAATACAATTTTAAATCACAATTCATAAATCATATCATTAGTGGATACTTAAAACCATAGTTGATTTCAAGACAATGAATGTCATAAGGAATTTAAACTCCAATTCACAAATTATCAAAATTCATAATAACACAATTTAGTCAAATAGCTTAAGAATACCGTATTGCCAATTCATACACAATTTGATCAAATTCTTGAATAACATGCTTTTTCCAATCAATGACACAATTTGATCAAATAACTGAATAATATCGTTTTGCAAATCAATAACACAATTCGATCAAATAATTGAATAATATCGTTTTGCAAATCAATAACACCATTCGATCAAATAACTGGAGAATACAGTGTTGCCAATCAATATCACAATTTAAGTCATGACACAATTTTTCCATATATGCCGTGTTGTACACCACGACAAGACATGCTCACCCCAATAATCGAAATCAATGAGGGAGGAAGCTAGCTATATA
The DNA here is from genome assembly GCF_030052815.1 of Hevea brasiliensis. Lineage (NCBI taxonomy): Eukaryota > Viridiplantae > Streptophyta > Magnoliopsida > Malpighiales > Euphorbiaceae > Hevea > Hevea brasiliensis. The sequence goes on along the minus strand of NC_079508.1, from coordinate 1,477,096 downwards.
ATGAGAATTCATCCATACTCACCTCAGACTGGGAAGTCAAAGAGGGAGGAACATAATCATACTCACCCCAGACTGATAAGTCAAAGAGGGAGGAATAATCACACTCACCCCATTAATGGAGGAGGAACATAGTATCAGTGTCATGCCAATTGTGAGTCAAAACAATTCCAATCATTTTATTCAATGATCCGTAAGAATCCAATAAATTTCCAAAGTTATAATTTCATTCACAAAATGGCAACATAATTTGTAATTCACTTCAATTTCCACAAAAACCATTTACAGTGCTTTTCAATCAATAAGTATCCATCAATATCATTCAAACAATTTTTCACAGTTTCAAACCATTCACAATGTTTTTCAATCAATAAGTGTCCATCAAACACATTTCCACAATTTAAAACAATAATATACAAATAGTCAATATTTATTTCAATTGAAAATAATTCAAAAGAAACAGTTGTTGTGCACAAACACAATTTAAAACAATAATATACAAATAGTCAATATTTATTTCAATTGAAAATTCAAGAGAAATAGTTGTTGTGCACAAACCTCTGATATTTGTCTCCTGGTTTTGACTCGATTTCTTTCCCTTTGCTGAGTCCTTGTTAATCGAGAAACACAATTTGAAGTGTTTGATGCTAATTTAATTTGCCTCTAACGATGGTGTTTTGTAAATAATTCACTGAACTCAATTATTCACTTAATCACCTTATATACCGAACCTCGTTGCGTTTTAGGTAAATTAGGTTTTAGTGTCGTTAATATGTCACATTCGATAGGGTTTTAGGTTTGGTACGTTTTGCCAAACTCGTTTCCTTGTTTAGTGCATTTTAATGCAACTTGCTGGATTTCGGGATACTGGTTTGACCTAGCCGGACGGCCTAGTTCCTCGGTTTTCGGGCTTGGTCAAAACTACAAACTTGTAGATCTATGTCTTATTGCACGCGGGCAAAATTTTAGGTCAATCCGAGTTAAGTAGACCAAGTAATGTTAATTACACTATTGCTTTACAAAAGGTATCAATATATGTCAATATATAGTCAATTAGGTCAACTCTGGATCGGCCAGTTTTGGACCCGAACTTGTGCAAGCTTTTGACTTGCTTATGGTCATTTCTGGGCTTTGGTATCTTCATAAGACTTGTAGGTATGGGTCTTAACTATTCATGGTTAAAATTTCAGGTCAATTGGACCTGTTTTGAGTGAGTTATGGCCTAAACACTCACTGCTGCCCAAATGGTCAGTTTTTAGTTCTCAAGTGTACATAATCCGAATAGGTCATTTTTCACATCACCTTGCAAGCAGAATTTTGGTATGTTCTCTCAATGAAAGTTGGCACATTTTGTGCCTAGTTTCACCTCCAATTGGTCTCATACCAATTGAGGTTACACATTTAAAGTTATAGGTCTATTTGCACACTGTCCTCTATGTGTCTTTCAAACCCCAATTCAAACACACATTTAACTTGCTCTACCTTAAATCCCCATACCCAATTCTGATGTTATACCATTCCATATTCATTTATCACTTCTTACTATGGTCAATTTGGACAGAATACAAACATTCTCAATACATCAATTACAACCCTAAACCACAAAGTCCAAATTTAGCAATATATGTACATAATTACACCTAATCATTACATATAATTTCCACTACTAATTTACATACACATTCATCAATTCTTCTATGTCAACATTCTGCCAATACTTCCATCAATACATACAATTATTCAAGGGTCCCCAAGCTGCGAAAACCTTCTTCAACATCAAAGTGCCCTACAATTTACCAATTCCCATCCAAGTGCATAAATCACCATATATATGTGAAATAATCCTCTAGGATATTAAATCACCATGATCAACATTATTTCTCATCAATTATATGCATAAATATCTCATCAAAAACGTGACTCCATGGCTGTCCAAAATGAAAACAACAATAACTCTTCAAACTCAAAATTTTCCTTCACAAAACCAACACCCATAACATGCACACAAAACTTAACAAAGCTATCTTCAAAATTATGGACTTACCTTATGCTTGGAGCTTGTTAAACCTTGCTTAAACTTCTCAAATTTAGTATCAAACTCTTCCTTGTGATGAGTAGACAAAGTTTCATGAAGGAACCCAAGTGAATGGAGTTGAAATGGAGGGATGGATCAAGCTTGCATGAAAATGTCCATGGAGTTTCCTCTCCCTTCATTCACGGCAACTTTGGTACAATGGAGAAGATGAAGTTTCTGCCTTGGATAATGGATGTACACCTGCCCCACTATGTCCTTAGTTTATTCCTTTAGTGGCCCACTCACATTATTTAACCATATTATAAGTTTAATGTGTTATTTACACCATTTCCACTCCATTTTTGGCTATTTATTTTAGGTACCACTAAACAAATTTTTCATTTCATTTTCTAAGTGTAATATTATTTATTTTTAATGGAAATTTAGGTCAAAAGACAATTCGGGATGTCAAATGACCATAATACCCCTGTTCGGGTGGCATTCCCAATTTTTCGGTAACACCGTATTTTGTCTGTTTTTCGATTTCTCACTTTTCTTTGTACTAATTATTTAATTTTTCTTTGATCTTTCTAATGATATTTATTCTTCAATAAGGGTCTATTTAAGTCTTAAAAATGTTTTCCAGTGTTCCCCGCAGTCCAGGGCTAGTCAACGGTCCACTCCGTGACTTCCCGGTGCGGTCACCCATCGCTAGGTTTCCCGGCTCACTTATTCGGTTACATTTCTTTGCTATGATTTTTCCTTTGTTTTTCTTGTATTTTCTTTTTTTGTATTTCATTATTTATGTCTCCTCTCTCATAACAAGGTGTGGTTCTAGGCATCCTAGCTGTCCGGACAGCACTGGTCACCGGAACAGCAGAACGCACTACCGAACTTAGGGGTGTTACACAAAAGTCCTTCTTCTTCTCAAAGGAAGTCTCCCATTTCTCTCTCCCTCTCCATTGTTAAAACTCCATGGAAGCTTATTCTCAAGCTTCATACACCACAATTTAACCATAAATTCTCCTAAAGTCCTTAAGTAAATCTTACCCCTAGACCTAGATAAACACTTTGGGAGCAAGAAGGAAAATAAAACTTGGAGAATTGAAGAATTAGGAAATCTACAAATTGAGGTAAGTGCAATTTCAAGTTTAGATTTTTATTGAATTCATGAATTTAAGTTTATGTGTGATGAAATTGCATTAGAAATAAAGGAAATGATGCTTAAATAAGGGAAGAGAGAATGAGGCAGCCATGGAACCTTAAGGTTTTGATGGTATTTAGTTAGGTTAAACATGAAATCTTGGTGAGTAGATGTTAGATATGTGAATTGTATAATTAGATTACATGAATTGTGAAGATTGGACAAACTTAGGGTTTTGGGCATTAGGGTTTGGAGACCAAAAATGTGAGAAACTTGTAAATGGTGTTTTTGACCTAATGTAAAGTGAGAAATGGTCATTTGTGACCTAATTAAATGTGTTAGAAGTGTTGGAATCAAAAGCCAATTCGGATTGGCTATGAAGCATGACAAAAAATCAACTTTGAGGGACCAAAAATGAAATTTTACAAGTCCAATTGGTATGGAACAAATTGGGACTGAAAATAGGCACTAAATGACACAATTTTCATTTAGGAAGCCTGCCCAAAAAGTGACTAAAACATAGTGAACAAAGTGGCCGAAGTCGAAAAATCACAGGCTGCCTCTGCACAAACTGACCAAATGAACAGTATTTGTTCATTTGGTCATAACTCGAGCTAGGCAAGTCAAAATGACCTGAAATTTTAACAAGGGTTAGATGAGATATAGATCTAAAATTTTCATGAGGAACACCAACCCAAATTATGCCATTAACCCAATCAAATTACTGAGCAAAGTTGGTGACCTGAATCTGCAAAACTGCAGATTGCCATATGAACAGTAAAGTTGCAATGGCTATAACTCTCTCTAGAAAACTCCGATTTAGGCGATTCTTGAACCGATGGAAACCTAAGACATATTAGAACATTTTATATGAAGAAAATTAGACCAAATTATGGACTTAACTTGATCAAATTACTGAATGAAGTTGGATTAACAAATCTGCAGAACCAAATTCTGCAGCATAAACAGTAACAGTAATTTGCTTATAACTTGAGCTACAAAACTCCAATTGGGGTGATTCAAAAAGGAGAATAAACTTAAGACAATAAGGAAAATTTTATATGAAGAAAGTCTTGCCAAATTCCAACAGTAAACTGACTAATGAAACAGTACAAGTAGGGACACCAAAACTGAAAATTTGGTAATTTTGCCTAAAAGACCTAAGTTTTGAAAAAATGACCAAAACCAACAAGTTTGGTGACCAAAATGTGGTATGTGGGTAAAGTTGGAATTCCCATACCTATTAAGTCTTAGAAAGTCAATAATTTGACTTGAATAGTGCAGTGAATAATAACCCGAAACACAAAATTTCAAGAACGTCGAATGTAGCACGTTAGAGCTAGGTAAAAGTGAAGTTAAATTTATTTTTTGATTTATGTTAAATTATGGTACTGAAACACTGTAAAATTGTGTGTTTCAGTTGAAAGGAATACCGAGAAAGAAACTGAGGAACCGAGTCAAGGCCAAGAGGCGACTCATTTGAGGTTTGTGCACAACGTATACTTTTTGTAATCATCTTTTCATACTGTTTTGAATAATGTGAAATATTGGATTATGGCATTCTTATGATGTTTTGATTTAAATTGTTGAAAGTTATTATGTATATTGAAATGACAATGTTTAGCAAATTGTTAAGATAAATTTTAAACCACAATGTCATGACCATATATTTGAACACCTCACTAGCACGACTAGTGGGGGTAATTAGTTTCGAATTTTGATTTCTTCTCTGGAGAAGTGTTGAGGTGTGCCAGCAGAAGAGGATGTGAATGGATATCCATATATTTGAGCTAGCTAGCCTTGTGATGTGATTTCTCTTTAGCCTCTGGCTATTGAGATTCTATTTGTTTCGAATGGCATGATCTAACTGTGGGTTTTATGAAATGTGTTTTGATACTTTGAAATGAACTTGGTTTGCATTTAAAATCTTACAATGCATGATTTGTACTTAATTCTTATGTTAAGCCAAATTTTTGAATAAATGTGATTTAAGTTTTGCATAAAGATTATTTTAGTATTTTGTGCACCACTGAGTCCTAGTACTCAGCGATAGCTTCTATTGCTGTCGCAGATACAGAGACTAGAGGAGCAGCAGACTGAGCTACTGAGGTGTGATGAGCTATCGGCTTAAAGTCTTCGGGTATAATTTATACCCTAACTGTAAATATTTCTTTTGATGTATATATTGCACATAAATGTATGGACATGTAAAAATGGGTCTTGAGCAGTTTGTATAAAATTTGTATAAAGTTGTAATATATATAGTAGTTTGAAATTCTCTTAATGTAAATTTTGTAATGATGTATCTAAATTGTTTTGTCTCTAATGAAATATGAATGGAACTATTTTATTTAAATTGAATGAAATGGATTGTTATTATTTTGATGATCATTGGATAGTGGATTTGAAATTTGAAAGTTGATAAATGTGTTGAGAAATTAATTGAGATTGAGTATGAAATTGAAGCAGTTGTTGAGAAAAATTTTTTAGAAGTGTTTTTTACAAGTATTTGAAGAACTGGTTTCTCAAAATACAGACAGAACTCTGTCAAAATTTTTATAAAATTTGCGGAAAAATAAAATGGGCCAAAATTTCCAACTAGCTTTCCACTTAATTACATGTTTTAAATACTTATTAGAAATGCTCACCACTTACCAAAAGTAAGAAATTTGTTTTAAAATCCCTTGTAGGGTGCTTAATGAGTTATCGATAGGTGAAGTTCGGTAGTTTATTAAGTATTATACGGGATCATGTTATGCCTTACAGAGGGGTAAGGTGTGACATGTTTGAGAAAAGGTCCCTTAGGCAAATCCCACATCGGCAAAGCATGGAGATGGTCTTGGGTTCAAAAAGTAATGATATATAAAATGGGGGAACTAATTACTAGAGGCGCCTTTTGGTGGAATGGCCTGGAGAGTTGGAAGAACTCCAGGGTTAATCGTGCTCGCTTGAGAGAAATCCTAGGATGGGTGACCTCCTTGGAAGTTCTCCATTCCACCTATGGGACAAAACCGTGAGGCTTATGGCCAAAGCGGACAATTCCTCTAGTGGTTGGAGTCCGATCATTACAATTTATACCTAATATCTCTAAGATAGCTACTCTAATGACTAGGTTAACTTAGAAGAATAAGAAGTTTGAATGGAGTGATGAATGTGAAGAGAGCTTTAAAAAACCTAAAGAGTGTCTAATTTCAGCACTATTACTGGCTTTGCCTTTAAGCAATGAAGATTTCACTATCTATTATGATGCCTCTAGAGTGGGTTTGGGATATGTTCTTATGCAGAAAGGAAGAGTAATAGCTTATGCTTTAAGACAGTTGAAAAAGCATAAAGCTAATTATCCCACTCATGACTTAGAAATGGCGGTTGTAGTTTTTGCCCTAAAAATGTGAAGACATTATCTTTATGGAGTAAAATGTGAAATCTTCACAGGCCACAAGAGTCTCTAGTACATCTTCAAGTAACAAGAGCTAAATCTCAGACAAAGAAGATGGGTAGAACTGCTCAGTGATTATGATTATACAACCCAGTACCATCTGGGAAAGGCAAATATTATTGTAGATGCCTTCAGTCAAAAAGCATTCGGTAGTTTAGCACATAATTCATAGAAAGATGGCCCATCTTGAAGGAGTTGCACCAACTAATTGGGGAAGGGTTATAATTGGAGTTATTAGCCAAATGTACTTAGATAGCTTAAATGAAGGAGACACCAGTGTACTGGAGACAAATAGCAGAGAAACAACATGAAGACCTTGAGTTGGTTAAAATAGCATAAACGATACAAAAAGGTAAGGGCAGTGAGTTCCGTTTCAATGGAAAAGGAGTGATAAAGTATGACAACAAGTTGTGTGTACTAAATGACATCCAACTTAAGGGAGACATTATGAGGCAAGCTTATAATGCTAAGTATAGTATGTATCCTAGAGCCACCAAAATGTATCAAGACTTAAAAAAGGTATATTGTTGGCCTTCCATGAAGAAGGAGATTGTACTGTTTGTGACTGCTTGTGAGGTCTGTCAGAGAGTGAAGCTGAAGCATCAGAAGCTAGCATTAATGCTCAACCCACTACCCATTCTAGAGTGGAAATGGGAAAATGTGGTCATGAACATTATTATGGGGTTACCAGTTACCTCCAACAGACATGACTCGATGTGGATTATAGTGGACAGGTTAACTAATACTACTCACTTCATTCCTATTAGAGCTAACTACTCTGTGGATAAGTTGGCTTAAGAGTACATGGTGGAGATAATAAGGTTACATGGAGCTCCAGTGACAATAGTCTTTGACAGAGGATCACAATTCACGTTAAGGTTTTGGCACTGTCTTCAAAATGAATTAAGCACCAGGTTAGACTTCAGTATGGCCTTTCACCCTCAAACAGATGGGCAGTCAGAAAGGACCATACAGAATTTGGAAGATATGTTGAGAGCATGTTTACTTAACTTTAGTGGATTGTGGAAAAAGTACCTTCCCCTAGTTGAGTTTGCATATAATAACAACTATCACTCTAACATCGAAACGACAACAATATGAAGCTTTGTATGGGAGGAAGTGTAGTTCTCCTGTATGTCGAGAGGAAATTGGTGAAAGAGCCTTAGCGAGAATGGAGTTGGTAAAAGTCACCAATCAAGCCATGTCTTTAATTAGGACAAAGTTGAATATAGCAACCAGTAGACACTCAAGTAAGGAAGCTGAGGAATAAGGAGATACCTATAGTCAAGGTATTATAAAACTGCCACAACATGGAAGAGTGCACATGGAAAACCTGTGATTCCATGGTACAATAATAACCCCACCTTTTTTAGGCATGTTCCGCATGCTATGTTTGCATTTATGTGTTTGTTTAACATTCGAGGATGAATATTCGTAAGGGGAGGAGAATGTAATATTTGTCATTTTCTGATGTCGAAATATCTGTCCATGATGGAATATTTTGGTCAAAACTAAGACTTCACTATTTTAGGATTGGTAGTAAAATGTGAAAGTAGGTACATGTTTGTGTTTTAAAATGTTCAAAATGTATTTAAGAATGAAAAATATTTTAAGGGTTTTATCCTTTAAAAATTTTAAATTGGTTATTTTGGGTAAAAGGAGTTTGAGCGACTGAAGGATAAAATTTTGGTAGCCAAAGTCCTTTTTATGATTAAAATGCCCATTTAGGCATAATCAACACCGAAAGTCAAAAGTTGGACTTCTAATAGCCGAAAGTCAAAATTTCAACAGCTAAAAGTCCCTCAACAAAGAGGGTATAAAAGGGACCTCAGCTCATTTCCTACCCAAAACACTTGGGTTTCTTTCTTGCCTCTCTCTCTTAACTATTGGGGCATACAAGGAGCTCTTTGAAGATTTTTTTTCTTAGGTCTTTAAAGATTTTGGGATGGATTCTTCCATTTAGAAGTGTGGAAGAGTATATTCAAGTTTTGAAGTTTTGATTCTCCCACCTCCAAGCTCCAAGAAAAGAGGTGACCTTCTTTTTTTTTTCTTGATCTAATAGATAAATCTAAGAGAGTCGATGAGGAATTAGGTTCTTAAAACTTTAATTTTATGAAAAGTTGTTTTAAGTTAAGTTTTGATGAAGTTTATGCATTTGGATTTGGGGGAACCTAGGATTTGAGTTTTGATGAATGTATGTGGGTATTAAGCATGTTTTCTAGTTGTTTTAGGCCCTAGAGATGTGTATATGTGTTTAAGTTGAGTTTTGGAATTTTGGAAGGAGTTAGGGTATTGATGGGAGAAGGGATCTGTAGGTTTTTGACTTGAGAATTCTAGAAATTCCTAGGTTTGGCTACCAAAAGCCAGTGGTTTGGCTGCCAAAAGCTAGAGGTTTGGCAGCCAAAGCTTGCATTTTCTTGAAAAATCTTGAAATTTTCCAAGCTTGGCAACTGTAGTGGCTATTGCCCAAAATGGGCACCTAACGTTCCAAGGATTAGTAACTGAAACCCAAAGCTCCAGCATTCGAACTTGGTTTCGCCCACTTATTTTCTCCTTCGATTCTAAGGTTCCAAAACCTAATTTCATGGTTACTAAGGGCCTAGAATAGGATGTTTATTTTTTATGTACTTTAGGATCTGATTTTATAAGATTGGACTTGAGGGACTCAGAAGAGTAAGGAACCAAGGATAGCTCCCATTCAAGTAAGGAGGTTAATAGGCTATAAGAGGTAAATAACTCTAACCTTAATAAAATGAAAATTATTTATAGGTAATTAATGAGCATCCTTATGCATTATGCCATATTTATTTAGGATGTATGTATCTAAAACACGATGATATTGCATAATTGCATAAATTACTGTTAGTGCATTGATGGATATTTGATGACCCATTACTCCCCCTCATGTTATGTATGCAATGTTATGGATCCATAAGTAAATCCTAAAGGGAGATCTTGACATTGCCTTTCAAGGGAGATTTGATAGTTGCCTCTAGGTATATGACACAGGTCATATTTAAAAAGGAAGTTTAGGAAGTTATTGGTGATAATGTCCATCTTGCATGAAATGTTCATGATGTGAAAAATCCATGTGAATGATGCATTGCATATGTATTAATAAATGATGAAATTAATGATGGTTAGTTTACTCACTGAGCTCATATAAGTTTATCCCATTCCTCTAACCCCGAGGTGCAGGGTTGTAGGACTAGAAGAGTTCTATGAAGAAAGAGCATCAGGGGTAGTTTTAGCCCTTTAGATGGACATATAACTTATGAATGGATTATTGTGCTAGTGATTTAAGGAAAAATGTAATAATTGTTTAAAGTATAATGATGTATATGTTGTGTAAGCCCTTTTGAGGGCATACATGTTAAACCATTATACTTTGAATCTTATGTATGTTAAGGTTCAAATTATAAACTAATTTTACATTATGAATGTTTATGTATAGATGAAAAGACTAAGGTATAATGGTTTGATGTATGTTAAGATGGTGACATGTAGGAATGTACGTATACTTCTCAGGTTTTAGGCTTGCTATGGGTTTCGGTAGCCTTAAGCTGACTTGATCTCTAGCACCGGTAATGGTCCCTGGTTTAGGTCGTTACACCCAGGGTTTCCAAAACTTCCCTGTTGAGGATATTGATTCCCAAACCCATACTCTGGTCTTAACTGTGGAGGAAACACAAACTCTGACTCATCTCCTCCCTCCACAAAGCTATCTTCTCCAACTCTTCTCATGCCTGCAGACTCAGGATTCTCATACTACTGGGAAAAGCCATGAGAACTCTTTCGTGCATCTTTAAACATTCTGGGTGCATTAAAGGTTTCTCTACTGACCTTAAAAGACCTTTCTAGGACCTCTTGAAGATTTCTTCATCCACTTACGCTTACTCTCTCCCTAATAAGAGGGTTGGCAGGTAGTGCTCCAATACCCTCATTCTAAGGTGTGGCATTGGTCAGCCTAGTGGACTGTCTTAAACCTTGCATTTTTGAAAGCAAATTAGAAGTATTGAGTATATAAAAAGTTCATGTGAAATCACATCAACACGCATCATATGATTAGGCATAGCATGAAACATTATATATACATAACATTCATCATATAATATACTGGGACTTAACCCTACTGGATATGTATTTTCCTAACTGTACTACTTAGCATACTTCCTTCCACCTCTATTCTATACTTTTAATAGCATCTAGGTTCACTCATCTAACCTAGATCTCTAATACTAACTTTGTAATGACCTAAGTCAGGACTGTTACCGGCGCTAGGGATTAGGTTAGCGTAAGGCTACTGGAACCCACAGCCAGCCTAAAAACTATAGATACATTTAACACTATTCTATCAACACTCTAACATATAACAAACCATTACACCTTAGTCTTTTCATCCATGCATAAGCTTCTTTAACATAAAAGTGGTTCATAATTTGAACCTTAAAGTTTATAAGCTCTAAAGCATAATGGTTCCACATATATACTCCCAAAAGAGGTTAACATAATCATAAACATCATCATTCATACTAAAAAATGTTACATAACTCCAATTTTCTATAATTACCAGCATAATACTATCTATTCATATTTTACATGCCCATCTACCCATACATCATACATAAAGAAGATCACTAAAGCTACTCCTGTTGCTCTCTCTCCAAAGAACTCTTTTATTCCTGCAAAACTGCACCTAATGGTTAGAGGAAAGGAGTAAGCTTACACAAGCTCAGTGAGTAAACTAACCAACATTAATTATATCATTCATTTTATACATATGCGATGCATCATCTAAATGGGTTTTCACATTATAAACATTTCACTTAGGATGGACTTATCACCAATAACTCCCCAAATCCAATGTTCTCAGCTCATAAAGAGGCTTTTCAGGACTTTTGTTTAAAACATGACCTGTCATGCACCAGGCGCATTATAAGATCTCCCCTTGGATTTTACGGATCCATAACATACATAACATAATGTAATCATAACATGAAGGGAGTCAGTGGGTTATCCATCATCCATCAAATGCACCAACAACAATTATGTAAGGTTAGAGCTATTCACCTTTTGTAGCCTATCAACCTCTTATCTCAAACGGTAGCTATCCTCAGATCCTTAACCTTCCAAGTCCCTAAAGCCCAATCTTATAAAATCGGGTCCTAAAAAGTTATACAAGGTTTTAAAACTCTATATACATATTAAACATCTTATTTTAACTCATTAGGAACTATGAAACCATGTTTTAGAATTTAATAAAGATATTTTAATGAAATATTATGAACTTAAAGACTAATAGTATTATTTTATATGTACAAAATAATAAAAAAATTAATGAAATGACATCTGCTGCTCCAGTAGTGTGATGTCAGTGGATTTAAAAAAAATCATTTTTAAAATCCAAAAACATGCAGAGGACTCCCCCTTAACCACCTTTTCTCTCTCCTCATTTGTCTTTCTCCCTTTTCATCATTTTTTTTCCAATGAGCCACCATGACCCATGACCGACGAGTCTTTTAGCGACCTAGATGAGTTTCGGCAACCACTTGAAGATGTTGAATGGCAGTTGATAAGCTTTTTCTGACAAGCTAGCGTGAGGAGAGAGAGAGAGAGAGAGAGAGAGATTGGCACCCAAACTTCTAAGCTTGATAATCGGTGACTCTGATGTCCAATCAAGGTGATTCCAATTACTATGGACTCTTGATGAAGACTACTTTTTAATGGGACTAGCCATGCCAGATTTGGTGGCCATTTTCGATGCCAACAAGGAAAGAGAAATGGGTAAATCTAGAGCTTTTCAATCAAATCCCAAAATCATCAGATCGGCGATCCAATACCATCGTTTAACTCAAAGTGATGAAATCTTTAAGATGGGACTAACCTAGCTTTGATCGGACATGGTTGGAAAAAGGCAATCATCAAATGGTCCAGATCGCATGGTGAAATTTTAGAGCCTTTTCGATTCCTGTAAATTAAATATAGTTATGTGATAATTATTAATAATTTATGAGCTTCTTTTAGGTGCGATTGGATCAGTAATAGCTCATCAACACTTAGGACTGAGTTTTCAGCCCAGTCTAGATGCTTGGTGGGCTGTCCCTAAAAGTGATCATATTTACAGTCATTTCAAGTGTTTTCAGACATTCCAGATGCATTCTAGGTAGTAAAACTTGCAAAGGTAGTCCCTAACTCAAGTTATGTAGTTTTTACCTTGATTAAGCTAGCTGGTTAAATTTGTAAAATATTCTTGGTTGAGTAAAATTAAGTAAACTAAATTTAGTAATACAAGGATGAGGTAGAGGAACTCCAACAATATTTTTATAATTTTTGAAAAGCTGAAAATAATTATTTGGCCTGTAGAGGAGTTAGGGACTCGAGCTGGAGTTTAGATGATTGGACTTAGATTAGGTTCTTATAGGCCTCTGATGGGCATGTGATGTTGTTGTTGTGGGCTTGAGGCCCTGTGTGCTGCTTTTTGTTAAGTTTTTTTTCGTAGGGAGTTAGGTCCAGTTATAAGGGAGACTCCACTAAAATTTTAGTAAGACCTTAGGATTTATTCTTGCTTATGTAAATTAAATTAATTGTTTAATTCTCTCAGTATTTTGATAGAGGTCAGCATGTTTGTATAGGCAATTAGGTCGGCCATCTTCTTCTTCTAGTTGGACCAACTGCAGTCGAATCAACGAGTCTGTGAATTAGATATTGATTATTTTTATAATTTTAATTTTAATTTTAATTTATATCTGGCATGCTCATGCATTTTATAAATATTTAATTCTGAACACAAATAGTTAATATATTAGGGGCATTTTGGTTATTGCTTATTAATTGTTATTATTTATTATGATTTTCGCCCTAAGGATAATTTGGAGCTAGGGTGTTATTTATATATGGTATATATGGATATGGATTGGACGAGTAGTCACTGTTTGAGCTAGTCTCGCTAGAACTTGATCCTTATGGATATGGAAAGTTGCGGTGAGGCACGGCTTTGAGTTGATTTAAGAGAAAGTCTAGCTTGAGTTGAGCTTACTGGCGAGATTTGGATTGAGAGAGCTATATAAGGGATCAGCTCCCATATTTATGTGTTGATGCGATACACTGGGTGCATGAGTAGCTCTAAATTATCTTCTCATGGAAATATTGGGTGAATTATTTGTTATATGTATTGAATGTGCATTTCATGGTAGGATTACACTAGTTGTAAGTAGTTATAGAAATTACATTTGTAATCAAGATCTAAACTCACTGAGTCGAACACTCACTCCTGTTCAATATATTTTTTCCAGGTTACAAGAGGAGCATTCTTTCCTGCAGAGTTTGACTTGCATTTTTCTTCACAGGTTGTGGTGATGTTAGTAGTTCTATTATATTTAATTATTTATTTAATTATGTATTCATTTTATTTTATTTTTAAAACTCTGGTGTGACACTAATAAATAATATATTATTTGGATACGATTAATGGTATTTAATAAATTAAATGTGTTGGATATTAAGATTGAGCTAGGCTCCCTTAGACTCCCTAAATTTGAGATATAATATTTTATATTACTTTTTATTTGTGTGTTGGGCCTTGACTTTGGGTTTGGTTATTGGTTAGTGAATAGTAAGGCTTACTATGGTCTTCTGGAGCTTTAAATCAGACCAAGACCTAGTGTTGGTTCGACATGTTGAATCAGGTTGTGACACTATGTTCTGACATACCTACCCTAAAATGGGTTTCCTTATAACAGTCATTATCAAAGAGTAAGAGTATAATCCCAAAAATACCCATATGAGTTGAAGAGATAAAATAAGTTTACAGAGCTTGAGCCACTCTCTATTCACTCATTTGTACTGGCATAACACTTGGTACTATGCTATTGGATCAGAAAACATATATATTCTTTATAACTGCTAGGTATGAAATAATATTAACTCCTATAATCCCTAGTTCACTTACTCCTTAGCATTTACTTTGTTTAAAACCATTTGTACCCCTTTTAACTTCAACATTAGATTACCAACTAAGGAAACCCCACTTAGTGCTCTAACCCGTTATTTGTTTTGCAGATATCCCATTATACTTAACAATCAACAAAGTACTAAACATATAGTGCTCATAATGGTCGTAAAAAGGTCGTAAAAGGCAATCAAAGTGGTTATGCAAAGGTCATATTAGTCTATATAGTTCTCTCACATGTTGCATCCATCTGGATACCCCTTGGATCACAAGACTATTAATGATAAATAAATAATTGTGTGTTTAGGTGATATTTAATATAATGTAAATTTAGTCCAGTTTCTTTATCATTTACTTGGATTGTAAAATATTATAGGTATGTACATGGAAAAAAAAGTGTCAAATTTTACATGTGTGATTTTTAATTAAACTAAATTGATGTATGAATAGACTTTTATAAATGAATAGTTGAATTAGTTATGAATGTTAAAGTGAGCTATAGGAATAAAAGTGGAAATTTCTTTGGTATAATATTGTTTGAATATCACTTGTGGGAACAAGTTCCACATTAGTGGTGTACAATAAAATTAAGGGGTATATAATGTGTAGGCAAACCAAACCAATCCATTTTGGTGACGGGGAGCCAATTTCAAGCCCAATTAAACGAATAGCCTACCAGTTTAATATTCACACTCTTGAGTTCATAATTCTCAACATGATTTCAGATCCGGTCAGGATCCGTTTTTAGTTTCAATTCAATTTCCCAGTATTGCTGCTACATTTAGTTTCAATTTTCAAGTGTGAATCAGATGTCCTAGTTGCCACTTGAGGAGGAGTGTTGGAATATCACTTATGGGAATAAGTTCCATATTGATAGTGTACAAGAAAATTAAGGGGCATATAAGCGTAAGCAAACCAAACCAAATTGGCTTAGGCCATTTTAGTGATAGGAAGCCTAGTTTCATGCCCAATTCAATGTGTAGCCTATCATATTGATATTCACACTCTTGGGTTCATAATTCTCAACAAATATATTTTTTGAATTATTGTTGAAAAGTTAAAATTGATGAAGCTCAGGTAGTGTAATTGATGGCTTAGTATGCTAGACAAGAAGTACTTGTAACCAAAGGTGGTGATCATGTAACTTTTGAATTTAGGTTTGTATACTCACTCGTTACAGAAAGTGATTATATTCTACTATAGGTCTTCTATAAAAGATGGCTAGAGATAATTAAATTCTATTGTGTTGCCCTTAGCTTTCCTCTAGAGAAGACTTAGCTTTCCTATGGAGAAGAATAATATACCTACTAGACATAAAGACAACTAACTTCTAAGGAAATTTGAGTCATGTACTTGAGCATAGGCACACATCATTCTCCTCAACTCAACTCAACTAAGCCTTTATCCCAAAAATTTAGAGTTGGCTATATGGATTCTCTTTCTCCACTCTAAACTATTTGTGGTTAAATCCTGGGAAATGTGTAATGCTTCTAGGTCATGTTGTACTACTCTCCTCCAAGTCAGTTTATGTCTGCCCCTTCTTTTCTTTCTATCCTCTAACCTAATGTGCTCTACTTGTCTAACTGGAGCCTCCGTATATCTATGCTTCACATGACCAAACCACCTCAATCTCCCTTTTCTCAACTTATCGTCAATTGGCACCACTCATACCTTTTCTCTAATACTCTCATTACGGACTTTATCTAGTTTAGTATGGCCACTCATCCACCTTAACATTCTCATCTCTGCAACTCTTATCTTAGACACATACGACTTTCTCAGTGCCCATCACTCACTACCATATAACATGATCAGTCGTAAGGCTGTATGGTAAAATTTTCCTTTCAACTTATTGGGAATCTTGCAATCACATAAAACTCTAGTGGCACGTCTCCATTTCAACCATTCGGCTTTAATCCTATGACTAACATCCTCCTCGCATCCCCCATCTACTTAAAGAACTGAGCTGAGATATTTAAAGTCATTACTTTGGGACAGTGCCACTCCATCAAAACTAACTCCTTTCCTATCACCAGTTTGGCCTTCACTGAACTTGCAATGCACGTATTCTTTCTTCGTTCTACTTAACTTAAAGCCCTTTGACTCTAAAGTACTTTTCCAAAGCTCTAGCTTTCTATTGACTCCTTCTCACATCTCATCTATTAGAACTATATCATCCGCAAACATCATGCACCAAGGGATACTCTCTTGTATATGCTTCGTCAATTCATCTAAAACTAATGTAAAAAGATAAGGCCTTATAGCTGAACCTTGGTGTAATCCAACTGAGACAAGAAAATCTCTCGTGTCCCCTCCCACTGTGTGCACAATAGTAGTTGCTCATTCATACATATCTTTTAACACTTGTATGTACCTAATAGATACCCTCTTTTGTTCTAACACTCTCCATAAAACATCTCTTGGAACACCATCATAAGCCTTCTCCAAATTGATAAAAACCATGTGTAGATCTTTCTTCTTTCTCCATCAAGCTTCTAATGAGAAAGATTGCTTCCATAGTTGAACGACCGGACATGAAGCTAAATTGATTGGGAGAGATAGAAGTATCATGACGTACTCAATGTTCCACAAGTCGCTCCCACAACTTCATAGTATGGCTCATGAGTTTAATTCTTCTATAGTTTGAGTAACTCTGTATGTCTCCCTTATTTTTAAAAATAGGTACTAAAATACTCTTCCTCTATTTATCAGGCATTTTCTTTGAGTTTAGAATCTTATTAAATAATTTAGTTAACCATGCCACTCCCATATCTCCCAAACACCTCCACTCTTCAATTGGAATTCCATCGGGTCCACAGTCTTTACCCACTTTCATTCTCTTAAGTGCTTCTTTTACTTTTAAAGATCTAATCCTTCAAGTATAATTCACATTCTTTTCTATTGCTCTGTAGTTTATATTCACGCTATTACCATTTTGATTATTATTAAAGAGATCATCAAAATAATTTCTCCATCTTTCATTAATGTTCTTAGCTTTCACCAATACTTTTTCTTCTTTATCCTTAATGCACCTAACTTGATTGAGATCTTGACATTTCCTTTCTCTCCTCTTTGCTAATCTATAAATGTCTTTCTCCCTTTCTTTAGTTTCAAGTTTCTCATATAACTTTTCAAAGGCCTGTGCTCTTGCTTGACTAACTGTCTTTTTTTGCCTCTTTCTTTGCTATCTTGTACTTTTCATATGCCTCATTATTATCACACTTAGGTAATTTCTTATACCATTCCCTCTTTCTCTTCACTACCTTTTGTACTTCCTCATTCCACCACCATATCTCTTTTGAGGGTGGTCTATGTCCTCTAAACTCTCTAAGTACTTTTCTAGCTACTTCTCTAATCTTTGATGCCATCTGTATCCACATACCATTGGCCTCCATATCTAGCTTCCATGCTTCGGACTCGAGAAGCTTATTTTTTAACTTCAGTTGCTTTACTCCTTTGAACTCCCACCACTTTGTTCGAGCTATATTATTTTTTCTAACCTTACTTGAATTGTTCCTAAACTTGACATCCAACATCACTAACTGATATTGACTTATTAAAGCCTCTCCCGGAATGACCTTGCAATCCTTGCATAGAGCTTTATTTGTCTTCCTGGTTAAGAGGAAGCCAATTGGCTTCTATGTTGGCCACTTTTGAAAGTCACTAAATGTGACTCTCTTTTTATAAAGTAGGTATTTGCTAGTATTAGGTAATATGCCATAGCAAAATCCAGGCTGCTTTTTCCCTCTCATTTCAGCTGCCAAAACTAAAACCTCTATGAACATTCTCATAACCTTACCTATCACTTCCTACATGTCAATTCAAATCTCCACCGATGAAAACATTATCTTCATTTGGTATGTTTTGCATTAGATCATCCATATCTTTCTAAAACCTTTGTTTACTCTCAGTATCTAATCCTATTTTTGGGGCATAAGCACTAACTATATTTATTGTTTCTCCTTTTAGTACTAGCTTTACTAGTATAATTCTATCTAGTACTAGCTTTACTAATATAATTCTGTCTCCTACTCTTTTCATAGCTATTACAACATCTTTTAATGTCTTGTTTATGATTATGCCTACTCCGTTCTTGTTTCTCTTCTTTCTGGTAAATCACATTTAGTACCCTGAATTACCCACTTTCTTGCTCTTCTCTCCTACCCATTTAGTCTCCTGAAAGCAAGCAATATTCACCCTTCTCCTTTCCAAGGTATGCACAAGCTCCATTAATTTTCTTGTAAGTGATCCAACATTCTAAGTACCAACTCTGATTCTCCTCCTATCCTGTTCCTTCCTAATTAATCTCCTTCTATTATATCTTCTATTGTTCTCTATGTCTATCTTGTGTTCTATTCCACTATCATTCTACTATCTGTCCTATTAACTAACTTCTTTACCCACACCCATCTATGATTTGGAGCCCTTGCTCATTTAACACCACACTCGGGTGCTGGCATGGCACGTCGCTTTCAGTGAATGCCCTATACCCTTGCATATTTCTTACTACACTCGGGCTCCGATGTAGCGCGTTGTAAGTAGAGGACACTCCATTGTTTATATCATTTGAATCCATATCATAAGGTGTGACGAAATTTTTACACTGGTTGTCACCTACCTCAATCTTCCTCCTTTATCCGGATTTGGGACTGGCTAAGCGCAAACTACTTAGGCGGAGTTCATAAGCACGCATCATTGAATGTCATAAATTTTATATTTCCATTTGTGCTTGGTTTTTCCATGTGTTGTAAACCTAATTGAAGGCACTTTTTATAGGTGCCAAATAGTGTTGAAGTTTTTATTTATTTATTTGTTGTCATGGATGTTAGTATACATATTTAATTCCTATTCATATGCCAAAAAATTAAAGGAAATTGTCTTTTAGGTTATTATGTTAATTTCAAGGATAATCAATTGATATGCATATTATTGAGAATACATAGTGTTGATTTTACGATGCGTATTATTTGTAGATAGAATACGGTCAATTTTATATAGGAGACTTTACATTTCCAGTAGAATTGGACGCCAATAAATTGCAAAAAATATAACAAAATGAAATGAGCACCCAAAATGGGTGATACTAAATGGAAAAGTATAAATCTATAATTAGTGTAATGGATAGTTACATAAGGGTTTAGGGTGTGGTAGGATTCCTCGTGGCTTGGGCTTCCATTTCCAACCAAACCTTACCCATTAACATTGCTGGAAACAGTGGAATAGAGGATAGATAATTGAAACTTTGTAATATCGGCTAAAGACAAATGATTAGAGATCATCATCTTATTCCTTACTTGGAAAGCTTTCACTTGACATCAATAGTGTGTAATTTCAACACTGGACATTTGTGGTGACTCATAAACAACTAAGATTATTTCGCCTGATTTTTGGCAAACAACAAGGATTTTTTTTTTTTCGAAAACTAACATTGAATTTGAAACTAGCAACCATTGGACATCTCCAAAGTGTAATCAGATCGGCAAAATTTCACCAATGACTGGACAACTATTTTATCGGATGCGTAAGTATCATTGGTAACCGAGACCCAAAGGGCTATCACACAAGCTGAGCCAATTCTTACATTTAGAATGTGTGGATTACATCTGCGAAGTTGGTAAACTTGAAATCTTTTTTTGAATTTTGGCATAATATGGATAATACTAATTAATAACTTAATTATTATGTGGGGGCTATAGAGAGAGCATGGATATTATTTACAACTTAAATTTGATTGATTATATACTATTAGAGATATTTATGAGTTAAATTTGCATATTGGGAATATTTTGAATTAAAATGCTAAAAGTTCTGTTTTTTTAAATATTTTTTTATTTATTTAATTTTTAAATCGTAATTTAAATTAATAGACTCAGTTTAAATGAATAATTTTGAGGCACTGGCAAAATTGAAATTGGCTGACTGGCTGGCTGGCTGGCTGGCATTTAGTATGATGAGGTATTGTTTTGGCATATGTGAAAAGAAGAGTTTTAATTTATCCCAATATCCATGCAAAGGGCATCTCTATTCTCCACCCTAAAGCCAAGTGAAAGAAAAGGAAAAGACAAGAGCATAAGTATGTCTCCGAAGCTAGCAGACAACATTAGCCTTAGAAGGATATTGACCCCACTCTTTTTTACGCTAAAGTTCAGCCCCAGACCACGGCTATGTTCCCATCCCATCCCTCTCATCAATTTTATTCATTTTTATTTTTTTATCTCTCAATAATAATAATAATAATAATAATAATAATAATAAGTAGGAAAATGTAAAGAGGGAGGGAGAATCATTTTTTTACAGAAAAAGCTGTTTATATTGAAAAATAAAAGACTCTTTTATAGCAAGGTGTGTGACAATGATATGATAGTTTTCTTTAGAAAACTAAATTACAAAATAAAAAATAAAAGTATAAAATAATTACATAAATGTAATAAAATCTATAAAAATACAATATAAATTATGTGCATTGCATTATAAAACTATAATCCAAAATTTATAATATATTTTAATTTTTAATTGTTATTAATCTGTCCTTATTATTATTTAATTAAAAAAACAAAATTAGTTGGCATGTTTGAACTGAAGAGTTATTAGTCTTGGAAACAACTTGTCATTAATTTAAATTTTATTTAAAATTGTAATTGAGAGGTTAAAAATATTTTAAGAAAATATTTTTCAATTAATTTTAAAGAATTGTTTAAAATTATTTAATTATTTTAAAATTGTATAATTAAAAATTTCTTAAATTTAAATTAAAATTTAACAACCTCCCATTACAAACAGGCTGGAAACTCTTGCCCCAAATTTACCATATTTCTCATCTCTTTTTCTTCCTTTTTTCTTCTTCTCCTTCTTCTCCATTTTGTACTTTCGCAACAAAAAATATATCCTAGAAATGAAGTACCTTGCTTTCTATATGTATGGCTAGCAACGTCCGATTCTTTTATTAGCTGAAATAAGGAACTGGGCTGGTTACAGTTTTTAATGAGATGGGTCAAGGCTCTTCTTCTTCTTGTAGCAATGAGATCTGCAAGCAAACAGCTGACAGCCATTCCATTGTCATCAGCAAGAAACATGACGATCTAACACTGTCCCTGCCCGACGAATGCCTCGCCACAGTGTTTGGGAATCTTGGTTCTCATGACAGGAATTCTTGCTCTCTGGTTTGTAAGCGATGGATGGTTGTGGATTCCAAGTCCAGATACCGCCTTGTCTTGCTTGCTCCTTGTGAGATGTCTCCTTCTCTACCTGCCTTGCTTTCTCGGTTTAGTTCTGTCTCTGTTCTCTCCCTCAAATGTTCTCGCAAGCTTCTCAGTATTGACGATCATGCCTTGTCTCGCATTCCTATCTTTCTTGCTTCGCTCAAGAAACTCAAACTCAAGGGCTGTATTGATATTTCTGATGATGGGTTGCAAGCATTTTCCCTGCACCGTCCTCCTTTTCTCTCGAAACTCTCTTTTGCTTCATGTGGTTTCGGTGCCAGAGGTCTTAACTCTCTTCTAACCAATTGCCCTTCTCTACAGCATCTCACTCTTAAGCGTCTTCGCAAGCTCGATGCCCATAATGATGCTATTGTTATTGGGAACAAAAATAGTAAGGTTAAGTTGGAGCGTCTCTGCCTAAAGGACCTCCACAATGCTCGCATTTTCATCCCTCTTCTCTCTGTTTCTGTTACAACCTTGAAAACCCTCATCGTTTGCAGGAGCTCTGGTAATTGGGACAAGGTCCTTCAGAGTCTCCAAGCAAGAATCACTTCCATTTCCGAGATCCAGATGGAGAATGTTCAGATGGGTGACGCAGGCCTCATTGCCATCTCTTCATCTTGCCCTTATCTCCAAGTTCTGCAGCTCAGCCGCACCACAGATTGTACAGACGACGGGTTGTCTGCAGTTGCAAATTCTTGCAAGAATCTCAGGAAGCTGCATATAGATGCGTGGAGCAGGTTCGGAGGCCGGACTATTGGGGATGAAGGGTTATTAACCATAGCCAATCATTGCTTCCGATTGCAAGAACTAGTCCTCATGGGGGTTCCTCTAAGTATTTCCTCTCTTACTGTCCTGGCTTCCAACTGCCGGGGACTGGAAAGACTAGCTATTTGTAACACCGATTCAGTTGGGGATCTTGAAATGGCATTGATAGCAGAAAAATTCTCTGCCTTGAAGAAGCTCTGTATCAAGAACTGCCCCATCTCGGAACCTGGAATTGAAGCCATTGGGAGTGGTTGCCCCAACCTGGTGAAGCTGAAGGTAAAAAGATGCAGGGGGATAAGCCAGGAAAGTATAAAAAAACTGAAGATGCAGAGAAGTTGGGTGGTGGTCTCAATCGATACAGGGTCGTTAATGTTCCCAAGACTTGCGGAAGAAGAAGAGCAAGGGAATAATGGAAGCATTATAGCATCGTCAACAAGAACAACACATGTTTTCTGCAGCAGCAAGGGTGCTCTCTTCCTCAGGTCTAGATTCGAAAATGCCCTTCAACTTGGCAGGGGATACTTGAGGAGAACGCCCAATTAATGCCTAGATTTTTGTTTCTGTTCAAGTCTTTCTTTCTAATTCTTTTAATTTTCAAGTGTGGTAATTTGTTAGTGATATCTGCAAATAAATCTGGAAATGAGATTTTTTGTTTTTTAAATTGGAATTTGATCTCAATATTTTAATTTTGAAGATGATTTCAATATAATTTTTAGCTTATTGTTTTTTTTTATTTTTTATTTTTTTTAACTTGTGGTTTCATGCTTGCTTCAGATTAGATTAGGCATAATGTATTTCTGTGTTGTCCTGATTTGTTATGGGATTAACTATTACCGATAGAAATTGAATCAAACCCTTGTTATTCACTGCGAAAGCGTATAAATTATAAAAGAAATAAAATAAATAAATAAAAAAATAAAATTTACGTGCTAACCTCTTCATATAGGGCTACGTACACGAATATGTCATCTTCTAATATAATCAATGTAATCATTAATTGTAAGTTTAAAGTTAACCGCGTATCATCCCAATTAAACCAAAGAGATCCTACTACAAACTACTTATAGTAAATATATTAGTTAGTCACTTTCAGTCTCTTTTAGACATAATTTAATGTGTTTACTACTTTAAATATGACAAAAGATATTTTCAACTACAATGGGCAAGAGTCCTCTTAACAATGGATAAGAATTTTTTACTCTTGAATTATATATTCTTTCTTAACCTTAGACCGAATTCTCTCTCTCTATAGGATTGCAATAGGTAAAGTGCTACTCTTCTCAATGGGCAAAAACCACTCATCAACAATGGACAAAACCAAATTAATCTTTCCACAATACTTCTATTTATAGTATTAGTCCCCTCAATTCTAATCTAATTAGGAATCCCACTCAATTTACAAATAACATTATGATAGGAGTTCTACTCTATCATAGGAAATAATTCTTCATTCTATTGAAAAATATTTCTCCCACTCAAATTAGGAAAATGCCTATCCAAATCTCATTAGGATCTTGAGTCATAAATCTAACAACCCTTCAAATCAAATTTGGGAAAATTGGATGTCCAACCCTTCAAGAATCATCATCATGTCGCTTTTAGTAGTTATTTCCTAAGTCCACCACACTAAAGGAATGTACAATTTATTTGGGGCTGAGCATTTTCGATCATAATTGAAAAATTGAACATAATCAAACCAATTCTTTTTTTTCAATTCAATTTTTAGTCTTTAATTTTGTTTTAGTTAGTAATTTTAAGGAATTTTAATTTTTAGTTCATTTTTGGTTAATTAGCTCAATGGAAAAAACCAAACTAACTGAACCAACAGAAATATAAAAATCCCTAAACTTTAATTAAAGTATTATTAAAATCCCTATGACCTCTTATCACCTGGGTATAAGTTAACTTATGATTAAATTTCACTAACGATTTATCAACTTAGAAAAATGTATCACAGTCATACCTCAACTTTAATTTGCCTGACTAAAATTTCTAAATTTCAATTTAGTATATTTTTCTTTGAAATTTTTATGAAAATATTCATAATAACTCATTATAAATTATGATTATGTAATTTTCTTCAAACTTTTATAATTAGTTTAATTTTTTTAAAATTTTTATTCATTTATTTTCTTTTTATTTAAAATAAAAATCATATTTTTAAAAATAGTCTAATATATATAACTACTTTTTTTATTTAATTTATCTTATTAAAAATTATATAATAATTATTATTATTTTCTTAAAGGACAAATAATTATATCATTTTTACTATTATTACTTTTTAATTCGATTTTAGGTTAATGTTTAAGGGATTTACTTCAAATTTATTTTAATTTCATTAATTTTATTTTAATGCAAGGAAAATTTTAATAATATATACTATTTAACTTTATTTTAGATAATCCATATCATATTGAGGTCAATGCTTGAACAGGGCTGGTTTGTAGCGTTAAGGAGTTGCTCTCTTAGGATTGGAATGTTAGATTATGCACATTTTTAGAGAAGGCAACATATTTGCGGTTTAATAATATATACTATTTAACTTTATTTTAGATAATCCATATCATATTGAGGTCAATGCTTGAACAGGGCTGGTTTGTAGCGTTAAGGAGTTGCTCTCTTAGGATTGGAATGTTAGATTATGCACATTTTTAGAGAAGGCAACATATTTGCGGATTGTATGGCCCATTGGGAGGAACTTTTGATAGATTAAAGCTACGTGGTGGAGAGAAGAAGTCAAAGGCAAGACAAGGTTAAAATTGAAATGCAGTGTAGCAAGGTTGGGCAGAAATTAGCGAAACATAGCGTAGCACAATGAAGAGACAACAATTAAATGAAATGCGGTGTATTAATGAAAAGATAGCAGCAGCTTAACGTTCATTCCTCCTAATTTCAAGGAAACTAAAATAGCCTCCTCACATGCATGTACTTCCAACTATGATTTAAATCATCAATTTGTTGTCAATTAGTTAGTGGCAACATGTAAATATTGTAGAAGTTTAGGAGATTCTTTTTTACTAGATTATTTCTAGAATACACCACCACTTGTATATAAACAAATGATTATTCAATACAATTCATTCAACTTATTTCTACAAAATTTAAGAATGAAATGGCAAATGTTAACTAGGCAAGTATGGTACATCATGAAACAGCTAAATACTTATAAAGTCAGAATCCTGTGGTGAATGAAACTAGTTGTGTCAACTTCATTGGGTTTATAGGTAAGGACTTTAATGGCTATTCCTTTAGCAGTAGTGGTAAGGGTAAAGGTACATGGATTGTAGATTCAGGTGCTTTAACTTATTTATGTCATGATTTTACTCTTTTTCATAACCCATCAAAATTAAATAGCTATATTATAATCACCTTACTAGATGGAACTACCAAACTTGTCTTATATGGTGGAACCATTAAAGTTAGTCCTAGATTGCAACTACATACTTTACATTCCAAGATTTAGTTACAATCTCTTATCAGTTAGTGCCCTTGCTAAATCCTCACATATAATTGTTAAATTCTTCTTTAACCACTATCTTCTATAGGACCAGGTGACTAAGGAGGTGATAGTAAAAGGGAAGTTGTTAAGAGGTTTGGCAATAAATCACTTAATAATGGTTATGAAATTAAATGTAATTCTAATTTTTCAAAAAGTAACTATTCTTGTAAACCTTGGTAGAATGAACCTATTGCCAAAATGAATGAAGTTTATCAAATTTTTGCTGCATCTAACTCTTATGAATTATGGCATCTAGACTTTGGCACATTTCTAGTACCAAATTGTCACACATTTACACAATTAAAATCAAGAACAATGATCAACAAGTTTGTAAGGTATGCTTACTTGCCAACAATAAAGATTAAGTTTTCGAAAGAGCAAAATTACAAGCAAATTAGTTTTTGAACTCATTCACATTGATTTATGGGTCCATATCTCGTGCATTCAATTTCTTAAACCAAGTATGTTTTTACTATAGCTGATAAATTTTCAAAAGTTACTTGGACCTATCTTCTACATGATAAAACCAGATTTTACAATACACTTCTTAATTTTCTTACAATGAAAAAAACTCAATTTCATAGACAAGTCAAAATGGTAAGATCAGACAATGGCAAAGAATTCATAAATCAAGAATGCACTAAACTTTTCAAGTTAAAAGGGATTTTACATCAATGAACTTATCCTTACTCTCCATAACAAAATGGAGTTATAGAGCGAAAGCACAAGAACTTTTTGCAAGTGGTAAAGGCTTTAATGTTTACATTAAAATTGCTAAAATATGTTTGGAGGAAAAGTATTTTAACAACAATCTATCTCACAAATAGGTTGCCAAGTTCAGTTTTGAAATGGAAAACTTCTTATGAGATTTTGTTTGGCAAGAAACCAAGTTATAACCATCTCAAGATCTTTATGTGCTTATGTTTTGCTACAAAAAATTAAGCCACAAAAACATAAATTTTAACGGAGGGCTTTCAAATGTGTTTTTATAGGTTATGCTTCCGGTTACAAGGCATATAAATTGTATGATATATAAAACAAAGCAATTATTGTGTTAAGAGATATAATTTTTTATGACAATTGTTTTCCATATTCTGATGAAGGTGGATAGACTAAAAAACTCGATGATCTTGTTTTACCTATACTAATTCCTAATACATAAACACAATTACCAATTTTGTTTAAATCCTTGCATCACCAACTACAGATGATGCCCCTCCATCATCCTTATAATAAACAAAATCAACTCCTGACACAGAAGTACCCATAAGGAGAAGTATAAAAACTACAACAAGGCCAAGATGGTTGAATGATTTTGTTACACAAGATGTATATGAACATGCTGAAACAACCTCCTTTGCTATAACTTTTGGAAATCAATAAAATCTTGCCAGTATGATAACTCTACTTCCTACACTTAATTTTCTCTTTATACCCCATTATGATCATGATTAAATAAAGTTTATGGCAAATGTTTCTGCATCCCATGGACCTACATCATACCACCAAGCTAAGGAAGTAATTGGATTCATGCTATGCAGTCAGAAATAGAAGCACTGGAGAGAAATAATAATTAGGAACTTGCCACTCTTTCCAAAGGGAAGAAAGCCATAGCTTCCAATTGGGTATATATAATTAAATATAGGCTAGCTAGTAATATTGATAAGTATTGCAAAGGGGTATAATCGACTAGCTGGAATAGATTACCATGAAAGTTTCTCACCAATAGCAAAAGTAGTTACAGTGAGATTATTTTTAGCTATAACTATAAAGTTTAATTGGCTTATACATCAATTAGATATAAATAATGCATACTTACATGGTTTTCTTAATGAAGATGTTTATATGCAACCTCCAAAAGGCTACACGAAGGCTACAAAGGGATAAGTATGCAAATTACTGAAAAGCCACTATTACTTGAAACAGGTAGGGAGGCAGTGGAATAAAGAATTAACAACCAAATTGCAAGCATTTGGTTTTCAACAATCAGCTTTTTATCATTGTCTATTCACCAAAGGAGCTAGACATGATTTTATCTAATTAATTATTTATGTAGATGATTTATCAATTACAGGAGCAAATAAGCAACAAATTACATCAACTAAGCAATTTTTGGATAGATAATTCACCATAAAGCACCTTGGCTATGTCAAATATTTCTTAGGTCTTTGAGATAGCAAGATCAGAGAGTGTCATGTTTTTTAATCAAAGAAAGTACATCATGGACATTTTGCAAGACATAAGATTGCAAAATGCAAAAGCTACTGCATATAGTTTACCCAAAGGATTAAAACTCGATAATGAAGTTAGAGAATTACTCTAAGACCCAGAAAATTACAAAAGGCTTGTAGGCAAATTATTATATCTGGGACTTACTAAATTAGATGTTTCTTATGCAACACATCAATTAAGCCAGTTTACGAAGCTCCTAGAAGACCACACAGGGATTTGAAAGGATATGTGTTACAGTATTTGAAAGGATGCCCATCGAAGAGTTTATTCTTCCCATCTAATAATGATGTTAAGCTTTAAGCTTTCTATGATGCAGATTGGGCATCTTGCCCTATGTCCAAGAAATCGATTACAAGCTTATATATCTTCCTTAATGCTTCCTCAATTACATGGAAGGCAAAGAAATAATCTACCTATTGACACTAGGTGGGAATAACCTAGTGGGCCAACATCCTACCCAAATATCTTCAGCCTATGGTGCTTGGGCTGTTACACTATAAGGAGTTAGAGTTATGCTTCTGCTAATAGCTTAAGCTTAAACTTTTGGCATGGTGTTAAGTGCTCGATCCAACAAGTTGTATTAGAGCTAGTCTCCATTCTACAAAGATTTAATCATCTTTGAGTAAAGATCAAATGGCAACCCTCAATGATCAAGAAGGTTAATCGGTGGTAAGACCCCCCCCCCCCCCCCTCTTCTTTGATGGTAATGATTTTCTATATTGGAAAAATAGAATGCATTACTTTCTTAAATCCGAAGGAGTAGAATTGTGGGATGTTGTTGAGAATGGTTCTTTCATTCCTACTAAGATAGTGGATGGAAATAGTGTAACCAAAACCAAGGGTAAGTGGAGTGAAGCTGAAAAAAGAGTGGCTCTAAATGACAAAGCAATCTATGTTTTTTCTTTTTTTTTTGTGCTCTTAGTATAAGTGAATACAACGAAAGAATGTATGAAGTCTACTACCAAGGAGATTTGGGATGCTTTAGTAATTATTCATGAGGGCACAAGTCAAGTGAAGGAAAATAAGATGGATTCCCTAATCTACAATATGAGCTATTCAAGATGAAATCCAATGCGACTGTTAGCCAAATGTATGATAGACTTGTGGAAATCAGTGGTGGAATCAAATCTCTTAGGAAGACATTTATTAATGAAGAGCTTGTGAAGAAGATATTAAGGAGTCTTCCTAAGGAGTGGCTACCAAAAGTGACTTCACTCAAAAATGCCAAGGATTTGAGTAAAGTACAACTTAATAAACTTTTGTGTAATCTCATAGACAATGAGATGACTCTAAAAAGGGAACAAGTAGAGTAACCACCCAAATCTATGAAGAACATAGCTTTAAGGGTTTCCTCTGAAAACTCAAGTGATGATGATGATTTAGATGAAGAAGACTTGGCTTTGGTTATAAGAAGAATAAGGAAAATGATTTTCCAAAGCAAGAAGTTAATTCCAAAGAGGAACTTCAAAAAGGATAAGGGTGAGAGTAGCAAAAAGGATCCTATCATATTCTATGAATGCAATAAGCTAGGCCACATCAAATTGTAGTATCCCAAGTTAAAAAAGCCTTTTAAAAAGTTTAAGAAGAATGCACTCAAAGCAACATGGTATGAATCAAGTGACTCAAAGATGAGGAGATGAGTGATGAAATTGCCAACATATGCTTCATGGTAATGGAGCAACACTCAAATAAGGTACTTTAAATGATGATGTTGTTAAATTTTCTTATGATGAACTAGTTAATGCTTTTAAAGTTATGAATGATGAACTAGAATTAAGTTATAAGCAAAATAAGTTTTTGAAAGTTGAACTAGTTAGCTTGAGGAAGGAAAGTGAGAGCTCATCTAAGGATTATATACCTTTAAATGGCAATTTGCAAAAATCCTTATGTAACACCCCTAATTTTAAATTTATTATTTTGTGAGTAAATATTAATATTTTATTTTATTTAAATTTTAGGAAATTATTTGAAATTTTTCGGATTTTAGAAATCGGGTTCGATTTTTCGAAAATATAAAACTTTGATGATTTTTAAAAATTAATTTAAAGACCACGTGGCAAAACTAAAAATATGTTTGGACTCTACGAATTTTTCTGATATTTTCTAGAATTTTTTCAGAATTTTTGAGCCTCGTTTTTGGTCCCAAGGCAGAGTAAAAATTCAAAATTTTGTATCTTGAATTGGACCAAATCGAATCGAATTGGATCGGATCCGACCAGTCGAATCGGACCGGCCTTCTTCTTCTTCTTTTTCTTTCTCCCCGCGCATTCCCGTCGCTCTTCCTCTCTCTCTCGCTTTCTCTCTCTCTCACCTCCCCTCGCCATGCCGCCACTATCCTAGCCTCCCCACCTCACCGGCGCACCGCCCCAACCCTTCCCCATGGCCGGCCGACGCTCTAGGCGGCTATAAATGATGCGCGAAGTTTTCCCTGTGCGCTCGCGCCGTTTCGGCTTCCCGGCCAAAATTCGACCGATTTGGCCACCGATCGGACCGGGTCTTGTGTCAAAACACATCTACACCTCGAGAGCTTTTCATAGAAACTAAGAACACTAAAATCCATCGAGCGGTTTGCCCAATTTTTGTCCGGGAAGTTTTAGCCCATTTCGAATTTTGGGCTAGATTTCTAGCAAATCGTGAACCCCATGAGAAAACCGAGAGTATCAAAGTGCTCCACTCGTCAAGAGCTTCTCGACAATATAAATTTTAAAATTTTCCGACACCGTTTTTTAGTGGGTCCCATGAAACTTTGTAGTGTTTTTCTGAGCACTAAATGAGCTTAGAAAATTTCGTAACAATTATATACTAACCCCCATGTTGTGGGTTTCATGTAGGTACCTTCAATTTGAGGAAATTCAACGGTTGCTCTAGTCTGTAAATTTCCGGCCAGACAGACAGGCTACCAAAAAAGTCTCGGAATTGGGTCGAGATTTTGGCTACACCACCATTGTCAAATGTCCCGAGCGCGTTCCCGAGGTCGAAATCGGCATAGGGAAACCCAAACCTTACTTTTTCTTAATTATCTAGTGGTTGAATTGGATTAAAAATCCATAAAATATTCGTGGTAGCTCAGAAAATTATGATTCTTTTTGCATTAGCTTAGTAATATTGCTTAGGACCGCGGGGAAAAGTTTTAGAATTTTTAGAGCTTATTTGGGTAGTTTTTGCAAAAAGGATCAATTATAAGGACTAAACTGTAATTTTACATATTGTGATTGATGACTGTTTGGATGGGCCCAGGAGGGGCTGTGTGATGTGATTGAGTTGTGGGTGTATGGTTTGTGGATATAAAAGTGTGTTTTTAAGCCCTTTTTGCAGGTTGGATAGGTCATAGATATATGGAAG
Organism: Hevea brasiliensis; assembly: GCF_030052815.1. NCBI lineage: Eukaryota > Viridiplantae > Streptophyta > Magnoliopsida > Malpighiales > Euphorbiaceae > Hevea > Hevea brasiliensis. The sequence goes on along the minus strand of NC_079508.1, from coordinate 1,445,514 downwards.
ACTCTGCCGGATTTTCGGCACGCCTTAGGACATTTTTGGTCTTTTCTTAGTTTGTATTGAGTCAAATTTATTAAATAATTGTAATAAAATTGTCAGGTGAGCCAGAACAACCTTCCTCCTCCGCCCAGCCGCCACAGTAACTTCGGTTGAGTCTGTGAGTAAAATATTAATTTTAATTATAATTTCGATAGTATTATATGTTCAAGCATGCCCATGCATCACTTATATGTATATATTTATGTAGTTAAACACTAGGCACATTTTATATTGCATTCTTAATTGATGGATTTCCATGGGTGTTGTTTGTGGTAATTTGGAGCAGTGTGCGTGCGTGGCGTGCATGTGGTATGGTGTTGGATATGGACAGGACGGGTCGACATGGCTTGAGATCTTTGCTGGGACCCGGTCCTTCGGGGTAGACACAGCTTGAGATCTTCGCTGGGACCCCGTATTTGGTTTATTAAGCGAAAATCCTGCTTGAGATCTTCGCTGGCAGAGGTTGGATTAAGAGGGCTGTACAGAGAATCAGCTCCTGTATATGTATTGTTTGACGTTATCGGGTGTGTGAGTGCTCCAAATTGCTTTTTTGCTATTATGATGTGAAAATATTAACGATGTTGCATTTCACTCCACAGGGTGCATTAGCTTTAGATAGCTATAGAGATTATGGTTAAAATTAATATTTTACTCTTTGAGTCGAACGCTCACTCCCGTTCACCTATTTTTTTTCAGGATACAGGAGGTTTATTTTTGAGTTTGAACCTGTTCCCATCCCTCGCAAGTTGCCTGTTTATGTTATGATATTATATAATTTTTATTTACTCCTAAAATTTCGCATGTGTTAGAAATATTTATTTGATTTGGGTCTATAATATAATTTCCATGTTGGACCTGTAAACTTATTAAAAGCATGTATGTTGGACTGGATGAGGGAGCTGAGCTCCCATTTATTTTTATGGCATCATGATTATATGGAGGGTGAGCTGAGCTCCCATTTATTTTTATGGCATCATGATTATATGGAGGGTGAGCTGAGCTCCCCAGATGATTATATATTGTGTTTACAGGTTGGGCGAGTCAAAAACTCCCCGTTAAATGGTTCATGTTATGGCCGGACAGAGTCCGGTTGAATTCTTGAAATTGGGTGCAAATGGGCCATGGAGTTGGGTTGAGGAATAATTAGGCTTACTATGGGCCTCGAGGGCTTTAGGCCGGCCCAGGTCCTAGTGCCGGTCCGACCCATAGGTTAGGTCATGACAAATGTGGTATCAGAGCTTAGGCTCCATATTCATAGGGAAAAATTGTCTAAAGTGTTGGAAAGAGTCTAATAGGAGTCACATGCAGAAAATAGGATCCATATTTGTCTTGCATTGTCATCTTTGCCTCTAGTTTCTGCTTTATATAATTGTATGTAAATATGTGTTACACCACTATTTGCATAGCCTGGTATATTTTACTATTCCGGTCATCGATGTCGGTCCGATCAATTAAGCGGATTAGAACCACATCTAAGACAACTAGATAAGCCCTGAACACAAATAATTAGTAATTGTCAATTAGTTAAGTATAAATAAGAAAAACAGAACACAAGAAGTTAAATGAGCCGAGAGTCACAGCGATGGGTGACCTTCTTAGGAATAACTGCGAGGTCGATTTAAACTCAAATTTCAAACTGTAAAATGTGACGCTGCGGTCTTTAGGACTATTGCGAACACAGTAGAAAAGAGAAAATCATGAAAAGGAATTGTTAAGCAGGTCAAATAATTAGGTCAGGAATCCGGAAAAAATATTAAATTATTTGCAAACCGGATCGAACCGGTGAGGGGCAATTTGGTCAATTGACCCGTAGAGCTGACTCCTGACCTAACTGTCAAATAAAATTAGAGAAAAGAAAATTTCAGAATCAAGAATTAAATTAAAGAAGTATGGGAAAAATAAAAGAATAAGAAAAGAAAAGGAAATTAGATTAATGACATCACATAGATGACATCATGCATGACTTCATAATTCATTTTAATTTAATTACTTAAATTGACTGAGTCAAATTATGGATAAATATACACAAATGAAAAAAAAAAGAAAATCATTTTAGTCTTCTTCTTCCATTCTTGCCATCTCTCTCTCTCTCTCTCTCTCTCTCTCTCTCTCTTGTCTCTCTCTCAAAATTCCTCCATGAAAGCTTATTCTTAAGCTTTCTAAACACCAAATTTCACTATAAATCCTTTAATTTTCTTAAAGAAAAATTATAAGCAAACCTTGGAAAGAAGATCAAAGGAGAAAGAAAGAAGAAAAAGTTGAAGGAATTGAAGATTGAAAAGCTATACCAAGGTTAGTAAGCTAAATTTTGTATTTCTAGTTTAATTATTATGTTTATAGTTAAATAAACATAGAAATTATGAAAAATGGAAAAGAAAACAATTGTTGGAGGACTATATGTGAATTTCGGCCAGCCTATTTAGGGGAATGATTTGCATGAGTTTGATTGAATTAAACATGTTAGAAAGCTTGAATGAGTTGAGAAATTATGTTTATATGTTTTGATTTAGTAAAATGTAACAAAATTAGTGAGTTAGGGTTTTGGACCTAGGGTTTGGGAGACAAAATTTAGAGAATTAGTCAAATGGTGTGTTTGACCTTGTTTGAGCTGAAAAATGGTCATATGTGACCAATTGTGGTATGTTGGAAGTGTTGGAATAAAATGGAAATTCGGATTAGTTATGGACATTCTGCAAGCAGCATGACCAAGGTCCCTTTCAAGGACCAAAACTAAAAATTTACCAACCCAATTGGTGTGAGGCCAATTGGGAATGAAACTAGACACAAAATGACACATTTTCATTTAGGAATCATGCCCAAAAAGTGACCATAGCATAGTGAACAAATTGGCCAAATCCGGAATTGGGTGTTCTGCCCTGTACAAAAATGACCAAATAAATAATGTTTGTTCATTTGACCATAACTTGGGCTAGGCAGATTTAAATGACCTAAAATTTTACCAGTAGAAAGCTGAGATATAGACTTACAACTTTCATGAAGAACACAAACCCAAATTATGCCCTTAACCAAGTTAGTTAGCTACCCAAATTTAGTGACCTAAAACTGCCAGAACCAGTTTTGGTGCCCAGAAAATCTGGCCAGCCATGTTCAAATGGCTATAATATGAGCTACAAAACTCCAAATGGAGTGATTCAAAAAGGGAAAAAAAGTTAAGACAATAAGGAACAATTTCTATGAAAAAAACTTAGCCAAATTCTAACAGCAACATGACCAATGGAACAGTGCAAAACAGGACACCAAAACTGAAAATTTGCAATTTTGCCTAAAAGACTTAAGTTTTGAGAAAACAACCAAAACCAACAAAATTGGTACCCAAAATGTGGTATGTGAGTATAGTTGGATTTCCCATACCTTGTAAGCATAAGAAAGTCAATAATTTGACTTGAATAGTACCATGAATAGTAGCCTCAACATGAAAATTTTCAAGAATGTAAGTTTAAGCATATTGGGGTTAGAATTGAACATATATGAATTAGTTATTGGAATTATTGTGAGGCAAAGATACTGAGACACTATAAATTTCATGTTTCAGCTGAAAAAGACTTGGAAAGTCTAAGAGACTAAGTCAAGGCCTAGAGGCGACTCACGTCAGGTTTGTGCACAATAAACCTTATTTAAGCATTTTATCATTGAAAAATTGATTTAGTGCACATTATGAAATTTCTGTGTTAATTATGAGTTTAAGAATTTTTGTGTTGCCACTTTGTGAATGAAAAGGTGACTTTGGAAATTTAGTGTGATTTGCATGAAATATTTGAACAAATTGCTTTAAATTAATTTCGGATTCACACTTAGCATGACAGTGCCTTATTATTCCTCCTCTATTTATGGGATTGAGATCGATTATTTTCCTCCCTCTCTGGTTTACCAGTTGAGGTTGTAGATCGGATGAGTACTCATTAGCTAGCTAGCCACCTCCCTCATTGATTTTGATTAGTAGGGTTGTAGATCGCTTTGTCGTCGTGTACAACGCGGCATTGATCAGAAATTTTGTGTCATGGCTTAAGTTGTGTATGAATTAGCTACACTGTGTTTATTAAATTATTTGACCAAAATCGTGCTACAATGAGTTTTGATAATTTGTGAAATATTTAAATTGTGATTTATCAATGAATGTTATATGTACTGCATTTCAAATTTTTATTGTGCACCACTGAGTATTTTTATACTCAGCGATAGCTTATTTTGCTGTCGCAGATAAGGGCAAGGAAAAAGCAGCGGGTGAGCTGCTGAATTGACAAGGACTTCACTGATATTTTTGTATGGGCATTTATTTATACCGTTATAGTTATTTGATGTAAATATTGTAATGTCTTATGTATTAATGAAAAGTTGAGCAGTTGTACAGTAAATTGTAATAATGTTATTTTGGATTTTCTTTTTGTAAATTAAGATCTGTATTTGTAAATTAAGTACTATATGCAATGTGAATGAATTTATGAAGTATTTGAGATGACAACTTTGGTTGAATTGTGGACTTAAATTGAATTATATTGACTTGAGTTGTTTGGTGTTGAGAGTTTTGGAAACAATTATTGGAAGTATTTTTATAGGTTTTTGAAGAACTGTTTTCTCAAAATACAAACGGTACTCTGCCGAAATTTTTCTAAAATTTACGGACAGATAAAAATGGACAAAAATTTTTACTAGTTTTGAAACTTCAATTGAATATTTTTAATTCCTACCAAAATGCTCACCACTTCCAAAAGATCAGAAAATAGTTTTAAAATCCCTTGTAAGGTACTTAATGAGTTATCGGTAGGTGCTGTTCGGTAGTTCATTATGTATTCTACGGGATCATATTATACCTTACAGAGGGGTAAGGTGTGACATGTTTCAGTGGTATCAAAGCATGGTTTTGCAATGAATTTTGACTATATATGTGAATATTTCTTTGATAAGTACAACTGCTCAAGTGTCTTTAGTTGATACATATGACATATTTACATCATGAATATTCACTAACGGAGGTCAACCTCCATGTGTTTGATCTCAGGAAGTAGAAATTTTTGGGATATAGAATGAAAGAGGGAGATCATTTCGTGGAGCAATCTATTGAGGCTGAGGTCCAAGGGGACTCCCCAGCACTCCAGAACGTGAGTGGGTCAACCACTCCAGCTCCTACTCCAGTACCGCAGTTTCCTCCTCAGTTTGCACAGTAGATGACTACATTTTTCCAACAAATGGTGGGAAATGTGTCACCTCAAGCTCAGATGCAAGCACCTGCAGCACAACCACAGCCCTCGGCTTGGCAATATGAAAAATTAATAAAATTTGGGGCCACCGAGTTTAAGGGCACTGTGGATCCACTGGAGGTAGAGCAGTGGTTAGAAAGAATGGAACGGGTTTTCAGAAAGCTACAGTGTGTAGAAGAGCTGAAGTTCGAGTACTCTGTTTCAATATTGCAAGGGGATGCATATGAATGGTGGAAGACCATCCCCCATAGCCTGGTTGAGCCACCTGTGCTGACATGGACAGACTTCCTGAGGGAATTCAGGCAGAAGTGGGTCCCTGATGCGTATGTGGATATGAAGTTACAAGAATTCTTGAGCTTTAAGCAAGGAGACAGAACAATAGCAGAGTATGAGCGAGACTTTTCAAGGCTAAGTCATTATGCTGGAAGCTTAGTCTCTACTCCCAGAGACAGATGTAAGAGTTTTGAGGCTGGGTTGAGGCCTAGCTTAAGAATGCAAGTTATGGGATTTAGACACCATAATTTTTCTGAGCTGATTTCACAAGCCCTGGAACTGGAAAAGATAGAATCGGAAGGGGTAGTGAAGAAGGGCACTCAAGAGAAAGAAAAGACTGAAAAGGCTACGGGACAGGCTATTGAGAGTGGTTCTGGGAAGAGGAAACAGTTTGGGGGATCTAGCTCTTGCAGATCTGGCAGAGGCAGATAATCTGGCCAAAGACCACCCCAGTCTGGTTAGCAGACCCAGCAGGCATCTCGAGGAGCTTTATCAGTCTGGCAGTGTGAGACTTGTGGTAGAACACATGGTGGGGTGTGTTTCAAGGCCACAGGTGCATTTTTAACTGTGGAGGGAGCGGACATTTTGCTAAAGATTATACTAGTCCACGCCGATCTAGACCTTCTACCACATCTGAGGGATCAGCCCAAGTCTCTGCACCTAGAGGATCACAGCCAACTGGTTGAGGTAGAGGCAGAGGTAGGGGTCCTGGTTGCACTCATGGAAGTCAGAGTATTGTTAACCAGCTAGAATCAAGTGGTGCACCAGCTAGAGTCTATACCATGAAATAGAGAGAGGAGGCTGAAACATCAGATGTAGTAGCTGGTATTTTCTCTATCCTTGACTAAGATGCATATGTGTTATTTGATCCTAGCTCCACACATTCATATGTCAGCGCTAGTGTGATGTGTTCTACTGTTATCCAGTGTGTACAAATGGACTATGATGTGCTAGTAACTAGTCTATTGGGTCAGGAGGTTAGGGTCAACAGAATTTATAGAGACTATCCTTTGGTGATCCAAGGACATGTTTTTCTGTCAGATTTGATTGAAATGCCCTTCAGAGATTATGATATTATCTTGGGCATGGATTGATTAGCCAGGCATCATGCAATGATTGGTATGGCGAAAACGATCACTTTTGGTCTCCCTCAGTATGGTGATGTAGTAATACATAGGGAGAGGCAGTTATTGCCGTCAAACATCATTTCAGCTGCACTGGCTAGAAAAATGATTAGGAAGGGGTGTGAAGCGTACTTGGCACATGTGATAGACACCCAAGTGGGTAGTCTAGCATTGAGGGACATCCCTACAGTATGTGACTTTCCGGATGTGTTCCCTGATGAATTGCCAGGATTACCTCCAGAAAGAGAGGTGCAGTTTGAGATTGATGTTATGCCTGGTGTGGACCCAATCTCCATAACACCATATAGAATGGCACCTGCAGAACTAAAAGAATTGAAAGTGCAGTTATAAGAGCTGCTTGACAAAGGCTTCATCCGCCCTAGTGTGTCACCTTGAGGAGCGCTAGTATTGTTTGTAAAGAAGAAGGATGACACTCTCCGCTTATGTATTGGCTATCGACAGTTGAATAAGGTGACAATAAAGAATAGATATCCATTGCCCTGCATTGATTATTTGTTTGATTAGTTGAGGAGTGCAGCTATGTTATCCAAAATTGACCTGAGATCAGGTTATTATCAGCTGAAAGTATAAGAGCAAAGTATTTCTAAAACTGCTTTTAGAACCCGCTATGGCCATTATGAGTTCTTGGTTATGCCATTCGGGTTAACTAATGCTCCGACTGCTTTGATGGATCTGATGAACACTATCTTCAGACCATACCTCGATCAGTTTATAGTTGTATTCATAGATGATATATTGGTTTATTCGAGGAGTGCAGAAGAGCATGATAGACATCTGCGAATTGTACTGCAAACTTTAAGGGAGAAATAGCTATACGCAAAATTGTCGAAATGTGAATTTTGGCTGAAGAATATATCCTTTTTGGGGCACATTGTATCAGCAGAAGGTATTAAGGTAGATCCTAGCAAGATAGAAGCTGTCCTTAATTGGAAGCCACCCAGAAATATCACAGAGATTTGCAGTTTTCTGGGGTTAGCTAGGTACTGCTGCTATTTTGTGAAAGGTTTCTCCATGTTGGCATCTCCATTGACCAAGCTTCTTAGGAAAGATGTGAAATTTCAGTGGACGAATAAATGCCAGCAGAGTTTTGATGAATTGAAGAGATGTTTGACTGAGGCTCCAGTCCTGACTTTACCCACCTCTGGTAAAGAATACACAGTATATAGTGATGCTTCTCATAATGGGTTAGGCTGTGTACTGATGCAAGATCGGAATGTCATTGCCTATGCATCACGCCAGCTAAAACCGCATGAGAGAAATTATTGGACACATGATTTGGAGCTTGCAGCTATAGTGTTTGCTCTTAAGATCTGGAGACACTATTTGTATGGGGAGAAATGCTACATCTACACAGATCATAAGAGTTTGAAGTATCTAGGTACTCAGAAGGAGTTGAATTTGAGACAGAAGAGATGGTTAGAATTGATCAAAGATTATGATTGTTTGATAGACTATCAGCCAAGGAAAGCTAATGTTGTGGTTGACGCCTTAAGTCGCAAGACTATGGTAAGTCTAAGGGTTACTCCTTTGTCTATGGTCCATGAGTTGAGATCATTACATGCCAGCTCAGAGATTAATGATGAGGGGCAGACAGCAGTTGCATGGCATGTATAGCCAGTGTTAATTGATCGGTCGTAATGGTCGCTCGTGATGATCAAGTATCGGTTGTTGGAAGAAGTCAGACAGGGCAAGAAACCAGAATTCTCAATAAGAGATGACGGTCTACTGCTACACCAAGGCAGAATGTGTGTTCCTAATGATGTTAATATGAGGAAGATCATTTTGAAGGAAGCACATGAGTCTCCTTTTGCCATGCACCCTGGTGGCACAAAAATGTATGGAGGGCTAATGGAGCATTACTGGTGGATGGGTATGAAAAGAGATGTGGCAGAATTTGTTTCCAAATGCCTAACTTGTCAGCAAGTGAAGGCAGAGCATCAAGTACTCGCTAGGTTGTTACATCCACTACTAGTACCAGAATGGAAATGGGAGAGAATAACAATGGATTTTGTGATGGGACTTCTGAGGACACAGAAGAGTTATGATGCAGTATGGGTCATTGTTGACAGACTAACCAAGTCTGCTCATTTTCTGCCAGTCCGAATGGACTACAGTTTAGAAAGATTGGCCAAGTTATACATTGATGAGATAGTAAGACTGCATGGAGAGCCAGTATCCATCGTATCTGACAGAGATCCTAGGTTAACTTCTAGATTCTGCAGTAGTTTTCAAAGAGCCCTAGGAACTAGATTGAGCTTCAGCATGGCATTTCACCCACAGACAGATGGCCAGTCTGAGAGGGTAATTTAGATCTTGGAGGACATGCTACGGGCTTGTGTGATTGAGTTTGAGGGCAGTTGGAACATACACTTGCCTTTGATTGAGTTTGCTTACAACAACAGCTACCAATCAAGCATTGGAATGCCTCCATATGAAGCTTTGTATGGCAGAAAATGCAGAACTCCCTTGTGCTGGGATGATATAGGTGAAAGGAAGATAATTGGGCCTGAAATTATTTAGCAAACTGAAGGGAAGATCAGGTTGATCAAAGATGGACTTAAGACTGCATCAGACCGTCAGAAGTCCTATATTGATTTGAAGAGAAGGGATATTGAGTATACCGTGGGTGAGAAAGTATTCCTCAAGGTTTCCCTTTGGAAGAAAATTATGAGATTCGGCAGAAAGGGGAAACTGAGTCCTCGTTTCATTGGGCCATATGAGGTTCTGGAAAGAGTGGGACCTTTGGCATATCGTTTGGCACTATCTCTAGAGTTAGAGAAGATACATAAAGTCTTCCATGTGTCTATGTTGAGGAGGTATCGATCAAACCCATCTCATGTACTACCAGTAGAAGAAATTGAAGTGAATCCAGACCTCACATATGAGGAAGAACCCATAGAGATTCTGGCTTATGAGGTAAAACAGCTACGGAATAAGCAGATACCATTAGTGAAAGTGCTGTGAAACCATCATTCGGGCCAAGAAGCTACTTGGGAACGAGAGGAAGACATGAGGAGACAGCACCCACAGCTATTCAGAGATTGATACTAGATAAAATTTCAAGACGAAATTTATTTTAAGGGGGGGAGAATTGTAACACCCCTATTTGCATAGTGAACAAATTGGCCAAATCTGGAATTGGGTGTTTTGCCTTGTACAAAAATGATCAAATGAACAGTGTTTGTTCATTTGGCCATAACTTGGGCTAGGCAAGTCTAAATGATCTGAAATTTTACCAGTAGAAAACTGAGATATAGACCTACGACGTTCATGAAGAACACAAACCCAAATTATGCCCTTAACGAAGTCATTTAGCCACCCAAAATTAGCGACCTAAAACTGCCAGAACCAGTTTGGTGGCCAGAAAATCTGAGTTAGGCCAATCCGGCCAGCCATGTTCAAATGGCTATAACTTGAGCTACAAAATTCCAAATGGAGTGATTCAAAAAGGGAAATAAATTTAAGACAATAAAGAACAATTCTATGAAGAAAACTCAGCCAAATTCTAACAGCAACATGACCAATGAAATAGTGCAAAATAGGACACCAAAACTAAAAATTTGCAATTTTGCCTAAAAGACTTAAGTTTTGAGAAAACAACCAAAACCAACAAAATTGGTACCCAAAATGTGGTATGTGAGTATAGTTGGATTTCCCATACCTTCTAAGCATAAGAAAGTCAATAATTTGACTTGAATAGTACCATAAATAGTAGTCTCAACATAAAAATTTTTAAGAATGTAAGTTTAAGCATATTGGGGTTAGAATTGAATATATATGAATTAGTTATTAGAATTATTGTGAGGCAAAGATACTGAGACACTATAAATTTTGTGTTTCAGCTGAAAAAGACCAGGAAGGTCTAAGAGACTGAGTCAAGGCCTAGAGGCGACTCACGTTAGGTTTGTGCACAATAAACCTTATTTAAGCATTTCATCATTGAAAAATTAATTTAGTACGCATTATGAAATTTCTGTGTTAATTATGAGTTTAAGAATTTTTGTGTTGCCACTTTGTGAATGAAAAGGTGACTTTAGAAATTTAGTGTGATTTGCATGAAATATTTGATCAAATTGCTTTAAATTAATTTTAGATTCACACTTAGCATGATAGTGCCTTATTATTCCTCCTCCGTTTATGGGGTTGAGATCAATTATTTTCCTCCCTCGCTAGTTTACCAGTTGAGGTTGTAGATCGGATGAGTACTCATTAGCTAGCTAGCCACCTCCCTCATTGATTTCGATTAGTGGGGTTGTAGATCGCTTTGTCATGGTGTACAATGCGGTATTGATCGGAAATTTTGTGTCATGGCTTAAGTTGTGTATGAATTGGCAATACTGTGTTTATTAAATTATTTGAACAAAATCGTGCTATAATGAGTTTTGATAATTTGTGAAATATTTAAATTATGATTTATCAATGAATGTTATATGTACTGCATTTCAAATTTTTATTATGCACCACTGAGTATTTTTATACTCAGCGATAGCTTATTTTGCTGTCGCAGATAAGGGCAAGAAAAAAGTAACAGGGTGAGCTGCTGAAATGATAAGGACTTCGCTGATATTTTTATACGAGTATTTATTTATACCCTTGTAGTTATTTGATGTAAATATTGTAATGTCTTATGTACTATTGAAAAGTTGAGTAGTTATACAGTAAATTGTAAATTAAGATCTGTATTTGTAAATTAAGTACTATATGCAATGTGAATGAATTTATGAAGTATTTGAGATGACAACTTTGATTGAATTGTGGACTTAAATTGAATTATATTGACTTGAGTTGTTTTGGTGTTGAGAGTTGTGGAAACAATTATTGGAAGTATTTTTACAGGTTTTTGAAGAACTGTTTTCGCAAAATACAAACGGCACTCTGCCGAAATTTTTTCAAAATTTGCGAACAAATAAAAATGGACAAAAATTTTTACTAGTTTTGAAACTTCAATTATATATTTTTAATTCCTACCAAAATGCTCACCACTTCCAAAAGATCAGAAAATAGTTTTAAAATCCCTTGTAGGGTACTTAATGAGTTATCGGTAGGTGAAGTTCAGTAGTTCATTAGGTATTCTACGGGATCATGTTATGCCTTACAGAGGGGTAAGGTGTGACAATAAGAGTTTATAGAGTTGTGTAACATGCTGTTTTGAAATTTTGTGAGCTAATGCTGCTGAATTTCAGGAAAATACATAGAAGCAGGAGAGCTGCCACTGCACTAGAACCAGATGTGCCTGACGAGGTGTCGGCACAGGATGAGGCACCTGCCTCGAGGAGGCGGGGTAGGAGGCCTAGAGCTACTCAAGTAGAAGAGCAGCTGCCACCAGTTTAGGAACAATCTTTTGTGGCCTCAGGTCCCATGGACTCAATGGTATCTACTCTAGCTGGGTTGCAGAGAACCATCGATATGATGGCACAGTATATGGTCCACCCTCCCCAACAGCAGCAATCTACCGCACCAAGAGGAGAACCTTACAAACAAATAATTAATTTCAAGAAGTTAGTGCTTGGTACTTATGATGTGCCAGACGATGCCTATCGGTTTTTGGATTCCTACAAACAGGCAAGAATGGAGTTACAGTTGACTGATAGGAGGCTCATAGAGTGTGTGCAGCATGTATTGGGGTCAGTACCAAGACAGTGGATGAATGACTACATATTACCTTGAATGGAAGGTTTGTCATAGACCTAGTTTGTGGAACTGTTTATCAATAGGTTTGTGCCAGAAAGTTTCAGAGATCAAAAACAGTGGGCCATTGAGGCCTTAAGGTAGGATAGTAGATCTGCAAATGAATATGCTACATAATTTCTGGAACTGAGCAGGTATGCCACTACAGCAGTAGCTACAGAAAGTATGAAGGTAAAAAGGTTCTTAAAGGGGCTGGACAGGAGGTATGCAAACTTGGCCATGATGTCTGATCAGTCTTTTGATATGGTAGTTGATCGAGCCTGACAGATTGAGATTAGCTATACAGGAGATGAGAGTGGAAGGGCAAAGAAAAATAGAGTAGAGGGTTCTTCAGGTGTTCCCCACATGGGTACTACAGATAGCAGAGGCCAAAGTCATTACAGAGGAAGAAATAGGAACAAGAAAAGTGATTTTAGACACAAATCTCAAGGATTCAGACCAAGGTACGGATCCAGCAGTGGTCACAGTTCGGGAACAGCAGTTCTGGGTCTAGTTCAGGATCCTCCTTTGCACCTTGCACATAGTGTGGAAGAGGACATTCAGGATCTTGTATGATGGGTTCAGGAGTATGTTTCAAGTATGGCCAGCCGGGTCACTTTGCTAGAGAATGCCTCGTGTTCAGCGAGCCACAGATGGGGTCACAGGATTCTGTTACAAATGTTCCTCATCAGTTATATCCTGGTGCTTCCAGCATGGCAGGTAGTCAGTTTAATGGCCAACAGGGCTGAGGACAAGGAGGACGTGGATTTGGAGGCAGGTCAGGAGGTAAAAGTCAATATCAGGGTTCTCCAACGCAGGGTAGGGGTCATGCTCGAGTTTTCACCCTGACCCACCAGGATGCTCAGGCTTCCAATGCAGTTGTGGCAGGTATTCTTCTAGTCTGTTCCTATGAGGCTCGTGTTTTGATAGATCCGAGTGCTATGCACCATGAGAATGGGTAGGAACCCTACAACTTTAGAATGCCCTTTGTCTGTAGCTACCCCACTTAGTGACAACATAGATGTAGACATGGTTTTTCTAGGTAGCCCAGTTGTAGTGGATGGAAGAATCCTCCCAGCAGACTTGGTTCCTCTACCAGTAATGGATTTTGATGTAATTTTGGGAATGGATTTGTTGGCAACTCATTATGCCACTTTAGACTGCAGAAACAAAAATGTGTATTTCCACATACCTGGTGTGGAAGAGTTTAGCTTTGATGGTGACAAGAGTGTGGCTCCATATAATTTGGTGTCAGCAATTAGTGCTAGAAAAATGTTGAGGCGTGGATGTCAAGGGTATTTGGCATTGGTGAGAGATACATCTGTAGAAGGTGTCAGCATGGAAAATGTTCCTGTTGTCAGAGAATTCATGGATGTCTTCCCTGAGGAGCTTCCAGGGTTGCCACCAGGAAGGGAAATAGAGTTCTGCATTGATGTTGTGCAGGGTATAAATCCCATATCAATGCCGCCTTACAGGATGGCACCAGCAGAATTGAAAGAGCTAAAGGTGCAACTATAGGAGCTTTTGGAAAAGGGTTTCATACGTCCGAGCACTTCACCCTGGGGTGCTCCTGTTCTATTTGTGAGGAAGAAAGATGGGTCCTTGAGGTTGTGTATTGATTATAGACAACTGAACAAGGTAACTATGAAGAACAAGTATCCATTTCCTCGGATCGATGATTTATTTGACCAGCTCCAAGGGGCTAGATTCTTTTCCAAGATAGACCTATGGTCAGGCTATCACCAGTTGAGAATCAAGAATGAGGATGTGTCTAAAACAGCATTCAGGACAAGATATGGTCATTATAAGTTCTTGGTGATGTCTTTTGGACTCACTAACACACTAGCAGCCTTCATGGACTTGATGAACAGGGTGTTCAGGCCATTCCTGGACCGTTTTATCATCGTATTCATAGATGACATTTTGGTATACTCTCGGACCGAGGAGGAACACGTGTGGCATTTGAGGATGGTGTTGCAGACTTTAAGGGAGCACCAGCTATATGCCAAATTTTCAAAATGTGAATTTTGGCTAGAAAGCATCTCATTCTTGGGACACGTGGTTTCTAGTGAATGCATTCAAGTGGATCCCAAGAAAATTGAGGCTGTAACTGATTGGCTTAGGCCTACAACAGTCACTGAAGTATGAAGTTTTCTGGGCCTAGCTGGCTACTATAGGCATTTTGTGTAGGATTTTTCCAGGATAGCAGCTCCCCTAACTAAGTTAACTTGGAAGAATGTTCCATTCATTTGGACAGATGATTGTGAAGAGAGTTTCCAGAAGCTTAAGAAGTGTCTAACCACCGCTCTTGTGTTGACATTACCGATGAGTGGTGAAGGGTATACTGTGTACTATGATGCCTCCAGAGTTGGCTTAGGGTGTGTTTTGATATAAAATGGAAAAGTAGTGGCTTATGCTTCAATGCAGCTAAAGAGGCATGAGCAAAACTACCCCACCCATGATTTGGAAATGGCGGCTGTAGTCTTTGCACTAAAGATCTGGAGACACTATCTATATGGCAAAGTGTGCGAGATATACACCGACAATAAGAGTTTGAAGTACATCTTCCAATAGAGGGATTTAAATTTGAGACAGAGGAGATGGATGGAGCTTCTAAAGGACATGATTGTACCATCCAGTACCATCCTGGGAAGGCCAATGTAGTAATAGTTGCTTTGAGCAGAAAATCTTCTGGCAGCTTGGTGCACATATCAGCAGAGAAGGGACCATTGATTCAGAAAGTACATGAGTTGATGGATCAAGGTCTGATTCTAGATCTTTCTGATGAGGGGTTATTATTGGCCCATTTTTCAGTGAGACCAGACCTGCGAGATAGAGTCAGAGTTTCCCAGCATAGAGACCAGCAATTGATGAAGATCATAGAAAGAGTACAATAGGGTGAAGGTGGTGAGTTTGGATTTGCCAATGATGGCGCCCTTATGCAAGGTTCCAGGATATGTGTGCCCAACATCGACAATCTCATAAACGAAATGATATGAGAGGCACACTATACACTGTATAATGTCCACCCAGGCTCCACCAAGATGTACCATGATGTAAAAGATAGCTATTGGTGGAATGACATGAAGAGATATATAACAGACTTTGTTTCCAAGTGCTTGACTTGTCAAAAGGTGAGTTTGAACACTAGAGGCCGTTAGGGAAGCTGCAAGAGCTCCCTATCCCAGAATGGAAATAGGAAATGATCACTATGGATTTTGTGACTAGGTTGTCTCGTATCATGTGGGGATATGATTCAATATGGGTGATTGTAGACTGTCTAACTAAATCAGCTCATTTCTTACCTGTGAAGACTACATATTCTGTTGCACAGTATGCTCGGCTCTATATTCAAGAAATAGTTAGATTGTATGGAGTTTATGCTTCCATAATATCTGATAGAGGGCCCCAGTTCACTTCTCAGTTTTGAAAGAAGTTGCAGGAGGCACTTGGCACACAGTTAAACTTTAGTATCACTTTCCACCCTCAAACAGACGGGTAGTCCGAAAGGACAATCCAAACACTAGAAGACATGCTTTGCATGTTTATTTTGGATTTTGGAGGTCAATGGGATGATCAGCTACCCTTAGTGGAGTTTGCCTATAACAACAGTTATCATTCTAGCATAGGGATGGCACCCTATGAGGCACTATATGGCAGAAAGTGTAGGTCTCCTTTGTTTTAGACTGAAATGGGAAAAGCGAAGGTGCATGATATAGACCTAGTGCAGTACACTTCAGAGATAGTTCCTTTAATCAGGGAACGATTGAAAACAGCTTTTAGTAGGCAAAAGAGTTATGCAGATCCTAGACGGAAGGATGTAGAGTTTGCAGTAGGCGATTATCTATTCTTGAAGGTTTCTCCGATGAAGAGAGTCATGAGATTTAGAAAGAAGGGCAGGTTAGCACCTCGGTATATTGGACCTTTTGAGGTTACTGATAGAGTTGGAGCAGTTGCCTATCGGTTGGAGTTACCACCCAACCTTTCTCATGTTCATCCTGTGTTTTACATCTCCATGCTCAGGAAATACATACCTGATCCTTCTCATGTGCTACAGCCAGATATAGTAGAGCTGAAGGAAGATTTGACGTTTAAGGAGCAACCTGTAGCCATAGTGGACTACCAAGTGAGGCAGCTAAGATCAAAACAGATCCCTATGGTTAAGGTTTTGTGGAGGAGCCAGTCAGTGGAAGAGTGCACCTGGGAGTTAGAGCGGAAGATGCGTAGCAAGTACCCTTATCTATTCAATGTGTAATTCTGTACTTTATTCTGCCTTGTGTAAAATTCGAGAACGAATTTTCTGTAAGGGGGGAAGAATGTAACACCCCTAATTTTAAATTTATTATTTTGTGAGTAAATATTAATATTTTATTTTATTAAAATTTTAGGAAATTATTTAAAATTTTTCAGATTTTAGAAATCTGATTCGATTTTTCGCAAATATAAGACTTTGATGATTTTTAAAAATTAATTTAAAGACCACGTGGCAAAACTAAAAATATATTTGGACTCTACGAATTTTTCTGAAGTTTTCTAGAATTTTTTCAGAATTTTTGCACCTCGTTTTCAGTCCCAAGGCAGAGTAAAAATTCAAAATTTTATATCTTGAATCCGACCAATCGAATCGAACCGGACCGGATCGGACCGATCGAATCGGACCAACCTTCTTTTTCTTCTTTTTCTTTCTCCCTGCTCGTTCCCGTCGCTCTTCCTCTCTCTCCCATTTTCTCTCTCCTCTCACCTCCCCTCGCCACGCCTCCGCTACCCTAGCCTCCCCACCTCGCCGGCTCGTCGCCCCAGCCCTTCCACATGGCCGGTCGATGCTCCAGGCAGCCGAAACGACGCGGGAAGTTCCCCCTGCGCGCGCGCACCGTTTCAGCTTCCCGATCAAAATTCGGCCGATTCGGCCACTGATCGGACCGGGTCTTGTGTCAAAACACATCTACACCTCGAGAGCTTTCTATAGACACCAAGAACACCAAAATCTATAGAGCGGTTTGCCCAATTTTTGTCTGGAAAGTTTTAGCCCATTTCTATTTTTGGGCTAGATTTCTCGCAAACCGTGAACCCCACGAGAAAACCGAGAGTACCAAAACGCTCCACTCGTCGAGAGCTTCGCGGCAATATAAATTTCAAAATTTTCTGACACCGTTTTTTGGTGGGTCCCATGAAACTTCGTAGTATTTTTTTGAGTACTAAATGAGCTTAGAAAATTTCATAAAAATTATATACTAACCCCCGTGTTGTGGGCTTCATGTAGGTACCTTCAATTCACAGAAATTCAACGGTTGCTCAGATCTGTAAATTTCCGGCCAAACAGACAGGTTACCGAAAAAGTCTCGAAATTAGGTCGAGATTTTGGCTACCCCACCATTGTTAGACATCCCGAGCGCGTTCCCGAGGTCGGAATCAGCATAGGTAAACCCGAACCTTACTTTTTCTTAATTATCTAGTGCTTGAATTGGATTAAAAATCCATAAAATATTCGTGGTAGCTCAGAAAATTATGATTCTTTTTGCATTAGCTTAGTAATATTGCTAAGGACCGCGGGGCAAAGTTTTAGAATTTTTAGAGCTTATTTGGATAGTTTTTGCAAAAAAGATTAATTATAAGGACTAAACTATAATTTTACATATTGTGATTGATGACTGTTTGGATGGGCTCAGAAGGGGCTGTGTGATGTGATTGAGTTGTGAGTGTATGATTTATGGATATAGAAGTGCATTTTTAAGCCTTTTTTGCAAGTTGGGTAGGTTCTAGATATAGGGAAGACTCTACCAGATTTTCGGCACGCCTTTGGACATCTTTGGTCTTTTCTTAGTTTGTATTGAGTCATATTTATTAAATAATTATAATAAAATTGTCAAGTGAGCCGGGACAGCCTTCCTCTTTCGCCCAGCCGCCACAGTGACTTCGGTTAAGTCTGTGAGTAAAATATTAATTTTAATTGTAATTTCGATATTATTATATGTTCAAGCATGCCCATGTATCACTTATATGTATATATCTATTTAGTTAAATATTAGGCACATTTTATATTGCATTCTTAATTGATGGATTGCCATGGGTGTTGTTTATGGTAATTTGGAGCAGTGTGCGTGCGTGGCGTGCGTGTGGTATGGTGTTGGATATGGACAGGACGGGTAGACACGGCTTGAGATCTTCGCTGGGGCCCCGTATTTGGTTTATTAAGCGAAAGTTCGGCTTGAGATCTTCGCTGGCAGAGGTTGGATTAAGAGGACTGTATAGAGGATCAGCTCCCGTATATGTATTGTTTGACGTTATCGAGTGTGTGAGTGCTCCAAATTGCCTTTTTGCTGTTATGATGTGAAAATATAAACGATATTGCATTTCACTCCGCAGGGTGCATTAGCTTTAGATAGCTATAGAGATTATGATTAAAATTAATATTTTACTCTCTAAGTCAAACGCTCCCTCCTGTTCACCTTTTTTTTTTTTCAGGATACAGGAGGTTTATTTTTTAGTTTTAACCTATTCCCATCCCTCGTAGGTTGCCTATTTATGTTATGATATTATATAATTTTTATTTACTCCTAGAATTCCGTATGTGTTAGAAATATTTATTTCATTTAGGTTTGTAATATAATTGCCATGTTGGACCTGTAAACTTATTAAAAGCATGTATGTTGGATTAGATGAGGGAACCAAGCACCCATTTATTTTTATGGCATCATGATTATATGGAGGGTGAGCTGAGCTACCCAGATGATTATATATTGTGTTTACAGGTTGGGCGAGTAAAAAACTCTCCATTAAATAGTCCATGTTATGGCCGGACTCTGTCCGATTGAATTCTTGAAATTGGGCCCAAATGGGCTATAGAGTTGGGTTGAGGAATAGTTAGGCTTACTACGGGCCTCAGGGGCTTTAGGCCGGCCCAGGTCCTAGTGCCGGTCTGGCCCATAGGTTAGGTCGTGACACTTTAAATGAGCTCTCATTAGAAAATGAGAAGTTGAAAAATTAAATTCTTGAACTAAAGACTTCTCTTTTCAAATTTGCTAAAGGGAAGGACAAACTTGATGCCATTTTGGACTCTCAAAGGTCCTCTAGTATTAAGTATGGCCTCAGCTATAGCAAGTTTGCTCAAGCATCTCCTTTTAAAACTACATTGTGAAAGCTACTAGTTCTAATGAGCCTTGTCTCTAAGAGTCTAGCCCCAAGGTGTCTAATCTTAAGAGGCAAGACCCAAAGACATCTAGTGGTAATGCACCTTGAAAGACTCCACATCAACATCATGTCCCTAGCCAAAATGTTCATAGGGCATCTACACTTAGGAAATTTATATCTAGATAAAACTTCCATGGGGGACATGCCACTAGGCATTATAACAATCATCACACTCACAATGCCTCTTGCTTAAATACTAATAATGGACACAACAATAGTGGTTACATGAGACCATACACACACTCATATGCATATAGACCAAGAAAAAAAAGGTTCAATGGTCATTGTCACTATTATGGCAAGTTTGATCACATCAATTATATGTGTGCAATTAGAAAAGTTCATCTTATGTATGGTAGAATGTTTGACTTTTGGGTACCTAAATTTGGTTGAATTGTCTTGTGTAGGTGTGCTTAAAATCCTCAAATCTTGAAAGAAAGTGGTATTTGGATAAGGGATGTTCAAGGCACACGACTGGTAATGCAAACCTCTTCATCTCTCTTGAGAAGAAGGATAAAAGTGGCAAGTGACCTTTGGTGACAATGACAAAGATAAAATTATGGGAATAGGTAAGATTGATAAGAAAAATTCTCCTATTCTTGACAAAGTACTTCTTATTGATAGTTTGAAGCATAATTTGCTTAATGTTAATAAATTATGTGACAAAGGTTATAGAGTTATGTTTGAACCAAAGTCTTGTTTTGTTTCTAAAATGTCCAATAATAAAATGTTTTTTGTTGGTGAAAGAGTTGAAAACATTTATATTATTGATTTACATGCTATGTCTACCAAAGATATCAAGTGTTTTGTATCAATTAGTGATGACTCTTGAACTTGGCATAAAAGACTTGTAAATGCTAGCATGGAGCTTTTTGTAAACTTGAACAAATATGAGCTCATTGAAGGGCTTCTAAAGATTAAGTTTCAAAAAGAAAAAGTGTGTAATGCATGTCAAATAGGTAAGCAAGTCAAGAGTTCATTCAAGTCAAATCAAAAGGTATCTTTAGACCTCTTCAATTATTGCATATGGATTTGTTTGGTCTAACTAGAGTAGCTAGCTTAAGTGGCACACATTATGTGTTAGTCATTGTTGATGACTACTCTAGGTATATTAGGGTTATATTCCTTGCTCATAGGGATTAATGTTTTAATGCTTTTGAAAGATTTTCAAAAAAGGTTCAAAATGAAAAAGGTTTTCTAATATCTTCTATTAGGAGTAATCATGGTAGAGAATTTGATATGAAAGATTTGAAAAATATTGTGATTCACTAGGGATCACTCATAATTTTTCTTCTCTTAGGACTCCCCAACAAAATGGTATTGTTGAAAGAAAAAATAGAATTCTTTTAGATATGGGGAGGAATATGCTAAATAAATATAAATTACCAAACTATTTTTGGGCAGAGGCTGTTAATATGGCTTACTATATTTCAAATAGAGTTTTGATTAGACCTTTTCCAAAGAAAATTCCTTATGAGCTTTAGAATGGCAAGAAACCTAAAGTAGGCTATTTTAGAGTATTTGGTTGTAAATGCTTCGTTCTAAATACTAAGGATAACTTGGATAAGTTTGGCTCTAAAACCGATGAAAGTATCTTCTTAAAGTACTTTACATGTAGTAGAGCATATAGAGTATTTAATAAGAGAACCTTAGTAATTAAGGAGTTAATGCATATTGTATTTGATGAAGCTAATCCCTTTGGCCCTAAAAAGGATCTTTTTTCTAATGATGACATTGTAGGCAACCTTAATGAGTTAAACCTTGAAGATCCCTAATCTAGTGGAGATCAAGCACAACTCAAGGAAAATCCATTAAAGGCATTAGGAGATGAAGTTGAGCTCCAAGACCAACAAGGGCAAATAGTTCCATATCAAAAAGTTTAATAAAACTTGCCTAAGGATTGGACCTTTAAGAAGGATAATCCCAAGGACTAAATCATTAGTGAAACTTTAAAAGGGGTAACAACTAGATCCTCTTTTGGAAATATATGTAATAATCTTACATTCATTTCACAAATAGAACCTAAGTCTATTGATAAGGCCATTAATGATGAAGGTTGGGTGCTTGCTATGCAAGAAGAACTCAACCAATCTAAAAGGAATAAGGTTTGGATCTTAGTTTATACATTTTACTGTTTCGGTGACTAGTGTTTGCTCGGACAGCTAGGATGTTTAGAACTATATCAAAGTCACCTAGAAAAGTCATAAATAAAAATTAATAGATATCACATGAAAGTGAAAATGGAAATAAGAAAAACAAAGCTTAATCAGTTAAATGAGCCGAGGTCTAAGCGATGGGTGACCGACCCGGGAAGCCATTATGAGCTCAGCTGCTACCCTAAATTCGTGTGGGACCCTATGACACCCCAGGCCAAGGGATAATTGCGAAACTAATGGTAATGTGAAAGCAACAGAAAAGGAAAGAAAATAAGTTCAAATAATTGAATCAGTATTCAAAGAGTTACCAAGCACTATTAGGAAGGCAGATTGAACCGATGAGGGACATTTTGATCAATTCACTCTTAGAGGTGACTTTTGACCTAAATGGCCATTAAAATATAGGAAATTAAAATAATGAAAAATACTTAGAAATGTAAAGAAGAATAAGAAAAAGAAAATGAAAGAAAAAGAAATTATAATTTTTAATGGATTATGACATCATCATGAAGTGAGCATGATATAATCAATTTATAATTTTAATTTATGAAAATTTGGGGATAATTATACTTATATAAAGAAAAAAATTAAAAAGAAAATGATAATCTTCTTCTTCTAAATTCCAGCCATCCCTCTCTCTCACCAGATCTCTCTCACTTTCTTCCATTGTCACCCATTTCCAAAGCTTACAACCTCAAATTTCTACTGTAAATCCCACAGCTTATCTTGGGAAAAACTCAAATTGGACTTTGATTTAAAGATTTGGCTTAAGAAAATTTGAGAAAGTGAAAGAAATTGGAGGACTTGACAAGCTTCATCAAAGGTAAATCTCTCTACAAGCTATAATTCTTATATGATCATTGAATAAAGGTTAAGTATAGGAAAATTGATTCAAAAATATGGAAAAATCATGCATGAGTTTTGAGAGACAAAATTGGCTAACATGATGGGGGTTAGGGTTTGATGGAATTGAATGGAATTGAGCATGCAATTGAGCTTAGATGCATCATTATATTGATTTGTATGTTTGGAATGACATGAATTGTATAAGTTGTAAGAGATGGAAAAGATAGCCAATTAGGGTTTTGAACCAATTTGGGGAAATTGTGCTATGATGCTAAATTAATGTTTTTAAGGTCAAATATTGACCAATTGATGAGCTTTGATTGTGAATAGAAGTAGTGATTGAGATGAATTAATGAGATGGGAAGTGTGTTTGATGTGCTAGATTGCTGGACCTTTGAGTCCAGTATGCTTTTAGGGTTATAAGTAGAGATAGGATGCTCCAATTGGTGTGAGGCAAATTGGAGATGAAATTAAGACCTAAAGCCACATTTTTCATGAAGAAACCTTGCCCAAAAACTAACCATAAGTTGGTCTAAAATTGGCTTGAATCCGGGTGACCTAATGCTAGACCTGGAAAAATGACTAAATGAACAGTAAATATTCAAATGGCCATAACTTGCTCTAGAATGCTTAGAATGACCTGATTCTTGAACCATTAGAAAGGTTAAACATAAAAGCACATGTTTCATGAAGATAATGAGCCCAAATTCTGACTTTAACCTAACCAAATTATTAGAAAAATTTAGGTCAACAAAACTGGCCAGAACCAAAACTGACCTGAAATTCTAGACAAATGGCCATCCGACCAGTTTTGGAAAAAATGCCATAACTTGGTCCAAAAAACTACAAATGAAGTGAAACCAAAGCCAAAATTTTTGTAAGACCTAGAACTACAATTTTGGTGTTTTGACCAAAATCCAGAACCTAATGGAACTTGAGCATTTTGTTAAGACAAATTAACAATTCAAATCCTAAAAATGAGCTAAATAGCCATTGACCTGAGAATAGTATTTAAGTCATATCTCCCACTAGAAAACTCCAATTTGGATGAGCCAAGCTGATATGGAAACCTAGGAAATAGGGCTACAACTTTGCTTTAGTAACATTACCCAAATTTGGAGGATAAGAACCTCAAATGTGAAATGCAATATACTGACCTGAACTTGGAATTCTGATGCACAGAGTTTATGAGTCCAGGTCAGTTACAATGCCATAACTCACCATACATAACTTTAAAAATTATGATTTTAAACTTGTGTGACCATAACCCATAGGGGAATAACTCATATGAAGAACATTAGGCCAAAATAAGATTGTAACTAGTTCAATTGGCTGGGCAAAATAAGGTTCCAGAATCTGCCTGGTTTTGGAATTATAAAGAGTCATTGGACCAACACATGATAAATTGACCATAACTTGAAAACCAAAACTCCAAATGGAGTGATTCAAATTGGAAAATGAAATTAAGACATAGAGGGACAAATTTTATGCAGAACACCTCACTAGATTATGACTAGAACTAGGTCGAAATTGGGTTCAAAAGTCAGAAAGTAAAACTGTCTAGAACTCAAACCTTATAAAACTTCATAAGTAACTTGAGTATGCAAAATACAATTGTTGGATTAGTTATTGGGAAACATTTTGGATGAGTATTGAGACACTTTAATTATATGTTTCAGTTAGAAAGGAGCCTTCTAAGGAAGAAGAAAGATTGGATTAAGTCAAGACAAGTAAGGAAGGTTTGTGCACAACAACCAATATCTTTTTATTTTTCAAATTGAATTTGTTTTTGAATGAGTTGTGTGAATGATTTATGACCTTTATTGCAGTGAAAATCTTAATTGGGAAATTATGTGTTGCTAGCCCATTTTTGGATAATTGTTTTGAATGAAATATGAATGTAAGTTGGTAAATACCTTTGATAATTGGAAAATTATTGAAATGGTTTGAAACCACAGTTGCCATGACTATGTGTTTTGTATTCCTCACTAGCTTGCCTAATGAGACGAATTGGACTTATTTTCCCTCTCTGGTTGAAGTGTGTGCCAGTTGAGGACGAATTGAATAAGTACTCATATATATGCTAGCTAGCCCTTGTATTCCCCATTAGCCTTTGGTTATTGAGATGAATTGGATAATTGTGTCATATTCTAAACTGTGTCTTTTAGAAAATTTTATTTTATGATAGTTGGACTAAAACTCGCTTTTATTAAATGATCCTCTTGTGTTAGAAATATTGTGAAATTTTATATGTGTTTGATATTAAAATTGATTTAGTTTTGATAAATTATGATTTACATTGATGCTTTAAAAATTTAAGTTGTGCACCACTGAGTTTTTGCTCAGCTATAGCTTGTTTATGCTGTCATAGGTAAGGAGATAGATAAAGCAGTAGAGTAAGCTGCTTGTGGTGTAGTGAGAGCTTTATTGTGGATTGGTTACCAGGTATATTGATTATACCCTTTGTAAATTTTCTTTTGATGTATATGTATCTGTATGTATGTATGTAAAGTACTTGAGCAGTTGTATAAAAAGTTTGAAATTTTATTTTTGGTTCATATAAATTTTTGTAATGAAAACTTGTTTATTTCTATTAATGCTTCTTTTTGAATTTTACAAATAATGAATCGCTACCCTCTTGCTTGAGGTTGTTGAAATTGAGATGTGTTGATTTTAATGGAGTTGTCGACAATACATCTATTGGAAGTGTTTTTAACAGGTTTTAAAGAACTGTTTTCTCAATTTTTAAACGGTACTCTGTCAAAATTTCTATAAAATTTTGAAAATTCCTAATTAATTAAAATTACAGTTTATGATATAAATCTCATTTAAAAGCTCTTTAATAATTATTTATCATTTCTTTACACTTTAAAATGAATTGAAATTATTTAAAATTCCTTGTAATATATTTAATGGGTTATCGGTAGGTGAAGTTTGGTAATCCATTAGATATGTTACAGGATCATGTCATGCCTTATGTAGGAATAAGGTGTGACATATACCAACTTTAATAGCTAAAATAAAGCATTTTGGCAACTAAATCTCTTTTCCTTAATATTTCTCCTCTACCGTTGCACCTCTTTTACACTTCTCTCTTCTCTCTCCCTAAAAAAACTTACAAATCCAAAATTTTACCCAAATTGCTTGTTTTCTTTGCTTTAATCCCTTAAATTACTTAGCTTTGAAAGTTCTTTATTGCCTATTTTGATTTTATCACTCGCATTATGGTTTTTCAACATCTAGGTATTTTGTTATCCATCTTTAATTTCAAATTTCTTAAATTCTTTAGATTAAACTTACTTTTCTGCTTTCTTTTATGCAATTTATGTGTCGTTTGGTAGTTATCATTGGGTTCATATTGCTCATTTGATTTCAATTGTGGGCTTTTCTTATTTGAGTAAGTTATTCCTTTGACTTGAAAAAGATATTTGATTTGTTGATATTGTGTCTGATAGTCTTTTAAAATTAAGTGTTGTTTGTCTTTGTCTACAAATTATAATTCCTTGTTAGGGTTATTGCTTATATAAGTTTATGAAACTCTATTACTAAGTGTATCTCTTCTCGCTGTTATACATTATGGTTGACACAAAATGAGTTTTTCTTTTTGGGTTTTGTGCCCTTTGTTGATATGGTATTGTGATATTAAATAGTTGTAATAATAAAGTAATATGTATAACATACTTGTTTTATGCCATATAAAATAAAATCAATTTTGAGTTTTTTATAACTTTGTAATTTTTTTTTGTACTCTTTGTCATTGTTTTGGAAATACTTTTTGTACTACATGTAATATCAAAGAACGACATATTTTTGGAAGTTTTAGTTGTTCTTGAGATCCATGCTTAACTATTTGTGATTTCTTTCAAATCTATCTTAATGTCCTCAAGGCATTGCAATTTTTTTTAATAGGTTGTTACTGATAGCTGCTATAATGAATAATTTTTTTCCCACGCTTTCTTAACATTTCAACTTAGAAAAACCCAAAGATTGACACTAAGCTTTGCCTTTTATGTTCCTTTTACATTGGCTTTTGTAAACTCATGCTTATATCTATTGGAACTAAAGTCGTACCTTGAGTTTTTACATATTGAATGGCAACCTGTGCTACTTATAAATAATGAGTTGACTAATATCTTTTTTTTTTTTTTGGAAATGTTCATGTTTATACTCTTCTTGACTTTGACATCGTGTCTTAAGCATTTACAACTATATCTTGTATTTACAATATCTTAATGATAGTTCTTTGGAAAAGTGAATCAATATCTTTTTACCATATGATTTCTCTCACATATACTGAAGGAACGGAAGCGTAAAAAACATAAGTTTATACTATTGAATTCAAAAATTTTCACCTAGGGTCACATGCATCATGCAAGATTTATTTTAATCTATTTGATTTCAATGATAAACAACATATTAAAAATCTTTTAATATGTTTTTGGATCTGTATTTGCCATTTAAGATTTTAAAATTAATCAGATTAATTTTAGAACCCTAGATTAAATAAAAAACAAGTATACTAACCTCTTAATGCACTGCAGTGTATTTGCCCCTTTGAGATGCGTCTTCAGAACACCAGATGTTGTCCCTCTAGCTTGTCCACACCAAGAACACCTATGGCAGCCCTTGAACAGCTTCTAAAGCTTTTTCTATTAATTAGAAAATCAAGTTCTGCCTTTTAAGAGATTAAAGATGTAAACAAGACACTAGAAACGATTTCTAGTATTTTTAATTCAAGAGATTGATGGCTAATCTCTTTGAATTGATGAGAGATAAAGAAGAATAGATGAAGAGCCACAAAATGGCGTGACAAAGGAGAGGAGTGGCTGCTGGTTTTTTTTCTTTTTCATAACAACACTTATATAGCTAGGTTAACACATTAAACCCTTGCCACATGTCACCCTTTGATTAGCTCTAGGTTTAAGTGACCCAATCACATTGTGCCAAGTGTTAAACCTATATTCAATCTTGATTTTAATCATCTTACATGATTAAAAAACATTTGGAAAGCTTATGTGTAATCCCACGTGTCACCATCTCATGGTGCCACGTGTCACACTGTGAAATGACTAAAATGCCCCTGTGTCTTAATTTTGAGTTCTTAACCTAAAATAATTATTTCTCTTCTTCTAATCAATTTATATCAAATATAAATTAATTAATTAATCTCTATTAATTAATTTCTCATTAATTAAATTCATATTTAAACACTTTAAATATAAATTTAACTTATATTATACATCCAATAATCTAGATTTGGTTTCAAGTCATGCTAGGGACTTTGCAATCTAATTGCAAACCAAACCTATTTAATTAATCAATTAAACTCTTTAATTAATTAATTAAATCATATTTAATTAGGTGATAACTTGTGTATGTGTGTGATTTACTAGGCTCATCACTAATTGGCAATGAGATATGATATCAACTCTTAATATCATCAAAACTCTTTCTTACCATAAATACTCAACTCAATTAAGCCTTTATCCCAAAAATTTGGGGTCGGCTATATGGATTCGCTTTTTCCACTCTGAACAATTTTGGGTTAAATCCTCAGAAATGTGTAATGCTTCTAAGTCATGTTGTACTACTCTCCTCCAAGTCAATTTAGGTCTACCCCTTTTTTCTTTCTATCCTCTAACCTAATGTGCTCTACTTGTCTAACTGGAGCCTCCGTATGTCTACGCTTCACATGACCAAACCACCTCAATCTCCCTTCTCTCAACTTATCTTCAATTGGCACCACTCCTACCTTTTCTCTAATACTCTCATTACGGACTTTATCTAGTCTAGTATGGCCACTCATCCAACTTAACATTCTCATCTCTGCAACTCTTATCTTAGATGCATATGACTCTTTCAGTACCCAACACTCACTACCATATAACATAGCCGGTCGTATGGCTGTACGGTAAAATTTTCCTTTCAATTTATTAGGAATCTTATGATCACATAAAACTCCTGTGGCACGTCTCCATTTTAACCATCCGGTTTTAATCCTATGACTAACATCCTCCTCACATCCCCCATCTACTTGAAGGACTGAGCCTAGATATTTAAAGTGATTACTTTGTAACAGTACCACTCCATTAAAACTAACTCCTTCCCTATCACCAGTTTGGCCTTCACTGAACTTGCAATGCATGTATTCTGTCTTCGTTCTACTTAACTTAAAACCCTTTGACTCTAGAGTACTTCTCCAAAGTTCTAGCTTTCTATTGACTCCTTCTCGTGTCTCATCTATCAGAACAATATCATCCGCAAACATCATGCACCAAGGAATACTCTCTTGTATATGTTTCGTCAGTTCATCTAAAACTAATGTAAAAAGGTAAGGGCTTATGGCTGATCCTTGGTGTAATCCAATTGAGATCGGAAAATCTCTTGTGTCCTCTCCCACTGTGCGCACAATAGTAGTTGTTCCTTCATACATATCTTTCAATACTTGTATGTACCTAATAGATACCTTCTTTTGTTCTAACACATTCCATAAGACCTCTCTTGGAACACTATCATAAGGTTTCTCCAAATCAATAAAAACCATGTGTAGATCTTTCTTCACATCTCTATATTTCTCCATCAAGCTTCTAATGAGAAAGATCACTTCCATAGTTGAACGACTGGACATGAAACCAAATTGATTGAGAGATAGAAGTATCATGACGTAGTCGATGCTCCACAACTCTCTCCCACAACTTCATAGCATGGCTCATGAGTTTAATTCCCCTAGAGTTTGAGCAACTCTGTATGTCTCCCTTATTTTTAAAAATAGGTACTAAAATACTCTTCCTCCATTCACCAGGCATTTTCTTTGAGTTTAGATTCTTATTAAATAATTTAGTTAACCATACCACTCCCATATTTCCCAAATACTTCCACACTTCAATTGGTATTTCATCGGGTCCACAGGCTTTACCCACTTTCATTCTCTTAAGTGCTTCCTTTACTTCTAAAGATCGAATTCTTCTAGACCATGGCCACCCAAAGACCATGGTTAACACCTAGCATAGCATGCCATGGCCACCCAATTAGTAACAAGGTTTACCTTAAATGAACCTATAATCATATGTTACCATGCACTGGAATCTCTCTGTTACAAAATCCTAACTCAAGCTGGAGTCATGGTTTATGTCAAACTCCATTTGCTATGAACATTATGTTCTCTTTTAATTCTAGTTCTTGATTAAAAGATTTTCTCATCAGAAACTCTTTTCTGATTAAATCTATCTGTCCTGGCCAGGAACTTGAAACATCAAGAACAATTAAATGAACATAGGATTTTATCTCTATTTACTTAGAGGAACAGATTCCATCTTGATCAACACCTACCTCCATATATAACTAGTAGGAGCCAACACATGCCCATATACCCATACACAGTACAATTATGAAAGTAGTATCAAACTCAAACTACCTATATACAAGATAACTGTGCTATCTCAGGTCTAAAGATTATATGCACTAATATGATTTATGACAAAATATTAACAAGAGTAAACTCCATGTGCTTGTCATAAGTGTCATTGGTTCGACCTACTTATCATTTATAAGTGCCTATCATGTTTGTCATATGGCATGAGACTCACCATTCCATCTTATTTATATCTCATATAAATAACTTGGAAACAAATATGAATACAATCTTTCTGGATAAGTCATGTCCTTATTATGAAGTATCCTCGATTGTCAACCTATTTATGATACTTTGTGCTAGAAATACTGTCACTCATATTCTTAACAACTTAAGAATAGAATTTCTAACAAAATATCAATGGACCTTTTCTATTACACATAAATATATTATGTAAATGGAAAAGTGGAAATGCCTTTTATTAATAAAACATATACAAGATACATACTAAATCATATGCTCTAGGGCATACTAATAACAATCTCCCACTAGCACTAGAGCCGTTCATTACAATACCTTAGACCCATCTTTTCAAGATGTCGGTCTAACTGAGCTTGTGACAAAGGCTTAGTGAATGGATCAGCTGAATTTTTCAGCTGATGTTATTTTTCTGCATGGCTATATCGCCTTGCCCAACTATATGTCTGATAATGTGGTAGTGCCTTTCTATGTGTTTGGATTTCTAGTGAAACCTTGGTTCCTTAGCCTGTATGACTGCTCCATTGTTGTCACAGTGTAGTGGAACTGCTGACTCAATGGAAGGAACTACTGTAAGTTCTGTCACGAACTTTTTATCCAAACAGCTTCCTTTGCAGCATCTAATGCAGCAATATACTCAGCCTTAGTAGTGGAATCTGCAGTCGTGCTCTGTTTGGAACTCTTCCAACTGACTGCACCTCCATTACAAATGAAAACATATCCAGAGGTAGACTTTCTATCATCGATATCTGATTGGAAATCAGAATTAGTATAACCATCCAATTGCAAGTCTCCACCTTCATAAATCAAGAATAAATCCTTAGTTCTTCTCAAGTACTTAAGGATATTCTTGACAGCTATCCAGTGTTCCAAACCTGGATTGGATTGACACCTGCTAGTCAAACTAATAGCATATGCGATATCCGGCCTAGTACACAGTATTGCATACATTAAACTTCTAATAGCCGAAGCATATGGAATCCTGGCTATCTTATCTCTTTCTTCAGGTGTCTTTGGAGACATCTCTTTAGAAAGATGGATACCATGTCTCACTGGTAACAATCCTCTCTTGGAATCAAGCATGTTAAACCTCTTTAACACCTTTTCCAAGTATAGACTTTGGGATAAACCAATTATTCTTTTCGCTCTATCTCTATATATGCAAATCCCAAGAATATAGGTTGCCTCCCCTAAGTCTTTCATGGAGAATGTATTTGACAACCATACCTTTATGGTTGTCAACATACCTGTGTCATTACCCATCAACAGTATGTCATCCACATATAAGACAAGGAAAGTGATAGCACTGTCACTAACCTTCTTATATACACATGGCTCATCCTCATTTTTTATAAAACCAAAGGATTTAATGGCTTCATCAAAATGGATGTTCCAACTCCTCGAAGCTTGTTTCAACCCATAAATGGATCGCTTTAGCTTGCATACCTTAGAACCATCTTGGGATTCAAAACCCCTAGGTTGTTCCATAAAAATGTTTTCTTCAATGTATCCATTGAGAAAAGCTGTTTTGACATCCATCTGCCAAATCTCATAATCATAGTATGCAGCTATTGCTAATAAAATCCTAATTAATTTAAGCATGGCAACAGGCGAGAAAGTCTCCTCATAGTCGATTCATTGCCTTTGGCGAAACCCTTTCGCTACTAGCCTTGCCTTATAGGTCTCTACCTTTCCATCAGAACCAATTTTCTTCTTAAAAACCCATTTGTTCCCTATAGGTACAATACCTTCAGGTGGGTCAACAAGATCCCAAACTTGATTCTTATACATGGAATCAATCTCGGATTTCATAGCATCAATCCATTTTGAAGAGTCTATATCTGATATAGCTTCTTCATAGGTAAGTGGATCATCTCCGTGATCTACTTCTTCATGAATAGATAACTCTTGTTCTTCTTCATGAAGAAAACCATATCTCACTGGTGGGTGAGATACCTTGGTTGTTCTATGAGGAACAACTGTAGATGTTTCATCAACGGGTATAGGTTGACTAGATGGATCTATATCCATCTGATCTGTTGGTTGGTCAGAATTCTCCAATTCTAACTCTATTTGCCTTCCTTTGCCTCCTTCTTGAACAAACTGTTATTCAAGAAATGTGGCATCTCTACTTATCACAACCTTTTGTGAAGTAGGCAAATAAAAATAATATCCAAAACTATCTTTTGGATATCCAACAAATCGACTTTTTTCTGATCTGGTCTCCAATTTATCAGTGTTCAGCTTTTTGATATAAGCTGGACAACCCCAAATCTTAACATGCTTAAGACTTGGTTTTCTTCCATGCCATATCTCATAAGGTGTGGAAGAAACTGATTTTGATGGAATCCTATTCAGAATATACAAAGCTGATTCTAATGCAAATCCCCAAAAGAAGATTGGCATATCAGTATAGCTCATCATACTACGTACCATATCCAATAGGGTACGATTTCTCCTTTCAGATACACCATTCAGCTGTGGCATTCCTGGAGGAGTCAGCTGAGAAACAATGCCATGCTCTCTCAAGTATTCATCAAATTCAGTACTCAAATATTCACCTCCACAATCTGATCGAAGAGCTTTAATACTCTTTCCTGTTTGATTTTCTACTTCAGATTTAAATTCCTTAAACTTTTCAAAGGATTCATGTTTGTATTTCATCAAATACAAATACCCAAATCTTGATTTATCATCAGTAAAGGTAATAAAATAATGAAAGCCCCCTCTAGCCATTTCTTTAAATGGACCACATACATTACTATGTATTAGCTCCAAAATATTTTCAGCTCTTAGCCCTTTTCCAACAAAGGGTGATCTAGTCATTTTGCCCTGAAGGCAAGATTCACAAGTTGGAGTAGGCTCAGAGCCCAATGAGGATAAAATCCCCATTTTCTCCAATTTTGTAATCCTATCTTTTGCAACATGACATAACCTTAAGTGCCAAATATATTTTGAACTTGAGTTGGTTTTCACCATGGCATTGCATTCTTTTAGATCACTTGCATTCAATTTGTGTTTGTCATTATTATCCAAATAATAAAGACCATCATTCATATAACCCGAACCAACATATTTATTTCCAAAATAAATATTGCAAACATCATCTGTGAACTGAAATTCATAGCCATTTCTAGTCAAACTAGATATAGAAATGATGTTCTTAAAAGCATCAGGTACATATAAAATATTATCCAAACACAAAACATGTCCAAACATGTAAAAAGATTTAGATCCTATGGCTAAAGCTTCAACAGTTGAGCCATTGCCAATTCGGACTCTAATATCTTGAGAACGCAAGCTGCTACTGTTTGCTAGTTCCTGCATATCATTAGAAATGTGAGAACTGGCACCAGTATCTAAAACCCAAGTTGTAGATGAACTATGAGTATCATCAGAATCTAAATAACAAGATATGGACATACCTTCCGAAGGTGTATCCTTCTTGTCCTTCGTAAAAGCAAGATACTCAGGCGGTTCCTTTTCCAAAGGCCCATCCTTTTGGCAGTGGAAACACTTTCCTTTGCCTCCATCAGCTTTAGTCTTCCCTTTCTGTTTAGATATTTTCTTAGAAGGACCAGGAATCTGAGGTTTCTTTTTCTTATTGCCCTTCTTCTTGTTGGACTTTCCAGCAGAAGAAGACGCAATCAAAGCTACCTCTTTTCCTTTATTGCCTGGCATATTCTTTTGGGCAATAACCAGCATGTTGAGTAAACCAGCTAAGGTGCATTCCTGTTTAGTCATATGGAAATTTGTCACAAAATTCCCAAAAACTCGTGAAGGGATCAAGGATCAAATCTGTAGTTGGAAATCCATGTTGAAGTCAAGATGTTCCAACTGCTCAATCAGCCGAATCATCTTGTGGACATGATCCCCAACATTCTGTCTCTCAGACATCCTCATACGGAATAGCTGTCTAGATATCTCATACCTAGCATTCCTGCTGTGCTCACCATACAACTCTTGTAGGTGAAGGAGGAACTCACTCGCACTCAATATGTTCTCATGCTACTTTTGTAACTCATTACTCATGGAAGCAAGCATGTAACACTTAGCTCTCATATCATGCTCCTTCCACTTATCCAAAGTTTCATGTTCCTCTTGTGTGGCCTCTGGAGGTAAGGGACCAGGAACATTTGAATCTAGAACAT
Source organism: Hevea brasiliensis (assembly GCF_030052815.1). Lineage (NCBI taxonomy): Eukaryota > Viridiplantae > Streptophyta > Magnoliopsida > Malpighiales > Euphorbiaceae > Hevea > Hevea brasiliensis. The sequence continues at coordinate 1,411,227 of NC_079508.1, read as the reverse complement.
ATCCTATATGTTCAAGGTTCAGGACAAGTTTCAAATTTCTTAGCCAATCAAACAGATTAGGTCCTGTCAACCTATTGCGATCAAGTATGCTTGCAAGGATATTGGATGGTGGTGGTTGTTTTGTGCTCATTTTTATTATAAAATTAACTGCAGAAAATAATCAGATTAATTAGTAAATGTATCATGTAATTAACCAAAATGATTATGGTCTTTTAATCAAATTGGTCCTCCCACTAACTTAGCGAATCCTACACTTCCAAAGTAGAAAACGGAAATCCTAGTTGGATGGATTTCTAGTGGGTGATTGAATTCTTATAATTCTATTGATCATCCTTAGGTACATCCATTATTGGAATTACAATAAACTATAAGTGAGCAACCCCTAGCCCATCACATCTGATGTGAGGTTCAATCCTTTACCTAACACATTAAACCCTTGCCACATGTTACCCTTTGATTAGCTCTAGGTTTAAGTGACCCAATCACATTGTGCCAAGTGTCAAACATATATTTAATCTTGATTTTAATCATCTTACATGGTTAAAAAACATTTAGCAAGCTTATGTGTAATCCCATGTGTTACCATCTCATGGTGCCACGTGTCACACTGTGAAATGACTAAAATGCCCATGTGTCTTAATTTTGAGTTCTTAATCCAAAATAATTATTTCTCTTCTTCTAATCAATTTATATCAAATATAAATTAATTAATTAATCTCTATTAATTAATTTCTCATTAATTAAATTCATATTTAAACACTTTAAATATAAATTTAACTTATATTATACATCCAATAATCTAGATTTCGTTTCAAGTCATGCTAGGGACTTTGCAATCTAATTGCAAACCAAACCTATTTAATTAATCAATTAAACTCTTTAATTAATTAATTAAATCACATTTAACTTGGTGAATAACTTGTGTATGTGTATGACTTACTAGGCTCATCACTAATTGGCAATGAGATATGATATCAACTCTTAATATCATCAGAACTCTTTCTTACCATAAATGATTTCTCTAAATCATTTTATGCATCTCATAGACCATGGTTAACACCTAGCATAGCATGCCATGGCCACCCAATTAGTAACAAGGTTTACCTTAAATGAACCTATAATCATATGTTACCATGCACTGGAATCTCTCTGTTACAAAATCCCAACTCAAGCTGGAGTCATGGTTTATGTCAAACTCCATTTGCTATGAACATTATGTTCTCTTTTAATTCTAGTTCTTGATTAAAAGATTTTCTCATCAGAAACTCTTTTCTAATTAAATCTATCTGTCCTGGCCAGGAACTTGAAACATCAAGAACAATTAAATGAACATAGGATTTTATCTCTATTTACTTAGAGGAATAGATTCTATCTTGATCAACACCTACCTCCATATATAACTAGTAGGAGCCAACACATGCCCATATACCCATACACAGTATAATTATGAAAGCAGTATCAAACTCAAACTATCTATATACAAGATAACTGTGCTATCTCATGTCTAAAGATTATATGTACTGATATGATTTATGACAAAATATTAACAAGAGTAAACTCCATGTGCTTGTCATAAGTGTCACTGGTCGACCTACTTATCATTTATAAGTGCCTATCATGTTTGTCATATGGCATGAGACTCACCATTTCATCTTATTTATATCTCATATAAATAACTTGGAAACAAACATGAATACAATCTTTCTGGATAAGTCATATCATTATTATGAAGTATCATCGATTGTGAACCTATTTATGATACTTTGTGCTAGAAATACTGTCACTCATATTCTTAACAACTTAAGAATTGAATTTCTAACAAAATATCAATGGACCTTTTCTATTACACATAAATATATTATGTAAATGGAAAAGTGGAAATGCCTTTTATTAATAAAACATATATAAGATACATACTAAATGATATGCTTTAGGGCATACTACTAACATATACAACTTATCATAATTTTTTTTGCAAATCAATTTTGCTATGTTTATGCCTTATGATGCTATTATGTGTATACTTGCTATAAGATGAAATGTTATTTCTGCTTCTATTATCTTGAGCTATCTTTATGGTGTTTTATCTTAGAAATGGATGTTCTATGTTTGCATTGTGTGTAGTGCTCTGTTAGTAGTATGCCCTAGAGCATATCATTTAGTATGTATCTTGTACATGTTTTATTAATAAAAGATAATTTCACTTTTCCATTTACATAATGTATTTATGTGTAATAGAAAAGGTCCATTGATATTTTGTTAGAAATTCTATTCTTAAGTTGTTAAGAATATGAGTGACAATATTTCTAGCACAAATTATCATAAATTGGTTTACAATCGAGGATACTTCACACAGGACATGACTTATCCAGAAAGATTATATTCATGTTTGTTCCCCAGGTATTTATATGAGATATAAATAGGATGAAATGGTGAGTCTCATGCCATATAACAAATATGATAGGCACTTATGCATGATAAGTAGGCCGAACCAGTGACACTTATGACAATCACGTGGAGTTTACTCTTGTCAATGCATTGTCATAAATCATATCAGTGCATATAATCTTTAGACCTGAGATAGCACAGTTATCTTGTATATAGGTGGTTTGAGTTTGATACTACTTTCATATTTATACTGTGTATGGGTATATGGGCATGTGTTGGCTCCTACCAGTTATATATGGAGATAGGTGTTGATCAAGATGGAATTTGTTATCCTAAGTAAATAGGGATAAAATCCTATGTTCATTTAATTGTTCTTGATGTTTCAAGTTCCTAGCGAGGACAGATAGATTTAATCAGAAAAGAGTTTCTGTTGAGAAAATTTTTTTAATTAAGAACTGAAATTAAAAGAGAACATAATATTCATAGCAAATGGGATTTAACATAAACCATGAGTCCAGCTCGAATTGGGATTTTATAATAGAGAGATTCTAGTGCATGGTAACATATGATTATAGGTTCATTTAAGGTATTCCTTATTACTGATTGGGTGGTCATGGCATGTTATGCTAGGTGTTAACCATGGTCTATGAGATGCCTAAAATGACTTAGAGAAATCATTTATGGTAAGAAAGAGTTTTGATGATATTAAGAGTTAATATAATATCTCCTTGCCAATTAGTGATGAGCCTAGTGAGTTACACACATATACAAGTAATCACCAAGTTAAATGTGATTTAATTAATTAGTTGAAGAGTTTAATTGATTAATTAAATAGGTTTGGTTTGCAATTAGATTGCAAAGTCCCTAGCATGGCTAAAAACCAAATCTAGGTTATTGGATGTATAGTATAAGTTAAATTTATATTTAAAGTGTTTAAATATGAATTTAATTATGAGAAATTAATTAATAGAGATTAATTAATTAATTTATATTTGATATAAATTGATTAAAAGAGGAGAATTAATTGTTTTGGGTTGAGAACTCAAAATTAAAACACAAGGGTAATTTGGTCATTTCATAGGGTGACATGTGGCACCATGTGATGGTGACACATGGCATCATGGTTTCTCATTTGTCTTCCTATCATGCTTGATGATAAAAGTCAAGATTAAACCTAGCTTTGATACTTGGCTTAATGTGATTAGGTCAATTAAAATTAAGATGCAATTAGAATATGACATGTGGCAAGGGTTTTAAGTGATGACCTAATTATAAAAGGAAAAGAATGAAAGAATAAAACACACATTCTGATTTTTGTAAAGAGGTGCAGCCACCCAAAAGCTCTCCTCTCTTCTTGTTCTTCTTCTCTTATCAATTCAATGAGAATTGCCCATATTCTCTTGAATTAAAATTGCTAGAAATTGTTTCTAGTGTCCTATATACATCTACAACCTCTCTAAAGGCAAATTCCTAATTTCTAATTGGTTGGCAAGGCTTGAGAAGCTGGTTTAGGGGCTGCCCATTGGTGATCTTGGTGTGGACAAGCTAGAGGGACAACATTTGGGGTCCTAGGCTTCACAAAGGTACCAATCACATCTACAGTGCATTAAAAGGTTAGTGCACATATTCTTGTATCAATCTAGGGTTCTAATGAATGAATTTGTTAATTCTAAAATCTTAAATGGCAAATGTAGATCCTAATACATAATAAAAGTGCTTTAATATGCAATTGAACATTGAAATCAATTAGGTACATAATGAATCTTGCCTGATGCATGAGACCCTAGAAGAAAATTTTTTGAATTCAATGTTCTAATCTGATAATTTTCATGCTTCCACTCCTTCAATTGGTATCAGAGCCACTATATTTGCCATTTAGATTGTTTAATATCTGATTTAATTGTGTGATTTGATCAAAAGTTGATTGATTCATTACTGGTTGCATAGAAGAGTGTGGTGGCAACATGTATGTGCTCTATGGTGCGCATGGTTTGAACACCACAATGGTGCGCAAGGTATATTGGCTTTGAATGTGCAATTGTTGTATGATCTAAGGCCCATCCTATGACTAATTAAAATGTTTAATTAGGAGTTTTAATCACACAATTAAATTTTGATTCAAATCTAAAATTTTTAAATTTGTTTGAATGTGATTCAAATCTGAATTTTTAAATTTGTTTGAATGAGATTCAAATCTGAATTTTTTAGTTGAATATGAGATATTTAATTTAATTTTAGTATGTATGTTTTATTTAATTGTTAAATGGTAATATGCATGATGGATGATCATGGACAATAAAAGACCAATGTAATTGGATTTATTTCTTTTATTTTTCTTTAGGTTGTAAATTAATTAATTTATTTTGATGGCATGTATTATAAAGGTTGTAATATTTTTGGGTTGTAATTTCATTTATTTGAGGACTTTAAAGTCCATGTTCTTGTAAATTTACCTTGGTATGCCAAGGATTACAATGTAATGGATTGCAAGAAGATCAAGGAGGTCAAGAGCTTTGGTGGGACCAGTGGGAGGAATTTAAGATCAAGTGTTGATTATGTACTCCTTCAGCAACTCTTGTAAAATGAATGAATGAAATGCACTTAGGAATGCCCTGATTCAATTCTTGGTGGCTCAGAATTGAATCCCTTAGAAAGTCCATGATCAACTTAACTAATGCAAGATAAGTCAATAATGGATGTGCCTAAGATTTTGAGCATTAGGGGCTAGGTAAATGATTGAACCTCACATGAGATGTGATGGGCAAGGAGTTGCTCACTTACAGTTTATTGTAATTCCAATAATGGATGTGCCTGAGGATGATCAATAAGACTATAAGAATTCAATCACCCACTAAAAATCCATCCAACTAGGATTTCCGTTTCCAACTTTGGAAGTGTAGGATTCACTAAGTTAGTGGGAGGACCAATTTGATTAAAAGACCATAATCATTTTGGTTAAATACATGATATATTTATTAATTAATCTGGTTATTTTCTGCAGTTAATTTTTTGATAACAATGAGCACACCACAACCACCACCATCTAATATCCTTGCGAGCATACTTGATCACAATAGGTTGACCGGACCTAATCTTTCTGATTGGCTAAGAAATTTGAAACTTGTCCTGAACCTTGAACATATAAGATATGTTTTAAACTCAAATGTTCCTGGTCACTTACCTCCAGAGGCCACTCAAGAGGAACATGACACTTTGGACAAGTGGAAGGAGCATGATATGAGAGCCAAGTGTTACATGCTTGCTTCTATGAGTAATGAGTTACAAAAGCAGTATGAGAACATGCAATATACAAGTGAGATCCTCCTTCACCTACAAGAGTTATATGGTGAGCATAGGAGGAATGCCAGGTATGAGATATCTAGGCAACTATTTCGAATGAGGATGTCTGAGGGACAAAATGTTGGGGATCATGTCCACAAGATGATTCGGCTTATTGAGCAGCTGGAATATCTTGACTTTAACATGGATTTCCAACTGCAGACAGATTTGATCCTTCAGCCCCTTCTTGAGTCATTTGGGAATTTTGTGACAAATTTCCATATGACTAAGCAGGAATACACCTTGGCTGGTCTACTTAACATGCTGATTATTACCCAAAAGAATATATCGGGCAATAAAGGAAAAGAGGTAGCTTTGATTGCATCTTCTTCTACTGGAAAGTCCAACAAGAAGAAGGGCAGCAAGAGAAAGAAACCTCAAATTCCTGGTCCTTCCAAGAAGATAGCTAAACAGAAAAGGGAATACCAAAGCTAATGGAGGCAAAGGAAAGTGTTTCCACTGCCAGAAAGATGGGCATTGGAAAAGGAATTGCCTAGAGTGTCTTACTTCTCTGAAGGACAAGAAGGATAGACCTTCAGAAAGTATGTCTATGTCTTCTTATTTAGATTCTAATGATACTCATAGTTCATATACAGCTTGGGTTTTAGATACTAGTGCCAGTTCTCACATTTCTTATGATATGTAGAAACTAGCAAACAGTAGCAGCTTGCGTTCTCGAGATGTTAGACTCCGGATTGACGATAGCTCTATTGTTGAAGCTTTAGCCATAGGATCTAAATCTTTTTACATGTCTGGACATGTTTTGTGTTTGAATAATATTTTATATGTACCTGATACTTTTAAGAACATCATTTATATATCTAGTTTGACTAGAAATGGCTATGAATTTCAGTTCACAGATGATGTTTGCAATATTTATTTTGGAAATAAATATGTTGGCTTGGGTTATATGCATGATGGTCTTTATTATTTGGATAATAATGACAAACACAAAATGAATGCAAGTAATCTAAAAGAATGCAATGCCATGGTGAAAATCAACTCAAGTTCAAAATATATTTGGCACTTAAGATTAGGTCATGTTGCAGAAGATAGGATTGCAAAACTGGAAAAAATGGAGATTTTATCCTCATTGAGTTCTGAACCTACTCCAATTTATGAATCCTGCCTTTAGGGCAAAATGACTAGATCACCCTTTGTTGGACAAGAACTAAGAGCTGAAAATATTTTGGAGCTAATACATAGTAATGTATGTGGTCCATTTAAGGAAATGGCTAGAGGCGATTTTCATTACTTTATTACCTTTATTGATGATAAATCAAGGTTTGGGTATTTGTATTTGATGAAATACAAATATGAATCCTTTGAAAAGTTCAAAGAATTTAAATCTGAAGTAGAAAATCGAACAAGAAAAAGTATTAAAACTCTTCGATCATATCGTGGAGGTGAATACTTAAGTACTGAATTTGATGAATACTTGAAAGAGCATGGCATTGTTTTCCAGCTGACTCCTGCAGTAGTTCCTTCCATTGAGTCAGCAGTTCCACTCTACTATGACAACAATGGAGCAATCATACAGGCTAAGGAACCTCAGTCTCACCAAAAATCCAAATACATAGAAAAGCGCTACCACATTATCAGAGAGATAGTTGGGCAAGGTGATGTAGCCATGCAGAAAATAGCATCAGTTGAAAATCCAGCTAATCCATTCACTAAGCCTATGTCACAAGCTCAGTTAGACCGACATCTTGAGAAGATGGGTCTAAGGTATTGTAATGAATGGCTCTAGTGCTAGTAAGAGAATGTTAGTAGTATGCCCTAGAGCATATCATTTAGTATGTATCTTGTACATGTTTTATTAATAAAAGGCAATTTCACTTTTCCGTTTACATAATTTATTTATGTGTAATAGAAAAGGTCCATTGATATTTTGTTAGAAATTCTATTATTAAGTTGTTAAGAATATGAGTAACAGTATTTCTAGCACAAAGTATCATAAATTGGTTCACAATCTAGGATACTTCACACAGGACATAACTTATCCAGAAAGATTGTATTTATGTTTGTTCTCAAGGTATTTATATGAGATATAAATAAGATGGAATGGTGAGTCTCATGCCATATAACAAACATGATAGGCACTTATGCATTATAAGTAGGCCGAACCAATGACACTTATGACAATCACATGGAGTTTACTATCAATGCATTGTCATAAATCATATTAGTGCATATAATCTTTAAACCTGAGATAGCACAGTTATCTTGTATATAGGTGATTTGAGTTTGATACTGCTTTCATATTTGTACTGTGTATGGGTATATGGTCATGTGTTGGCTCCTACTAGTTATATATGGAGATAGGTGTTGATCAAGATGGAATCTGTTACCCTAAGTAAATAGGGATAAAATCCTATGTTCATTTAATTGTTCTTGATGTTTCAAGTTCGTGGTCAGGACAGACAGATTTAATCAGAAAAGAGTTTCTGATGAGAAAATCTTTTTAAACAAGAACTGGAATTAAAAGAGAACATAATATTCATAGCAAATGGGGTTTGACATAAACCATTACTCCAGCTCGAATTGGGATTTTGTAACAGAGAGATTCTAGTGCATGGTAACATATGATTATAGGTTCATTTAAGGTATTCCTTATTACTGATTAGGTGGCCATGGCATACTATGCTAGGTGTTAACCATGGTCTATGAGATGCCTAAAATGACTTAGAGAAATCATTTATGGTAAGAAAGAGTTCTGATGATATTAAGAGTTAATATCATATCTCCTTGCCAATTAGTGATGAGCCTAGTGAGTCACACACATACACAAGTAATCACCAAGTTAAATGTGATTTAATTAATTAGTTAAAGAGTTTAATTGATTAATTAAATAGGTTTGGTTTGCAATTAGATTGCAAAGTCCTTAGCATAGCTTGAAACCAAATCTAAGTTATTGGATGTATAGTATAAGTTAAATTTATATTTTAAGTGTTTAAATATGAATTTAATTATGAGAAATTAATTAATAGAGATTAATTAATTAATTTATATTTGATATAAATTGATTAGAAGAGGAGAATTAATTATTTTGGGTTGAGAACTCAAAATTAAAACACAAGAGTAATTTGGTCATTTCACAGGGTGACATGTGGCACTATGTGATGGTGACACATGGCATCATCATTTGTCATTTGTCTTCCTATCATGCATGATGATCAAAGTCAAGATTAAACCTAGCTTTGACACTTGGCTTAATGTGATTAGGTTAATTAAAATTAAGATGCAATCAGAAGATAATATGTGGCAAGGGTTATAAGTGATGACTTATAAAAGGGAAAGAATGAAGGAATAAAACACACATTCTGATTTTTCTAAAGAGGTGCCACCACCCAAAAGCTCTCCTCTTTTCTTGTTCTTCCTCTCTCATCAATTCAAAGAGAATTGCCCATATTCTCTTGAATTAAAATTGCTAGAAATTACTTCTAGTGTCCTATATACATCTACAACCTCTCTAAAGGCAAATCCCTAATTTCTAATTGGTTGGCAAGGCTTGAAAAGCTGGTTTAGGGGCTGTCCATTGGTGATCTTGGTGTGGACAAGCTAGAGGGACAACATTTAGGGTCCTAGGTGCTTCACAAAGGTACCAATCACATCTACAGTGCATCAAAAGGTTAGTGCACATATTCTTGTATCAATCTAGGGTTCTAATGAATTAATTTGTTAATTCTAAAATCTTAAATGGCAAATGTAGATCCTAATACATATTAAAAGTATTTTAATATGCAATTGAACATTGAAATCAATTAGGTACATAATGAATCTTGCCTGATGCATGAGACCTTAGAAGAAAATTTTTTGAATTCAATGTTCTAATCTAGTAATTTTCATGCTTTCGCTCCTTCATGCTCCTACTTCTATGTCTACTTTATTTCTCCTATCTCTACGGGTCAGAAGAGAGTTATTACCAAATGCCATAAGGGAGAATCCAGTAGAGGTCCTTAATCTGACCAAACCCCTCTAGCCTTTGAGTATCCCATAGTGATTAGGAACTTTGAGCAATTTGTTCCCTTTTCTAGATGGTTTGTGCACCCAGGTCACCCTATTGACCCAATGTTAGTCCTTCACTTTACCACACATAGGTTCCTAAAGCCTTTTATAGCTCAAGGGTGGGATTTGCTTATCACCATACCTGGACCTACCCGTGAGAACCATGTTAGAGATTTCTATGCAAACCTACACACTTTCCGTTACTCAAGCCTCCCACTCTTCTTAATTATGTTAACCATAGCAGGATTCTCAACACATCTGTTATTCTAGCTGAGCACTTAAGGATCCTCAACATTAGTGAGGCTGTCACTATTACTCACCAGTGAGTCACTAAGCCTTTCACCCTTGAAGATAAAGTTAGGATTACATCTCAGTGTGACCATTTTGGTCCCTATTCACCTACTTACTGCTTAACTTGGGTTGTCCCTAAAGTTGTTAATCACATTGTCACTAATGAGATCATCTTTAGAGCTGGTCACAGGTCCGATCTCACCTACTCTAATATGTTTCTTATGACTTGTCTTCTAGAGCAGCATCCTCTAAATCTCCCTATCCTTATTATACATACCATGATCTTGGCTCTTAAGTATACAATTGTCTATCTCCCCTATAGTCATTTGATCATTAGACTTTTTCCTTTGAGCCCTTATAGTCGATCCTGGTAATAAGGTCGCCATGACTATCCCTAGAGACTATGGTTTCTACACCATGGACACAGTATCACACATGGGGCTCAACGTGTATCAAGATATGTATGAACATGATAAGAAAGACAGATCCACACCATCTTAGAGACCATAGAGCCAGAGATCAATAGACTGAGATCCTACTGATCAGGGTGGCACAGATACAGTAGCAACTGGTATGAGTGGAGTTACATATCAGGGCGAGTCATCTCATTCTTCACATGATCTTTATGTTGCCTTGGCTTGCTTGGAGCTCTTATCTGTCTAGATAGAGGATCATCATATTAAGATTGAGGATAGGCATCTTCAGATGATGGATAGATAGCTATGTATGGAGTAGAAATAGCAGTGCATGAAATAGCAAATGGTCCAAATGTTCTCTCTTCTATAGCACATGTCCTCTGTTTTTGCTCCATCAGATCCATTAGCTCCACCACTTTTAGATCCCTGACTTTCTTAGTTTCATGCTTTGTTTTTTATTTAAATGATTTTTTTTATTTGTCTTGCCCTCTCATTTTAGAATTTTGATAATGCTAAAAGGGGAGATAGGCTAGCTAGTAGCTAGTGGATGTATTTTACTAGCAGGTGTATAGTTTTAGCTTATTGAAATGATGTTGTTAGCTAATGGATGTATTTAGCTAGTGGTTGTATAGTTTTTGGATATTGATATCATTTTTGGTTATTTTACGATATATTGGTTCATTATTTGGATTACGTTCTTGATCTAACAATGATTCTTGCACTGTCACTTATCTAAGACTCATGACATCATGCCATAACATCCATTGAGTCAAAACCTCCCTTTTATGCTCTCTTTAATTTATTTATTGGGGTATCAATTAAATTTGAAAGGGAGGAATACACTAAGGGGGAGAATTTTCTTTTAACTCACACACTTCACTTGTGCTTAAGTTTTCTCATCCACTAATTTTCTGATCCCATGTTTTCATGATAATAAATAATTAGTGGGCTATTAATCTATATTGGAAGTGTTTGTATTAAGATTGTAGGTCACAAATTGGAAATTGTAAAATTACTTCAAATCAAAGTTGGACGAAAGCATGAAATGAAAGCAAAGCATCGTGGGACTAGAAAATGTAATTTTTCTTTCATATTTAATCCTTGTGAATCTCTTGTGATTAATTGTGTTGGCTCAAGTCTAGTTATTATTAAGAAATGTCTTGTTATCTTGATTTTACCTATTTCTTGATCAATGTGGTGTTAAATTAGTTTTTTATGTTTGAATGATGCAAAGTTAGTCTTTGAAAATTTTTAATAAGAAAATTTATTGAATTAACTTTCCAACGCTTCAAATGGATGGAAAATATGATTTTGGGATCAAAACTTATGGTGTTTTTTATCATTTTGAAAAATAGCCCAGAATAAACTTTGATAGCTGAAGTAAGGGACTTCGGTAGCCAAAGTCAAGATTTCAAATTTGATTTTTGGTACACTAAACTGTGATAGCCAAAGTAAGGGACTTCGACAGCTGAACCTGGGTTTTTGAAAGTCGAAATAATGGGATTTTAAGTGGTTAAATGGCTATTTTTGCAATTAATGCACCCCATAAGGTCATTTTCTTACCAAAACTATAAGTAGAGGATATTTATGACTGAGGAAGAGCACATCCATTTGTGAATTTTTTGAGTTTTAAGGTTTTCTACTATTTCTCTCTCTAGAACTTGAGCCTTTATAATTAATTCATTGAGAACTTGTATTTGAGCTATAATTTCTTGTATTCTGAGATTGAGAATAAGGTTGTTGAGTGTATTTATTATACTAAGAGTGTTATAGAGCATTAATTGATCTTGTGTGAAAAAAAGGTTACAAAAGATCAAGGATTTGCTCTTTTGGATTGTAAAGGGTTTCATCTTTACCCAAAAAAGATTAATAATAGAGTTAACTCTTAAGGAGGACCTTGTGGAGAGGTGTAGGCTTGGGATAGCTAAACCTTTATAAATCAATCATTCTTCTTTCCTCTTTTCTTTGTGCTTAATTTCCTCAAATTTCTTTTAGCCTTTAAATTTTTAATTAAAACCTAATTCACCCCCCCCCCCCCCCTCTCAGGTTACTTAAGGTATAGAGCTAAGGTCATAGATTCGAATCCTTGGCAAGTGCTTGGGTTGGGGGGGGGGGGGGGCGCGAGGGCTGGGATTATTGGCACTAGGTGGGGATATCCTAGTAGGCCAGCATCCCAACTAGATCCCTTCAACCCATGGCACTTGGGTTAGAGCTGTGCCTCTACTAATAGCTTAAGCATTTGGCATGGTGGTAAGCTCTTAATCCTATATTGCCGTTAGTAAATCTTCAGCTGAGGTAAAATACAGAAGTATGGCAACCACAGTCTGCAAAATAAAATGGCTCAACTATCTTTTAAATGACTTTAGCTTGTAACCTCATCTTTTGTTTACTCTACACTATGATAGCAAAGTGGCAGAGCACATAACCCCAATCCTATATTCCATGAAAGAACAAAACAACTCAAAATTGATTGCCATGTTGTGCAAGATCAATTATCCAAAGGCTTCGTTTCCATCGTGCATGTTTCTTCTCACCATCAACTCACATATCTCTTTTAAAAACTGCTTACTTCTATTCTATTCCATGATTATCTTGTCAAGATGGGACTTCATGACTTATACTGATCTCCATCTTAATGGGGGCCTAATAGATTAAAGCTGCGTTGTAGAGAAAAGAAATTAAAGGCTGGATAAGGTTGGAATTGGAATGCAATGTAGCAAGGTTGGTTAGAAATTAATGAAACACAACATAGCACAATGAAGAGACAATAGCTAAATGAAATGCAGTGTAGCAATGAAAAGATAGAAGCAGCTCAAGTTTCGTTCTTCCTAATTTCAAGGAAACTAAAATAGCCTCCTCACAAGCATGTATTTCCAGCTATGAATTAAAGCACAATTTGTTATAAACTAATTAGTAGCAACATATAGTGTAATACCTGTCATTTTCCAATATCGGAATATCTGTCCTTGATGGAATATTCTGTTGAAAAGTAAAACTTTATTGACAAGGGAGTAGCAGTAAGATGTGAAAGTATGTTTATGTATATATGATGTATTCAAAATGTATTTAAAAATGAAAAATGTTTTAAAGGTTTTATTACTAAAAAGGTTTTTAAGTAAGTGTTCTAGCAAAAGGAGTTTCAATGGCCGAAGTATAGATTTTTTATAGCCGAAGCCCCCTTTCCTACTCAAAAGCTCTTTTGGACAAAGTAGACTCTGGTAGCCAAAAGCTAGACTTTTGATAGCCCAAAGTCCCTCAATAAAGAGGCTATAAAAAAGGGTGGGTCCAAAGCTTATTTTGTTGCAAAAAATACTTAGGGTTTTCTTTTTTTTCTCTCTCTCAACTTTGGGGGCATACAAGGAGCTCTTTAAAGAGATTTCCTTGAATTTTTGAAGATCTAGAAATGGATTCTCCCATTTAAAAGTGTGGAAGAGAATATTCAAGCTTTGAAGCTGTGGTTCTCTCACCTCTAAGCTCCAAGAAAAGGGGTAACCATTTTTCCTTCTTGATCTAATGGGAGATCTAAGAAAGTTAAAGAGGGATGAGGTTTCTATAACTTCAATTTTATGAAAAGTTATTTTAAGTTGAGTTTTTATGAAAATTTATGTTTGTTAAGGTTTGTGATCTTATGTTGAAGTTACGTGTTTTGTGGTTAGAATAGTTATGTTTAAGTATTATGGGCCTTAAATGACTAGTTTCCCTTGATGGGTTTGAGGAAATCCATATATATACTATGTTGGGTTTCGGGGAAACTTAGGATTTGAGTTTTTTTATTAATGAATGTGGGTATTAAGCATGTTTTCAAGTTGTTTTAGGCCCCAAAACTGTGTATATGTGATAGGATTGTGTTTTGAAACTTTTCAGTAGCCAAAAGCTAGAGGTTTGGCAGCCGAAGCATGTAGTTTCTCGAAAAAATCTAGAAAAATTCCAGGTTTGGTAGTCAAAGTCCAGGACTTTGACAGCCAAAGTCAACACTAGATAAAAGTGTTGTTCGAAGCTTAAAACTTCGGCAGCCGAAGTTCAGGACTTTGGCAGCCAAAGTGGGTTCTCTCTGACTTTTTCTCCCTTCTTTTCTAAGGTACCAAAACATGGTTTCACAGTTCCTAAGGGCCTAGAATAAGATGTTTATGATATGTATAGAGTTTTAGAATATTGTATAACACTCTAGGGTCTAATTTTATAGAATCAGGCTTGAGGGACTCGGAAGGTTAAGGATTTGAGGATAGCTTCCATTCGAGTAAGGTGTTGATAGGCTTTAAAAGGTGAGTAATGTAACACCCCGAACCTCCGAATTGTGAATAGTACCATTTTTGGCATGTGACTAGTACTATTCAAAGACACCTTGAGGACCAAAAATAAATAGAAAATTAATGGAGATAGACACAATAAAAATTCAAATGACCCAAAAATATAAGGATTCATCGGGTATATTGAAAAAGAGGGATTATGAACCGATGAGGGGCATTTTGGTCAATTCACCTCAAGAGTTGACTTTTGACCAAAATGTTAATTAATTTAAGTGAAATTAATGAATTGAATTATGGAATAGTTTTTTTAGGAAAAGAATTCAAGTATAATGTGAAAGGAAAATAAAAGAAACAAAAATCTAGAATTTTAGGTCCATTTTGACCCAATTAAAATTTTAGGACCAATGGGCTTTGGACAACTCAATAAAAAATTAATTAAATAAATAAATAATTGGGATAAGTATAAAAGGAAGCCATTTTCCTCCCTCCCTCATTTAGTTGCCCCCCCCCCACACCTCTTCTCCCTCTCTTTTCTTTCTTCTCTCTTCATTCTTCCACTTACAACCTCTCTCAACCATTGATTTTCTCCACTTTTTCTCCATGGGTTTTCTATCTAATTGGTAGAAAACATCAAATTTATCTTTCATTGAGAGATTAGAAGCTAAGAGAATAAAAGAGTTAGAAGAAATTGAATATTAGAAGTGGTCACTTGAGGTAAGTTTCTTTTCATGTTAGATTAGTTGTATAAGCCTTGAATGAAGTTAACTTATGATGAAATTTCATGAGAAATTGAAAGGAAACATGCATGAAACCTAAACTAGGGTTTTGGCCAACTTAGGGAAAATTAGGGTTTTGATGTATTTTAGTTAAATTGATGATAAATTTAAGTTAGATTGAGGTAGTATGCATGATTGGGAGTAGTAAGATTTCATGGGATTGCATAAATTAAATTATGGAAGATTAGGGTTCATGGGAAAATTGGGTTTTGGTGCTAGAGAGTGAAATTGGTGTGTGTAGTGCTAAATTATGATCATTTGAGGTTTATTTAGTTTGAATTGACATTGGGTTGATGAATGGAAGTAATGAAATGGTAGGATTAGGGAAAATTGCAAACTTTGGTGTTTGAAAATTATAGGTTTTGTGCTAGGAAGTGCCATTGATGTGTTAATGCTAAATTATAGTCATTTTGGATAAATTAAATGTGAATTGAGGTTGGTTAGTGGATGTCACACCCTACCCCTCCGTAAAGCATAACATGATCCCGTAGTATACCTAATGAATTACCAACTTCATCTACTGATAACACATTAAATACACTACGAGGGATTTTAAATCTTTTCTTACTTCTTTTTACAGTGGTGAGCACTATTTACAGGTGTTAAAATTTTTTTTAACTGAAGTGAAACAGCTAACACATTTAAAGAATTAACAATTTCTGTAAAAATTTTGGCAAAGTGCCATCTGTATTTTAAATAAAGCAGTTCTTCAAAAACCTATAAAAAAGCACTTCAATTATTTTGTTCAATCCCCAAACTCCAATTTTCAATCAACACAATAAGTTTCTCAATAATTAGCAACTCAAATCCATAATAATTTTTCTAGTGTTTTCAAAAGCTAAGATAAAAGAAATATATCACCATATTTTACAAGCCAAAATAATTTACAAATTTAAGTTACAACTTTAATGTACAATTTTAAGTTACAACTGCTCAAAACCAAAAACACTATATGTATATACAGTGAACATACATTACAATACAAAATGCAAAATATGGTATACTCAATATACCCGATGAACTCTCAATGAAGCACTAGCAGCCTAGTCTGCTGCCCTGTCAGTCTATCTACCTGCAACAGCAATGAAAAGCTATCGCTGAGCCAATATCTCAGTGGTGCACAACATTAACACAATGCGACTTTAAATCACAAATCATAAGTCATATAAATAATGGATACTTAAAACATAGTTAAATTCAAAGACAATAAATGTCATAGAGAATTTAAACTCTATTTCACAATATCACAATAAATATTAATAAATCACACACAGCTTAAACATGTTGCCAAAGTTCAATTCATCCCAAAAGCCGATGGCTAGTGAGGAATTCAATTCATCCCAAAAGCCGATGGCTAGTGAGGAATAACATAGCTAGCTGGCAATAATATGAGTACTCATTCCATTCGTCCTCAACAGGCACACACCTCAACACTTCAGCCAGAGAGGGAATTCAAAGTCAATTCATCCTACTAGACAAGCTAGCGAGGAATTCAATCAATATACATGATAGCTGTGGTTTCAAACCATTTACAATGCTTTTCAATCAATAAGTATCCATCAAATATCATTCAAATAATTTTCCACAATTTAAAACAATAACATACAAATAGTCATAATTTATTTCAATTGAAAAATTCAAAAGAAATAACTGTTGTGCACAAACCTCTGATAAATGTCTCTTGGCTCTGACTCAGTATTTCCTTCCCCTTCCCTGAGTCTTTGCTAACTGAAACACACAATTTAAAGTGTTTCAGTACTCATTTATGTTGTCTCTAATAATAAGGTTCAATAATTAATTTATTGAATTCTATAATTTCCTTAGTCAACCTAAGATGTTGACCCTCAATGCACTCTAGGTGAATTAGGTTTTAATGTTACCAATATGTCACATTTTATAGCCTTTTAGTGTTGGTACATGTTACCAAATTCACTTTCAAGTATATTGCATTTTATTGCAATTTGCTGGATTTCGGTATACTAATTTGACCTAACCGGATGACTTAGTTCTCTCGGTTTTCGGGTTTTGGTCCAAACTACAAACTTGTAGGTCTATGTCTTATTGCACGTGGGCCAAAATTTCAGGTCATTCTGAGTTATGTAGACCAAGTTATGATCAATTTACCAATGTTGGACAGAATGTACCAAAATGGTAACTTTAGGTCATTTTTAGGTCACTTTTGGTTCGGCTAGTTTTTGGACCTGAACTTGTGCAAGCTATTTGGATTGGTTCTGGCCATTTCTGAGCTTTGGTGTCCTCATAAGAATTGTAGATATATGTCTCAACTATTCATGGTAAAAATTTCAGGTCAATTGGACCTGTTTTGAGTAAGTTATGGTTAAAATACTAACTGCTGCCCAAATGGTAAATTTTCAGGTTTTCAAAGCACTAATCCGGATTTGGTCATTTTTGAAGTCACCTTCTAAGTAGAATTTTGGTAAGTTTCCTTCATGAAAGTTGGCACATTTTGTGCCTAGTTTCACCTCCAATTGGTCTCATACCAATTGGAGTCACACACTTAAGGTTCTAAGCTAAAATATACACTGCCCTATTATGCATTGTTCATCCTTTACTAATTACACATTAAACACTCACCAAGTTAACTCTTCCATGCCAATTATGGTTTGTACCATAACATTAACGCACTTTACTTCACATTTTTTGTCATTTTGACAGCTTGTAACCACTCTCAACATACACATTATAACCCAGAATTTTCCAAGTCCAATTACAACAATTTAACCACATGACATACCTCATTTACCTACCCAATTCTAAACCATTATTCATATACATATACTGCCACCATAAGCAACATAATTCAACAATATTTCATGAACTCAAATACTTCAATCTTCTTCATGAGGCTGCGACAAGTTTACACATACCCATCAATTTCCATTTTCACATTTCAAGCTTACAAATCAAACCTTACACATGGAATTTAACTTCAATACAATTAAACATTCAAATCATCATCTAAACCACTATTTACATGCAAGAATAAGCTGTTCATATTGAAGTTCCATGGCTACCAAAATGTACATCTCCATTAATTCATCAAACTTCAAAAATCCTTCCACAAATCAACTACCCACAACACCCATTCAAAGTTTAATGAAACAAGGATTAAAAATACTTACCACTTTTGAAATTCTTCAAAACCTCACCAAAACTTAACTTTCTTGCTACCTATCTACTGCCCATGGTGTGAGGACAAAGTTTAGTGAAGAAACCTAATGGAAAATGTAGCTAGAGCATGCTTGAATGGAGCTTGGAGTGTGGACGTCCATGGAGGCTTTCTCCCATGGTTTCGGCTGGTTTTCTTCCTAAGGTTGAAGATGAATTCTGCACTTCCCATGTGTCCCTTTAGGTGTCCCTTTGCTGAAGTTAGTGGAGCACTAGTAAAGGTTTTAATGATTATTTATTTAAGTTCCAATTTTTGCACATTTTCCTCCTATCTTTTGCTATTTAGATTATGTACCACTATTTTAATTTTTTTATGACATTTTCCAAGTGTAATATCATTTGTTTTTAATGGACATTTAGGTCAAAAGGCAACTCGGGGTGTCAAATGACCACAATGCCCCTGTTCGGGTTGCATTCCCGATTTTTCGGTAACACCGAGTTTTGTCATTTTCTCGATTTCTTGTTTTTCTTTGTACTAATTATTTAATTTTTCTTTGATATTTCTAATGACATTTATACTTCAATAGATGTTTATTTAAGTCCTAAAAATATTTTTCAGGGTTCCCCGCGGTCCTAGGCTAGTCAACGGTCCACGCCGCAACTTCCTGGTGCGGTCACCCATCGCTATAGTTCTCGACTCGTTTAACTTGGTTACATTTTATTGCTATTATTTTTCCTTTGTTTTTCTTGTATTTCATTATTTTATGTCTCCTCACCCATATCTAAGTGTAATTCTAGGCATTCTAGCTGTCCGGACAACACTGGTTATAGGGACAGTAGAACGCACTACCGAACATAGGGGTGTTACAATTCTCGCCCCCTTAAAATAAATTTCGTCTCGAAATTTTACCTGGCATCAATCTTTGAACAGCTGTGGGTTCTGTCTCGTCATGTCCTCTTCACGTTCCCAAGTAGCTTCTTGGCCTGAATGATGGTTCCACAGCACTTTAACCAAGTGTATCTATTTGTTCCTCAACTGCTTCACCTCATATGCCAGAATTTCTATGGGTTCTTCCTCATATGAGAGGTCTGGATTTACCTCAATCTCTTCAACTG
Organism: Hevea brasiliensis; assembly: GCF_030052815.1. Taxonomy (NCBI): domain Eukaryota; kingdom Viridiplantae; phylum Streptophyta; class Magnoliopsida; order Malpighiales; family Euphorbiaceae; genus Hevea; species Hevea brasiliensis. Next base: position 1,391,517 of record NC_079508.1, on the reverse strand, counting down.
ATAGTACATGAGATGGGTTAGATTTGTACCTCCTTAACATGGACACATGGAAGACACTGTGTATCCTTTCTAGCTCTGGAGGTAATGCTAACCGGTATGCCAAAGGACCCACTCTTTCCAGAACCTCATATGGTCCGATGAAATGAAGACTCAGTTTCCTCTTTCTGCCAAATCTCATAATCCTATTCCAAGGAGAAACTTTGAGGAATACCTTATCACCCACTGCATATTCAATATCTCTTCTCTTCAGATCAACATAGGACTTTTGATGGTCTAATGCAGCCTTGAGTCAGTCTCTGATCAATCTGATCTTTTCCTCTGTCTGCTGAATAATTTTTGGCCCAATCATCTTTCTTTCACCAACTTCATCCTAACATAGGGGAGTTCTGCAGTTTCTGCCATACAAAGCTTCATATGGAGGCATCCCAATGCTTGATTGGTAGCTGTTGTTATAAGCAAACTCAATCAAAGGCAAGTGTGTATCCCAACTACCTTCAAACTCAATCACACAAGCCCATAGCATATCCTCCAATATCTGAATTACCCTCTCAGACTGGCCATCTGCTGTGGGTGGAATGCTGTGCTGAAGTTTAATCTAGTTCCTAGGGCTCTTTGTAAACTACCCCAGAATCTAGAAGTGAACCTAGGATCTTTGTCAGATACAATCGATACTGGCACTCCATGCAGTTTTACAATCTCATTTATGTACAATCTGGCCAATCTTTCCAGGCTATAGTCCATCCGAACTGGCAAAAAGTGAGCAGACTTGGTCAGTCTGTCAACTATAACCCATACTGCATCATGACTATTCTGTGTCCTCGGAAGTCACATCGCAAAATCCATAGTTATTCGTTCCCATATAAGTAATGTCTCCAGATCTTAAGAGCAAAAACAATAGCTGCTAGCTCCAAATCATGTGTTGGGTAGTTCCTCTCATGCGGTTTTAGCTGGCGTGATGCATAAGCAATGACATTCCGATCTTGCATCAGTACACAGCCTAACCCATTGTGAGAAGCAACACTATAAACTGTGTATTCTTTACCTGGGGTAGGTAAAGTAAGGGCTGGAGCTTCAGTCAAACACCTCTTTAACTCATCAAAACTCTGCTGGCATCTATCTGTCCACTGAAATTTTACATCTTTCCGAAGTAGCTTGGTCAGTGGAGAAGCTAACATAGAAAACCCTTTCACAAACCGGCGGTAATATCCAGTTAAACCCAGAAAACTGCGAATTTCTGTGATATTCCTGAGCGGCTTCCAATTAAGGATAGCTTCTACCTTGCTGGAATCTACCTTGATCCCTTCAGCTGACACAACATGTCCCAAGAAGGAGATTTCTTTTAGCCAAAATTCATATTTCGACAATTTGGCGTATAGCTGTTTCTCCCTTAAGGTCTGCAGTACAATCTGTAGATGTCTGTCATGCTCCTCTGCATTCCTCGAATATATCAAAATATCATCAATAAACGCCACCACAAACTGGTCGAGATATGGTCTGAAGATAGTGTTCATCAGATCCATAAAAGCAGCTGGAGCATTTGTTAACCCAAATGGCATTACCAGAAACTCGTAGTGGCCATATCGAGTTCTGAAAGCAGTTTTTGGAATACTCTGCTCTTGCACTTTTAACTGATAATAACCAGATCACAAATCAATTTTGGAGAATACAGTTGCACCCTTCAACTGATCAAACAGATCATCAATGCGAGGCAATGGATATCTGTTCTTTATTATCACCTTATTCAACTATCGGTAGTCAATACATAAGCGGAGGGTGCCATCTTTCTTCTTAACAAACAATACTGGCGCTCCCCAAGGTGACACACTAGGGCGGATGAAGCCCTTTTCAAGTAGTTCTTGTAACTGTACCTTCAACTCTACTGGTGCCATTCTGTATGGTGTTATGGAGATTGGATCCACACCAGGCATAACATTAATTTCAAACTGCACCTCTTTTTCTGGAAGTAATCCTGGCAATTCATCAGGAAACACAACTGGAAAGTCATATACTGTAGGGATGTCCCTCAATGCTGGACTCCCCACTTGGGTGTCTACCACATGTGCCAAGTATGCTTCACACCCCTTTCTGATCATTTTTCTGGCTAGTGCAGCCGAAATGACATTTGACGACAATAGCTGCCTTTCCCCATGTATTACCACATCACTGTACTAAGGAAGACCAAAAGTGACTATCTTCAATCTACAGTCAATCATGCGCGTGATGCCTGACTAACCAATCCATGCCCAAGATGATATCATAATCTCTGAAGGGCATTTCAATGAGATCAGACAAAAAAGTATGTCCTTGGATCACCAAAGGACAATCCCTATACATTCTATTGACCCTGACCTCCTGTCCTAGCGGACTTGTTACTAGCACTTCAAAGTCCATTTTTGTACATGGAATAGCAATGCAATCAATGATGCTAGCACTCACATAAGAATGGGTAGAACCCGGATCAAATAACACAAATACATCTTGATTAAAAGTTGAGAAGGTACCAGCCACAACATCAGATGTCTCGGCCTCTTCTCTCTGTCTCATTGTGTAGACTCTGACTGGAGCATTGCCTTGCTCTGATTGATTCACAATGCCTTGGCTGCCTACTGGACTACCTCTACCCCTGCCTCTACCTCTGCTAAGTGGTTGTGAACCTCTAGTGACAGGACTCTGAACTGACCCTTCTGCAGTAGTAGGAGGTGGTCCAACTCTGCGAGTACTGGTGTAGTCTTTGGCAAAGTACCCTGTGCCTCCACAGTTATAACAGGCTCCTATGGCCTTGTAGCACACCCCACAATGATTTCTTCCACAAGTTTCACATTGGCAGGGAGGGTAGGAAAATTTAGTTGTTCGACGACTGGACCTTGGTGGTCTCTGCCCTAATGATCCACCTCTGTTATATCCCTGAGCTCGGGGCTCCTCAAATTCTTTTCTCTTCCCCAAATTACTGCTCGAGCTCTGACCCATAGGTTTCTCCCTCTTCTCTATTTCACACTGCCCTTGTGGGGGTTGGGTTTGTACTTAGGCTTGGGCTGACAGATTATCAGCCATTTGTTGAAAGAAAGTGGCCATTTGCTGGGCCATTTGTGCAGTAATTTGTACAGGTGGGGTTGGTAAAGTCGAGCTTCTGACTCTCTGAGGGGCTGGGGCATCCCCTTGTACCTCAGCCTCTATAGATTGATCGACTGAACGATCACCCTCTTCCATAGTCAATTTGAGGATCTTAGACCTCCTAAACAATAACACAAGGAGATTTCCTCCCATTAGTGCATATTTATAATGTAATGTACTGTATGTATTAAACAATGACATTGAGTAGTTGTACTATGAAGAAAGAATATTCAAATTACAGGTGAAAATAGAATTGAAAAACTAGCTCTGATATCACTTAAACATGTCACACCCTACCCCTCCGTAAGGCATAACATGATCCCGTAGTATACCTAATGAATTACCAACTTCTTCTACTAATAACCCATTAAATACACTACGAGGGATTTTAAACCTTTTCTTACTTCTTTTGACAGTGGTGAGCACTATTTACAGGTGTTAAAAAAATTTTTAACTGAAGTAAAATAGCTAACATATTTGAAGAATTAACAATTTCTGTAAAAATTTTGGCAGAGTGCCATCTGTATTTTGAATAAAGCAGTTCTTCAAAAACCTATAAAAAAGCACTTCAATTATTTTGTTCAATTCCCAAACTCCAATTTTTAATCAACACAATAAGTTTCTCAACAATTATCAACTCAAATCCATAATAATTTTTCCAGTGTTTTCAAAAGCTAAGATAAAAGAAATATATCACCATATTTTACAAGCCAAAATAATTTACAAATTTAGGTTACAACTTTAATGTACAATTTTAAGTTACAACTGTAACATCCTCACTTTAGCTAGTCCGTACAGTCTACTGTTCCGGTGACCAGTGTCGGTCCGGACAGCTAAAACGTCCAGAAAAATATTTAAACTAAAGTAAGGAACCATAATTAACTCAAATATTAATAAGAAAAATTTAGGAAAAATTTTAGAAATAAAATACAACCAAGTTAAATGAGCCGGTGCCCTAGCGATGGACAACCTAGTGAGAAGTTGCGGTTCTCGCAACTAGGAGCCCTAGACCTAGGGGAAAAATTATAAAATAATTTTTGGGACTCCAAAGAAGGGCTATTGAGGTTCTTATGGCATTAAAATGCCAAGAAAATACTTAGAAAAATTTTTCAATCGGTACAGATAATTTTGGCCCGTTAAGCCAAACGGAGGGCATTTTGGTCATTTCGTCTTCAAAGATGATTTTTGGCCAACTTGTCCAGTTAAATAAATAATTTATATAATATAAAATATGAATAAATGTTGTCAAAAATTTAATTGCAATTAATTAGACAATAAATGGAGAGAAAATGAAAGAAAATGGCATTATGACATCATAATGATGTCATTAAAGTCTCCCAACCAATCCAATGTTGACACATGGCATAACTTTATTTAAAAGAGACAAAATGGGCTGAAAATTGAAAAAAAAAATCAGAACTTCATCTTCTTCTTTCTTCTTTGCCGTGAACCTCCACCATAGGTACCCATTTGCAAGCTTTTCAAAGCTTGATTTTACTAACTTCTACCCAACAAAACCCTAATCTAGCAATACAAAAAAAGTGTTCTTGCATCTTGGTGATTATTTTGGGAACAAAAAGAAGAGAAAAACAAGAACCCTAGCAAGTGGGGAAACTTCACTCCATAGAGGTTAGTGACCTAACCTTGTTCTTTCACTTTAAATTCATGTGTAAGGACTAAGAATTAGTGTAAATGACAAAGAAAATTGATGAAATACCATTGGTATGCTAACCCTAAATTTCGGCAGCCTTGGTTAGGGTATGAATGTGGTGATTTTGATGGAGCTAACATGCTAGTATGGCTTCCCTTGAATTGCATCTTTTAAGTGGAGTGTTGAGATACAATGATAATGAATGATATGTGATGTTTGAGTTAGGGTTTTGGGATGGAAAAATGGGACTTTGACCATGTGATGATGAAAATAGGTTTTAATGGTCAATTAGTGACCATTTGGTTCTGTTTAAATCAAAAATGAAGTGTGTTGAGTAGTGGGATTTGGGTTTGGCGTGGCTGCCCTTGGTGACCTGCAGAATTGGACATGAGTCTAGTAGGTTTGGGCAGCAAGAACTTGAATTATAGAGGTCCAATTGGTGCAAGTCCAATTGTACATGAAACTAGACACATAATGGCACAACTTTGGTGAAGAAACCATGCCTAGAAAACCAAACCAAGTTGACCAAAAGTTTGCTCTAATCCGGGTGACCTGCATTCTGCCTGGGCAAAATGACCAAATGAACAGTGTTTGGTCATTTGGCCATAACTCAGTGTAGAAAGGTCCAATTGACCTGAAATTTTACCAGCAATAAGCTGAGATATAGATCAACAACTTTCATGAAGAAACCTAACCCAAATTATAACCAGAACATATTCAAAAAGTGAGTTGCAGTCACTGTTCCTAATACTATAGATTTGGTCAGTCCAAAAATTCTGGAAAAACTTTCAATCCGGCTAGTTGTGGTTTTTGGGCTATAACTTGAGCTCTAAAACTCCAAATGGAGTGATTCAAAAAAGGAAATGCAACTAGACAAAATAAGCAACAACTTTAATGTTGATCATTTTGCCAAATTCTCACTGAAAAAATGACCAATGGAACAATAAAAATAAAGCATGAAAACTAAAAATTCTGCCCAATTAACATTAAGCTTAGAAATGGTATTGGCAACCAATACCAACAAATTTTGAATGCAAAATGTGGTATGTTGGGAATATTAAAACCAATGTACCTATTGTCTATGCAAAAGTCAACATTTTAGTTGACTAATGAAATGAATAGTAACATTCAAACTTGAAATTCAAAAATTGTGAAATTTAAAAGTGTAATATGCCCTAGTACACCTAACCAGATTGGTTTGGATAGCTTGGCATGCCAATAGGGTTCTGTTAGCAGTACTGCATATGGCTTCATGCCATTCTGTGTTTCATGGATTCCCATGCCATTCTGTAACATAATAGCCTTTGGCTATGTTATTGAGTTGTTACACTCGGGTTTAATCCCTGATAATTATTACAGCTTATTAGTTGTTCTGTTGCACACCGGGAGACACAATGTGACCGATGGTGTGATGGTCTGAGGTACTTAGTACCCAGTGCCAGTTTACCCGTTTATCCAGTCCAGTCGACTAGTATGGGTTACTCGGGCAATGATAATAAATTTTACAAAATTTGAATCAAATAATACTACAAAAAAAATATCAGGAATTAAGTTTACCCAAAAATGTTAACATACATTTTGCATACTTATTTTTATTTCTATTTTATATTATTTTATATTATCACCACTAAGCAGAATTGCTTAGCGCATCACTTTTGCCACGCGTAGGTACTGGAGACCTAGCTGGTAAGCCCAGCAGACATTAGACCGGGTGAATCTTCAAATTTGCATCCGGAGTCCAGAGTCACCTCACATCTACAGTGCATATGGTAGGACATTAGGATTTCGGGGTAGCACTTTGTATTTTGCATTTTGTATTAATTTTGGTTTGTAACTATAAACTCTTGAAATTATGTAACAATGTAAATATATGAAATTTCATGTTATTGAGATTTTCTGTATAATGTATGTTGATAAATGAAATGTTGAGAAATATAAATGTGCTTTCAGTGATGATGTGAATAGAAAAGAAAATTTTCTGAAAATAGTATTGCGATTTTGAGATTGAGTTGAGAAATGTATGTATAATGGAGTTTGGATTTGGAAATTATATTGGAAGTGTTTTTAAGCATGTTCAGAAGAACTGTTTTTCCAATTTACAGCTGGCACTCTGCCGGATTTTCTATAAATTTTACGGATAAATTCAGATTTATCAAAAATTGAAAATAAATGAATTAAAAGGGATAAATTGTAATAGAAACATGAATAGGTACTCCGGCACACTGAATTGCATAACTTGCTCAGCTACACTGTAGACGGGTAAGGGGTGTCACAACAACTGCTTAAAACCAAGAACACTATATACATACAGTGAACATACATTACAATACAAAATGCAAAATATGGTATACTCAATATACCCGATGAACTCTCAATGAAGCACTAGCAGCCTAGTCTGCTGCCCTGTCAGTCTGTCTACCTGCGACAGCAATGAAAAGCTATCGCTGAGCCAATGTCTCAGTGGTGCACAACATTAACACAATGCGACTTAAAATCACAAATCATAAGTCATATAAATAGTGGATACTTAAAACATAGTTAAATTCAAAGACAGTGAATGTCATAGAGAATTTAAACTCCATTTCACAATATCACAATAAATATTAAGAAATCACACACAGCTTAAACATGTTGCCAAAGTTCAATTCATCCCAAAAGTCGATGGCTAGTGAGGAATTCAATTCATCCCAAAAGCCAATGGCTAGTGAGGAATAACATAGCTAGCTAGCAATAATATGAGTACTCATTCCATTCATCCTCAACAGGCACACACTTCAACACTTCAGCCAGAGAGGGAATTCAAAGTCAATTCATCCCACTAGACAAGCTAGCGAGGAATTCAATCAATATACATGATAGCTATGGTTTCAAACCATTTACAATGCTTTTCAATCAATAAGTATCCATCAAATATCATTCAAGCAATTTTCCACAATTTAAAACAATAACATACAAATAGTCATAATTTATTTCAATTAAAAAATTTAAAAGAAATAACTGTTGTGCACAAACCTCTGATAAATGTCTCTGGGCTTTGACTCAGTGTTTCCTTCCCCTTCCCTGAGTCTTTGCTAACTGAAACACACAATTTAAAGTGTTTCAGTACTCATTTATACTGTCTCTAACAATAAGGTTCAATAATTAATTTATTAAATTCTATTATTTCCTTAGTCAACCTAAGATGTTGACCCTCAATGCACTCTAGGTGAATTAGGTTTTAATGTTACCAATATGTCACATTTTATAGCCTTTTAGTGTTGGTACATGTTACCAAATTCACTTTTCAAGTATATTGCATTTTATTGCAATTTGCTGGATTTCGGTATACTAATTTGACCTAACCGGATAACCTAGATCCCTCGGTTTTCGGGTTTTGGTCTAAACTACAAACTTGTAGGTCTATGTCCTATTGCACGCGGGGCAAAATTTCAAGTCATTCTGAGTTATGTAGACCAAGTTATGGTCAATTTACCAATGCTGGACAGAATGTACGAAAATGGTAACTTTAGGTCATTTTTAGGTCACTTTTGGTTCGGCTAGTTTTTGGACCTGAACTTGTGCAAGCTATTTGGATTGGTTCTAGCCATTTTTGGGCTTTGGTGTCTTCATAAGAATTGTAGATGTATGTCTCAACTATTCATGGTAAAAATTTCAGGTCAATTGGACCTGTTTTGTGTAAGTTATGGTCAAAATACTAACTGCTTCCCAAATGGTAAATTTTCAGGTTTTCAAAGCACTAATCCGGATTTGGTCATTTTTCAAGTCACCTTCTAAGCAGAATTTTGGTAAGCTTCCTTCATGAAAGTTGGCACATTTTGTGCCTAGTTTCTCCTCCAATTGGTCTCATACCAATTGGAGTCACACACTTAAGGTTCTAAGCCAAAACATACACTACCCTATTATACATTGTTCATCCTTTACTAATTACACATTAAACACTCACCAAGTTAGCTCTTCCATGCCAATTCTAGTTTGTACCATAACATTAACACACCTTACTTCACATTTTTAGTCATTTTGGCAGCTTGTAACCACTCTCAACATACACATTATAACCCAGAATTTTCCAAGTCCAATTACAACAATTTAACCACATGACATACCTCATTTACCTACCCAATTCTAAACCATTATTCATATACATATGCTGCCATCATAAGCAACATAATTCAACAATATTTCATGAACTCAAACACTTCAATCTTCTTCATGAGACTGCCACAAGTTTACACATGCCCATCAATTTCCATTTTCACATTTCAAGCTTACAAATCAAACCTTACACATGGAATTTAACTTCAATACAATTAAACATTTAAATCATCATCCAAACCACTATTTACATGCAAGAATAAGCTGTTCATATTGAAGTTCCATGGCTGCCAAAATGTATATCTCCATTAATTCATCAAACTTCAAAAATCCTTCTACAAATCAACTACCCACAACACCCATTCAAAGTTTAATGAAACAAGGATTAAAAATACATACTTACCACTTTTGAAATTCTTCAAAACCTCACCAAAACTTAACTTTCTTGCTGCCTATCTATTGCCCATAGTGTGAGGACAAAGTTTAGTGAAGAAACCTAATGGAAAATGTAGCTAGAGCATGCTTGCATGGAGCTTGGAGTGTGGACGTCCATGGAGGCTTTCTCCCATGGTTTCGGCTGGTTTTTCTTCCTAAGGTTGAAGATGAATTCCACACTTCCCATGTGTCCCTTTAGGTGTCCCTTTGCTGAAGTTAGTGGAGCACTAGTAAAGGTATTAATAATTATTTATTTAAGTTCCAATTTTCGCACATTTTCCTCCTATTTTTTGCTATTTAGATTATGTACCACTATTTTAATTTTTCATGAAATTTTCCATGTGTAATATCATTTGTTTTTAATGGACATTTAGGTTAAAAGGCAACTCGGGGTGTCAAATGACCACAATGCCCCTGTTCGGGTTGCATTCCCGATTTTTCGGTAACACCGAGTTTTATCGTTTTCTCGATTTCTCGTTTTTCTTTGTACTAATTATTTAATTTTTCTTTGATATTTCTAATGACATTTATACTTCAATAGATGTTTATTTAAGTCCTAAAAATATTTTCCAGAGTTTCCATCGGTCTAGGGCTTGTTAACGGTCCACGCCGCAACTTCCCAGTGCGGTCACCCATCGCTATGGTTCTCAGCTCGTTTAACTTGGTTACATTTTATTGCTATTATTTTTCCTTTGTTTTTCTTATATTTTCTTTTCTTGTATTTTATTATTTTATGTCTCCTCACCCATATCTAAGTGTAATTCTAGGCATTCTAGCTGTCCGGACAACACTGGTTACAGGAACAGTAGAACGCACTACCGAACATAGAGGTGTTACAGTGGAAGTAATTTAACAAATGAAAATTTGAACTTAGGGCAGAATTTTGCACACTGAATTCAGTGTGTTTGGAAGCCCATAAGTTAAGCTACATAACTCCAATTGGTGTGAAACCAATTGGAAACGAAACTTCAGACATAGGGCTAGAATTTTCATGAAGATACCTTGCCCGAAAATGACCTTAAGCTATTCGAAATGAGCCTTAAACTTGGAGACAAAAATCTGGAACCTGCAGAATTTGACCATATGAACAGTAAACTTTGCATGGCCGTAACTCTCTCTAGAAAACTTGAATTTAGGTGATTCTTTAACCGATGGAAACCTAAGACATAGTAGAACATTTCGTATGAATGACATTAGACCAATATATGGACTTAACTTGATCAAATTGCTGAACGAAGCTGGAACGATAAATCTGCCAAAACTAAATCTGTAGCATGAACAGTGACGTGAACAGTAATCGTGTTTTGGGCATAACTTGAGCTACACAGCTCTAAATTAGGCGATTCAAAAAGGAAAATAAAATTAAGACCTAGATGAACAATTTTCATGAAGAACACCTCACCAAATTATGATCGAAACTAGGTAAAAATTGGATTCAAAGATTGGGGCACCAAGTTGTCCAAAACCAAAATTTTCAAAAATTTGCAAAGCTAATTTGGGATGCATTAAACATTCATGTAATGAGTTTTTGGCAGCAATTGAGATGCATATTGAGACATTCTATTATGTATTTTCAGTAGAAAAAGAAGTTGGAACTGACAAGGAATAGTGAGTAAAGAGAAAGGAGAGCATTGAAGGTTTGTGCACAACTAACCTTTTCTTCATTTTTAAACTTGTAAATTGCTTGGAATGTGTTTATTTGAATGAGTTTGCTTTGAACAAGTTTACTTTGACTGAAATATGGTTTTTCTCTTGTATTTAAGAAATTTGGGTTTTGCCACCATTATATGGATATTATGATGAATTTAAATGTGTTTATTGGTTTATAAATGTGATTATTGAGTGGGAAATTTTTGGAAACTGTTTTGAAACCACAGTTAGCATGACAATCCCTTTCGGAACTCCCCAGTAGTAACGGCTACTTGGGGTTGATAATTGATATTGATTATGTCTCCCATTAATAACAGTTAGTGGGGTAAGACTACATGAGTACTCATTAGCTAGCTAGCCCTTCCTTCCTTAATAACTGTTAGTGAGGTTGAGATTGCTTTGTCGTGGTGTACAACACGGCACTGATCGTGAAATTTTGTGTCATAGCCTAAATGTGTGTTAATATTGGCAACACTAATGCTTTGTGAATTGTGATTTATGAAGTGTGATTTCTCATTTGCAATGTTATTCTAATAAATGGCTCTTATGGACTTAGAACTATTGTGAAGTTTTCATGCTTAAGAAAAATGTGATTTATTATGCTTTGACAAATTGTGTTTTACCTTAAGTTTTAAAGTTATTAGTTGTGCACTACTGAGTGATATACTCAGCGATAGCTTCTTTATGCTGTCGCAGGTAAGGGAAAGGAGAAGCCTGCCAAGTGAGAGACTTGAAAGCAGCATTTTAGTATTGTTTGTGGGTATATATTGTAGGTATACCCCTGTAATTTCCTTTTGATGTATTTTGTACCTATATGTATGGATGTACGGACATTGAGCAGTTTGTATTTAAAAACATTGCATTGCTATCACATTTTAAGTTTGTAACTATTTTGTATTTTACTTTGAGACTTATGAAAATGTAGCTTTTGCAATATTTAGTCTATCATTATTTCCAATGAATGTTTACATGTAATTTTAACCATTCTCATGTAGTTTTCCGCAAAAGAATTGATAAGAAAAAAAGCTATGATTTGTTTTAAAATCCTTTGTAGCATAACTAATGGGTTATCGGTAGGTGGAGTTCGGTAATTCCTTAGGTATGCTACGAGAACATGTCATGCCTTACCAGGGATAAGTGTGACCTGTTAAGTGGTATCAGAGCTTTGGTTTTTATACAAGTTTTTAAATTACATGTTTGAAAATTTTTGATAAGTACAACTGCTCAACCGTCATTAATTGATACATATAGTGCATTACATCATAAATATGGACTAATGGAGGGAAATCTCCTTGTCTTGGTTGTCCAGGGAGTAGAATTCTTTGTGATTCAATATGGAAGAGGGGGATCACACAGTAGAGCAATCAGTAGCAGCTGAGGTACAGGGGGAAGCCTAAGCTCCTCAGAATGCCAGTGGATCGGCTGCACCCATCCAACCCATGCAGTTTCCTGCTCAGTTCGCTCAGCAGATGGCTGTACTATTTCAGCAAATGGCTGGCAATATACCAGTCCAAGCTCCTGTGCAAGCACCTCCAGTGTAACCACCATCCCCAGCCAGACAATATGACAAGTTAATGAAGTATGGGGCAACAGAGTTCAAGGGTACAGTGGACCCATTGGAAGCTGAGCAATGGTTAGAACGGATGGAGAGGGTCTTCAAGAAATTACACTGCACAGATGAGTTGAAGTTTGAATATTCAATTCCCTTTTTACATGGAGATGCATATGAGTGGTGGAAGACCATTCCCCACAGTTTGGCTGAGCTGCCACTACTGACATGGGATGACTTTCTAAGGGAGTTTAGACAAAAGTATGTTCCTGATACCTATGTGGATATAAAGCTACAGGAGTTTCTCAGTTTGAAGCAAGGGAACAAGACTGTAGCTGAGTATAAGAGAGACTTTTCTCGCCTCAGCCACTATGCTGGAAGCCTACTCACTACTAGTAGAGACAGATGCAAACGGTTTGAGGTGGGTTTGAGGCCTAGTTTGAGATTGCAAGTGGTTGGGTTTCGACATGACAACTTCTCTGGGTTGATATCACAGGCCCTTGAATTGGAAAGGATAGAACTGGAAGGGGCATCTGAGAAGGTAATCACTGAAAAAGAGAAGAGTAGTAAGCCTACAGGTCAGAGTCCAAGTAACAATTCAAGTAAGAGGAAGAGCTTTGAGGGACCAAGTAACAGAGGATCTAGTAGGGGAAGATTCTCAGGGCAAAGGCCACCTAGATTCAGACAGCAGACATCTAGGGGTTCTTTTCCTACCCGTGCTTGTGAGACTTGTGGCAGGATTCATGGAGGAGTATGTTATAAGGCCATAGGAGCCTATTACAACTATGGTGGAAGTGGGCATTTTGCTAGAGATTGCACTAGTGCCCGCAGATCTGGGCCACCTACTACCACTGAGGGATCTGTTCAAGGTTCTGCTTCCAGAGAACAATAGACAGCTAGTAGAGGCCGAGGCAGGGGTAGAGGTAACACTTCTAGTAGCCAGGGCACAGCGAGCCAAACAGAGCAGAGTGGTGCACCAATCAGGGTGTACACCATGCGCTAGAGGGATGAAGCTGAGACATCAGATGTTGTGGCTGGTACTTTTTCCATTTTTGATAGAGATGTATATGTGTTGTTTGACCCTAGTTCTACACATTCTTATGCTAGTACCAGCATTGCATGCTCTATTGCGATTCCTTGTGTGAAATTGGATTATGATGTGCTAGTGACTAGTCCTTTAGGACAAGAGGTTAGGGTGAACAAATTGTATAAGGATTGTCCTTTGGTGATCCAAGAACATACATTCCTATCAGACTTAATTGACATGCCCTTCCGAGATTATGATATCATCTTGGGCATGGATTGGTCAGCCAGGCATCACTCCATGATCGACTATAGACTGAAGACAGTCACTTTTGGTCTTCCCGAGTATGCAAACGTAGTGATACACGGGGAGATGTAGTTATTGCCATCCTACATCATTTCAGCTGCACTTGCTAGAATGATGATTAGACAGGGATGTGAAGCTTATCTAGCTCATGTGATAAACACCCAGGTGGGGAGTCTAGATCTTAAAGATATTCCTACTGTATGGGATTTTCCGGATATCTTTCCGGAAGAATTGCCGGGATTGCCTCCGGAAAGAGAGGTGCAGTTTGAAATTGAGACTATGCCTAGTGTGGAGCCAATCTCCATCACTACTTATAGGATGGCACCTACTGAGTTGAAAGAGTTGAAGGTGCAATTACAAGAATTGTTAGATAAGGGTTTCATCTGCCCTAGCGTGTCACCTTGGGGAGCACCAGTATTATTTGTGAAGAAAAAAGATGGTACTCTCCGCCTATGCATAGACTACAGATAGTTGAATAAGGTGACCATAAAGAATAGATATCCTCTGCCACGGATCGATGATTTATTTGATCAGTTGAAGGATGCAACTGTATTCTCCAAAATTGACTTAAGATCGGGCTACTATCAGTTGAGGGTGCAAGAGCAAAGTATTCCTAAAACTACCTTTAGGACTCATTATGGCCACTATGAGTTCTTGGTAATACCATTCGGGTTGACTAATGCTTCAGCTGCTTTTATGGGCCTAATGAACACTATCTTCAGGCCATATTTAGACCAGTTTATTGTGGTGTGGTGTTCATTGATGATATTTTGGTGTACTCAAAGAATGCAGAGGAACGCGATAAGCACTTGAGGATAGTATTGCAGACTTTAAGGGAGAAGCAGTTGTATGCCAAACTGTCGAAATGTGAGTTTTGGCTAAAGGAGATTTCATTTTTGGGGCATATTGTATCTGCAGAAGGTATCCAGGTGGATCCTAGCAAAGTAAAAGCCATTCTTAATTGGAAGCCACCCAGAAATGTCACAGAAGTTCGGAGTTTCCTTGGTTTAGCTGGGTATTATCGAAGGTTTATGAAGGGATTCTCCATGCTAACATCTCTACTGACCAAGCTACTTAGGAAGGATGTAAAATTTCAGTGGACTAATCGGTGCTAGGAAAGTTTTGATGAGTTAATGAGGTGTTTAACTGAAGCTCCAGTCCTAACCTTGCCCACTTTGGGTAAGGAGTATACCGTATATAGTGATGCTTCTCATAACGGATTAGACTGTGTGTTGATGCAAGATAAAAATGTCATTGCCTATGCTTCACGCCAGCTTAAACCGCATGAGAGGAATTATCCCACGCATGACTTGGAGCTGGCAGCATTGTCTTTGCTTTGAAGATCTGGAGACATTACTTGTATGGGGAGAGATGTTATATATACACAGATCATAAAAGTTTAAAGCACTTGGGCACACAAAAGGAGTTAAATTTGAGGCAGAGAAGATGGTTAAAGCTGATAAAAGATTATAATTGTTTGATAGATTATCAGGCTGGAAAAGCTAATGTTGTAGCTGATGCTTTAAGTCGCAAGACCATGGCTGGTTTGAGGGTTTCTCCATTGTCCATGGTGCATGAGTTAAGGGCATTGCATGCTAATTTGGAGATTAATGAAGATGGGCAGATGGTAGCTACTTGGCAAGTGAAGCCAATCTTTGTGAGAACAAATTAAAGCGATTAATCAAGGATGATAAGTATGTGAAGTTAATGGAAGAGGCTCAGGATGGCAAGAAACCAGAATTATCAGTAAATAATGAGAGCTTGTTGTTATATAAGGGCAGAATGTGCATTCCTGAGAATGTTGAACTGAGGCAGACCATGTAATGGCCTGGCCCACTAGTGATATTGTCCGCTCTAGACCGTTGAGCGATGGTGGGGCAAACCTCAGTGAGGACGCTGAGTCCCATATGTGGGGTGGATTGTAATACCCTAGGCAAATCCCACATCGGCAAAACATGGGAGAGATGCTGGGTTTATAAGTTGGCGGTTCGTAACCCCTAGTGACGCATTTTAAAACCGTGAGGGCTTTGGCCCAGAGCGGACAATATCACTAATGGGCTGGGCCATTACATTTGTGGTATCAGAGTCGCTCCGCGTGCAACCTTGAGCGATGGTGGGGCAAACCTCAGCGAGGACGCTGAGTCCCATAAGGGGGGTGGATTGTAACACCCTATGCAAATCCCACATCAGCAAAACACGGGAGAGATGCTGGGTTTATAAGTTGGTGGTTCGTAACCCCTAGTGACGCATTTTAAAACCGTGAGAGCTTTGGCTCAGAGCGGACAATATCACTAGTGGGCCGGGCCATTACAGACCATTTTAAAGGAAGCACATGATTCACCTTTTACAATGCACCCTGGTGGAACCAAAGTGTATGTAAGTGTGAAAGAGCACTATTGGTGGAGAGGAATGAAGAAAGACATTACAGAATATGTTGCCAAATGCCTAACTTGTCAGCAAGTAAAGGCAAAACACCAAGTGCCTGCAGGGTTGCTATAGCCATTGCCAATTCCCGAGTGGAAATGGAAAAGAATCACTATGGATTTCGTGACAGGACTTCCATGTACACAAAAGAATCATGATGCAGTTTGTGTTATTGTTGATAGATTGACCAAGTCTGCACTTTTTGCCAGTGAGAATGGATTACAGCCTGGAAAGATTGGCCAAACTGTACATTGACGAAGTGGTGAGGTTGCATGGAGTGCCAATGTCTATTGTGTCTGATAGAAATCCTAGGTTCACTTCTAGATTCTGGGGTAGTCTCGAAAAAGCCCTAGGGACTAGATTGAACTTTAGTATAGCATTCCATCCACAGACAGACGACCAGTCTGAAAGGATCATTCAGATTTTGGAGGATATGCTTCGGGCATGTGTGATTGAGTTTGAAGGGAGTTGGGACACACACTTGCCTTTAATTGAATTTGCCTACAACAACAGTTATCAGTCAAGCATCAGAATGCCTCCATATGAAGCACTTTATAGCAGGAAGTGTAGAACTCCCTTGTGTTGGGATGAAGTGGGCGAGAGGAAGTTGATTGGTCCAGAATTAGTGCAGCAGACAGAAGAAAAGGTTAAGCTCATTAGAGACAGACTCAAAGTTGCAATGGATAGACAGAAGTCCTACATTGACCTAAAGAGAAGAGATATTTGGTATAGTGTGGGTGACAAGGTGTTCCTGAAAGTTTCCCCATGGAAGAGGATTATGAGGTTTGGTAGAAAGGGGAAACTAAGTCCTCGCTTCATTGGGTCGTACGAGGTTCTAGAAAGAGTGGGTCCATTGGCATATAGACTTGCATTGCCTCCGGAGTTGAAAAAGATTCATAATGTCTTCCATGTCTCCATGTTGAGGAGGTACAGATCAGACTCCTCTCACATTTTTCCAGTAGAAGAGATTGAAGTGAATCCAGACCTGACATATGATGAAAAGCCCAAAAAGATCTTGGCATATGAGGTAAAACAGCTGAGGAATAAATAGATACCTCTAGTCAAAGTGCTGTGGAACCATCATTCAGACCAGGAGGCTAAATGGGAGCATGATGAGGACATGAGGAGACAGCACCCACAGCTATTCAGAGAATGAAACCAAGTAAATTTCGAGGACGAAATTTATTTTTAAGGAGGAGAGAATTGTAACACCCCGAACCTCCAAGTTGTGAATAATACCATTTTTGGCATGTGACTAGTACTATTCAAAGACACCTTGAGGACCAAAAATAAATAGAAAATTAATGGAGATAGACACAATAAAAATTCAAATGACCCAAAAATATAATGATTCACCGGGTATATTGAAAAAGAGGGATTATGAACCGATGAAGGGCATTTTGGTCAATTCACCTCAAGAGTTGACTTTTGACCAAAATGTTAATTAATTTAAGTGAAATAAATGAATTGAATTATGGAATAATTTTTTTAGGAAAAGAATTCAAGTATAAAGTGAAAGGAAAATAAAAGAAACAAAAATCTAGAATTTTAGTTCCATTTTGACCCAATTAAAATTTTAAGACCAATGGGCTTTGTACAACTCAATAAAAAATTAATTAAATAAATAAATAATTGGAATAAGTATAAAAGGAAGCCATCTTCCTCCCTCCCTCATTTAGTTGCCCCCCCCCACATACCTCCTCTCCCTCTCTTTTCTTTCTTCTCTCTTCATTCTTCCACTTACAACCTCTCTCAACCATTGATTTTCCCCACTTTTTCTCCATGGGTTTTCTATCTAATTGGTAGAAAACATCAAATTTATCTTTCATTGAGAGATTAGAAGCTAAAAGAATAAAAGAGTTAAAAGAAATTGAAGATTAGAGGTGGTCACTTGAGGTAAGTTTCTTTTCATGTTAGATTAGTTGTATAAGCCTTGAATGAAGTTAACTTATGATGAAATTTAATGAGAAATTGAAAGGAAACATGCATGGAACCTAAACTAGGGTTTTGGCCAACTTAGGGAAAATTAGGGTTTTGATGTATTTTAATTAAATTGATGATAAATATAAGTTAGATTGAGATAGTATGCATGATTGGGAGTAGTAAGATTTCATGGGATTGCATAAATTAAATTATGGAAAATTAGGATTCATGGGAAAATTGGGTTTTGGTGCTAGAGAGTGAAATTGGTGTGTGTAGTGTTAAATTATGATCATTTGAGGTTTATTTAGTTTGAATTGACATTGGGTTGATGAATGGAAATAATGAAATGGTAGGATTAGGGAAATTTGCAAACTTTGGTGTTTGTAAATTGTAGGTTTTATGCTAGGAAGTGCCATTGATGTGTTAATGCTAAATTATAGTCATTTTGAGTAAATTAAATGTGAATTAAGGTTGGTTAGTAGAAGTAATTTAACAAATGAAAATTTGAACTTAGGGCAAAATTTTGCACACTGAATTCAGTGTGTTTGGAAGCCCATAACTTAAGCTACACAACTCCAATTGGTGTGAAACCAATTGGAAACGAAACTTAAGACATAAGGCTAGAATCTTCATGAAGATACCTTGCCCCGAAAATGACCTTAAGCTATCTGAAATGAGCCTTAAACTTGGAGATAGAAATCTGGAACCTGCAGAATTTGATCATATAAACAGTAAACTTTGCATGGCCATAACTCTCTCTAGAAAACTCCAATTTAGGCGATTCTTGAACCGATGGAAACCTAAGACATAGTAGAACATTTCATATGAAGAACATTAGACAAATTATGGACTTAACTTGATCAAATTGTTGAACAAAGTTAGATCGATAAATCTGCCAGAACTAAATCTGCAGCATGAATAGTGACATGAACAGTAATTGTGTTTTGGCCATAACTTGAGCTAAAAGAAAAATAAATTTAAGACCTAGATGAACAATTTTCATGAAGAACACCTCACCAAATTATGATCGAAACTAGGTAAAAATTGGATTCAAAGATTGGGGCACCAAGTTGTCCAAAACCAAAATTTTCAAAAATTTGCAAAGCTAATTTGGGATGCATTAAACATTCATGTAATGAGTTCTTGGCAGCAATTGAGATGCGTATTGAGAAATTCTATTATGTATTTTCAGTAGAAAAAGAAGTTGAAACGGACAAGGAATAGTGAGTAAAGAGAAAGGAGAGCATTGAAGGTTTGTGCACAACTAACCTTTTCTTCATTTTTAAACTTGTAAATTGCTTGGAATGTGTTTATTTGAATGAGTTTGCTTTGAACAAGTTTACTTTGACTGAAATATGGTTTTTCTCTTGTATTTAAGAAATTTGGGTGTTGCCACCTTTATATGGATATTATGATGAATTTAAATGTGTTTATTGGTTTATAAATGTGATTGTTGAGTGGGAAATTTTTGGAAACTATTTTGAAATCACAGTTAGCATGACAGTCCCTTTCGGAACTCCCCAGTAGTAACGACTACTTTGGATTGATAATTGATATTGATTATGTCTCCCATTAATAACGGTTAGTGGGGTAAGACTACATGAGTACTCATTAACTAGCTAGCCCTTCTCTCATTAATAACGGTTAGTGAGGTTGAGATTGCTTTGTCGTGGTGTACAACATGGCACTGATCATGAAATTTTGTGTCATGGCCTAAACTGTGTGTTGATATTGGCAACACTAATGCTTTGTGAATTGTGATTTATGAAGTGTGATTTCTCATTTGCAATGTTATTCTAATAAATGGCTCTTATGGACTTAGAACTATTGTGAAGCTTTCATGCTTAAGAAAAATGTGATTTATTATGCTTTGACAAATTGTGTCTTACCTTAAGTTTTAAAGTTATTAGTTGTGCACCACTGAGTGATATACTCAGCGATAGCTTCTTTATGCTGTCGCAGGTAAGGGAAAGGAGAAGGCTGCCGAGTGAGAGACTTAGAAACAACATTTTAGTATTGTTTGTGGGTACATATTGTAGGTATACCCCTGTAATTTCCTTTTGATGTATTTTGTACCTATATGTATGGATGTACGGACATTAAGCAGTTTGTACTTAAAAGCATTGCATTGCTATCACATTTTAAGTTTGTAACTCTTTTGTATTTTACTTTGAGACTTATGAAAATGTAACTTTTGCAATATTTAGTCTATCATTATTTCCAATGAATGTTTACATGTAATTTTAACTATTCTCATGCATTTTTTTTGCAAAAGAATTGATAAGAAAAAAAGCTATGATTTGTTTTAAAATCCTTTGTAGCATAACTAATGGGTTATCGGTAGGTGAAGTTCGGTAATTCCTTAGGTATGCTACGGGAATATGTCATGCCTTACTAAGGATAAGGTGTAACAATTAACTTTAACCTTAATAAAATGAAAACTATTTATAGGTAATTAATGAGTATCCTCATATATCATGTCATATTTATTTAGGATGTATGCATCTAGAACATTAAGATGTTGCATAATTGCATAATTTGTTATTGATGCATTGATGGGTGTTGAATGACCCACTAACTCCCCCCACGTTATGACTATGTAACATTATGTATGTTATGGATCCATAAGTAATCCCATGGGGAGATTTTTAAGTTGCCCTTCAAGGGAGATCTATAAGTTGCCCCAAGGTACATAACATAAGTCATGTTTTAAATGAAAGTTTGGAGAGTTACTAGTGATAATGTCTATCTTATGTGAAATATTTGTGATGTGAAAACCCACGTGAATGATGCATTGCACATGTATGAATGAATGATATAATTAAGATGGTTAGTTTATACAATAAGCTTACGTAAGCTTACTCCATTCCCTCACCCCTAGGTACAGGGTTGTAGGACTATAAGAGTTCTTTGAAGAGAGAGCATCAGGGATAGCCTTAACCCTTCCTTTGTGTATGATGTATGGGTAGTTAGACATGTAATTTATGAATGGATAGTACTATGCTGGTGATTAAAGGAAATTGGAAATATGTAATATTTTTAAGTATGATAATGTATGTACTGCGTTAACCCTTTTGAAGGTACGCATGTTGAACTATTACACTTTGGATCTTATGTATATTAAGGTTCAAATTATGAACCATTATTATGTTATGGTTGTTTATGTATGGATGAAAAGACTAAAATATAATGGTTTGAAGTGTGCTTAAATGGTGAGATACATGAATATTTATATATTTTTCAGGATTTAGGCTTCCTATGAGTGATAAAAAGACTAAGATATAATGGTTTAAAGTGTGCTTAAATGGTGAGATGCAGAAATATTTGTATGTTTTTTAGGTTTTAGGCTTACTATAGGTTCTGACAACCTTAAGCTAACCCAATCCTAGCGCCAGTAATGGCACCTAGTTAGGGTCGTTACATATAGATATAGCAGAAATTTATTAGATTCTTTTTTATCATATTATTTCTAGAATACACCAACACTTGTATATAAACAGATGATATCATTCAATACAATTCATTCAATTAATTTCTATAAAAATTATCTACTATTTTGTTGAACATTTCCTATTGGGATGTAGCTCTATGAAGATCTTCTAGGAATAAATAGTTTGCTTCTTCAAGTTATTTGTGGGGTATCCTACCCACGACTGTGTTTGATGTAATCTTTGTTCTTTTCCTTGTCTTAAAAAAAAAATTACATCCAAACTCTAATTTTCTTTTATTCTTGTATAAGATGATATTATATATATATTTTTTTCTTTATTCTTATATTAGCAAAATAATATATCTAATATTAAATTATTGTATATTACAAATTAATTATACATTAAAATAAAGTATAAGGATTTTTGTGATACAATTTAAAGTTAAGTGACATTTATGGTACACTTATCTAAGTTGCAGGACAATAAATGAAATTTAGCAATAAGTTAACCTGCAAAATGTTAATAGCAAGTTATAAGGACTTTAATGATGCTCAGGGATTTTTATAATACAAATTGAAATTAAAGGATATTGTTGATACAACCACCTAAGTTGAAGAACGATGAATGAAATCAACCCTCAAAAGTACGATAAACAAATTTTATTTAAAAATACGCTTATTTTAAAAACTTACCTTTTTCTCCTTAAAATAGCTCTTAGACAATCAACAAAGCAATTTTTTCTTCTTTAATGAACTGAAATGACTACACCTTTTTGTGCTAAAAAGCTCAAGAACACTTTTTTATTGAATCTCTCCCCAATAATCAACATATGGTGTGAAGGCTATGTCAAAATAATTGTGTGAAAGTTTTTCAACACTAGCTAAGAAGGGAGTTCCATTGCAAGAAAGAAGCTCATTAATCTTTAGAACCTCTTACTGCCTCAACTGAGGATATTGCAATAGTAGGATCGAATTGGAGAAGCATGATTAGGCCATATTTCTAGGAGAGTTGCCTCAGCTAAGGTTAACTATCCATTTCTATGCTCTAGAGTTTTATTGAACTCCATGAAGAGAAAGGTTCAAAGTCGAATTTATAGGGTAATTTTTATTGGCCATCCCTCAACTTTAAGGTTTATTTACTTACGTCCCTTATCTTCAATTTGTTACTAAAAATCCTTGAATTTTAAATTTGTTTCAAAAGAATCTTCTTACCTATAATAGCAGGTTTTCAAGTAAAAAAAAAGGAAGGCCCCTAATTTTTTTAATTCAGCAACAAAAGTTTTATTTTAATTTTCTTTAGAAGTAATACAATGCTTTTTTTTTTTCAGAATTGAGTATTTACATACCTTCAAAAAAATACCGAGTACAACACTAGAGGTTCTTAGCTCGCATAACAAATAGGAGGACATCATGTATAACACTAAAACCTTGATACCCATCACAAATAGGCTTGAAGACATGAGGATATGAGGAAGCGTATTTAGCATCTCAAGCAACTTTCAAACTTGCATGACAATGTTTCATGCTCCTCACTTTTTCACAGGAAACTAATTGCCTTTGGAGTCATTTTTCTTCCTAGCATGTGAAATAAACCTAAAAATGTAACCCATAAAAGCCCCAAGCCAAGGTCAAAGGAGAAGATCCCATTAGCAAACCATGTAGCATTCTTTGAATTGCATATTTGTCTTCCTCCATTATGATCCCACTCTGCTTACCCTCTCCCCACCCCCCCCCCTCCCCTCCCCCCCCAATTAGCATCCAGATTCCCTACGTCCCTTCCTCATAAACACAAACCCATTCCCTTCCTTACAAGAACCCTCCCATTCTCGTCCACACCACACCTTGCAAATGGGGGGCTCTGATGTAAGAACCCACTCATTAGATGGGTCTTTTTTGGATGCTGATGGTAAAGAAGTTGAAAGGAGAAGTTTTGATGTACAAGGGAGAAAGAGAGAGAGTAGAGAGGGGGAAAAAGAAAGAGTAGAGAGAATAAACACTAAACTAATTTCTAAAGGGAAAGAGAACAAATAGATTGGGATAAAAGGGATCTCCTTTTTTTTAGCCTAAAAAAACCTACTATTGCAGGTAAAAGGAATTTTTTTTAGGATAAAATTAAAATTTAAGGACTTTTAAGTAATAAATTAAAGATGAGGGGTCAAAGTAAAACAACCCTCAAAGTTGAGGGATCCTCAATAAAAATTACTTGAGAATTATGTGGTTGTTGTGCCTTTCAAAAACTGAACTGAACATGAGAAATAAATACAAAACATGATTTATATGCATTTAATCCAAACAATTTCATTTCGAAAGTTTCAATACAAATTTCATAAAAACACAGTTATATCATGCCATTCGAAACAATAATCATCTAAATAGCCAGAGGTTTATGAGAAGTCACATCACAAGGCTAGCTAGCTGAAATATATGGATATCCATTCAATTTCTTCTTCTACTGGCACACGCCTCAACACTTCAGCCAGAGAAGGAATTAAAATTCGAAACTGATTTCCCCCACTAGTCATGTTAGTGAGGTATTCAAATATATGGTCATGATACTGCGGTTTCAAAACTATCTTAACAATTTATCAAACATTTATTGCCATTTCAAACACATACAAGTAAACTTTCAACAATTTAAGTCAAAAGCATAATAAACATTTCAATACAATTAAGTCACAATTCATTCAAAATAATTTACAGAAGAAAATTTACAGAAAATTCTATGTTGTGCACAAACCTTATATGAGTAGCCTCTTGGCCCTAACTCGATGCCTCAGGTTCTTTTCCGGTATTCTTTTCCACTGAAACACACAGTTTCACAGTGTTTCAGTATCACAACTTATCATAAATCCAAAAATAAATTCAAATCTACTTATACCTAGCTTAAATATGCTAAACTTGATGTTCTTTAAAATTTATATTTCGGGGTTACTATTCATGATACTATTCAAGTCAATTTGTTGACTTTCTAATGCTTAATAGGTGTGGGAATTCTAATTTCACCCACATACCACATTTTGGTTACTTTATTCATTGGTTTTGGTTCTTTTCTCAAATTTTAAGTCTTTTAGGCAAAATTTCAAATTTTCAGTTTTGGTGTCCTATATTGCACTATTTAATTAGTCATGTTGCTGTTAGAATTTGGCTAAGTTTTCTTCATAGAAATTGTTCCTTATTGTCTTAACTTTATTTCCCTTTTTGAATCACTCCATTTGGAGTTTTTTAGCTCAAGTTATAGCCATTTAAACATGGCTGGCCGGATTGGTCTAACCCAAATTTTTTGGGCATTAATTTGGTTATGGCAGTTTTAGGTCACTAATTTTGGGTGGCTAAATGACTTGGTTAAGGGCATAATTTGAGTTTGTGTTCTTCATAAAAGTTGTAGGGCTATGTCTCAGCTTTCTACTGGTAAAATTTCAGGTCATTTGGACCTGCCTAGCTTAAGTTATGGTCAAATGAACAGATTGGTCATTTTTGTACAAGTCAGTTTATCTAATCCGGATTGGCCAATTTGTTCACTAAGTTATGGTCACTTTCTGGGCATGATTCCTGAATGAAACATGTGCCATTTTGTTCTAGTTTCATTCTCAATTGGCCTCACACCAATTGGGTTTGTAAATTTTTAGTTTTGGTCCCTGAAAGGGACCTTGGTCATACTGCCTGCAGAATGACCATAACCAATCCGAATTTCAATTTGGTTCCAACACTTCCAACACACCATAATTGGTCATACATGATCATTTTTCAACTTAGGTAAGGTCAAACACATCAATTGACCAATTCTCAAAATTATTTCTCCAATTTTTCACAAGCTCCAAACCCTAATTCATCCATCTTACAATTTTTCATGCAATTAATGTCATTCTAACATACAAGCAACACACTCTTCATCATCCAAGCTCAATTACATGGTTAATTCCATTCAAAACTATCAAACCCTAAACTTCCTGATGCTAGCTGAATTTTATAGGATTCTAGATAAGCATGATTTTTTATGTTTTCATGTAATTCTAACTACTTTAATCTTAATTCTATACTTATAATTCAATTAAAGTTAAGAAAGAGAGCTTACCTCAAATGGAGCTTTCTAACTTCTTGATTCCTCAAGTTTTCTCCAAATTTTCTCTTTTCAATCTTCTTAACAAGACTCAATTACAAGTTTTAACTAAGAAATCTATAAATTTTATGGCTAAATTTTGGGGTTTAAGAAGCTTTGAAATGAGCTTCAATGGAGGAAGATAAAAGAAATGAGAGAGATGAGAGAGAAAAGGAGGGACGGCAAAGGAGAAGGAAAAATAGGGGTTTTATTTTCTTTTCTTTTATGTATTTTAAATCATTATCCTAAATTTTCAATTTTTTTAATTATTAGGTTTATTGTATCATGCATGATGTAATTAACCTTTTTCAACTTTTTCTTTTTCCTTTTTTTTTCATTTATTTTTTCTTAGTTCTTTAATTTAATTGTTGATCCCCAAATTTTCTTTTCTCCGATTTTATTGGACAGTTAGGTCAGGAGTCAGCTCTAGGGGTGAATTGACCAAATTGCCCCTCGTCGGTTCGATCCGGTTTGCTAGTTATTTAATATTTCTTCCGGATCCCTGACCTAATTATTTGACCAGCTTAACAATTCTTTTTCGTGATTTTTCTTTTTTCCACTGTATTCGCAATGGTCCTAAGGACCGCAGTGTCACATTTTACGGTTCAGAATTTGAGTTTAAATCAACCTCGTAGTCCTTCCCGATAAGGTCACCTATCGCTGTGACTCTCGGCTCATTTAACTTCTTGTGTTCTATTTTTCTTATTTATACTTAACTATTTGACAATTACTAATTCTTTGTTTTCAGGGCTTATCTAGTTGTCTTGGATGTGGTTCTACTTCTCTTAATTGTCCAGACCGACACCGATCACTGGAACAGTGAAATATACCAGGCTATGCAAATAGGGGTGTTACATTCCTAATTTCATTTTCCAAATCTAAATGCTAAAAAATCCAAATTTTGTCCAAAATCAATGGAGCTATCAAAAAATATTTCGAGGAAGAATGCTTCCAGATCCTTCCAGTAGTTAGGATCTTATCATATTGGCCAAGCAATAACTTGAAACATTTTTGCATAAATGTTATAACCATTGACTCAATTTTTTACAGGCTTCCTTCAAATACAGTAACAAAGCAGGAGGGTGCAATCTCAAAGTTTCTTTGATCCCCATCTTGAATAAATGGAGATCATCAATGGCATATTCTACCATTGTTTCTCTATTTCCAACAAAAATTTTAACTTTATCTTGTGTTTTCTTCTTTTCCATTGCCCAGATCAGGGTAACAACAATAATGTCAACTCCAACCAAAAATAGATTTTGATGCAAAACCATTATAGACAAGCACTGCCAAAGACTTAGTTTCAAAATGATAGAAAATAAGTATAAATGCAATTCTTTTATAGCACAATGGAATGTCACCCCCTCAGCTATTCTCTGCTGATCTAATTTTTAATTTCATTGACTTAAACTTTATTTATTTTTTAATCTAAGGTTTTTTTTTTCGTCATTTAACATCCATTTAATAGAAAATTAGTGACTTATTGCATGGAAGGACCATTTGATTAACAAAATTATAATTTAAGCTGGTATTATTGCCTCTGCTTCAAATGCCTCAAGCAATTGATTGGTTTATTAATTAACCTTAATTGGCTTAACCTAATTGATTCTAAGCTATTCTAAACCTTAACCCCAATTTAGTAGCAATTAAGAACAAATTAAATAGGAAGCTGAATTGTTAACTTAAGATTAAAATCTATGTAAATAATTAACTACCTTAGCATAAAATTAAAGAAAGCTATTAACTCACTTTAATCTGAAAATTTATCAAAGGAAAAACATAAATCTCAAATATGCTATTATGGATTTCGGCTAATGCATATTTATAAGAGTTAGAATTCAGATTTCCCCCTTTACAAAGAGTCCTAATGATAAAATAATTCCTATCTAAGTTAGTTTAGTCAAACCAACCAGAACAAAGTCCTAAAGATTAAGAAAACTTTTAAAACTAATCCTAACTTAAAGAGTCTTAATTAACATTAATTCCCTAAGGGAATTCGGCATCAACATAATTTAAAGAGATAATTAAAGAAAAATAATCCTAACTAGATTACAAGTCTTTATCCATTAGCCCACCAACAAACCAGCCTATGTATTAGGCCCACACAGCTCAATTAAATTAATTAACTTAGGCTGGTTTGTGCCCTCATCCATCCATGTTTGCTAGTCCTTTAAGCCCTTAGTTGAGTTCGACCCAAGTTGGCATGTAACATGATTTTGTGCATACATCTAAACTTGGGATTTCAATTGTTTCAGCTTGGATCTTGTGATTGACCTATTATTTATCATTGGGAAATCATTCAAAACTTCATAATGGGCTGGTCGAACCTCCTGTTGTGCATGGTCCATTGGATCTGCCTTTGATCTTGCATCATTCCCCCTCTCCTCAAAAGCATTCACCCTTGAATGTAAATCTGCATCATCAAAAGAAGACAAATTAGAAACATTAAATGTAACACTAACATTATAATCACCTGGCAAATCGATTTTGTAAGCATTGTCAATAATTTTTTCCAACACTTTAAATGGACCATCTCCTCTAACATCCAGCTTTAACTTTTTTTTGGATAGAAACCTTTTCTTTGCGCAAGTATAACCAAACCTAATCACCAGGTTCAAATTGAATTTGGCACCTCCCTTGGTTTCTATATTGCATAATCCTTTCATTTTTTCTTTCAATTTCTACTTGTGCTTTCTCATGAATTTCCTTCACCAGATTAGCTTTTTTTTGCCCATCTAGATTAGTAATCTCATGCAAAGGTAAAGGCAATAAATCCAAAGGTGTTAGTGGCTTAAAACCATAGACAATTTCAAACGGTGAAAACCCATGAGAAGAATGCACACTGTAATTATATGCAAATTCAACAAATGGCAAACATTCCTCCCATGACCGAATGTTACTTCTCACCATTGTCCTTAATAAAGTTCCTAAAGTTCAGTTTAGCCATCCGCTTAAGGGTGACAAGTTATAGAGAAAAATAGCTTAATACCCAATTTAGCCCATAAAAAATGCTACAAGTGACTTAAAATTTTGACATCCCTAGCACTAACAATTGTTTTAGGTATGCCATGTAATTTAATCACATGATCAAAGAACAAATTGGCAATATTAGTAGGATCATCAGTCTTATGGCATGCAATAAAGTGTACCATCTTAGAAAACTTATCTACTACTACTAATATGGCATCATGACCCTTTCTTGTTCTAGGCAACCCTAATACAAAGTCCATACTCAAATCAACCTATGGATGTGTTGGAACAAGAAGTGGCGTGTATAACCCATGTGGTTGTACTTTTGATTTAGCTTGCCTACAAGGAATGCAATGCGCACAAACTCTTTCAACATCTTTTTTCATATTAGGCCAAAAAAAGTGTTCATACAACATGCTTACAGTCTTATCTACACCAAAGTGTCCCATTAATCCCCCATTATGAGTCTCTCGAACCAATAATTCTCTAATATAACTAATGGGTATACATAGTTTACGTTTCTTAAAAAGAAACCCATCATGTCTATAAAAATCCTTAAAGGCTGAATGTTCACATGCATGGAAAACATTGGAAAAATCATGGTCATTAACATACAAATCTTTGATATGTTCAAAACCCCAATAACTCGGAACTAAGTGTAGAGATTAGAGCATACCTTTGAGATAGTGTATCAATAACCACGTTTTCCTTACCTTTCTTGTATTGAATCACATAGGGAAATGATTTAATAAATTCGACCCATTTAGCATGCCTTTTATTTAGCCTACTCTAACTCTTGAGATGTCTCAATGAATCATGATCAGTATGAATGACAAACTCTTTGGGCAGCAAGTAGTGTTGCCATGTTTCCAAAGCATGCACCAAGGCATATAATTCTTTATCATAGGTTGAGTAATGCAGTTGTGCCCCATGCAATTTCTCACAAAAATATGCAACTGTTCTCTTATCCTGCATCAAAACAGCACTAATATCTTTCTTAAAAGCATCACATTCAATCTCAAAAGTTTTATTAAAATTAGGCAATAGCAACAAAGGTGTAGAACAAAGTTTTTTTTTAGTGCATTAAATGAATTTTCTTGTTCTTTATCCCATTTAAAACTTACATCTTTCTTCATTATTTCTGTTAAGGGTGCAGCAATAGTACTAAAATCTCTAACAAACCTTCTATAAAAACTTGCTAGACCATGAAAGCCTCTTACCTCTCTTACATTCCTAGGAATAGGCCATTCTTTAATTGCTTTTATCTTTTCCTCATAAACCCTTATTCCTTTAGAACTAACCTTATAACCAAGAAAAATTACCTCATCCATGCAAAAAGTGCACTTATCAATGTTAGCAAACAATTTTGCCTCTCTCAATGCATTAAATATAGCCTTTAAATACTCAATAAGCTCATCCATTGTTTTGCTATAAATCAATATATCATCAAAACACTACAACAAATTATCCAATGAAATTGCACAGGACATGGTTCATTAGCCTCATGAATATGCTAGGTGCATTAGTTAGGCCAAAAGGCATTACCATCCATTCATATAATCTGAATTTAGTTTTAAATATAGTTTTCCACTCATCACCTATCTTAATTCGAATTTGATGGTATCCACTTTTAAGGTCAATTTTAGTGAATATGCAAGCACCATTTAATTCATCAAGCATGTCATCAAGTCTAGGAATGGGATTTCGGTACTTTACTGTAATCTTGTTAACAACTTTACAATGAACACACATCCTCCAAGAACCATCCTTTTTATGTACCAAAAGAACTGGTACAACGTATGGGCTCAAGCTCTCCCTTATGTGCCCCTTTGCCAACAGCTCATATATTTACCTTTATAATTCCTTTGTTTCCTCTGGATTGCTTTTATAAGCTGGTCTATTAGGAATTGTAGCTCTAGGAACAAGATCAATATGGTGCTCAATACCTCTAATTGGTGGCAAGCCTAGTGGCAAATCATCAGGAAATATATCCTCATAATCATGCATCAAAGAAACAACACTTGTAGGCAAATGTTTGGGTAAGTCATTAGCAGTAAAAAGATTTTCTTTGTACAATTATAGGCCCTCATCAAATCTTTTTCTTTTGCGTAAAAACTCCCCTTTTTTTCTTTATTGTCAATAGGGCTGAATTCACTCTCTCCATTCTCTTTCTTTTTATTTTCATCTTTCCCCTCTTTTTCACTCTTTTTCTTCCCACTCGAATTTTCACTCTTGATTTTTTCCTTTTCAATCTCACACTTCTCTAGCTCATCATAGGATTGCTTGATTTGCAGCTAGTCCTCTATCACTTGCTTTGGTGTCAAGGGAATTAGCATGTGCTTTCTCCCATCTTTCTCAAAAGTATACCTATTCATGTATCAATCATGATGTGTTTTTCTATCAAATTGCCATGGCCTACCAAGTAGTATATGGCTTGCATGCATGGGAATAACATCACATATTACTTCATCACTATATCGCCCAATGCTAAACATCAATCTAACCTGCCTTGTCACCTTCAAGTCCTTCCATTGTTCAACCATTGCAATCTATATGGATGTGGATGCTTCATGGTTAGCAATTTTAGTTTATCAATAAGCAAGTTACTTGTCACGTTCACATAGCTACCTCCATCAATTATCAAACTACAACCCTTTCCATCAACAATTGCACGAGTATGAAAGATATTTTCTCTTTGAGCTCGCACTTCATCATCATCATCTTTAACCTATGAATTCAAAACCCTGCAAGATACAAGTAACTCAACATTAGCAGGTGTTTCTACATCATTATAATCTTCAAAAGGGGGCATCTCATCACTACTTTCCCCTTCACTCTCAATTAGCACTTCCCCATCAATCACAACCATAGTCCTTTTGTTTAGACATTGAGAAGTAATATGCCCAAATCCCAAAAACCTAAAACATTTAATATTTCTATTTTTGGTAGAAACATCTTTGTTTTTATCATTATTACTCCTTTGGGCTTTAGCTTTATCATCTTTTTGAGTTAGGGCAGCCTTTTTATTTGTTGATTCAACCTTTGATTTGTTAAGAGGTTCATTCGATCTCCATGATTGATTGGCCAAATATCATATAGTGGTTTTCCCCTTCCTTTTGAGTTATTTTTCCACCTTGATTGCCATGTGAAGCATGTCTTCAAATTCGACATAATGATGCAGCTTCATAATGTTAACTATATCTCTATTCATTATAGTTAAAAACTACGCCAATATAGCTTCCCTATCTTCCTCTACATTGGCTCGAATCATCGCTATTTCCATCTCCTTGAAATATTCTTCCACACTTTTGCTCCCTTATATTAGACCCTGCAATTTAACATGTAAATCACGAAAATAATGTGAGGGTACAAATGGCCTTCTCATCACTTTCTTCATCTTTTCCCATGTTCAAATGGGTCTTTGTCCAGCTCTTCTTCTAATAGTGATTAGCTGATCTCACCAAACCAATGCATTGTCACAAAATTCCATGGCAACTAGTTTTACCTTTTTTTCTTCAGAATAATTGTGGCACTCAAAGATAAGTTCCACCTTCCTCTCCCACTCCATATATGCATCAGGATCATTTTTCCCATAGAATTCGAGATTCTTCATCTTAATACTGCCAAGATTTTTGTCTTTATTAAACTTGGACTTACGCCCATCATTTAGAGTAATAGTAGTATTATTATCTACATCCTCCTCTTCATCACTTGAGCTATCTACCAAAGTTTGGGTGGCAGTTTGATTGGAATTAGACCTGCCTCAATGCGCCCCACTTTGCAAATTTGAAATTTGTGCTTGTTGTGCCTCTAACTTTTCATTAACAGCATCAAACTTCAAATTTATTCACTCCATTTGCATTTGCATAGCTTTCATGAACAATTTTAGATCTAGAGCAGCTGTTTCACTCTCTTGTGTATCCATGATTTCTAATTTAGAACAAATAAAACGAAGAAAACCTCACCAGTAATACGCTCATGTTTCACTCAATTAGCTTTTAACCTCAATTGAACTCACCACTCAGCCTTTTACCTCTCAAGCTTTCTTTTGTGTTTTATGCATTTGGTAATCAATCACTCACACAAAAATTAATCTTAAATCAACAATAAAAAATTTGAATGCAAAGAACCTAAAATTTGTGAGTCCTAAGAATTAATGAACACAATGATATGTGCACACTTAGATGAAGGAATTAAGCATGCAAGATTTCAGTTTTAAATTATTAAGCAACAGAACCAATTGGTCACTTAATTAGATGTATGGGATGCAAATCAGGCTGAAAACAAGAAAAGAAAACTATATGCAATAAAAATAAACACTCACCAATGCCGATTAATGCAAATTAATCAGATTAAATTCAAACCAAACAATTCGAGTTGATATGAATTTATTGTGTGCAAATGGATTTAGGTTTGTGTTGATGTAATCAGAATAAGAATTGGACGATAATTTGCAATTGATTCAATGCCCAATCACAAATCGTGCACTAATTATAATCTGATGTATGTGCACAATCAATGAAAACAAACAATCTTGAATTCAAAGAAGTCAGAATATATATGAATCTGGAATTGAATCACAAGAATTGGCATAATCTTGAATTTCAAAGAATGCGCATATTGCAAGGTTTGATCTTTGAATTTTTGATTTTTTATTTTTTATTTTTTATTTTGATTTGATACATATATAAATTGAATAAAAAGAACAAGAATGGAAACTTAATGAAAAACAACATAAAAACTCAAAGGAATTAATGAAGATCAATTCACACACATACAAGAGAACAAGAAATGCAAAAAAACAAGGAGAACAACAAAATTCAAAAAAGGAACAGAAATAAAATTAGAAGGGATACGTAATTGCTTGATTCTTGAGCCAAAGCTCTTATACCAAGATGATGCAACCCAAGATCTTTGCCCAAGATAGCCAAATCAGCCTTTGGTATTCTTGCCTCTACTTCAAACATTAAGCAATTGATTGGTTTGTTATTTCACCTTAATTGGCTTTACCTAATTAATTCTAAGGGATTCTAAACCTTAACTCCAATTTAGTAGCAATTAAGAACAAATTAAATAGGAAGCAGAATTATTAACTTAAGATTAAAACCTAAGTAAACAATTAACTATCTTAGCATAAAATTAAAGAAAGCTATTAACTCACTTTAATCTGAAAATTTATCAAAGAAAAAACTCAAATCTCAAATCTACTGTTGTGGAGTTCGGCTAATGCATATTTATAGGGGTTAGAATTCAGATTTCCTAATGATAGAATAATTCTTATCTAAGTTGGTTAAGTCAAACCAATCAGAACAAAGTCCTAAAGATTAAGGAAACTTATAAAACTAATCCTAACTTAAAGAGTCCTAATTAACATTAATTCCCTAAGGGAATTTGGCATCAACATAATTTAAAGAGATAATTAAAGAAAAATAATCCTAACTAGAGTGCAAGTCTTTGTCCATTGGCCCACCAATGAACCAGCCTATGTATTAGGCCCACATGGCTTAATTAAATTAATTAACTTGGGCTGGTTTGTGCCTTTATCCATCCATGTTTGCTAGTCCTTTAAGCTCTTAGTTGAGTTCGACCCAAGTTGGCATGTAACATGGTTTTGTGCATACATCTGAACTTGGGCTTTCAATTATTTCATATTGGATTTTATGATTGGCCCATTATTTATCATTGGGAAATATTCAAAACTTCATAATGGGCTAGCTAAACCTCCTTTTCTACATGGTCCATTGAATCTGCCTTTGATCTTGCATCAACTTCTTTTAGGTGCGATAAGATCGATAATGGCTCACCAAACTCAGAACCAAGTTTTTTGCCTAGTCTGGGTGTCCAACAGGCTGTCCCAGAAAGGGGTCATGCTTACAATCAATTTTAAGGTTTTCATATGTTCCATACATGTTTCAGGTAGTAAAATTTGCAAGGCAGTCCCTAACTCAAGCTATGTGACTAGGATTAAGGTAGCTAATTAATATATAAAATATTCCTGACTTAATAAAATTAAGTAAAATGATTTTAATTAATATAAGAATGGTGTAGAGGACTTCAAGGAGTATTTTTATAATTTTTAAAGTGTTAAAAATAATTATTTAGACTGTAGAGGAGTCAGGGACCCAAGCTGAAGTTTAGAAGATTTGACCTAGATTAGGTTTCTTATAGACTACAGATGGGCATTATAATTACTGTTGCGGGCTTGAGGCCTTGTGTTGCTACTTTTGGTTAAGATTTCTTGCAAGGGGTTAGGTCCAGTTATAGGGGAGACTCTATCGAAATTTTGGCAAGACCTTAGGATTTATTTTTAATTCTACAGTTTGAATGAATTAATTAATTTTGTCAGTCTTTTGATAGAGGTCATTATGTCTGTGTAGATAATTGGTGCCGATTAACTTTTCTTCTCTTCAAGCGAACCAGCTGCAATCGGATCGACCAGTCTGTGAGTTAGATATTGATTATTTTTATAATTTCAATATTAATTATATATCTAGTATGCTCATGCATTTGATAAATATTTAATTATGCACATAAATAGTTAATATATTAAGGGCATTGGTTGTTGCATATTTAATTATTATTATTTGTTCATGATTGCTACCTTGAGAATAATTTTGTCACGACCCAATTTATGGGCTGGACTAGTAATAGGACTTGAGTTAGCATAAGGCCCCCAAAGCCTATAGTAAGCTTGACTATTCTCAAACCCAACCTCAAAGCCCATAACCAAAGCCCAATTTCAAGAAATCAATCGGATAGAGTCCGGCCATAAACTGGGCTACCCAACGGAGAGTTTTTAGCTCACCCAACTTGTGATCACAATATATATATATACATACATACACATATATGTGTGTGTGTGTGTGTGTGTGTGTGTGTGTGTTAGGGCCGGGAAGTACAGCTCCCTCATCCAATTATAATTTCAAAATAATAATTTTTTATAGTTCCCAAACCAAACAAATTACTGGTAGTATATGCGGAGTTCTAGATTTTAAAATAATAACATAAATTATAGATACTGCAACTCTGGACCTGCGAAGAAGAAAACAGGTTAAATCGTAAGGAAAAAGTCCTCTTGTAACCTGAAAAAAATGGGTGAACAAAAGTGAGTGTTCGACTCATAAAGTAAGATATTAATTTTACATACAATTTCTATAACTATCTAAGTCTAGTGCATTTCTAAGAATGAAATGCAACATCTTCACACAATTTAAACAAGTCAAGTCATAATCACACATATGGGAGCTGATTCCCTATACAACTCTCTTAGTTTCAACCTTTGTTAGTGAGATTAACTTAAAGTTAGACTCCCTTTTAATATCCAAATGTGGGGGCCAACGAAATCAACTTAAGCTGTGCCTACCCTGACTTATCCATAATAAGGATCGGGTCCCAACGAGTCAAGCTCTAGCCACATCTACCCATCCTACCCATAACCATATACACACCACATGCACACCAACTCACACATGTGACTCCAGATCACCATAAAGCAACAACCATAGCAATGTCATCAAATACAAGTGCAATACAAGGCATGCCTAGCAAATAACTGTGTACATATATATCTATAAGGGATGCATAAACATGCCTTGAATACATAATACTATTGAAATTAGAAGTAAAATTAATATCTACTCACAGTACTTCACAAGTCACCGTGGTGACTGGGCAGAGGAAGGTTGGCTTGGCTTACCTAAATAATTACATTACAAACTTATCAATATTTAATTAAAATAAAATTTTAAAAGAGTTAAAGACTGCCTAAGTTTTGTCGAAAATTCGGTAGAGTTTTTCTTATACCTAGGACCTATCCAACCTGCAAAAGAGCTCAAATAGCACTTCTAAATTATACACCTCAATTTATATCCCATCAACATCATATGGCTCCTCCTAGGCCCTCCAAAACAGGCAATACTCAGAAAATTAAAAAATTACGTTTTAGTTCCTAAAACTAACATTTTATAAAAATCATTCAAATGAGCTCTAAATTTTCTAAAATTTTGCCCCTGTCCTTAATAATATTATAAAGCTAATGCAAAAGGAATTATAATTTTCTAGCTACCCATGAATATTTTATGAATTTTTATTCTAAACCTGACACTAGGTAAATGAAAAAACAGCTCCAATCCGATGCTTGGGTTGGGTTTACCTATGCCAATTCCGATGCTTGGAATGTGTCCGAGGTGTCTGCAAATGGTGGAAAGGACCACAATTCCAATCTGATTCTAAAACAGCTCCAATAACTTGTCTGTCCAGCTCGAAATTGTAGATCTGGGCACCGGTCGAATTTCTACGAAACAAAAGTACCTATGTGAAGCCCATACTATTAAGGGTTAGAATATAATTTTTACAAAACTAAATAAGCTCATTTAAAGTTCAAAAAAACACTACAAAGTTCGTGAGACCCATTTGATTTTTGATGTCAAAAAATTTTAAAATTTATATTATTGCAAAGCTCTCGCCGAGTGGAGCACGCAGGTACTCTCCAAATCTCCATGGAGTTCCTAGTTTAGGAGAAATTTAGTCCAAAAGTCAAAATAGGCTAAAATTTCTTAGGCTAAAATTGGACAAACTATTTGATGAAAATTTGTGATCTTAGTGTTTATGAAAAGCTCTCGAGGTGTAGATGAGATTTGAGACAAGATCCGGTTTGATTGGTGGCCAGATCGGTCAAATTTGGCCTCGAAAGTTGAAACATCGTTTGGTGCAAGGGAGGATTTTTAGCAAGTTTTTCGACCACCTGGGACGTTGGCCGATGGCGAGGAGGCTTGGGGGTGGTGCAGTGATGACTGGGGAAGGCAGGGGCAATGGTCAGTCGGCAAGGGGAGATGAGAGGAGAGAGAAATCGAAGGGGAAAGGAAGAAGGGTCACACAGTGGAGGAAGAGGAAGAGAAGAACAAAAGAAGATCGGTCTGATTTGATCGGTCAGATTCAGTTCGATTTGATTTGATCGGTTCGATTCAAAATACCCCAAATTGAATTTTTACTTTGCCCTGGAACCCAAAATGAGGCCCAAAAATTTCAAAAAAATTTCAAAAAGATCAAAAAAATATTTGGAGTCTAAATATATTTTTTATTTTGCCACATGGTTTCTAAATTAATTTTTAAAAACCGATAAAGTTTATTATTTTTGAAAAATCAAACCCGATTTTAAAAATTCAAAAAATTTCAAATAAATTCCCAAAACATTTAATAAAATAAAATATTAATATTTACATATAAAATAATTATTTAAAAATTCAGGGTATTACATTCTTCCCCCTTTATAGAAAATTCGTCCTCAAATTTTACATAAGGCAGGATAAAAATACAGGAGTACATATTGAATAGTACAGGTACTCGCTACGCATATTCCGCTCTGACTCCCAAGTGCATTCTTCCACTGATTGACTCCTCCATAAAACCTTAACCATAGGGATCTGCTTTGACCTTAGCTGCCTCATCTGATAGTCCACTATGGCTACAGGCTGCTCCTCGAAGGTCAGTTCTTATTCAACTCTACTACATCTGGTTGCAGCACATGTGAAGGGTTAGGAACATACTTCCTCAGCATGGAGATGTGGAATACTGGGTAGACGTGAGAAAGGCTTAGTGGTAACTCCAATAGGTAGGCAACTGCTCTAACTCTATCAGTGATCTCAAAAGGCCCTAAAGTATCTCTTAGTGACTTCAGTCCCCATTCCTCTGTTTCAATAATCTCTGCTCCCCAAAGACATGACTTATGTTCCTTATCCTATAGTATCCTATAATATGCTTTCCTATAGCACCTATCATAGGCATCTTGTTCGAAATTTATACTTGTCCTATGACCTCAATGGTCAACATCTATGCATCTTCTCACTCCCATGATACCTCGAATTTCCAATCTACTTTGTGTCATTACTAAGATCCTTAGACCAACTCCTATCAATCTCATGTAACTAGTCATGCAGAGTTCCATTCAAGTGCCAAGTGTACCCTACACCATCTATCAATGTTAGAAAGTGAACTAGGTCTCTTCCCCTATATGACAAAAGTGTTTGTATTCCCTGACAACCCAGCTAATGTGACCTTATCATTTCCCACTCCTTTCCCACTCCTTCTCTGGAATGGAAGTATATTGACTTCTTCCTAAAGCTTCTTATTATGTGACATAGTTTTTGACACATTGGCACTTAGATTTAGGCTCCACTACTCCTTTAATCTATCATATCACCATAACTTGTTTTAAACATCCCTTAGTGCATCACTAGCATACTTATTCCTTCTTATTCTCATCATTATAACCAACTCTACTGAGCTTTTCTCGTCCTTTGGATCTTATTTTCCTATTTCTGCTATTGCTGATATCTTTCCAACTTACTGTACTTATTTTAACCTTTGTCCTGTCTCACTCTTATACCTTTTCCTTTAAGGATGTCCATCCCATCATCAACTTTAACCTTCCTTTTTAGTTATTAGTCCTATCTCGATTACTAGTTTCATTACTTCTAGAATTCTAACCTTATGATTGGCTCCCACCAACACATCCTTCACATTATGTAACACTTATAATTAGCCATAGAAAATTCTTCTTGTATCTCCTTTTCCAACTTGGCCATCGGAACATTATCATTCCTTACTACCCTTTGTAGGAAATTCCTTATCATGGTTATATAAGAGCCTTTGAAACTATAAGTTCCACCTGAACTAATATGGTTGTGGGAAATGTGTGTTATGCTATAATTCCAAACAAGATATTTCACTTGTTCATTCTCCTTAATATAATCACATATACTACCCACGGCTCTCCAAACTTTAGCCTTAAATTTACCCATCAACAACAATTTGATCCACTAAAACTCATCCATAAATAGTACTTCCTCTAGCTTATAGTTCAGGAGGGTTGCAAGCCCTGGTAACTAACTCGATTTAACTCCTGACACTACTCTGATCGTCCATTCATACTTAACATTAGGTACACACTTGTCGTCATTTCCTTTTAAGGAGAATGTGTACGGACTGGTGCCTACCAAATTCTTAAATACTGGGTCACCTCAATACAATTTCCCTTACTTATGTAGTCTTCTAGAGCCAAAAGCACGAGCTAAACTTAAAGAGAAAGAGAAATCTCCTCCTACAATCATCAGCGCACTATTGTCTATAGAATAATGTTCAACCCATGTCTCTTAGTCTTCTTCTTAAAATTTCATCATCTCTTTTGGCTCTATTTTCTACTGTTGTTCTGTCACTTATTTTCATTCATGTTTCCTTATAAAAGTGACCCTATTGGTCAAACTGAAAATGCTTACCTAACCCTTGATCACAGACCCCATAACTGTTATCTCACCATCTCTACTCAGAATCTAAGCCTATGTGCCATTTTTCACCATCCTTTTTGTTTGTCATGCCTATTTGAACCATTAGGTTTACTTTTATTTAACTTACTACTTATTAATTCACTGCTTTACCTAATAGGACAATTCAAGACACCTTTGCACATCCTATAACCTTTGCTTACTCTGGTTGCATTCCTCAACTAACTTTCCTCACACTGTTAGAAGCTTAAATGGATCTTATCCTGGTGCTACCTTGGGAACAGGCATAGATAGAGTTTGATCCATATCCTGCAAGTCTGAACTCCATGTATTGGCTCCTGACACTATCTGAACTATGACTTGCTCTAAGTTCTACACTTTTAGAACCTATATCTTGACACCTATCCTCACTTTAATCTTCCTAATATTGTCCTACTCTTGGCTATTCGATTTGCTCTTTAATTCATATCTTTTATCTTACCCAAAATAGAACCTTGATTATTTTATTCCTTAACTCTATTCTTCTTCTTAATCTGACAGTTATGCTAGATAACTATACCTTTTAGTGTCTCTGCTAGGTCACTTCACCTTTGTACTACTCAAAATTGGTCTTTCAATCACTCTGATTAGCACTTCCACTACCATTCAAATTTCTCTCCTGTTACGTCTGAAACCAACTATCCAAATTTTCATTTTTATATTTCCTTTTATCCACTGATATTTTATGACTTATTTTTGCTGACTTGCAATCATTGTCCTTTCTTCTACTTAACTACAAACTACTCTCTAATACCTCAAAGAGGGAATCTACAATATCCCCTTTTTCCCTTACTACTCCAAAGCTCTGCATCCATTATGATCTGATCTCTTATGATCCTTACAATGAAAATTGTACTCTCCCTAACAGGGGTACCTGAGCCACTATTTCCTATCACACTACAGTCCCATTTAGGACATCATTCCATAAATTATTATATCAGTGGTACTCTTTTATCTCTCCTAAGAAGACATTACCATGCTTTGTAGCATAACTAATTGTAAGAGAGTTACAACCTCTACTGCATTATCATAACTATACAAGGCTATCTGCTCTCTTTTTATATAGTAAACTTTCCTAGAATGCCACTTCACAGGCTACGAATATTAATCATAACCTCCAGTCTCCTTTAGGAAGTAGAGTCGTACTTATGCTCCACTGTCACACAAAGGAGGTGTTATCTTTATTAAACTTTAGGTAATATGTCCACTGTAATGCCAACACTACCAATGATCTCATACCAGAGACAGATGATCCCACTAAGTGGGTGTCATCATTACACTGCAACCATACTAAAAACCTCTAGTCTCATGCCACTTATGCTATAACTCTACGCTCAAGTTAGGATAATTGAGTCACTGTTTTAGTTATCACCTAACTATGACCTTTGATGTCCTATCTTTAAAGTCTTAAACCCTAACTAGGAGTAACTAGGTGTAACTAGGGTTTGGAGATTGTGAAAAATTAAAGAAAATTTTGAGAATTGGACAATTGATGTTATTGACCTTATTTGAGTTGAGAAATGGTCAATTGTGACCATTTGTAGTGTGTATGAATTGTTGGAACCAAGTTTCAATTCGGATTGGTGAGGGTCAATCTGCAGGCAGCTTGACCTAGGTCCCTTTCAGAGACTAAAACTAAAAATTTACTAACCCAATTGGTATGAGGCCAATTGGGAATGAAATTAGACATAAAATGGCACATTTTTCATTTAGGAATCATGCCCAGAAAGTGACCATAACTTAGTAAACAATTAGGCCAAATGCGGAATTGGGCAAACTGACCTGTATTAAAATTACCAAATGAACAATAGTTACGTAAAAGACCATAACTTGGTCTAGGAAGGTCCAAATAACCTAAATTTTATACCAATAGAAATCTGAGACATAGCCCTACAACTTTCACGAAGAAAACAAACCGAAATTTTGACCATAACCTATTTGAAAAGCCACTTGCAGTCAACCCACAAAAACTGCCATTATCCAGTGAATGCCCAGAATTCTGGGTAAAAACAAACTCGGCCAGCCATGTTCAAATGGCCATAACTAGGGCTAAAAAACTCCAAATTGAGTGATTCAGAAAGGAAAATAAAGTTAAGACAATAAGGAATAACTTCTATGAAGAAAACTTAGCCAAATTTCCACAGCAGCATGACCAATGGAACAGTGCAAAACAAGACACCAAAACTGAAAATTTAAAATTTGTGCCTAAAAGACTTAAGATTTGAGAAAACAACCAAAACCAACAAAATTAGTAACCAAAATATGGTATGTGGGTATAATTGGATTTTCCATACCTTTTAAGCATAAGAAAGTCAATATTTTGACTTGAATAGTACTATAAATAGTAAC
Source organism: Hevea brasiliensis (assembly GCF_030052815.1). Lineage (NCBI taxonomy): Eukaryota > Viridiplantae > Streptophyta > Magnoliopsida > Malpighiales > Euphorbiaceae > Hevea > Hevea brasiliensis. Next base: position 1,349,189 of record NC_079508.1, on the reverse strand, counting down.
CCCAACATGAAAATTTCCAAGAACGTAAGTTTAAGCATATAGGGGCTAGAATTGAGCATGTATGAATTTAATTATTGGATTTATTATGAGACAAGATACTGAAACACTGTCAATTGTGTGTTTCAGCTAAAAAAAAAAAAAAAGAGACCCGGAAAGTCTAAGGGACTGAGTCAAGGCTTAGAAGCGACGCACGTCAGGTTTGTGCACAATAAATTTATGTAATTATTTTCTAAATGAAAAGTTGAATTGTTAAGCTTTATGAAATCATTGTGTTGTTTATAAATTGTGTTGCCATTTTGTGACTGCAAAAATGACTTTGGAAATTGTTTGGGATCTTTTCTAAATTATTTGAGTACTTTGTTTTGAATTAATTTTGTGTTCACACTTAGCATGACAGTATCACATTATTCCTCCTCCATCTATGGGATTGAGATTGTTTATTTTCCTCCCTCTCTGGCTTACCAGTTGAGGTTGTAGATCGGATGAGTACTCATTAGCTAGCTAGCCACCACCCTCATTGATTTCTATTAGTGGGGTTGTAGATTGCTTTGTCGTGGTGTACAATACGGCATTAATCGAAAATTTTGTGTCATGGCTTAAGTTATGTATAAATTGGCAACACTGTGTTTATTAAATTATTTGACCAAAATTGTGCTATAATGAGTTTTGATAATTTGTGAAATATTTAAATTGTGATTTATCAATGAATATTTTATGTACTGTATTTCGAATTTTTATTGTGCACCACAGAGTATTTTTATACTCAGTGATATCTTATTTTGCTGTCACATATAAGGGCAAGGAGAAAGCAGCAGAGTAAGCTGCTATTGAGATAGAGGACTACATTGACCTTTTAGGTATGGGTATTTATTTATACCCTTGTAGTTATTTCGATATAAATATTATAATGTCATATGTATTAATGTAAAGTTGAGCAGTTGTACAGTAAATTGTAATATAGTATTTTGGATTTTCTTTTTGTAAATTAAGATATGTATTTGTAAATTAAATATTAAATGCATTGTGAATGAATTGATGAGATATTTTGAAATGACAAATTTTGATTGAATTGTGGACTTGAATTGCATTATGATGAACTAAGTTATTTTGGAGGTTGGAAGTTGTAAAAACAAATATTGAAAGTATTTTTACAGATTTTTGAAAAACTGTTTTCTCAAAATACAGACGAAACTCTGCCAAAATTTTTACTAAATTATGGAAAAATAAAAATGGACAAAAATTTTAACTAGTTTTGAAACTTCAATTAAATGTTTTAAATTCCTACCAAAATGCTCACCACTTCCAAAATGTAAGAAAATAATTTTAAAATCTCTTGTAGTGTACTTAATGAGTTATTGGTAGATGAAGTTCGGTAGTTCATTAGGTATTCTACGGGATCATGTTATGCCTTACAGAGGGGTAAGGTGTGGCATGAAACCACACACAATTTCAAATGGAGAAAAACTAGTAGAAGAATGCACATTTCTATTGTATGCAAATTCAACAAGTGGAATGCAATCTCTCCATGACTTTAAGTTTTGTTTAACCACAGCACGCAAAAGAGTAGTTAGTGTCCTATTCACTACTTCAATTTGACCATCTGTTTATGGGTGACTAGTGGTGGAAAATAACAATTTGGTGCCCAATTTCCCCCATAAAACCTTTAAAAAATGACTAAAGAATTTAACATCCCTATCCAAGTAACCTGACAACATCTCTAAAGAATAAATTTATAACATTTGTAGCATCATCTGTTTTATGGCATGGAATAAAATGTGCCATTTTCGAAAATCTGTCAACAACAACAAAAATTGAGTCATGACCTTGTCTAGACCTAGGTAATCCCAACACAAAATCCATAGACAAATGAACCCAAGGCTCACTAGGGGTTGGTAATGGTGTGTATAAACCCTGTGGCAAAACTCTAGATTTAGCCTTAATACGCGTAACACACCTAGCACATACTCTTTCAACATGTTTTTTCATATTCTGCTAATACAAATATTCCTTTAACATATCTAAAGTTTTGGCAACACCAAAATGACCCATTAATCCATCAGCATGAGACTCATTCACAAGCAATTCAGGCATGGAACTCTTAGGCACACATAACCTATTTTTTTTTAAACAAATATCCATCATGCCTATAAAACTTCTCAAAAGCATTCTTTTCACAAGTAGCATACACTCTAGCAAAGTCATCATCTTCAGCATATAACTCTTTCACATATTCGAATCCCAATAACTTTGCATCAAGGAGGATAAGAAGATTATATCTTCGAGATAAGGCATCAGTAACCACATTATCTTTTCCATTCTTATATTGGATCCCATATGGAAAAGTCTCATTGAACTCAACCCATTTTGCATGATGCCTAGTCAGCTTATTCTACCCCTTGATATACTTCAAAGACTCATGATCTGTGTGGATGACAAATTGCTTTGGCCAAAGGTAATGTTGCCATGTTTCCAAGGCATGTACCAATGCATACAACTCCTTGTCATATGTAGAATAGTTCAAAGTTGCTCTATTAAGCTTCTCACTAAAGTATGCTATTGGTCTCTTATCCTACATTAAAACAACTCTAATACCTCTTCCTAATGCATCACACTCAATCTCAAAAGTCTTAGAAAAATTGGGAAAAGCTAACACAGGAGCAGAACATAGCATATCTTTAATTTTGTGAAAAGCATCATTTTGTTCCTTGTTCCAAACAAAATTAGCATTCTTTTTAACAAGATCATTTAATGGTGCTACAATGGTACTGAAGTTCTTAATAAACCTTTTATATAAACTAGCTAGTCTATGAAAACTTTGCACTTCAGATGCAGACTTTGGGATGGGCCAATCTCTAATAGCTCTAATTTTTTCATCATCAACTTCAACACCATTAGCACTAATGACAAATCCTAAAAAAAATAACCTTTTCCATGCAGAATGAACATTTCTTCAAATTAACATATAATTTTTCCTTTCTCAACACATCAAACACAGCTTTTAAATGATGCAAATGCTCATTCATGTCTCTAATGTAGACCAATATATCATCAAAATAAACAAAAACAAATTTTCCAAAAAAAAGCATGCAACACATGGTTCATCAATCTCATAAAAGTGCTAGGAGCATTAGTTAGCCCGAAAGGCATTACTAGCCACTCATATAGTCCATGTTTTGTTTTAAATGTAGTCTTCCATTCATCAACTTCTTTCATTCGAATTTGATGATATCCACTTTTTAAGTCAATTTTAGTAAAAACACAAGCACCATAAAGTTCATCCAATTTATTATCTAATCTAGGTATAGGGTGGTAATATTTTACAGTGATTTTGTTAACCGCCCTACAATCCACACACATGTACCAGGTGCCATCTTTCTTTGGTACCAAAAGGACGTGTACAGCACAAGGGCTCATACTTTCCCTCACATAACCCTTAGCTAGCAATTCCTCAACTTGCCTTTGTAATTCTTTAGTTTCTTCAGGTTAGTTCTATAGGCTGGATGGTTGGGAATAACTGCTCCTGGTACAAAATCAATCTAGTGCTCAATCCCTAGAATAGGTAGTAGTCTAAGTGGCATCTCCTCGGGTAGCACATCCTCATATTCCTGCAAAAGGAACGCAACAACACTAGGCAAACTGGGGTCAAGGTCAGATGTGGATAAACAAGTGTCCTTGAACACAACTAATAACATTTGCTTGTTAGCAAATATGACATTCCTCACATCTCTTCCTCTAGCATACAAGCTTAATTTTCTCTCCCATCTTTCCACACAACTCTCCTTTTGTGGCGAAGATTCACCTTTTTCAAACTCTCTTGGAATGTTTTCTTTACTCTCTTTTCTTTCCTTGCACCCACATTTATCTTGCTCACTCACAATATTTTCACTTAATTTCTTTTCACTCCTTTTCTTTTCTGCCCTCTTTTCGGTCACTCTTTATTTTACCTCACCCATTGCTTACTTAAGCCTTGCTTGGTCTTCATAAATCTGCTTTGGTGTCATAGGTGCCAAAATAATTTTCCTTCCATTCATTTCAAAAGAGTACCTATTTTTATACCCATCATGAATCACTTTTCTATCAAATTGCCATGGTCGGCCAAGTAACAAGGGACTGGCTTACATTGGAACCACATCACACATCACTTCATCTTGATACTTTCCTATTGCAAATGAAATCAGCACTTGTTTCATTACTTTCACCTCACCACACTCATTCAACCATTGCAATTTATATGGTTTGGGGTGTTTCAAGGTCCTCAACCCTATTCTCTGCACCAAAATAGTACTAGCAACATTAGCATAACCTCCCCCATCAATGATGACACTACAAGCTTTGTCTTGGATAAGAAACCTTGTATGGAAAATTGTTTCTCTTTGTAATTCATCACCAGCATCCTCCTTTACTTGAGTATTTAATGCTCTCATAATCACTAGAGCACTTCTTTCAACAGCATATTCCACCTCTGCATCCTCCTACCTTGAAGATGTGGAATCACTCATAATTTCCTACTCAGTTTCTATCTCTCCATTTTCTCTCATCACCATGACTCTCTTGTTGGGACATTGAGAAGCTATGTGCCCACTGCCCAAACACCTAAAACACTTCAAATCTCTATTTCTTATGGTGGTAGCAACCTCCTTTCCTTTACTCTTTACAAACTTCTTCTCCACCTTCTTTTCCGTTTCCTCATCTTTCTTAAATTTGCTAACAGCTTTTTCCTTATCCTCCTTTTTCCAGCTAGACTTCCAAGAAGAAGTACCTGTATTCCCTCCAAATTTTGACTTACTTTTAAGTTGCCTTTCCACCTTCATAGCCATGTGGACCATATCCTCCAACTCAAAATAGTGATGTAGCTCAACAATATGAGCAATCTCCCTATTTAGCCCATTCAAAAATTTAGCCATGGTGGCTTCTCTATCTTCTTCACATTTGCTCTGATCATAGCAATTGCCATCTCTTTATGATAATCTTCAACAATTTTAGAACCTTGAGTCAATCTTTGTAACCTTTGATGTAGCTCTCTATAGTAATGACTAGGAACAAATCTCTTCCTCATTATAGTTTTCATCTCTCCCCAAGTTGTAATTGGTTGCTCATAATTTCTTCTTCTATTAACTTGCACTTGATCCCACCATACTAAAGCATAATCAGAAACTCTACTACGGCCAACTTTACTTTCTTCTCCTTCGAATAGTGATGACAATCAAAGACAACCTCCACCTTCTTTTCCCATTCTAAATACAAGTCTGGATCATTTTTCCCATGGAAAGAAGGTATGCTCATTTTAATACTCTTGATATTGTCATCTACCCTATTCCTCTCTCTCTTTCTTCTCTCCTTAGCATCCTATCATCATTTCTTCTTCCTTCAACTGTGACACCCCTTACCAGCCTACAGTGTAGCCGAGCAAGATATGCCACTCAGTGTGCCGGAGCACCAATTCATATTTCCATTACAGTTTATTCCTTTTAATTCATTTATTTACAATTTTTATAGAAAATCCGGCAGAGTGCCGGATGTAAATTTGAAAAACAGTTCTTTTGAACCTGTTTAAAAGACACTTCCAATAAAATTTTCAAATCCAGAACTCCATTATACACACATCTCAACTCAATCTCAAAATCACAACACTATTTTCAGAATTTTTCTGTTCACTTCATCACTTGAAGTATATTCATGAATATTTCTCAACATTTCATTTTTCAACATAAGATACAGAAAATTTCAATAACATAAAATTTCATATATTTACATTATCAAATAATTCCAAGAGTTTATAGTTACAATCCAAAACTAATACAAAATGCAAAATACAAAATACCACCCAAAGTCCTAATGTCCTACCAAGTGCATTGCAGATGTGAGGTGACTCTGGACTCGATGTCGACTCTGAAAGTTCACGATCGATGTCTGCTGGGCTCCCCAGCTATGTCTCCAGTACCTGCGCATGGCAAAAGCGATGCACTAAGCAATTCTGCTTAGTGGTGACAATATAAAATAAAATAAAATAAAATAACTAAAATAAAATAAATATGCAGAATGTGTTTTTATATTTTTGGTAGACTTAATTCCTGATATTTATTGCAGTATTATTCGATTAAAATTTGGTAAGATTTATTATCATTGCCCGAATAACCCATACTAGTCGACTGGACTGGATAAACGGGTAAACTGGCACTGGGTACTAAGTACCTCGGACTATCACACCATCGGTCACATTGTGTCTCCCGATGTGCAATAAAACAGCTAATAAGCTGTAATAATTATCAGGGATAAAACCCAAGTATGTTATCTCAATCAACATAGCCAAAGGCTATTTTATCACAGAATGGCATGGGAGGCCATGAAACACAAAATGGCATGAAGCCACATGCAGTACTGCTAACAGAACCCTATTGGCATGCCAACTTATCCAAACCAATCTTGCTAGGTATACTAGGGCATATTGCACTTTTAAGTTTCACAATTCTTGAAATTCAAGTTTTGGTGTTACTATTCAATTCATTAGTCAACAAAATGTTGACTTTTACATGGACAATAGGTACATTGGTTTTAATACTCCCAACATACCACATTTTACATTCTAAAATTGTTGGTATTGGTTACCAATACCATTTCTAAGCTTAGTGCTAGTTGTTCAAAATTTTCAGTACTGTTCCATTAGTCATTTTTGCAGTGGGAATTTGGCAAAAAGATCAACATGAAAGTTGTTCCTTATTTTGTCTAGTTACATTTCCTTTTTTGAATCACTCCATTTGGAGTTTTGTAGCTCACGTTATGGCCCAAAAACCACAACTGGCCGGATTATAATTTTTCTAGAATTTCTGGACTAACCAAATCTACAGTATTAGGAGCAGTGACTTCAGGTCACTTTTGAATATGTTATGGTCATAATTTGGGTTAGGTTTCTTCATGAAAATTGTAGATCTATATCTCAGCTTGTTGTTGGTAAAATTTCAAGTCAATTGGACCTTTCTACATTGAGTTATGACCAAATGACTAAACACTATTTATTTGGTCATTTTGCTCAGGCAGAATGCAGGTCACCCGGATAAGGGCAATCTTTTGGTCAACTTAGTTTGGTTTTCTGAGCATGGTTTCTTCACCAAAGTTGTGCCATTATGTGTCTAGTTTCATGTCCAATTAGCCCTGCACCAATTGAACCTCTACAACTCCAGTTATTGCTGCCCAAACCTGCTGGACTCATGCCCAGTCCTACAGGTCACCAAGGGCAACCACACCAAACTCGAATCTCATTACACAACCCACCTCATTTTTTATTCAAACAAAACCAAATGGTCACTAATTGACCATTAAAACCTACTTTCATCATCACATGATCAAAGTCTTATTTTTTATCCCAAACCCTAACTCAAACATCACAAACCATGCATTATCATTTGCATTTCATCACTCCACTTAAGAGATGCATATTAAGGGCAGTCATACTACCATTTTAACTCCATAAAAATCATCACAATCTTACCCCAACCAAGGCTGCCGAAATTATGGGTTCGCATACAAATGGTATTCGATAAATTTCTTTGTGATTTGCACTCATTCATAGTCCTTAAACATGAATTTAAAGTGAAAACCAAGGTTAGGTCACAAACCTCTAATGAAGTGAGATTTCCAACTTGCTAGGGTTCTTCTTTTCCTTTACTTTTTGCTCCCAAAAGACTCACCAAGATGTAAGAACACCTTTTTGTGTTAGGAATATAAGGTTTAGTTGATTAAAAGCTATGGAAATCAAGCTTTCAAAAGCTTGCTAAGGTTGGCTATGGAGGGAAGGGTGACGGCAAGGAGAAGGTAAGAGAGAGTTCTGATTTTTTTCTTCATTTTTCTGCCCATTTAGTCTCTTTTAAATAAACTTATGCCATGTGTCAACATTGGATTGGTTGAGAGAATTTTAATGACATCATTATGATGTCATAATTCCATTTTCTTTCATTTTCTATCCTTTTCTTGTCTATTTAATTTCAATTAAATTTTTAACAATATTTATTCATATTTTATGTCATATAAATTATTTATTTAACTGGACAAGTTGGCCAAAAATCATCTCTGAAGACGAAATAACCAAAATGCCCTCCGTTTGGCTTAACGAGCCAAAATTGTGTGTACCGATAGAAAATTTTTTTTCTAAGCATTTCCTTGGCATTCTAATGCCATAAGAACCTCAATGACCCTTCTTTGGAGTCCCAATAATTATTTTATAATTTTTCCCCCGGGTCTAGGGTTGCTAACGGCCTTCACCGTCTTTTCCCTTTCGGGTTACTCATCCCTGGTGTTTCGGCTCGTTTAACCTTAGTGGATTTCGTTCCTAAAAATTTTCCTTGATTGTTATAAGCATTATTTAGTTTCTTTATAACTCCTCAATCTAGTCTATTTATAATTTCAAACATTCTAGCTGCCCAGACTGACATTGTTCACCGGAACAGTAGACTGTACGGACTAGCTAAAGTAAGGATGTTACATCAACTCTCCTCCCATTCCTATCCCTCCTAGGTATTTCATCCTCAAAATCATAGTTATCAGCCTCATCTTCTTCACATTCAACTACTGGAGGTGTAGGATTCCTCCTATTTTGCCTGTTCACATTTTATTTATCCCTTTGCTCCAACCTATCTATGATTTCATTGCATACAACATTATCCTTTCAAATTGTTGTCTCGCAGCCTGTATATAGAATGGATTTTCACCTTCCCCCTCACTACCATCACCCCTTCTAGACATGTTTTTAGTCCTACAAGAAAATGGTTAGTGCAAGGAAAAAATCTCACTCACTTCCTTACGTGTTTGTGCTCAACAAGTAACGCCCCCCTTGTGTTTAACTCAACAATAGCTTTTTCCCTCTTATGAACTCACCACTCTATGCCTTTTACCACTCTTGTCTATGTTTACAAGTTCTTATCAAACTCAATCAACTCAAACCAAGACAACAACTCACAAAATTTAACACACAATAAAATTCTTGTATATGACGGATCAAAATGAGTAATAAAAAAAAATAATAATGTGACTCAAGAAGCCAAGAAAAAGAAAAGGCTCAAATGGAATTGTATTGCAATGGGGAATCAAAAAAGAAGACAACAAAGTAAAAGAGTAGTAAACTGGAAAAGAGACAACCTAAAGAAGTGATATCAAGCTCAAATATCCAATTTCACCACCAACTTATCACAACTATTAGTAGTTTACACAATACACCAAGAATTACACCAATTTAGGTTCACGAGTGTATTTTGGTCTAAAATTGAATAGGCAAATACACCCCAATACCGACTAATTACTACTAGAATTTCAGGCTTTTCTTGGTAGGTTTACTATGTAAACTAAATTTGATAAAGTCTGTCGCAAAATTTTGGTTCCCCACCAAGACGATTGAATTTTGAGCTGAGATTTAATTTGGGAACAACTGAAATGGGGTATAAGCAGTCTATAAATTTTCAAAAAGTTTTGGGTTGATTTGCTATGTGAACTAAATTTGATTGGGTCTGCCATAAAATTTTGGTTCTCCTCACAAACGATTGAATTTTGAGCTAAGATTTAATTCAGGAACTACTGAAATGAGTACAAATAGCCTGTAAATTTTCAAGAATTTCTGGGTTGATTTGCTATGTGAACTAAATTTGATCGAGTCTGCTGCAAAATTTTGGTTCCCTACACAAACAGTTGAATTTTGAGCTGAGATTTAATTTGGGAACTACTGAAATGGGGTATAAATAGCTTGTAAATTTTTAGGAATTTCTTGGTTGATTTACTATGTGAACTAAATTTAATTGGGTCTGCTGTAAAATTTTGGTTCAGCAGGCAAACAATATCAAATAACCCCCAAAATTGACATATAACATTCCAAACACACCCAAATAATGCTGGTAAAGTTTTAGGCCAAATGGGTAAGTCTAACTCAATGACCCAAACAAGTTACCAATCAGGTCTAGTATGCCAACAGGTACGAATATATCACCAGTACACATCTATAGCA